>NC_133331.1:185738216-186434049 GCF_042186555.1 Aquarana catesbeiana
GAACCCAAAAAAATATACTAAAACTATTGTCCTTTTTTTATACACAGGATGAGTCCATCCAGGAGGAATGTGGGGAAAGTGGCAGGCAGGAGGAGACCGGGCCCATGGACAGCCTGGAGGAGGCCGGATTCACCATCATCCTGGAGGAGGCTGGGCCCAGTGTCAGGCAGGAGGTGGCTGCTCCCAGTGAGGTGGCTGGGCTCAAGTGAGGTGGCTGGGCCCAGTAGGAGCCTGACCGAATCCCAAGTGCCTCCCCTCCACCCTCCCAAAAAAAGGGCCAGGAAGGGGACGGTCACACAGGAGGCATCCCTGCGCCTCATGCAAGAGGCCACCCGTTTCTTAAGGAGCCCCCCCGAAGCGGAAGAGTCCTATGGCTGCTACTTAGCCAGCAGGCTTCTTCAAATGGATTGGGAGCAGCGCCTCATTTGTGAGCGACTATTTGGGGAAACAATCCAGAAGGGGCTGCAGGGCACGCTAACATGAAACACCCAACTACATGAGGCAGCCCCCCCCCCCTCCTCCTCCTCCTCCTCCTCCTGCCACAACTGAAACACCAGAGCCACAGCCTCGAAAGAAGGCTACAGGGAAGGCTGCAGGGAAGGCTGCAGGGCAGCGTGGAGGAAAGGCTGCAGGGAAGAGAAGAAAGTGATGACTTGGGTTCAGTCTGGTCTGACAGAAGACGCAGGCTGTTGTAGTACCACAGTCTGGGGACATCTATATCATCTGCTGGTGCTGTTGATCTCTGGGATTCGTGGACCAGATTGTGCTCCCTCTTATATGGACTCCTCAAGATCCCCATTTTCTTGTACACATACTTTTTCTAGCGTTGACTTCCTCTTTATTTTATTTAGACCATAAAGAAATGGATCTTTTTTGAGTTTAGGTTTTTTATTTTAAATCATAGATTTTAGACACAATGTTTTAAATTAACAAGGGACAACAATCTCATTGATTTTGCAAAACACACCACAAAATAGATTAAAATAATGTTAATAATGTTCGAGCGGTAAGTATTTAAAAAAAAAAAGATACATAACCAAAAACGGTTCTTTGGGTTAACTTTATATAAAAAAAAATAACAAATCACTATAAAAACAAAAATTATAAAGGGTTCTTTGTGGTAACTTTACAAACATTAAAAAAAATTTTAAAAATATATATAAAAATGGGTTCCCTGTGGTAACTTTACAAAAAAATTTATAGATAAACAGAAAAAAAGTTCCACAACAATCATAAAATAAATATCTGGATAAAAATTACAAAAAAAGATGACTCCACCAAAAAAAAAAAAGTTTAAAAAGTATTATTAGTATGGAAACATTGTTTTGAAAAAGCATACCATGTCATTCATGAGATCAAAGAGAAAAAGAATCCAGAAATCTGTTTGGAGAACTCTGTTTGAATATGAACAGCAAAACATCTTCGTTCTTTATAGCATTCGTAAAGAAGACATTAAATGCGCTGCATTCAACGATCACAGATTTTGCAGCGTGAGGAATGTGCTACCTACAATACGAACACTAGTTTTACTAGACCGAGTGCTTCTTTTTAGTTTTTGCTTATGAGCATGCGTCGTTTTTTTGTCCGTCGGACTAGCATACAGACGAGCGGATTTCGGAGTCCGTCGTAGTTACGACGTAAAGATTTGAAGCATGTTTCAAATCTAAAGTCCGTCGGATTTGAGGCTGAAAAAGTCAGCTGAAAGTCCGAAGAAGCCCACACACGATCGGATTACCAGCCAGCTTTAGTCCGTCGGCGTATGTTGGACTTTTGTAGACGAAAAGTCCGACCGTGTGTACGCCCATAAAGGTTTCATTCCTGATAGCCATAACATCGGCTAAAAGGGTGTCAGAGATGCAAGCTTTACTGGCTAATGAACCGTACCTGATCGTTTACCCAGACAGATTAGTCTGAGGCCTTCATATCGCTTCATCCCCAAGGTTTCCTCATCCTTCCATTTCAACCAAGAGATTAATCTCCCAGCACTTGTCATGGATCAGGGTGACCCTCATCCATTAGACATCAAGGGAAACATCTTGGAGTACCTCTCGGCAACCAGATCCATCAGGAAAATGGAGAGCCTTCTAATTATCCCGCATGGATTCAAGAGAGGTCAGGCAGCATCCTCACACACCATTGCGTCATGGCCAGTAAAGGCCATCAAGAAGACTTATTCGCTAAGTAACCATCAGATACCTGAGGGCTTAAAGGCACATTCCACCAGGGCAGTGGCAACTTCCTGGGTGGCCTACTGTAGAGTCTCTCCATTTGCAGAGCGGCCACATGGTCTTCCAGGAACACCTTTATGTCTCATTATAAGATGGATTCCGCTCACTTATCCACAGTGGATTTCGGAAGAACCGTTATCCAGGCCAACTCTTCTATTCTTTGTTAATAAACTTAATTTGCTCCACCCAGTTGCGAGTTATTCCTCAAAGTGTATGCTGCCATAATGTGACAAGAAAACAGAAAATTGTATACTCACCTTTCCATAATTTTCCTTTCCTGTTGCATCTTCATGGCAGCATACAATCACCCACCCTTCTGAGGTGATGTGTATATATACAGAGAATACTGGGGTGGGGGCCTTCTCTGCAACTTATAGTTATGTGTTGCTATCAGGTTGTGGGAGCGGAGTCACAACCCCAAAGTGTATGCTGCCATGAAGATGCGACAGGAAAGGAAAATTACGGAAAGGTGAGTATACAATTTTCCATTTTGTGTCCTTTTTTTCCCACAAAAAGAGCTTTCTTTTGATGGTATTTCATTGCCTCTGCAATTTTTATTTTTTGCGATATAAACGGAAATTTTGAAAAAAAATTATATTTTCTACTTTTTGGTTATAAGAAAAATCCATAAACTCTAAAAACTCTATAAATTTTAGTAATACATTTAGGCCAAAATGTATTCAGCCACATGTTTTTGGTAAAAAAAAATGTCAATAAGTGTATATTTATTGGTTTGCGCAAAAGTTATAGCGTCTACAAATTAGGGTACATTTTCTGGAATTTACGCAGCTTTTAGTTTATGACTGCCTATCTCATTTCTTGAGGTGCTAAAATGGTATAGGGTAGTACAAACCCCCCTCAAATGACCCCATTTTGGAAAGTAGACACCCTAAGGAAATTGCTAAGTGGCATGCTGAGCCCATTGAATATTTATTTTTTTTGTCCCAAGTGATTGAATAATGACAACAAAAAATTTTTTACAAAAAGTTGTCACTAAATGATATATTGCCCACCCCATGGTTATATGTGAAATTGCACCCCAAAATACATTTTGCTGCTTCTCCTGAGTACGGGGATACCACATGTGTGGGACTTTTGGGAGCCTAGCCGCATACGGGGCCCCAAAAACCAAGCACCGCCTTCAGGATTTCTAAGGGCGTAAATTTTTTATTTCACTCCTCACTACCTATCACAGTTTTGAAGGCCATAAAATGCCAAGATGGCACAAAACCCAGCCAAATGACCCCATTTTGGAAGTAGACACACCAAGCTATTTGCTGAGAGACATGTTGAGTCCATGGCCTATTTTATATTTTGCCACAAGTTGCGGAAAAATGTCTAACTTTTTTTTTTGCACAAAGTTATCACTAAATGATATATTGCTCACACATGCCATGGGCATATGTGGAATGACACCCCAAAATACATTCTGCTGCTTCTCCTGAGTATGGGGATACCACATGTGTGGGACTTTTTGGAGCCTACCCGCGTATGGGGCCCAGAAAACCAAGTACCACCTTCAGGATTTCTAAGGGCGTAAATTTTTGATTTCACTCCTCACTACCTGTCACAGTTTTGAATGCCATAAAATGCCAAAATAGCACAAAACCCATCAAGTGACCCCATTTGGAAAGTAGACACCCCAAGCTATTTGCTGAGAGGCACTGTGAGTATTTTGCAGCTCTCATTTGTTTTTGAAAATGAAGAAAGAAAATAAAAATGCATTTTGACTTTGTGACAAAAAGCGAGATCTGCAAAATACTCACCATACCTCTCAGCAAATAGCTTGGGGTGTCTACTTTCCAAAATGGGGTCATTTGGGGGGGGGGGGTTGTGCCATCTGGGCATTCCCTGGCCTCCAAAACTGTGATAGGTAGTGAGGAGTGAAATCAAAAATTTACACGCCTTAGAAAGCCTGAAGGCGGTGCTTGGTTTTCGGGGTCTCGTACGTGGCTAGGCTCCCAAAAAGTCTCACACATGTGGTATTCCCGTACTCAGGAGAAGCAACAGAATGTATTTTGGGGTGTATTTTCACATATGCCCATGGCATGTTTGAGCAATATATCATTTAGTGACAACTTTGTGCAAGAAAAAAAAATTGTCAAATTATAAAATATTCCATGGACTCAACATGCCTCTCAGCAAATAGCTTGGGATGTCTACCAGGGCTGCCCTGGCATTTTATACACAACATTTAGAAGCTTATGTCATACATCACCCACTCTTCTAACCAATTGAAGACAAAATATATTTTTTTGCAAGAAATTTACTTTGAACCCCCAAACATTATATATTTTTTTTAAGCAAAGGCCCTACAGATTAACATGGTGGGTGTTTCATTTTTTCACACAGTATTTGCGCAGCGATTTTTCAAACACATTTTTTTTGGAAAAACACACTTTTTTTTAATTTTAATGCACTAAAACACACTATATTGCCCAAATGTTTGATGAAATAAAAAAGATGATCTTAGGCCAAGTACATGGATGGCAAACACGACATGCTTTAAAATTGCACACAAATGTGCAGCGGTGACAAACTACATACATTTTAAAAGCCTTTAAACACCTTTAAAGGTTACCACTTAAGATTTACGGAGGAGGTCTCATGCTAAAATTACTGCTCTCGATCTAACCTTCGCAGTGATGCCTCACATGCATGCTGCAATTGCTGTTTACATATGACGCCAGACCTACGCTTCAGTTTTCTTTTGCACAAGAGCAGGGGGGGGCAGGGGTGCTCTTTTTTATTATTATTTATTTTGCTTTTTTATTTTATTTCTAAACTGTTCCTTTCATTTATATATATATTTTTTTATCATTTTTTATTGTTATCTCAGGGAATGTCAATATGCCCTATGATAGCAATAGATAGTGACAGGTACTCTTTTTTGAAAAAATTGGAGTCTATTAGACCCTAGATCTCTCCTCTGCCCTCAAAGCATCTGACCACACCAATATCGGTGTGATAAAATGCTTTCCCAATTTCCCAATGGTGCTGTTTATATCCGGCAAAATCGAAGTCATGAAATTCTCGTAGCTTTCGGTTTCTTAGGCCATAGAGATTAGAAGCGGTAGAAGCGGTGAAACATTTTTGAACCGCGAACACTCCCTTGCACCGTTCCAATGTGATTATTTGATAGAACTACTGGAGTTCGCAACCAAACACAATTATTCTTGGTTCAACCATGGCTACTACCTCCAACAGCGGGGAGTGGCCATGGGTGCCAAGTTCGCACCTAGTCTTGCAAACTTATTTATGGCTAAATGGGAGGAGGATGTCGTCTATGCCCATGACACCACGTCATTGGTTCTATGGGCCAGGTACATAGACGACATCCTCCTCCTATGGAACGGTACATTTGATACACTTAAGCAATTTTTTGAACGTCTAAATTCCAACGACAGAGGTATTTCTCTAACATACGAAGCCAGTGAAACCAAGATTCATTTTCTTGACTTACAAATAGAAATAGTGGAAAAAAGGTTTAGATTCAATACATATTTCAAACCCACTGATCGTAATGCTTCATCCCTGTAAATAGTTGTCATCACAGGTCCTGGCTGAGTGCAGTCCCGCGGAGGCAATTTCTCAGGCTTCGCAGGAACTGTACAGATACTGATATATTTACCATACAGGCAGGTGTCTTGAAACAAAAGTTTATTGATAAAGGATATGATAATGCCAGTTTGGATCTCGAGATCCAAAAAGCTTTACTTGAGATAAAGCCAAAGAAAGAACCTGACGAAAAACTCAAATGGGCTATGTTGACATCCTTTTCAATCCAGCATAAACAAATCCAAAACATTGTGAAGAAACATTGGGAAGTTTTGAGACAAGACAATATTTTGGGTAAACTAATACCAGGAGAGGCCAAAGTTATATTTAGGGGAGCACCATCCATACAGGGCCGGATAGCCCCTAATGTGATTAATTCACCGTCCCGTCCCTCGTTTTTTTCACAACATGATAGGTTTTTACCCATGTAGAAAGTGCGTCGTGTGTCAACACAGCGCACTGGATAGATGCAAGGTAACAGAGTTTTCATCCACTACTACTGGGAAAAGATACACTGTGAAATCATTTTGCACATGTAGTACAAGATACATAGTGTACCTTATCACTTGCCCGTGTCACAAACAATACATTGGCCGTACCACTAGAACATTTTCAACGAGAGTAGGGGAAAACATAGCCCTAATCAAGAGCAGGGATCCCAAACACACAGTATCCAGACACTACAAACAATTTCACAATAGTAATCCTACAGGGTCCCAATTTATCATTATAGATAAGTATGTCCCACCTTGGAGGGGGGGGGCCAGAATTAGAGGGGTTTCCCATCTTGAAATGTTCTGGGCACATGAATTACAGACCTTTTCCCCACAAGGTATGAACGTAGAGGTAGATATTAATGCCTTTATAGATGAATCTTAATTGATAGATGTGGGGTACTATTCACATTTCTATTCATTTCATATTCTCCTTTTAAAACAAAAACATTTTTACTTTCATCTTTTTTATGGTTTCTAAATTTTATATGTGATCCGTTATTATGTAGGGGATATATGACATTATGTGTATATATATATATATATATATATATATATATATATATATATATATATATATATATATATATATAGGGTTGAGAGGGTTGAGGTGCCTACTATATGACATGTTGAGAATCCATCACCTAATTTTTCTCCCTATATTTAATTTATGGTATGGGAATTCATAATAACTTATTTAGATTATACACACGAAAAATTAATACAGTAAACAAGAACTAATTCTAAGTTTCTCCCGTTCAAAATAATCTTCTTGTGATTTAAATATCTATCCATTGTGTACACTTCGCCATTATTTCCGGTTTACGGGGTGGTATTTCCCTTTTTTCGCTCACATGGTTTCTAAACTACCATGTGAGCCCTTTGGGCTGCTGGTTAACAGCGTGTGGCCGACGTTGCGATGTGCGCATGCGTGACGGCGTGGAGATGACGTCGCGCCGCACGTGTGCGCAGTACGTGGTACACAATGGAACGCAAGGGGGTAGGAACCCTGCAGTATGTTCCGTGCGCTGCGAGGTCACGCCGCAGTGTGTAGAGGGCGGAAGTGTATTGCCACCATACCGGGATGTTTTACCTATGTTTATCAATGGGGCTGGAACGCAAGATAGCGAGGCTTGGAACGCACGCGGGTCCGCCATTTTGGCCGACCCGGAAGTGCAGATGTGAAAAAATCTAGGAGCTGGATTCTCATTACAGGGGTCTCAGTGCCTATATTAAGGAGTCTGGCTGCAGTGGGTAAGTACCCCAGACGAAGTCCTATGTGACGAAACGCGTCAGCAGGACTCCACTGCCACCATTTTAATACATACAAGCGCTTGTTCACTTCTGAAATGTAAGTGTGTTTCTTTTTTAATAAAATTCATATTTTTACGGAATTACACTATATGGCCCCTTTTTATCCTATGTGGGTTACGTTTGAGAACATCTAAAATATCTACATGGAGAAAGTATTCCGGTGCAGAACCCCTAGGACTTCTTTTCCTGTTTGCCATTGGGATCTCCACTCCATTGCCAGTGGGCAGTTTAAGCTTGCGTGACTCATACAGCATACACTGTTTTGGGTCCCAACCTTCTGGTAAGCCTCCATTCATTTGGGTGGTGGTGTCTGCACAACTTTGGTTCTCATTCACTAAATCCCTGAGAAGGTTTCCAAGACCACATATCTTCTGCTGGTTCCCACCGTCTATACCATTGCTGTTGGGCAGTAAAGGCCTATTTTGACCTATGTAGCATATGCTATTTTTAGGTCTATAATCTATGGTACGCCTTTATTACTTCGGGGATGGTTTGGTCACTAATTTAGTCCTATATCCACGTGGTGATCACAACAGTTTCACAGAATGATGGACTTTGATTTATTGAAAATGGATGTTTATTATTATTATGAGGATACTATATGTTGATATTCACATTTATCACTTCATTTTTTGTATAATTTATAGTGCTGCACTTATTTCTATATCTATGGTTTACAGCAAAAATTCTATTTGCAGTGTCAGCTGCTTGCACTTTTTGAGTTAGCGCAAAGTTATTTTGTTTTTCTAGGCCATAGAGATGATTGGAGCCATTCTGGTCTCTGATCAGCTCTATGGTCAGCTGGTGAAACCACTGGCTGCATTCTCAGGTTCCCTGTTGGGACAGGAGAGCCAGAGAAAACCATGGAAGACAGTGGGAGGGGGGGACATTCCCTCCCACTGCTTGTAAAAGCAGTCTAGAGGCTAATTAGCTGCTAGCATTGCTTTTACATGAAATATGACCGCTGGCTGAAAAGAATGATACCAAGATGATACCTAAACCTGCAGGCATCATTCTGGTATAACCACTCAAAGTCCCAGCAACATACCAGTACATTGCTGGTCCTTGTTGGGCATATATTGTAATCTTTTTTTTTTTCATGCAGCCTGTGGGCTGAACGAAAAAAAGAGATTGATCGGTAGGCATTTCATCCACCCACTTCTAATGATGGGCATACATGCACCATTTATATATGCTGAAGCATGGGGGCTTCTGCCCCAAAAGTTAGGAGCAAATTGCTCCTCCACCCCTGCTGCCCCCATGCTTCGGCATATATGCTCTTTTTTTTAACTGTGGTGGTGAAATCACCTCCAACAGTGCTGGAGTCATGGCTTTATGTATCGTAGGAGCAAACGCTGTTGCTGTCAAGATAAATAAATCCACGCTGCAGCCGAATGGCGTACCTGCTAAGCAAACAATGGTTAACAATAAAACAAAGTAACATTACAGTATAACAGTAAAACTTACCATACTTGCAAAGCAAATACAAAAAAAAGTAAAAAATAAAACTTTTTTTAATGCAACCTGTGCCTAAAATATATATATGCCGAAGCATGGGGGCATCAGCCCCAAAAGTTAGAAGCAAATCACTCCTCCACCCCTGCTGCCCCCATGCTTAGGCATATATGCTCTTTTTTTTAACTGTGGTGGTGAAATCACCTCCGACACTGCTGGAGTCACGGCTTTATGTATCGTGGGAGCAAATGCTGTTGCTGTCAAGATAAATAAATCCGCGCTGCAGCTGAATGGCGTACCTGAAAACAAAAAAATGGTTAACAATAAAACACAGTAAACAGTAAAGTATGAAAAAATTACATACCTAAAAAGCAAACATGATAAAACATAATAACAATAAAACATTGCAGAATAGAATACAGTAAAAAAGAGCAGAACAATAGAGAGAGAATAGAGAGAGAGAGAACAATAAACAACAACTATTTTTGTTTTTTTTATTTTATATTTTTTGTGTATTTTTTATTTTTTAATTTTTTTTTACACTTTTATTTGTAACTGTAACTGTAACGGTTCGGTTCCAGGTTCGGGTCTCTCAAAATGCGATGGTATCTTGGGAGACCCTGTGAAAGTGTGCCTAGTCTGTGCAATGCTGTACCCTACGCTAAAACTCAACTAGTGTGTGGTAGCGCTCAAAACATTCACCAATGCAAAGACCAGGATTGTCAGGACAGGAGGGACAATAATAGCGTAAACATACAAAAACTTTAATTAAGAAAAAAAAAATTAAAGTGCTCCTTTCCTCCTCTGTAACTCAAAACTGGTAAACTGTAGAAATTTTTAAATGTCGCCTATGGAGATTTTTAAGTGTCAACATTTGTTGCCATTCCACGAGCGGGTGCAATTTTGAAGCATGACATGATGGGTATCAATTTACTCAGGGTAACATTATCTTTCACAATATAAAAAAGTTGGGCTAACTTTACTGTTTTATTACTTTTTAATTTAAAAAAGTGTTTTTTCCCCAAAAATTGCACTTCTAATAGGGCGTACACATGGTCGGACTTTGTTCGGACATTCCGACAACAAAATCCTAGGATTTTTTCCGACGGATGTTGGCTCAAACTTATTTTGTCTACACACGGTCGCACAAAGTTGTCGGAATTTCCGATCGCCAACCACGCGGTCACGTACACCATGTACAACGAGACTAGAAAAGGCCGGTTCAGAACCAAGCGCGGCACCCTTTGGGCTCCTTTTGCTAATCTCGTGTTAGTAAAAGTTTGGTGAGAGACGATTCGCGCTTTTTCAGACTCGTGGCTTTCAGATCGTTTTCTGCCGTTCAGTTTGTGCTTGTGGGTTTGTATCTGCTCTTCAGTGCATGCAGTCAGTTCGTATTGGAGTTTTCTGTGCGATCTTGTCCACTCGTTGCTGTTTTTCAGGTCACTCTTCACAGGCCTTGCTGTTCTTCAGTGCATTCTGTTAATTTGTTCTGAGCAGCCGACCGTTTTCTAGCCATGTTTCGTATGCATACTCCTCGTAGAGTTCGTGCTGTGCGGGGGCTTGGTGTTGGGGTCCTGACCTTGACACAAGTCCAGTCCATGAACAGGGTGGGGAGGAGTTCATGGACCAAGAATTGGTTGCTTCAGCGTGACCAGTTCTGTCATATGCCTTTGCTCCGTGAGATCCGTGAGCATAATCCTGATGATTTCAGGAACTTTATCAGGATGACGGACCCCGTATTTCACCGTTTGTTGGCTTCGCTGACCCCCTATATCAGCAGGCAGGATATCTGCATGAGGCAAGCCATCACTCCGGAGCAGAGGTTGGTCGCTACCCTGCGGTATTTGGCAACAGGGAGAAGTCTGCAGGACCTCAAGTTCTCGACAGGCATCTCCCCCCAGGCTCTGGGGATCATTATCCCAGAGACCTGTTCTGCCATCATCCAGGTCCTGCAGAAGGAGTATATGAAGGTAAGATTTTTATCCTTTTATATCACATTTTATTGTATTGTATTGTATTGTATTGAATGTTTGCTAATATATTGTATGTCTTTCCTCATTCCCTAATAGGGATGAGCTTCGTGTTCGAGTCGAACCCATGTTCGACTCGAACATCGGCTGTTCGATCGTTCGCCGAATTGTGAACGTTATGGGCCGTTCGCGCTAAATTCGTGTGGCGCGTCACGGCCCATAATTCACTGCGGCATCGCAGTGCATTGCTGGCTGATGATTGGCCAAGCATGCACTATGACCCGCATGCTTGGCCAATCACAGCGCCGTCAGTAGAGAGAGCTGTAATTGGCCAAAGCCAGGGTGGCTTTGGCCAATTATGGCTCAGGGGATTTAGTACACACCCCACACTATATAAGGCCGCCTGCACGGCGGCCCTGTGTAGTGTGTGTTCCGGTGTGCTGAGAGATAGAGAGAGAGAGAGACAGTGTCATTTGATTTGAGTTAAATAGATTAGGCAGAACAGTCAGTCAGTTAGCTGCACTTACAGTGTATTGTGTATATATATGCATCCCAGGTGTTGCATATATATATATACACTGTATTCAGTTTAGCTAGATCCGTTCCTGTTATCTTCTATCTAGACTATTTACATTTAATGCAGTGCGTCCTGCTCACAGTGTTCAGCTAGATCCGTTCCTGCTATTTACATTTAGTGCAGTGCGTCCTGCTCACAGTGTTCAGCTAGATCCGTTCCTGTTATCTTCTAGACTATTTACATTTAGTGCAGTGCGTCCTGCTCACAGTGTTCAGCTAGATCCGTTCCTGCTATTTACATTTAGTGCAGTGCGTCCTGCTCACAGTGTTCAGCTAGATCCGTTCCTGTTATTTACATTTAGTGCAGTGCGTCCTGCTCACAGTGTTCAGCTAGATCCGTTCCTGCTATTTACATTTAGTGCAGTGCGTCCTGCTCACAGTGTTCAGCTAGATCCGTTCCTGCTATTTACATTTAGTGCAGTGCGTCCTGCTCACAGTGTTCAGCTAGATCCGTTCCTGCTATTTACATTTAGTGCAGTGCGTCCTGCTCACAGTGTTCAGCTAGATCCGTTCCTGTTATCTTCTAGACTATTTACATTTAGTGCAGTGCGTCCTGCTCACAGTGTTCAGCTAGATCCGTTCCTGCTATTTACATTTAGTGCAGTGCGTCCTGCTCACAGTGTTCAGCTAGAGCCGTTCCTGCTATTTACATTTAGTGCAGTGCGTCCTGCTCACAGTGTTCAGCTAGATCCGTTCCTGTTATCTTCTAGACTATTTACATTTAGTGCAGTGCGTCCTGCTCACAGTGTTCAGCTAGATCCATTCCTGCTATTTACATTTAGTGCAGTGCGTCCTGCTCACAGTGTTCAGCTAGATCCGTTCCTGTTATCTTCTAGACTATTTACATTTAGTGCAGTGCGTCCTGCTCACAGTGTTCAGCTAGATCCGTTTCTGTTATCTTCTAGACTATTTACATTTAGTGCAGTGCGTCCTGCTCACAGTGTTCAGCTAGATCCGTTCCTGTTATCTTCTAGACTATTTACATTTAGTGCAGTGCGTCCTGCTCACAGTGTTCAGCTAGATCCGTTCCTGTTAAATTCCTACTGACAGGCAGGCTTGTCTGGTTACAGTATATAAAGCTACCTGAAGAAAATTACAGGTGTTCTATTTGATCCTATTAGTACCACGGTCAGGCAGCTAGACTATTTACATTTAGTACAGTGCGTCCTGCTCACAGTGTACAGCTAGATCCGTTCCTGTTATCTTCCTACTGACAGGCAGGCTTGTCTGGTTACAGTATATAAAGCTACCTGAAGAAAATTACAGGTGTTCTATTTGATCCTATTAGTACCACGGTCAGGCAGCTAGACTATTTACATTTAGTACAGTGCATCCTGCTCACAGTGTTCAGCTAGATCCGTTCCTGTTATCTTCCTACTGACAGGCAGGCTTGTCTGGTTACAGTATATAAAGCTACCTGAAGAAAATTACAGGTGTTCTATTTGATCCTATTAGTACCACGGTCAGGCAGCTAGACTATTTACATTTAGTACGGTGCGTCCTGCTCACAGTGTACAGCTAGATCCATTCCTGTTATCTTCCTACTGACAGGCAGGCTTGTCTGGTTACAGTATATAAAGCTACCTGAAGAAAATTACAGGTGTTCTATTTGATCCTATTAGTACCACGGTCTGGCAGCTAGACTATTTACATTTAGTACAGTGCGTCCTGCTCACAGTGTTCAGCTAGATCCGTTCCTGTTATCTTCCTACTGACAGGCAGGCTTGTCTGGTTACAGTATATAAAGCTACCTGAAGAAAATTACAGGTGTTCTATCCCAGCTTAGTGCAGCTACAGGCCATTAGTATGTCTGGAAGGCCAAGAAGGAGAGGCAGACAGTCACAAGCCAATAAGAGAGGGCAAGCAGGCTCTGTGTCTAGTGCTGGTCGTGGAGACGGTGCATCCTCATCAGCACGTGGCCATGGGACACGCTTGGCCTTTTTTTCGGCAGCTGGCCGTGTTGAGCCGCAACATGCGGAAGACTTGGTCGAGTGGATGACCAAGCCGTCCTCATCCTCCTCATCCTCTCTCACCCATGCCCAGGGTGCTTTGTCTGGCAAAGCAGCGGCCTCTTCCCTCAGCTCAATGTCATCAGTGACTCCTTCCCTAGCTCCACCATGTCCTCATGAGGATTCCCTCGAACTGTTTGACCACAGTGTTGGGTACATGCTCCAGGAGGATGCCCAGCGTTTGGAAGGCTCTGATGACGATACTGAGCTCGATGAAGGCAGTAACATGAGCACGGACAGAGGGGGTGCCCAAGAAGGACAGCAATCTGGCAGTCATGCTCCCCCTGCTGCAGCATACTGCCAGGTTTGCTCCAGTGATGAGGAGGGAGGGGATGATGAGGTCACTGACTCAACGTGGGTGCCTGATAGGAGAGAGGAGGAGGAGGAGGAGGAGGAGGCGGCGGCACATCACCAACGAGGCAGGATGCCCTCCAGGGGCCAGCCTAAGGGCAGCACATTGACTGCATCACACCCCAAAGCTCCACATGTGCAGGGCGCTGCAGTCTCTGCGCGTTATTCAAAAAGTTCTTTGGTGTGGGCCTTTTTTGAGACGAGTGCATCAGATCGCACCGCTGCTATTTGCAACATATGTCTCAAGCGTATCTCGCGTGGCCAAAACATCTCCCGCTTGGGTACCACATGCTTGACCAGACATATGTTGACCTGCCATGCAGTTCATTGGCAAGCGTATCTAAAAGACCCACACCAAAGAACAAAGAGGATCTCTCCTTGCTCCTCATCAGCTGAGATTTCCAACCCCACTAGACCTTCAGTCCTCTCTGAGACCTGCAGTGAGAGGAATGAAGGTGTAGAATTAGGTGTGTCACAGCCAAGTACTTGTGGGCAATCTGCTTTTGGTACACCGACGTCAAATTGTACCAGGCAAATTTCCCTGCCCCAGCTGCTGCACCGCCGAAAGAAGTTTGCTCCCAGCCATCCACATGCCCAGCGGTTGAATGCTAGCTTGGCAAAATTGCTAGCACTTCAACTGCTGCCTTTTCAGTTGGTAGACTCTGCCCCCTTCCGTGAGTTTGTGGAATGTGCGGTTCCTCAGTGGCAGGTACCCAAACGCCACTTTTTCTCACGGAAGGCGATTCCGGCTCTCTACCGGCATGTGGAAGGCAATGTCCATGCCTCGCTGGACAGGGCGGTCAGCGGTAAGGTGCATATTACTGCTGACTCATGGTCCAGCAGGCATGGACAGGGACGTTACCTAAGTTTCACGGCGCATTGGGTAACTCTGCTGGCAGCTGGGAAGGATGCAGGACAAGGTGCAGTAGTGTTGGAGGTTGTTCCGCCACCACGCCTCCAAAATGCTGATTGTGACACACCTCTCTCCTCCACCCCCTCCTCTTCTTCTTCCTCCATGGCCTCTTCCTCGGAACCAGCGGTGCTCCGTAGGCGTTCAAGGGGCTACGCAAGTACGCAGGCCAAAAGATGCCATGCGGTGCTTGAGCTGGTGTGCTTGGGGGACAGGAGCCACACTGGGGCAGAGGTTCTGTCAGCTCTGCAGGGGCAGGTTCAGAGGTGGTTGACGCCACGCCAACTTAAGGCAGGAATGGTGGTTTGCGACAATGGCACCAACCTCCTCTCTGCCCTCCGACAGGGACAAATGACCCATGTGCCCTGTTTGGCTCACGTCCTTAACTTGGTGGTGCAGCGGTTCTTGGGCAGGTACCCGGGCTTACAGGATGTCCTGAGGCAGGCCAGGAAAGTCTGTGTGCATTTCCGCCGGTCATATAATGCCAGTGCTCGGCTGACGGACCTCCAAAAGGAGTTTAACCTGCCCAAGAACCGCCTAATCTGTGACATGCCCACCAGGTGGAACTCAACGTTGGCCATGCTGCAGCGGCTGCACACGCAGCAGAGGGCCATCAATGAGTACCTGTGCGACTATGGCACCAGGACAGGGTCAGGGGAGCTTGGTTTTTTTTCCCCACGCCAGTGGGCCATGATCAGGGATGCATGCACTGTCCTGTCACCATTCGAGGAGGCCACGAGGATGGTGAGCAGTGACAGTGCATGCATCAGTGACACTGTCCCCCTTGTCCACCTGTTGGAGCACACGCTGCGTGGAATAATGGACAGGGCACTTGAGGCAGAACAGAGGCAGGAAGAGGAGGACTTCCTTAGCTCTCAAGGCCCCCTTTATCCAGACAGTGTTCCTGCGTGCCCGCCGATCACACAGGAAGAGGACGAGGAGGAAGAGGAGGAGGAGGAAGATTGTGTCAGTATGGAGGTGGAGCCTGGCACTCAGCATCAGCAGCAGTCTTTAAGGGATCAGTCCCAAGAAACACATGGACTTGTACGTGGCTGGGAGGAGGTGGCTGCGGACCATGTCGTTCTTAGTGACCCAGAGGACTCCGGACCGAATGCCTCAGCAAACCTACGCTGCATGGCATCCCTGATCCTTCAAAGCCTGCGTAAGGATCCTCGTATTCGTGGTATCAAGGAGAAGGACCAATACTGGCTGGCAACCCTCCTTGATCCACGTTACAAGGGTAAGGTTGCGGACCTTATCTTGCCATCGCAGAGGGAGCAGAGGATGAAACATCTTCGGGAGGCCTTGCAGAAAGGTCTGTGCAACGCGTTCCCAGAGACTGGGAGGTTACAAACTCCTGTTTCTGGACAACGTGTTGCTGAGGCTTCGGTCAGTCAAAGAAGGAGCGGTGGAGAAGGTGGCCGTCTGACCGATGCGTTCAGACAATTTTTTGGTCCGCAGCCCCAAGGTATGATCGGTTCCAGCAACCATCGCCAGCGTCTGTTTTACATGGTGCAGGAATACCTAGGGGCAAGATCAGACTTGGACACCTTTCCCACCGAAAATCCTCTGGGTTACTGGGTCTTGAGGATGGATCACTGGCCAGAGCTTGCACAGTATGCAATTGAGCTACTGGCCTGTCCTGCATCCAGCGTTCTTTCGGAACGCACATTCAGTGCTGCTGGAGGCGTGGTAACCGATCACAGGGTGCGTCTGTCCACCGACTCGGTCGATCGGCTGACCTTCATAAAAATGAATGAGTCTTGGATCACCACCAGCTACCAAGCACCTGATGCTGATGTAACCGAATCATTTTTTTTGAAATCTCAGATCCCTTCAAAGACTGCCTATGCTGATGCTGAGTGACTATCCCTGAGTAATTATCCTCTTCCTCCTCAATCATCACGCTGATAGCTTGTAAGAACATTTTTGGTTCTGGGCGCCACCACCAGTGCCTAAGGCACAATTTTTCAGCCCCTGTTTAACAGGGGCGTGTAATTACAATTTTTGATGTAATACTTTGCAGCAGGGCTCGTTCCTGCATTCCAACTAGAGTGTCTGTGAGGGGTTGCAGTGTTGTGGCACCAGCACCAGTGCCTAAGGCCCAATTTTTCTGCCCCTGTCTAACAGGGGCGTGTAATTACAATTTTTGATGCAATACTTTGCAGCAGGGCTCGTTCCTGCGTTCCAACTAGAGTGTCTGTGAGGGGTTGCAGTGTTGTGGCACCAGCACCAGTGCCTAAGGCCCAATTTTTCTGCCCCTGTCTAACAGGGGCGTGTAATTACAATTTTTGATGCAATACTTTGCAGCAGGGCTCGTTCCTGCGTTCCAACTAGAGTGTCTGTGAGGGGTTGCAGTGTTGTGGCACCAGCACCAGTGCCTAAGGCCCAATTTTTCTGCCCCTGTCTAACAGGGGCGTGTAATTACAATTTTTGAAGCAATACTTTGCAGCAGGGCTCGTTCCTGCGTTCCAACTAGAGTGTCTGTGAGGGGTTGCAGTGTTGTGGCACCAGCACCAGTGCCTAAGGCCTAATTTTTCAGCTCCTGTTCAACAGGGGCATGTAATTACAATTCTTGATCTAATATTTCACAGCAGGGCCCTGTGAGGGCTTACAGTGTTGTGGCCACAGCAACACCTAAGGCCCAAATTTCTGCTGAGTATATAGGGCAGGACCCTACTTTCAAACATCTAACTTACAAACGACTCCTACTTGCAAACGGAAGGAGACAACAGGAAGTGAGATGAAATCTACCCCTAGGAAGGGAAATTCTCTCCTGTAAGAGTTAATATGGGAAAACAATTTCTCCTTTCCACTGATGCTTTCCAATCCTTGTTCCACAAAAAAACCCAAATTTTCAAAAAACATTTTTCATTGGGACAAAAAAGTGAGGTGAAATCTTCTGAAGAGGAGGAAAGACAGCAAAACAAATGTCACAGGGGTGATAACCCTTCCCTATGTTTTCCAAAAAGCTTAGAAAAGATTTTTTGGCTGGAGCTAAACACGTTAAAAATGTTCAAAATTACAAACAGATTCTACTTAACAACAAACCTACAGTCCCTGTCTTGTTTGCACCGCCTGTATACTGCTGTTCAGAGTATATAGGGCCTGGTGGCCCCACACCTTTCCTTATTTTAATTTGGGTGCGGGGTTCCCCTTAATATCCATACAAGACCCAAAGGGCCTGGTAATGGACTGGGGGGTACCCATGCCGTTTGTCTCACTGATTTTCATCCATATTGCCATGACCCGACATGACATTAAACCCGCAAGCAGTTTTAAATGAGATTTTTTCCTTTAAAAATGACATTTGGTGCAGGGACTGTTCTAAACATGGGAAACACGCGTCACTTTACAGGCATACTATAGAAACCCCCCAGGTACGATATTTAAAGGAATATTTCACTTTTTTTTTTTTTACTTTAAGCATCATTAAAATCACTGCTCCCGAAAAAACGGCCGTTTTTAAAAATTTTTTTTGCATTGATACATGTCCCCTGGGGTAGGACCCGGGTCCCCAAACCCTTTTTAGGACAATACCATGCAAATTAGCCTTTAAAATGAGCACTTTTGATTTCGAACGTTCGAGTCCCATAGACGTCAATGGGGTTCTAACGTTCGTGCGAACTTTCGGTCCGTTCGCGGGTTCTGGTGCGAACCGAACCGGGGGGTGTTCGGCTCATCCCTATTCCCTAATTACCATGATTGTAATATGCTGTGAATGTCCCCTTTGTCCTCATGCATGCTGGATTTTTATGTATTATTTTAGGTCCTTCATACATATTTGCCCTTCAATAACCTCCCCAGCATGGTGTCTCCTGCCCTTTATTCACCTCATGTAGTCACTTAACAATGTATTTTATCAGCTCCATAGTAGTGCTTTACCCCAAACACCCCCTAAAATGTTTGGAAATGTTATTTTTGATTTAAATTCAGGCAGAGTGCCAGAGGTTTTTTTTTTGTGGTCTCCCCCAAAAATTTTTAGTAACCCTCCCTCCCCCAACTGCTAAGTCAGCTGATCCCAATTCTCTATCCTCAATCATCTATCTGCTGACTTTGCCAAACCCATACACACTATACCCATCTCTTTACTGGTCAGATTTATGGATGAATTCCCCAAAGCATGTAGTGCATGGGCCTGCCTGTATACTTTCCAATGGTACTGTTTAAAGTTTGGGATCCTATTATTATCTTGATAGGTAATAGCTATAGCAGAATGTCCAAATGTGCTCAAATGTGTACAATGTGTATTTATGTCTTTGTATTATGACACTTCTTACCTGTCCAGTGGACTGCCAATAGTGTAACTAAGGAGGGTCTGTTCAAAGTAATACCCATTATTTAGGCATTCATCTCTCAATGAAGTGAAGAGGGTTACCTGTCCAAGATTTCCACACACCCCCTATAATGTTAGAAATGGCCCATGAGAGGGGGGGAGGGGGAATATGATAGGTGTACCTTATACTTTGGCCTTGTTAAATTCCCCTTAGTAAATGCTATCTGGAGGTTGCCCCATAATGTTTGTGTATAATCTGCTTGCCATGTTTCTGAGTAAAAATAGTAATGTTTATTGTTTTTTCCTCAACAGTTTCCTTCCACGCCACAGGAATGGCAGACTGTGGCCTCCCACTTTGCCCAGCAGTGGGACTTTCCTAACTGCGGAGGGGCAATTGATGGGAAACACATCCACATCGTCCCACCACCCAACTCGGGGTCGTACTATTATAATTACAAGGGGTTTAATAGTATAGTGATGTTGGCGGTGGTGGCGGCTAATTACGACTTCTTGTATGTGGACGTGGGGAAGAATGGCCGGATGTCCGATGGTGGAGTCATTGCCCAGACGGAGTTTTACAGGCGTCTCCAGAATGGCAGCTTGGACTTGCCAGCTCCAGAGGACAATGTGGAAGGACTCCCATTCGTGTTCGTTGCCGATGAAGCGTTTGCGCTGGGGGACCACCTCATGCAGCCATTCCCAATGAGGACCCTCACCCCGGAACAGAGGGTTTTTAATTACTGGCTGGCCAGAGCCCGAAGAGTGGTGGAGAACACATTTGGAATCCTGACCAGCCGGTTCTGCCTATTTATGACACTCATCCATATGGCGGAGTATAAACTGAACCATATTATACTGGGGTGCTGTGTTCTCCATAACTTTTTAAGGAAACATTCGGCCAACTATGCTGGCTCAGTTGGGCCTGAGGCCGGAATCCTACATCAAACCACACTGACGGCGCTTGAAATTGGCCGTCCTGGCTTGCCCTCCCTGAGTGCCCGTGATGTCCGGTTACGCTACCTGGAGTTCTTTGCGGGTAGGGGGGCTATCAATATGCCAGACAATCTGTGAAGCCTTTTTATAATAAAAAAAAAAAAATTCTTGGTGGACATTTACTGCTTGTGTTTGTTTTAGCTGACCCTGACAGAAATGTTTTGAGTGCAGAAAATGTCGTGATTGTGTAACCTTATACAAAGCACTGTTGGCTGTTATTTCCTAAATGCAAAAACACATTTCACTACAAGTGCACTTGCAAATGCACTGAAACTGCACTTGTAGTGCCAAGAGGATTTGCCCTTAGTAAATAACCCCCATTTGCAATGAAAACAGCAATTACATCACCCCAAAAGTGTTGTAGCGTTGAGACAATAATCCACACATTCTTGATGATCAATCTTTTTAATACCTGCACAATCACATGTGCATTTACCAAAGTTTTTGAAAAAAAAACAACATGTTTGTGGTATACCAATTTTTGTGGTGGCATTATCAAAACTCAAAATGTCCATTTTACATAAAACAGGTATGTGAAAAACCAACAAGAAAGACACAAATCTTGAACTTACAAAGTTCACATTTGGTAGAACTTGAAGGCAATATCATACATGAGTATTTAGGAACTGCGTTCAGATGGGGGGAAATCACCCCTGGAAAAGCCAAATTTGGAAGATGCACACAATTTTGCCAATGTCAACATGTGCTAGCTGCCATCACGGGGGATCAAAGGATGTGTTTTGGGGGAGCAAGCTCTTCCTCTCAGCTACTTTATAATTGAGGAAGGGTTTGCACCCCCAAAACGCGTCCATTGATCTCCCGTGATGGCAGATAGCACATGTTGACACACTGTGTGCATCCTCCAAATTTGGCTTTGGGAAAAATCACAAAAACATTTAGCACATTGTAGCACACAAAAGAAGAAAGTGATTTTGAGGGGCTTTAAACTCGCCCCAAAACATCAATGATTTTTTTATTTTTTGGAATAACATCATTGATGTTTTGCTTGATGATTTCCAATTTTAAATTACACCCCATGATCTCCCTGATCAGGATCTGGGCACTTTCGGATGTGAAAGGATCTGGATCCACAACCTCACGATCACCTAAAAAGAGAGGAACCCCAAAATAAATTAGGTCTAAAAAAAATGCCGCCATCCATCTCTTATCTGAGCCTGTGGTCGCAGACACTCACCTGTTGTGGTGACTAGTTCCACCACGTCTTCCTCCTCCTGCTCAGCTTGTGTTGGGGGGATTTCCCCTTCTTCCAGAGGGGGGGCTCTGGTCTCCTCGGATGAGGGGTGTCTTCCGAGTCTTTTCTCCCCTATGTAAAGCAAAAATGGTATACTTAGCACATAGATATTTGATGGCAGAACTATAAAGATGAAACATTGCTTGGAAGTGGGGTACAGTTGTCTATTTTAGCAGAGTTCCAAGATGTAGCTTTTTTAGTGTCCTTTGTCAAGCTGCAGTACTTTACCTGTTTGGTACAAGCTTCACAGATGGAGACCCCCCTGTAGTATACACTGGAGCACCTGTGTGGCCCCTTAATAAAAATGGTGTTCTTGTGTCCCACACTAGTGCTCCAGTGTCCAGATGTGAAAAAAGCTGCTGAGTGTCCTCTCCTTACACAGAATCTAGTTTGCATTTCATTCTAGTAACAAAGCCATCTACACAACCCAATTCTTTGAAGACAAGTATAGGGCGTCAAAATGGTGGCCAAATGCATATGGCCTAAACAATGGTAATTTATAGTTTGAACGAAAAATGTTTGATCCGAACGAATAATGTGCCCATGAACATGAAAGTTGCCATTTTAAACTGTACAACAGTTCCTAAAAGCACATGGATTAGCACGAACGTAATAAACATAAAGAATATGAACACAGCACAACTACTTACTTTTTTGCAGCACTCTCCGGATCTTTCTGTACTGCTCATGTTCTCGTAATTTCAGGTCCGACCACCGCTTCCTGAGCTGATCTTTCGATCGTCGTACCCCGAATTTCCGGTGCAGACTCCTGACCACTTTCGCCATGATCTTGGCCTTTTGGACATTGGGGTTGGGGTAAGGCCCATACTTTCCATCATAGTCGGACTTCTTCAGGATGTCCACCATTTCCAACATCCCCCCAAAGGACATATTTGAGTCCTTAAATCTCCTTCTGGATTGGGACGTTTCAGGCTCTGGCCTTTCCTCCCCCTCCTCCTCATTGCTACAATTAGCACGCACCTGCTGTCTATCCGCCATGTGCTCTTCCCCCACTGCGCCGAACGAAAAGGGGCGGGGAATAGACTAGAAAGAACGTCAGGGGCGGGCGGAGTTATACGCATGCGCAGTGTGTATAAAGCGTAACACACGTGCGTATTACGTACGATCTGTGAGCGGAGGAAGGAGCATCGGAGACGCCGATCGTGATAACGAAGGTAAGATCTAAACTTGCGCCTATACTGTTTCGAAATGGAAGCCTATATTGTAACAAGATTAGGGGAGTTTGGCCTGACATTAGGGTTTGTCTTGTGTTGTGTCTTGCAGAGAAAATGGATGGGTTCAACGACCACAATTTCCTGCCCCTGTTCATTGACAAATACAGGGAGCTGCCCTGTCTGTGGCAAGTGAGACACCCCCACTATAATCACAAACAGAAGAGGCAGGCAGCGCTGAAGAAACTGCTGGAGTTGGTGAAGCCGGTGGTCCCCACAGCAACCATCCCTTATTTAAAAGCTAAAATTGGTGGCCTGAGGAGCACATATCTTAGGGAGCGCAAGAAGGTCACAGATTCCCAGAGGTCCGGAGCAGCAGCAGATGACGTTTATGTCCCCAGGCTGTGGTACTATGAGAGACTGCGATTTCTGTCAGACCACACTGAAGTCAGGGAATCCCTCTCTACTCTTCCTTCCACTCTTCCTTCCACCCCAGCTGAGGCTTCCGATGTCCAACCTGGGCCTTCCAGCCAGGAAGAAGTGGAGGAGCCCAGCTGGAGTCAGGTATAGCATTCTTCTACAGATTTCTGGGCAATAAAGAAATTATGTTTACAATAGATGTTATTATTAATCACTAATTGCTGATTGAAAAAAGTGTTTTACATATCAATAGACAGTAGTGCGCACCCAAAATTGGGACACAAATGAAAAATGCTGGGCTCAGAAGGATAGTCTGTTATATTTGTTAACATTCAATTTGCAGCAGTCAGGAGGTGAAAATTGTGTGTGATTGATGAAGAAAAAACTAAAACTATGTCCCTTTTTCATACACAGGAAGACCTCAGCCAGGAGGAGGTTGTGGAATGTGGCACACAGGAGGAGGCGGGGATTAGTGGCAGCCAGGAGGAGGCGGGGCTAAGTGGCAGCCAGGAGAAGCCTGGGACCAGTCGCAGCCTGACTGAGTCTCAGGTCCCTCCCCTCCGCCTGCCACATAAATGAGCCAGGAAGGCCACTCCGAGTCCCGTGCAGGATTCAGCGTTCAGGCTGATCCAGGAGGCTTCTGCGTCCCTCAGAGCCTTACCAACTCCTGAAGAGGCCTTTGCCTGCATGGCTGCCACCAAATTGCAGGGCATGCAGGAGGGTCAACGCAGGCTCTCTGAGGACCTTCTGTACAAAGTCCTACGTAAGGGGGTGAGTGGGGAACTAACACCCAAGACGGATGTCATTGAGTTGGACCATCCTCCTCCTCCTCCTGCTGCCACAACTCCACCACCACAGCCACCGCGTGTAAGGAAGCGTGGAAGGAAGAGTGATGACCCTGGGTTCATTATGGTCTGACAGAAGATGCAGTCTCTCGTATGACCACAGCCTGGGGACACAGATGTCATCTGCTGCTTTCCGGATCTCTGGGACTTCTGGACCAGACTGCCCTCCCTTAGATAAGGACTCCTCAGGCCACCAATTTGGCTTTCAAATTATTGATGTCTGCCCTGGGGGTCCAAGGCTTCGCACACTTCTGCAGTTTCTCCAGCGTTGCCTCCCTCTTTGTTTAGTTGTGACCCCTTAATAAAATTTTTTGGGTAAATTCTACTCTCCTGTGTGTGTTTTCATCCAAAAATGACAGTTTGTTGGTGAGGATTCAGGTACATTTCTAAAGAACAATGTGAAATTAACAAGGGACAACAACACCAAACAATCTCCTACAGATTAAATAGAACAACATATCAATGGTGTTGTGGGAACTTGACACAAAAAACACACACAAACATTTTCGGGAGTACAAATCAAAATCGCCCAAAAAAAAAAAATACAAACACAAAAAAAGAATCTACATTAAAGCCAAAAAATATATAAAAAATATACAAAAATATGTTGTCAGATGTGAGAAATCAAAATATATTGAGGGAATCACAATAAATAGTAACGAAATAAGTTTGTGAGAAGTGTGTGTGAATATGAGCAGCAAAACTACTTAATTTTTGTCTCATTATAAAGAAGAAGAGATTGTGCTGTATTAAACCATTTTTAACAGTGCAGCGTGACGAAAGTGCTGTATCCATTGCGAATGCTAAGTTTACCAGAACGAGCTGTTCCGTCTTGGAATTTCTTCTGAGCATGCGTGGCACTTTGTGCATCGGAACAGGCCACACACGGTCGGAATTGACGCGATCTGATTTTGTTGTCGGAAAATTTTATCTCCTGCTCTCCAACTTTGTGTGTCGGAAAATCCGATGGAAAATGTCCGATGGAGCCCACACACGGTCGGAATTTCCGACAACATGCTCCGATCGGACATTTTCCATCGGAAAATCCGACCGTGTGTACGGGGCATAAGACCGCTACGCAAATAGAGTGTCTTAAAAAATATATAATGTTTGGGGGTTCTAAGTAATTTTCTAGCAAAAATAACTGTTTTTAACTTGTGAACACCAAGTGTAAAAAATAGGCCTGGTCCTTAACCGCTTGCCGCCCGCCGGCCATCATATGATGGCCAGGGGGTGCGGCTCTCTTTCTAGGAGGGCATCATATGACTTCCCTCCATTTAAACAGGGAATGCTTGCGATCGTGTGTGCGCATCCCTGTTCCTTGACACCGCTTGCCACCGAGGGGGGTGAACAGCCATTGGGCATGGCTGTTTACCACGTGATCAGCTGTGATCCTTTCACAGCCGATCACTAAATGTAAATACAGAGCGGTAACAAGACGTTACCGGGTTCTCCTCCTCACACACTGATCATATGTGAGAAGGAGAGTGTGAGAACATCTCGTTACTGCTTACAGTGTACACCAATCCCACTGATTGCCCCCCCAATAATGAGGACCTGTCACCACCCATCAAAGTACCTGTCACAGTTCATAAGAGTACCCGAGTACCTATTTGCAGCCCATGCCTCATAGAATATACGTTGGGGTGTTTGCTTTCCAAAATGGGGTCCTTCAAAAGTGTGATAGGTAGGAATGAAATGGGATATGTAATTTATGTTCCTAGAACGCCTGAAGGTACTACTTCAATGTTGGACCTCTCTATGTGGCCACGCTGTGTAAAAGTCTCACACATGTGGTATCGCCATACTCGGGAAGAGTAGCAGAATGTATTTTGGGGTGTAATTTTTGCTAGATACATGCTATGTGTTAGAAATATCTTATAAATTGACAACTTTGTGTAAAAAAAATTGCGTTCTCATTTTTTTCCACATTTTCCAAAAACTCCTGGAAAAAAATGAACCGTTCAAAAGACTCATTATGCCTCATAGATTATACGTTGGGGTGTTTGCTTTCCAAAATGGGGTCATTTTGTAGGCAATTCCATTGTCCTGTTGCTCCAGGGCCTTCAAAAGTGTAATAGGTGGTTGTGAAATGAGATATGTCATTTATGCTCGTAGAACGCCTGAAGGTGCTACTTCAATGTTGGTCCTTTGTATGTGGCCAGGCTGTGTAAAAGTCTCACACATGTGGTATTGGCATACTCGGGAAGAGTAGCAGAATGTATTTTGGGGTGTAATTTGTTGTATGCATATGCTGTGTGAGAGAAATAACCTGATAATATGACAATTTTGTAAAAAAAAAATCTTCATTTTGAAAAAAATTGTGGGAAAGAATGACAACTTAAAAAACTCACCATGCTACTTACTTAATACCTTGGAACGTCTACTTTCTAAAAAGGGGTAATTTGGGGTTATTTGTACTTTCCTGACTTGTTATTGTCTCAAGAAATGAGATTCACCTGATGTACTGAAGGCCTGATCAGATGATCAGATGTGATCAATTTTCAGTGATTGGCACCATAGGTTGTAGACTCTATAACTTTCACAAAGACCAAATAATACACACTAATTTGGGTTATTTTTACCAAAGATATGTAGCAATATAAATTTTGGCCAAAATTTATGAAGAAAAATGACTAATTAGCAAAATTTTATGACAGAAACAAAGAAAAAGGCATTTTTTTTCACAAAATTTATGGTCTTTTTTATTTATAGCACAAAAAATAAAAAAACCCACTAGTGATTAAATACCATCAAAAGAAAGCTCTATTTGTGTGAAAAAAGGACGCAAGTTTCATATGGGTACAGTGTTGCATTACTGAGTAATTGTCAGGGCCGTCTTTAAGGCAGGGCAATAGGAACAGCTGCCCTGGGCCCTGTCATCATTGTGGGGCCCAAAGCAGCTGCCTCAACTATCCCAGTTTAAATTCCCTTGTTCTTTGAAGTTTTAGTCCTGTGCTGTGTCCCAATATCTCAGTGTGAAGTACTGGTACTAATGCTGCCCAGCTCTGCCTTATTGTTGTGTACAGATGACTCACCTGCAGACCCTGTGTTTACATGTAAATAACCGTGATTCATATGTAAATAGCGGCAGCATTCATAAGTAAATAGCTGTGGCCGGCAGCATTGACATGTAAATAAAGGCGGCATTCATATGTATATCATGCCCCCTTGCAGTAAGGAGATGATGTGCTGTAACCTCTAGCAACCAATCAGTAAGCAGTAATACTGTACAGTAATCTCTAGCAATTAATCAACAAGCAGAAATCATTTGCTGTAACCTCTAGCAACTAATCAGTGAGCCGTAATGTGTGCTGTAACCTCTAGCAACCAGTCATTAAGCAGTAATGATATGCTGTAACCACTGGCAACCAATCGCAATTGCTGCCTGATCTGATACAGTAAACATATTTTAAGTCTAGCTGCTATTTATTGTATGTCTCAGAGCAGGTGGAGAGTGAATTTGCATGGGGGGGGCCCAAGAAAATTTTTGCCTGGGGTCCAATCAATATTAAAGACGGCCCTGGTAATTGTCATTCAAACTGTGAGCGCGCTGAAAGCTGAAAATTGGTCTGGGCAGAAAGTGCAATGTATTGAGGTGGTTAAGTGGTTAAATATTACATGTGCAATAGTTTGTTTTTGCTTTCATTTAATTTGTTTTTAGGTTTTTTTGTAAATTCTAAAATTCTTAAATTCAAAATTCGTAAATTTGTAATTCGTAAATTCGAAATTTGGAAATTTGTAATTCAGAAATTCAGAATTCGGAATTCAGAAATTTGACAATTCATAAATTTGGAAATTCAAAAATGTGGAATTCATAAATTCGAAAATTTGTAAATTCTAAAAATTTGGAATTTGAAAATTTGAAAATTCGACAATTCGGAAATTCGAACGTCTAAAAATTTGAAAAATCCGAAAATAAGAAAGGAAAATCCAAAAATTTGAAATAATACCGAACTAATAATAAGTATTTATATTTATAGGTATTTCCTTTGAAATTTGTCTGTTAGTGAACGTAATGAATACAAATTTATCTGAAGTTAGAAATTATCCAAAATAAAGAATGCTGCATCTATACAAATGGAACAAAACTAAAAAATCAATAATAATAACTTGTTTTTATTATTATTGTTATTTATTATTATTAATTTGTTACATTCCATTCATTTAGATATGGCATTCGTTATTACGGATAATTCGTAACTTCGGATAAATTTGTATTTGTTACGTTCACTAACAGCCAAATTTCAAAGGAAATTCTAATACCTATAATTTAATAGTAATAGTTAAGTTATTATTAGTTAGTTATTATTTCAGATTTTTGAATTTTCGGATTTTCGTTCTTAATCTCAGATTTCTGAATATCCGAAATTCCAAATTTCTGAATTTTCAAATTTCCGAATATTCAGAAAAATTTCCAAATTAATGAAATTGTCTAAATTAGTTAAATAACTAATTTGGAACTAAACAAATTGCACGTCTATTAAATATAGTGCCAGGGGGGTTCCCTTCATCAGCCTGTAAAGTGGCGCATCTGTACCATGTAAAGAACCTGCTGCAGCTAAACTGTAATATAAAGAAAAAATTGATATTTAAATTGATTTTCCCAGCTGCAAGCCATTGCTGACAATACAAAAAAAGGTTAAAAAAAATTACATGGGGGTCCCCCCTCCAATCCATACCAGGCCCTTTGGCCTGGTGTAATAGAGCCCTCCTACCCCAAAGCACCCCCCATGTTGTGGCCTGATATTTTTCAGGAAGGGGGGAAGCTCACTCGTCCCCCCCTTTCCTGGCCTGCCAGGCTGAGTGCTTGGATAAAGACCTGGTATGGATTGGGGGCACCCCCATGCCATTTTCTTTTAAATTTCTATTGACGGCTAATTAAGCAATGTTCTTTTTTATTCAGCTGTCAGCAGGAAAGCCCGTTTACAGCCAATGACTCATGACCTATTGACTGTGCACAGAAAGTTTGGGTGTTCAGTAAACACCCCAACGGGCGATGTTCGGGACGAACTTATGCTCGGCCCAAACCTTTGGCCATCCCTACCTATTGCAGTATACTGTATATGACTAAAGAAACAATGTGATACAAGTCTTATGTTTCAATATATTTTTATTTTGTCAAAAGTGAATAAAAAGATTACATCACATGTTATAGATACAGCGTGAGACATCTGTCTTGAGGGGACCAACACGGTCACATGGAGAACATGTTAATCAAGGTTGTTATTACAAAACATATCTGCATAAAACAAACATAACCTGTCAAGTGAATTGATCAGAGTCACCGGGTGCCAAATATGGTCCCAGGAGCCCCAGCGAACGAGAGGGGTAGAAGGAGGGAAACCTCCGCCACCCCAACTGGAAACATGCTGTGGCAGAGCTCCCCGCCCCATAGCATCCCCTCATCAGAGATAATGAAGCTATTGATTTTTCTTGTGTATAGAAAAAGAAAACATAGAGGATTAATAAAACTAGTTTTAAAGCCGTAAGTGTATAAACTTGTCTAAAGTTTTCTGGGCAAGGGAACAACTTCGAGACCTGTGAAAGATAGACTTCTAAGTAAAAAAACAAAAAAAAACACACTCATGGGAACACATGGTATATATAACAGGGAATTAGTACATCAAAATGTTTGCAAGAATCTAGGTTGTATTCGAAGTTGGGACTGGGAGCAGGGTGATTCTCAACCCTGGCCCCGGTCACAACCAGTTAGTTAATGGTTGAAGCCCAAGACTGACCGAAAGATGTGAGTGAGAGAAAAGAATAAGAGGGAAGAAAAGGGAGGAAAAAAGAGATGAGATAAAAGATAGAGGAGGTGAGTACGAGTCGACTGGGGGGAAAGAGAGCCGGAGGGTAACATCCAGGAGGAAATATTTAAAGAGTAACCCCTACAAAGGTAGCCCAGGGTTCCCAAATCCGTTCAAATTTGGCCGAGCGATCCAGGAATACACTTGCCATCTTCTCTTGGTTCATAATCCATGAGATCTTTCTTTTGGCTAGAAGTGATGAAACTGATGTTTTTTTCCAAGCCTTAGCCAGGGTGAGCTTGGCACCTAAGATGATAAAGAATATAAGGCGTTGAGTAATCCTGGAGGCTTCTTTCACTGGGAAGTTAAGGAGCACTATGAGGGGGGACATTTGGATAGGCATTGTGGTTAGCTTGCTGATCCAAGAGAAGATCTTGTGCCAAAATTGTCGAACTCTGGGGCAGGTCCACCATATATGGAACATATCGCCCTTAAGACCACATCCCCGAAAACAGAGGGTAGACGCTGATGGGTACATGTGTTCTAGCTTCGAAGGGACCAGGTACCATCTAGTCAGCACTTTTAAACTAGCTTCCATGAGGGTGGAGTTAAGAATGCCTTTGTAGGATTGGGAAACGTTCCTGTGCCACGTTTCCAATGTCCAGTGTTGGGAAAGGTCAGCTTCCCAAGCCTGCATGTAAGATGTCTTGGACTGCGCGGAGGACAGAGCTCTATAGATTACCGAGATGCCCCCCTCTGCTCACTGGTCTGACCACACCATATTTCAAAGGGGGTTATTTGGGACCCATTCAGGAGTGTTTTACACCTTTTTTGTAAGAAGTTTGAGATTTGAGAGAATCTGAAGGATTCAGAGACAGGCATATCTAGGTTACTAACACAGAATGCTTTGGAGAGTGGGCCGAGAGGTCTAAGGAAGTGCCCTATTCTGTATAGCCCTTTGTCGAGCCACCATTTAAATGCTGATATGTCAAGGCTCGGAGGGAAATCAGGATTTCGGAATAAGTGTTGCAATGGTTTTGTGGGGGAGGTCAGATGTTGGTTGCATCTCAGACTATCCCAAAGTGGGAAGGAGTGTGAGAGGGTTGGGGAAAGTATGGAGGGTCTGAGTTTCCTAGGGCTCCAGAAGAGGTAGTCTAGAGTGCGGAGAGGGACTGCCTGCCTTTCTATGTGAATCCAGTCAGGTTGTTCCCAGCGTGAGTATACCACCGATATCTGAGCTAGATGAGCAGCTTGCAAGTACCAAAGCAGATTTGGAAGTCCCATGCCCCTTCAGTTCTAGATCTGAACAGGACTTCTTTGGGGAATCTGTGTCCCCCTCTGCCCCAAATGTATTTGACGATTTTGGCTTGGAGTCGTTTTAGGTGAATTTTGTCAACAGGAATCGGGAGGGCTCTAAAATAGTAGAGAATGCGGGGGAGTAGGGTCATCTTAATCGTGTTGATTCTACCCAGCCAGGACAGGGACAGCCGGGACCACCGGGAGAGGTCTTCCTCCAGTTTTTTTGTAGAGAGGTGGGTAATTGGCTTGGTGTAGGAGTTCAATCCTGGGAGTCAGTTTGATCCCCAGATATGAGATGGTGGAGTCGCTCCAGGAGAACCGGAAGCTTTCCCTGAGCCTGGTCAAAGTAGAGTCTGGGATGTTAATATTGAGTGCCTGGGATTTATCATAGTTAACCCTAAGGCCCGAGGCTGCCCCGAATTCATCTAGGAGGTGACATACGTTCGGGAGTGATGTTAGTGGGGAGGAAACAAATAGTAAGATGTCATCCACAAATAATCCGCATTTATGACACTTGAGGCCACTTTGAATGCCTTGGATATTCGGATTGTTTCTGATGGCTATTGCCAAGGATTCAATTGCTATGGCAAAGATCAATGGGGATAGAGGACAGCCCTGTCTTGTGCCTCTAGCTATGGGGAAGGATTCCGAGTAAAATCCCTGCAGACGCACCTGAGCCGAGGGGGATGAATAAAGGGCATGCATGACATTAAGAAATGAATTCCCAAATCCCCACCTTTGAAGAGTGTTGAAGATATATGGCCATTGGACAGCATCAAAAGCTTTTTGGAGGTCCAGAGAGAGTAAACATCCCTGTCTGGAAGGGCACCATCCCAGTTAGAATTGAGAAGGGATATTATATCAATCGCTCGTCTAGTTTGGTCAGGTCCCTGTCTCCCTGGGATGAAGCCCACTTTGTCTTTGTTAATGTATAAGCTAATGAAGGAGGCCAGGCGGTCTGCAAGGATTTTAGTCAGAATCTTTAAGTCATTATTAATGAGAGATATTGGTCTATAGTTACTAACCGAGCTGGCATCTTTATCAGGTTTAGGGATGACCGTAATGTAGGCCGTGTTAAGTGAGGCATCTAGTGGAGTCCCCTGTCTGAGTGCGTTAAAAAATCGGGCCATATATGGGGCGAGAATGGAAAAGAACAATTTGTAATATGGTATGGAGAATCCATCTGGGCCAGGCGCTGAGTGAGATTTCAAGTGTTTAATGACTACACATACTTCCTCAGCTGAGATAGGGGCGTCTAGTTTCTGGCGGTGTCTGTCCTCTAATTTGGGGACCTGAATGTTGTCTTGGAACTGATCCATCATCCCTGTAGTGGGGCTGTTCTCACCACTGTATAGGGATTTGTAAAAGGTCAGGAATTCCCCCATAATTCGTTGAGGGTTCTGGGACAGAGTGCCGCCTTGGATTTTGATTTTGGGAAGGGCTGGGGATTTAAATTTTGGGGACAACTTGCCTGCAAGCATAGAGCCGACTCTATCGCCTTGGCAATAGAATCGGGATCTATTCCACCGCAGCCATTTTTCGGCCTTTGTGGTCAGGGCGAGGTTTAATGCCGCGCGAGCTGCGTCCAGCTTGATGGTGGGAACAGCTCTTGGGTCGGCCTTGTGTTTTTTAATTAAGGCTGTATAATCCTTATGTAACTTCTCTATGTCAGCTTTGTTGGCTTTATTAATCTGAGAGGCAATTTGAATCAGATGACCTCTAATTGCGGCCTTATGTGCTGCCCAAAGGCATGAGGGGCTAGTTTCTGGCAGATCGTTAGTGGTGAAGTAATTGCAGATAGTAGTTTTGATTTCTTTGGTTCTAATCAGATCACTCAGGATGGACTCATTAAGTCTCCAACGCCGACAGGGTTTAGGACCTATGGGGCGCTGAATGGAAAGGATCACCATTGAGTGGTCCAACCAGACTACATCTTTGATATATGCCCTTTTCGTTAGTGGAATAGAAGCTGAAGCAATGAGGATATGATCAATTCTCGCAAAGGATCTATGGGGGTTAGAGAAGTGTGTGAAGTCTCGTAGGGTGGGATTTACTTCCCTCCATATATCAACTAGACCTTGTTGGAAGATTAGCTTGGCTATATGTAGGCTCTGTTTAGTGGGTCTGGTGAGGCGTTTGCCAGGGGGATGGGACTTGTCCAGTCCCTGGTCAAAGGCCAAATTAGAATCGCCCCAAAAGATCACTGTGCCCTCCAGCAGTGGTGTTAGTGTTGTAAACAGGCATTGAAAGAAGGCTAGTTGGCCTCTGTTGAGGGCATAGTACGAAATCAAAGAATATAGTTGGTTGTCTAATTCCCCCACAATGAGGATATAGCGCCCATCAGGGTCCCTGTGTTCAGATTTGAGGGTAAATTTGCATCTTTTGGATATGAAAATACCCACCCCCTTCGTTTTATCCTCCGCATTGGCTAGTGTGAAGAAGGGGAATTTGGAGTGTATAAAAGATGGACAGAAGCGTTTGGGGAAATGCTATTCCTGGAGGAGAACTACATCTGCCTTTTGTGCATGTAGGTATTGGAAGACTTTGCGCCTTTTTGCCGGGGAGTTCAGGCCTTGAGCATTATGTGATATTATTTTAAGGGGTGCATTTACTGGTGGGTCATCGGCCATCGAGGAGTAGAGGGGGCAGAGCTAGGAACTCTGCAGCACTTACCATCTGATGTCCACGGGTACCAAGACATCCCGCAGAGCAGGCGAAGACCGGTGAGATGTCCTGTTGTTGTCCAGGTAAATCCCCCCAGCCGACACCTATGGGGAAATGTAAATTAAAACATTGTTGGAGAAGGAAAAAGGAAAAGCATGAAAGGAAGATGGGGGACAAGAGAGTCTCCCGTAGAATGGAGGGGACAGAATCCTCCATCAGAAAGTGTGGGTCACACTGAAGTCCCTCCAGGAGGCAGGGAATGGTCCTGTCTAGGGTAGGGTAGACAACCTGAACCACTAGACAGGAGGGGGCACATGAACACCACTTCAGCAGAGTGGCCACTTGATTTGGTTTGTAATTGACAGGATAAAGGCACTGGGGCCGGCATTTACAAAGTACCCTCCTACCTAACTTTGCCGTATGCTAAGAAAAACGTGGAGGTGAAAGTGCATAAGTTAACAGATAATGATTATAGTAGTTAAACAGTTAACAAACGAATAAATGTGGACCTGGATATATAAGGGTGAGCTGGGACTAAGGGCAAAGGGTGGACAGGTGGGGGAAGCGTAAATGACTGGTGGGGAAGGTGTACATCGGGTATGGCTCCCCATAACATTGTGGAGTGTATGAAAAGTTCACCGGGGCTAGTCAGGCGCCATAGGTATTCCCCTCAACTCTCCACCAAACCGGCCCAGAAGTAGCAATGGAGCATCCCAATGGGACCAGGAAAATAAAATTCCTATTCAGTGTCCTCCCCAGGTTGAGTGCTACCCGAGACCGCCTCGGCCGAGGTGTGAGGGCATCTAAACAGTAAACAGAAAACCCGGCTCAGGATCACGAGTGGGGGGCTCTGTCATCTCAGCTGGCAGCTGAGAGGAAAAGGAGGCAAAAGAAGTGAGTCCTTGAGGAGGAACAGGTTATGGAAGTCAGGGAGGAATGGTCTCCTTGGTCTTCTTGGATCTGGCCTTCTCCCAAACCGGATTCAGGGGACTGGTGGGCAGATGTCTTTTCACAGAGTTGGGTTGAAGTCCCGACTGACTGGCATTATGGTCCTGGTTGATGAGGCCTGGTTGCAGAAACAGCCGTTCTCCTTTCTGCAGGGATCCAAAGGTGTACGCCTTGCCTTTGAAGAGTAGTTTAAGTTGGAATGGGAAGAGCCACCAGTATTTGATTTCTTTGTCCATCAGGATTTGAAGTAGTGGCTTTAGGGCCCTCCTTTTTTGGATAGTGGAGGGGGATAAATCAGCAAATATTTGCAGATGATGACCCTGGAACACTATTTTAGACATGGATCTTGATCTCCTCATCACCTCCTCCTTGACTGAGAAGAAGTGCGGTTTCACCATGACATCACGGGGGAGTCTGTCCGCCCTAGGAGGTCTGAGAGCTCTGTGAGCCCTATCCAGCTCTAGTCTGTGTTGAGGTGTATCTGGGAGTAATTCCTTAATAAAAGATTGTATAGTATCAGGAATGTCCTTATATGATTCAGGGAGCCCCCTGACTCTAAAGTTGTACCTCCGATTTCGGTTTTCGAGGTCATCAATTTTGGCATTGGCAGTCTCTAATTGTTCCTGAAGGGTCTGTATACAAGCAGTGTTCTGGTTTGTTCTTGAAATGGTGGAATCGAGGTTGGACTCAATGAGGTCCATGCGGGTGTCTATGTTCTGAAGGTCCGCTTTAATGTCACTCGTTATTTTGAGGGCTGTATTGTGTAGGCCTCTATCCAGCAAATCAGCAAACTTGGTAAACATTTCAGCTACAGAGGTCGGCTAAAGTAGGCCTGAGTCCCCAGGCTGTATTAGCTGGTAAGCCTGGGGGGGGCGGCATCCATGGGGGAGTACTCCAGCCCTGCCAGGGAGTGTTCTATGAGAGATGCGGTGGATGCTGGAGAAGCTGGGTCCAGGGGAAAGTTGCCTGTTAAGGATTCTTGCAGCAGCAGGGAGGGGGAAGCTGCGAGCTGGGCACTGGGAAGGCATGTAGCTGTAGAGCGGTGAGAAGCGGCCGCCATCTTGGCTGTCTCAGCGTGGGACAGGGCGGCTTCAAATGCGGGCTTTAAGTTCCTTTTTACCGCTCCCAAGTACATCAGGGGAGGCCACCGGAGGATTCCGGTGGCCATGGGGTAGTAATCCAGGCGTCAATCGCCAGTCAGAGTGCCGCTGTGGAGGCCCAGTCTGCTGAAGCGGGACGGAGCTCCCGGACTAAGCGTCCACGTCAGGTGCCGCCGCACATGCGCTCGTGATACAACTCTTATGCCCTGTACACACGGTCGGACATTGATCGGACATTCCGACAACAAAATCCATGGATTTTTTTCTGACGGATGTTGGCTCAAACTTGTCTTGTATACACATAGTCACACAAAGTTGTCCGAAAATCCGATCGTTCTGAACGTGGTGATGTTAAACAAGGTCCTATCACACATTTTCCATCAGAAAGTCCTATCATGTGTACAAGGCATAACTATTGGTATGTAGTTAGATATACAGTGGAGGGGAAGGTGTTCCATAGTCCTGCCCTAGGGTAAAGACACTGTTCCTGCATAGATACAGTGCAGTGAAGTGAGTGAGAATTGGCAACCTAGGACAGGAAGTGTGTTGAAAGGTAGACTTGAGCTTGGTGAAAAAAATGTGTTTCATTTCAATTCATTAACCTAGTTATTTAGTTTTGTTGAATTTGGTTGATTCGTTCAATTTGTATTCGGGATTTGGAATTTGTTTTATGTCTTTTTCAAATTTTCTTTGAATTTACCAATTTTTTTTCTAATTCAAAATGTTCAAATCGATAAATTTTTAATCGTCTAATCGAAAACTTCATATATATATATTTTGTTTTGTTATACGGAGCGTTTGGTAAAATTAGTTTATATTTCTTAGATTGTAAGCTCTAAGGAGCAGGGCCCTCTGATTCCTACTGTATCAAATTGTATTGTACTTGTACTGTCTACCCTCAAGTTGTAAAGCGCTACGTAAACTGTTGGCGCTATATAAATACTGTATAATAATAATAAAATAATAATTATAATTCGGGTATTCGGATATATCCGAATCTCCGAATAATGAAAAATTTGTCTGAATAGTAGTTCTGAACAAAACGAACTGCACATGTCTATTGAAAGGATCACCAAGTTAAAATAGAAAAAAAGCCTGGAAAAAAAATAATGTAGTCACCACATATATATAGACTTGTAAGGTGAAACATTTTGCATTTATGCTCTGGAGCTTGAGATACACACTTTTAAGGTTTAACTAAGCTGCAATGACTGATCATAAATATAAGAAATACTTTAAAACAATGTCAATTGTATTAGATTTGAAAAAAAAGATATATTCTTCAGCAACAGTCATCTCCCAGCTGAAAATTAATTTAGCGCTACATAATGTTCCTACCAAAATGCAATGCCTCTCCATTTTTGCAAGGCCTTGTTCAGACTTGTATGGAAAATCACTTGCCATTGGCTTAAATCTGCTTCTACTGCAATATAAGCAACAGTATCCTTTTTAGAACATTATAAGCACTGCATTATAGTATTATTATAGATGCTGAGAGTTTTTGTTTATACATATGTGTGATATTTTTAGGGTAAAGGGACTTTTTCCAAATAACATTTTATTATTATATTTGTATTACAGGAATACATAATATGTAGGAAACAGCAAAAAGAAAGAGCACAAAATAGAGAATATATATAACAAAACCCTTCTTTCTTTTTTTTTTTTTCTTCCTCTTTTCTGCTTAAAACAATGAGGGTCACTAGAATACTCAAGGTAGAGGGAAAGGAAAGAGAAAGAAGGAAGAAAAGGGGGAAAGGGGGAAAGGTCACCGTAATAGCTTGTTTACCTGGTCATGGTGGATCCTCCCGAAGATGCCACAGCTCCCACACTTTATTATGTGTTTCCAGTCTGTCCTGTATCCTGGCCGTCATCTTCTCCATCAACTCCACATCCTTAATTCTAGCGTATACCGCTTCAGGAGTGGGGGGGAGAGTTTTTTCCCAGTGTAGGGCAATAAGACAGCGTGCCGCTGTGAGGATGTGGCGTGTTAATTTTTTGTAAGGTGTGGGAATCTTTAACTGTAAAACTTCTAAGAGGAAAAACTTGGGGACCATGGGGATCCGTATCTCTAGAAGACGGGCCAGCAACTGCTGAACCGTATTCCAGAAAGGAGTGATCAGTGGACAGCTCCAGTAAATATGGAGGAGGGTACCTCTATCTTTTTGACATCGCCAGCAGCGATCAGAGCTAGAAGGGTATATGGCGTGGAGAATATCTGGAGTCATATACCAGAAGAGGAGGATTTTATAGGTGTTTTCCTTGTATAGGGTACAGAGGGAGCTTTTTGCCGCCTGGGTCCATATCGTCTGCCATTGCTCCTTAGGGAGTTCCTCATTGAGGGCCTTCTCCCATTTGATCATATAAGTATGTTTACCTTTGGTTTCTAGTGGAAAGGCATTTAGTAATTTGTAGATGTCAGAGATTAAACCTTTCTGGGCAGTGCCCGCCAGGATTCGATTTTCAAAAGGCGTTGGGGGGGAGAACTGTAGGTCAGGCGATATGGACAGGGCATAGTGGCGTATTTGCAGGTAACTATAAAAAGCTTGATGATGTAGGTCAAATTTGGTCTGAAGGTCAGAATAGGACAGTAGCTTGCGTGATCTAGGGTCCACCAGGTTTCCATAGTGGAAAAGGTTCCGTGACGTCCACGGATAGGACATTTGGTGAGTGAGACTATCTGGGATTTTGGGGTTACAGACAAATGACGTCAGGACTGACTTTTCACGGGATAGCTTGCACCAGAGTCGATGGAGCTGGGACATAGGACCCAGTAAGCGGTCGGGAGGCACCTCCGCACTCGCACTCCATAGTAGGCTATTTGGGTGGGTCGGGGCTAACCATATTTTTTAAATTTCTGTCCATCTATTATAGGACCTTTGAGTGAACCATGAGGCTATTGCACGTAGTTGGGCGGCTTGGTAGTATTTAATAAGGTTGGGGAAAGCAAGGCCCCCATCTGAGCACGCCGCTATCATTACCGATTGGGGAATTCTATGTCTTTTATAATTCCAGGTGAATTTGAGAAGGTCAGATTGGAGTTTACTCAGGTGTTTGTGTGGGACAGGGATAGGTAATGTTTGGAAGAGGTATAGTAGTTTTGGGAGGATCGTCATCTTAATCGAAGCGATCCGACCTAATAGGGAGATGTGGTGTTTTTTCCAGTTTGAAAGCAGAAAGGGACTTTTAAATGTAGCCTCCAATATACAATACACAACAACTACATATATGAAATATACTATTTTACTGATCATATCTCAATTGTAATAAAAAAAAAAAAAAAAACATCATACTGCTCCAGTTATGTACTTGTTATACACATATTACAAATGATCACTCATATGAATTAAACATTGTAAACATCTTATTTCACCAGCAGCAAATTGCTATCAACATTTTTCATAGATAAATCCACTTCATCAGGAGTGAAGAAGGTTACGTAGCATCCATAAATTTCCATTTATTTACAATAGTGATTTCACCTAATCTATAATATAATAAATAAAAATTTAAATGATAAATGCCATGCTTTTCAACCCCAAACAAATAACCCATGGTCAGAAGTTCCCAAACACACACTCCTAGGATATTTACATAAATCATAAATTAGCTAAGATCTCATAGTAAATGAAATAGTTTCCAAAAGGGAATAAGCTGGAACTGACTTTTATATGGAGCCTGAGGTGCAAAAGAAAGAAAATGAAAGCTAATCAAGAGATGGGAAAATGCAATGCCTTAATTCAAGGCAGAAACATAGGGCTCCTATGGCTTACAAGGTCATGGGACAAAGTACTTACCAGGACTCAAAGTAGTTCTGTCACAAGATGAGAAAAACAATCCCCCCTTCCTCCTATGCCAAATCCAAGTAAGCCAGGAAAAATCCCTCATACCCTGTTTTACCTCCCTCTCCCAATTCCAAAATGGAATTATTATTATCCACTATTATCATGGTGGATGTGTGCTTCAATGTGGAGCACATGCTGTACAGAGTGGGAAGGCATTGTGATAGCTCATCCACCTGGAGCTATCGCAATGCCTTCCCACTCTGTACAGCATGTGCTCCACATTGGAGTACACATCCACCATGATAATAGTGGATATTAATAACAATAATTCAATTTTTTCTCCACCCTTTACAGGATTTCTGTACACCTTGGGCTACAGGGGCAATTTCAAGTTATTCCCTTTTGTGATGATCTTAGTATTTATGCCTCATGTAAACATCTGAGGTATGCATTTACGAAGCAACTAGTGATTCAGATGTTTTTTTGTTTTTTTTTTGTAGAAGTGTACAGGTATAACTAAATATCTCAGTGCAGCAAGCATTTAAAAGCACTTGTAAAGCTTTTATCAAACTTCGTGCAGTTTTCTTGAAGCTTTTAAAGAGCTTTCAGCTCTAATTTGGGAATGTTTTTAGCTGCTCTCAGGCTTTCAGCATGTTTCAAGTAATGCTAAAGCTTTCTGAAACCCTGCTAATTACTGCCAGCGGCTTATTGAAAGTAAGAGCCATGACTTTTATTAAGATATGTGTATAATATCCAGAAATTGAGGCTTAAGGGTGCCGTAAAGGATTCTAAAATGCTGCTTGAAGGTTGTTAAACATGGGGGTTTCTATAGTCAGGCACCCAGGGAACATTCCCAACTTCTCTTGTGTGGAGTGCCCTGGATCAGACATTTCTTTTTTACTTCAGTTGTCTAGGGTTGTACAGCAATCATCAAGGAACTACAGGCATTTACACAAAACATGGTGTAAAAGTGTATCCTTACTGAATTAAAGATGGATAGAAAAGTGAAACAACAGGTTCAAAGGCACAGAGGAAACCAGTGAATCTATCCATACACATGCATACATAGACAATCAACCTTATCGGTTTAAGCATATAACTATACATGATTAATTGTTACTTAGCTTCAAATTAGGGACTTCAGTTCTGATGGTTGCTGCATTCTGGATGATCAAAATCTCTGCAGTTGCTCAGGAAGCATGGCCAGCTATTCTAGTCTCCAATTCTCCATTTCTTGCTAACATCCCTAACTGTTTAACAAGCTTTTTTGGAACCAGTTAAAGTTTTTAGGTTTAAATAGAGGAAGAACCCTTTCATCTACATTGTAGCTAAAATTATTTTTTACATACAGTACTGTATGCTGCAGTCACACTTGCAATACAGTGCTAACGCATTTCCCTGTCAGACCTCAGGCTACCCTTCAGCTCTGATGTGCAGTATTACATTACCCAAATGGAAGGCTCAGTGATCATTAGCCCTGTCTCTCAGGTCTGATGAGTGCACTACTTTAGGGAGGGAGGGGGAAGATTACTGTACTGAGGAGGTCGATTTGGGGTAGGGAGAACGCTGTATTAGCGGAAATTTGGGGGAGGGGAGATATCTATACTGGGGGGATCTGGGAGGGATGAGAGACCTGTACTAGGGTTATTATGAAGATCTGTACTGGATGGATTTGGCGTGGGGGTAGGAGAGCTATTTTGGGAGGATTTGGGAGGAGGGGTTTATCTTTACTAAGAGGGATTGCACTGGGAGGAGTGGGTACTCTGTACTGAGTTCCTGTACTCTGTATTGGTCTGTGTGTTATGCACTCCTTACCCTTGCGCTTTGTGCGTCATATACCCCTGACCCCTGCACTCTGCATTACCCACTCTGGGTATTATGCACTTTTGATCCTCTGCATTCTGTAAGTCATGCACTTCTTACTAATGCACTCTGTGCCTTAAATAATCCTAAGCCCTGCAATCTGTGCCTTACACACTCCTGACCCCTGCACAATGTGTGTTATGCAATTCTGACCCCTGTGCACTTTGCACTGTTGATCCCTGTGCTCAGTGAGTTGTGAGTAGCTAAAATCTGTGGACAGTTTATATCCGCTTGGTTTTTAAAGTGAAAATTAAATTTTTTTTTAATGCAATCCTTACTTCTAATTACTGTGCCTTATATCTTGCATTCAGCATTCAATATATCAAGCACTTAAGCTGACCTTACACCCCTCAAATTACATCTGTCAAATTTTGTCCTATATAGACACTGTTATAATGGTACCAGGTTTCAGTTTAAAATAGCAATTAAAGGTTAAACATTTGTGTGTGTGTGTGTGTGTGTGTGTGTGTGTGTGTGTGTATATATATATATATATATATATATATATCCTTTAGCGATTCACATCCTATGTGGTACTCCTGCTTCCACCAGATATGTAACAGAAAATTGGAGATGCAATCTCAGTTTCTGTTCAAAAGAATTGTACTTCAATCTTCATGCATATACAAGACTGCACAGTTTCGGACAGAAACTCTGTCCTTCATTAAGGTGCATGTGTAGTGTTCCACATACTGATCAACGTTTATTGGTAATATGTGTAAGCCACCAATATGTGTAAGCCACCAAGGGAGCGCACAGGTGTGTCCCTTAACCATTTCATACAATATACCGCTCACATATATCAATTGCACAATATAAAAATATACTTCCTAATAGGAAAAGTAATAAAAGAAAATCAAATCTAAATGCAAAGAAATAAATGCAAGAAAAGACAAAAGAATACAAAAAAATAAAAATATTTATAAATATAGCTCTAATGCCCCGTACACACGGTCGGATTTTCCGATGGAAAATATCCGATCGGAGCGTGTTGTCGGAAATTCCGACCGTGTGTGGGCTCCATCGGACATTTTCCATCGGATTTTCCGACACACAAAGTTGGACAGCAGGAGATAAAATTTTCCGACAACAAAATCCGATCGCGTCAATTCCGACCGTGTGTGGCCTGTTCCGACGCACAAAGTGCAACGCATGCTCAGAAGAAATTCCAAGACGGAACAGCTCGTTCTGGTAAACTTAGCGTTCGCAATGGATACAGCACTTTCGTCACGCTGCAATGTTAAAAATGGTTTAATACAGCGCACTCTCTTCTTCTTTATAATGTGACAAGAATTAAGTCATTTTGCTGCTCATATTCACACACACTTCTCACAAAGTTTTATTTTTGTTTTTTTATTGGGATTCCCTGAATATATTGTTATTAGTTGTCACATCTGACAGTATTTTTTTTTTTATTTAATTTTTTGGGGGATTTTAAGCCTTTTTTTTGGATTTAATGTTTGTATTTTTTCAAAGGCTGATCTTTGTTCAATGTTATTTTTATTTTTACTCCAGAATATTTTTGTGTGTGTTTTGTGTGTCAAGTTACCCCAACACCATTGATATCTTTTATTATTTAATCTCCAGGAGATTGTTTGGTGTTGGTGTCCCTTGTTCATTTCACATTGTATATTTGAAATGTACCTGAATCCTCACAAACAAACTGTCCTTTTTGAAGTAAAACACATAGGAGAGTATAATTCAAACCAAAATTCCTTTATTAAGAGCTCAGAACCAAACAAAGAGGGAGGCAACACTGGATCAACAGGAGAAATTAGCGAAGCCTGGAACCCCCAGGGCAGACATCAATTCTTGAACATCAAAATTGGTGGCCTGAGGAGTCCATATGTAAGGGAGGGCAGTCTGGTCCAGAAGTCCCAGAAATCCGGATAGCAGCAGATGACATGTGTGTCCCCAGGCTGTGGTACGACAAGAGGCTGCATTCTTTGGCCGACCAGACTGGATCCAGGGTCCTCACTTTCTGGTCTTCCTTTCACGCTTCATTCCTGGCTGTGGCTGTGCAGTTGGAGATGTGGCAGGAGGAGGAGTAGGACCTGGAGGAGGACTGGGAGGACCTGGAGGAGAGGGAGGACGAGGAGGAGGAACTGCAGGAGGAGGAGGAGGACCATCGCAAAGGTGGGTCTGAGCTGTCATTTGGCCCATCATACCTTTGTTAAGAGCCTTCAATATGAGCGCCTCACACAAGACTTGTTGGCCCTCCTCCATCCTCTGCATTTTATAGGCAATGACGGCAGTAATGTCCTCCTCCACAGTGTGTGGTGCTCCCAGGACCTCTGTAGCCCTCCAAAAGAGTCCTCCGGTAGCCTCCTCTAGGGCACTCCTCCTACTGCCACTTTCTCTTTCCAGGGGGAGTGGAGGGACCTGCAGATCAGCCAGCCGGCTCGGCCCGGCCACCTCCTGGCTGAGACTTCCCTGTGTATGAAAAAGGAACATGGTTGTAATGTTTTGCTTCATCAATCACAATCCTAAATTAGTACTCCCAACTAACATCTAGTTAACATCATTGATTGGACAAGCAGAAATATTTAGAGGAATGCTATACCTGGCTCAATCTGAGCTCCTCCACATGTGACCTGGAAGGCCCAGGTTGGGCGTCAGAAGCCTCAGCCGGGGGGGAAGGAAGCATGGAAGGAAGACTGGAGAGGGATGGCCTGGGTTCAGTCTGGTCTGCCAGAAAATGCAGCCTGTCGTAGTACAACATCCTGGGGACATAGATGTCATCTGCAGCTCCGGATCTCTGGGAATCCAGGACTTTCTTGCTCTCCCTTAGATATGTGCTCCTCAGGCCACCAATTAATATCTTTAAATAGGTGATGTCTGCCGTGGGGATCACCTGCTTCACAATTTCACACAATTGCACCAGTGCTGCCTTCCTCTTTGTTTGGTTCTTGAAATGGGGGTGGTTAATCTCCCACAGACAGGGCAGCTCCCTTAAGATATCTATGAATACTGACATGAAGTCATTATCTTTCAGTAAGATATCCATGTTCACTGCAAGACACAACACAAAACAAAGCCTAATGTCAGACAAAACTCTCCTAATCTTGTTACAATATAGGCTTCAATGTAGAAGCAGTATAGGCACAAGTTTGTCTCTTACCTTCGTTCTTACGATCGGCGCGTCCAATGCTCCTTCCTCCGCTCACAGATCGTACGTAATACGCACGCGTGTTATACACACTGCGCATGCGTGTAACTGCGCCCGCCCCTGACGTTCTTTCTAGTCTATTCCCCGCCCCTTTTCGTTCGGCATAGTGGGTGAAGAGCACATGGCGGAGTTAGAGCAGGTGTGTGCTAATTATAGCAACGAGGAGGAGGAGGAGGAAAGCCCGGATCCGGACACGTCCCGATCCAGAAGGAGATGTTTTAAGGCCACAAATATGTCCTTTGGGGAGATGTTGGAGATGGTCGACATCATGAAGAAGTCCGACTATGACGGAAAGTATGGGCCTTACCCCATCCCCAACATCAGAAAGGCAAAGATCATGGCGAAAGTGGTCAAAAGCCTTCACAAGAATTTCGGGGTACGAAGATCGAAAGATCAGCTCAGGAAGCGGTGGTCGGACCTGAAATTGAGAGAGCCAGAGCAGTACCAAAAGATCCGGAGAGTGCTGCAAAAAAGTAAGTAGTTGTGCTGTGTTCCTATTCTTTCTGTCTTTATTCCGTTCGTGCTGCTCCATATGCTTTTATTAATTGTAACGTTTAAAAGGGCAACTTTAATGTTCATGGGCCCATTATTCGTTCGTATCAAACATTTTTCTTTCGGCCTCTAAAACATCATTGTTTAGGCCATATGCATTTTCCCACATTTTTTTTGGGCCTACTTGGATGCCAAATATTTGTTTGTGTAGATGGGTTTGTTACTAGAATGAAATGCAAACTAGATTGTGTGTAAGGAGAGGACACTGAGCAGCTGTTTTCACATCTGAACGCTGGAGCACTAGTGTGGGACACAAGAACACCATTTTTATTAGGGGGGCCACACAGGTGCTCCAGTGTATACTATAGGGGGGTCTCCATCTGTGAAGCTTGTACTAAACAGGTAAAGTATTGCAGCTTGACAAAGGGCAATAAAAAAAAGACATCTTGGAACTCGGCTAAAATTGACAATTGTACCCCACTTCCAAGCAATGTTTCCTATTTCTAGTTCTGCCATCAAATATCTGTGTGCTAATTATACCATTTTTGTTTTACATAGGGGAGAAAAGACTCGGAGGACACCCCTCGTCCGAGGAGACCAGAGACCCCCCACCTATGGAAGAAGGTGAAATACCCCCAAATGAAGAAGAGCAGGAGGAAGAAGAAGATGTGGTGGAGATTGGCACCACAACAGGTGAGTGTCTGCGACCACAGGCTCAGGTAAAAGAGATGGATGGTGGCAGATTTTTGATACCCGTTTTTGTTTGGTTTCTCTCTTTTTAGGTGATCGTGAGGTTGTGGATCCAGAACGCTTTACTTCAGAAAGTGCCCAGATCCTGATTGGGGAGATCATGGGGTGTAATCTCAAATTGCACAACATACAGCAAAAAATCAATGATGTTATTAAAAAAAATAACATCATTGATGTTTTGGGGCGAATTTAAAACAAAATCTATTTTTGGGATTGTGGTCCAATTTTTAAAATCTTTTTGCAATGTTTTGAAAAGCCAAATTTGGAGGATGCACACAGTGTGCCAACATGTGCTATCTGCCATCACGGGAGATCAATGGATGCGTTTTGGGGGTGCAACCCCTTCCTCAATTATAACGTAGCGTTGAGGAAGGGCTTGCTCCCCCAAAACACGTCCCTTGATCCCCCCTGATGGCAGATAGCACATGTTGACATTCGTAAATTGGTGTGCATCTTCCAAATTTGACTTTTCCAGGGGTGATTTCCCCCCATCTGAACGCAATATCAAACCCAGCTCCTAAATTCTGATGTCTGATATAGCCTTCAGGTTTTACCTAATGTGAACTTTGTAAGTTCAAGTTTTTTGCCTTTCTTGTTGGTTTTACACAGGCCTGTTTTATCTGAAATGGACATTTCGATTTTTGATAATGCTACTGCAAAAATTGTTATACAACAAACATGTTGGTTTGTTTTAAAAACCTTTGGTAAATGCACATGTGATTGTGCAGGTATAAAAAAGTGGCTGTTTTATGCAAAAATGGGGGTTATTTCTTAGGGCAAATCCTCTTTGCACTACAAGTGCAGTTTCAGTGCAGTTGCAAGTGCACTTGTAGTGAAATGTGTTTTTGCATTTAGGAAATAACAGCCAACAGTGCTTTGTATAAGGTTACACAATCACGACATTTTCTGGACTCAACACATTTCTGTCAGGGTCAGCTAAAACAAACACAAGCAGTAAATGTCCACCAAGAATTTCTTTTTTTTTTTATTATAAAAAGGCTTCACATATTGTCTGGCATATTGATAGCCCCCCTACCCGCAAAGAACTCCAGGTAGCGTAACCGGACATCACGGGCACTCAGGGAGGGCAAGCCAGGACGGCCACTTTCAAGCGCCGTCAGTTTGGTTTGATGTAGGATTCCGGCCTCAGGCCCAACTGAGCCAGCATAGTTGGCCAAATGTTTCCTTAAAAAGTTATGGAGAATACAGCAAGCCAGTATAATATGGTTCAGTTTATACTCCGCCATATGGATGGGTGTCAGAAATAGTCGGAACCGGCTGGCCAGGATTCCAAATGTGTTCTCCACCACTCTTCGGGCTCTGGCCAGCCGGTAATTAAAAACCCTCTGTTCCGGGGTGAGGGTCCTCATCGGGAATGGTCGCATCAGGTGGTCCCCCAGTGCAAACGCTTCATCAGCAATGAACACGAATGGGAGTCCTTCCACATTGTCCTCTGGAGCTGGCAAGTCCAAGCTGCCATTCTGGAGACGCCTGTAGAACTCCGTCTGGGCGATGACTCCACCATCAGACATCCGGCCATTCTTCCCCACGTCCACATACAGGAACTCGTAATTAGCCGACACCACCGCCAACATCACTATACTATTAAACCCCTTGTAATTATAATAGTACGACCCCGAGTTGGGTGGTGGGACAATGTGGACGTTTTTCCCATCAATTGCCCCTCCGCAGTTAGGAAAGTCCCACCGCTGGGCAAAGTGGGAGGCAACAGTCTGCCATTCCTGTGGCGTGGAAGGAAACTGTTGAGGAAAAAACAATAAACATTACTATTTTTTCACAGAAACATGGCAAGCTGATTAGACACAAACATTCTGGGCCAACCTCCAGATAGCATTTAGTAAGGGGAATTTAACAAGGCCAAAGTATAAGGTACACCTATCATATTACCCCTCCCCCCCTCTCATGGGCCATTTCTAACATTATAGGGGGTGTGTGTAAATCTTGGACAGGTAACCCTCTTCACTTCATTGAGAGATGAATGCCTAAATAATGGGTATTACTTTGAACAGACCCTCCTTAGTTACACTATTGGCAGACCACTGGACAGGTAAGAAGTGTCATAATACAAAGATAAAAATACACACTGTACACATTTGAGGACATTTGGACATTCTGCTATTACCTATCAAGATAATAATAGGATACAAAAACTTTAAACAGTACCATTTGAAAGTATACAGGCAGGCCCTTGCACTACATGCTTTGGGGAAGTCATCCATAAATCTGACCACAAAAGAGATGGGTATAGTGTGTATGGGTTTGGCAAAGTCAGCAGATAGATGATTGAGGATAGAGAATTGGAATCAGCTGACTTAGCAGTTGGGGGGAGGGAGGGTTACTAAAAATTATTTGGGGACACCACAAAAAAAGCCTATGGCACTCTGCCTGAATTTAAATCAAAAATAACATTTCCAAACATTTTAGGGGGTGCTTGGGGTAAAGCACTACTATGGAGCTGATAAAATACATTGTTAAGTGACTACATGAGGTGAATATAGGGCAGGAGACACCATGCTGGGGAGGTGAGTGAAGGGCAAATATGTATGAAGGACATAAAATAATAATTACATAAAAATCCAGCATGCATGAGAACAAAGGGGACATACACAGCATATTCCAATCATGGTAATTAGGGAATGAGGAAAGAAATACAATATATTATCAAACATTCAATACAATAAAATGTGATATTAAAGGATAAAAATCTTACCTTCATATACTCCTTCTGTAGGACCTGGATGATGGCAGAACAGGTCTCTGGGATGATGATACCCAGAGCCTGGGGGGAGATGCCTGTCGAGAACTTCAAGTCCTGCAGGCTTCTCCCCGTCGCCAAGTACCGCAGGGTAGTGACGAGCCTCTGCTCCGGAGTGATGGCTTGCCTCATGCAGGTATCCTGCCTGCTGATATAGGGGGTCAGCGAAGCCAACAAACAGTGAAACACGGGGTCCGTCATCCTGAGAAAGTTCCTGAAATCATCAGGATTATTCTCATGGATCTCACGGAGCAAAGGCATATGAGAGAACTGGTCACGCTGAAGCAACCAATTCTTGGTCCATGAACTCCTCCCCACCCTGTTCATGGACTGGACTTGTGTCAAGGTCAGGACCCCAACACCAAGCCCCCGCACAGCACGAACTCTACGAGGAGTACGCATACGAAACATGGCTAGAAAATGGTCGGCTGCTCAGAACGAAGTAACAGAACGCACTGAAGAACAGCAAGGCCTGTGAAGAGCGACCTGAAAACCAGTAACGAACTAACAAGAATACAATGACTACCTAAAGTCACGCGGAACTTGCTTGCACGCACTGAAGAGCAGATACAAACCCACAAGCACAAACTGAACGGCAGAAAACGATCTGAAAGCCACGAGTCTGAAAAAGCGCGAATCGTCTCTCAACAAACTTTTACTAACACGAGATTAGCAAAAGGAGCCCAAAGGGTGCCGCGCTTGGTTCTGAACCGGCCTTTTCTAGTCTCGTCGTACGTGGTGTACGTGACCGCGTGGTTGGCGATCGGAAATTCCAACAACTTTGTGCGACCGTGTGTAGACAAAATAAGCCAACATCCGTCGAAAAAAATCCTAGGATTTTGTTGTTGGAATGTCCGAACAAAGTCCGACCGTGTGTACGCCCTATTACACCAAAGACTTATTAACACCAAACTAAGAAAAATGTATAAATAATACTATTATCCCATTGAGCCTATATAGGCTAACAACATTGAGAAACATTCTGCTATTTAAACAAACAGTGTAAGGTTAAACCCTGCTCTAAGTATATCTATACAAAATCAAATTTTTTGGATAGGATTCTATCTCCCCCTGTGAAAAACACCAAATCCTTTATTAAAGACACCGACAAGTTTTTGGATAAGTTACAATCCTTACCCGAATGTCAGGAAGAGGACATCCTAGTGACCTGGGATGTTAATAGTTTATATACCTCCATTCTACAAAAAACAGGAATTGAAGCCAGTATAGATTTAAAAAAGGAGAATGGGTGGAGCTTGCCACGGAAGAAGATGGACGCTCACCAAGGGAGCTCCACAGCACTCTGGGACAAACCGGCACACATCGACTGCATAACCTGCCTAAACTGCACAAAACTTCCCAGCAGAGTTGTAGCATAATCTGAGGATCCGATCGATCATGCTACAGTGAAACAAAGAACTCCGGAAGCTGCAGAAACTCACCGAATACTATCCGCTTGGGCCTAAGCAAGATGATGGCGGAGGAACAGCGGCGCAGGGTATGTCCAGCACTCCCTTATATGAATCAGGCAAAGGTAATCCTCACAAAAGGAATGCCCCACAAAGGAACACACAGTCTCCGATCCACACCCCCACCTCAGGAAGCCCAGAGAAAGTAAGATTGAGGCTGGATGCTTCAGATACAAGCCGAGACCTAGCACAAGGCCCAGACTCAGGAGAAGACACCAGGGATCTCCCTGATTCAATAGATCTCTTCCCCACTAATAATCAACCGGTCCTGGATACCACACTAAAGGACATGTTAGTTTCTCTTAGGAGCTCACTGCATGCTGATATGTTGTCCTGTGTTCACAAATTTGGGGTGGAACTGAGAGAAACTGTATCCAGAGTAGATCACATAGAACACAAAATGGGGGAGTTTGTGACCACCATTAACAACCTTGTGGATGCACACGATAGTAATACTGATGAATTGGATGCCATGAAAGCTAAATTAGTGGATATTGAGGACCGCTCCAGGAAAAATAATTTAAAAATAAGGGGGGTCCCCGAGTTGGTATAACAAACCAACCTACGCACCTATGCAGCCCAACTTTTCCAGGCCATACTGCCTGACCTAACAGACATGAATATTACAGTGGATAGGATCCATCGTTTACCCAAGCCATCTCACCTACCGGACAACATACCCAGGGATGTTATACTCCGGCTACATTTCTTCCAAGTGAAAGAGCGCCTAATGGCAGCTTCCCGCAACAAAGATCACTTCCCTCCACAATATAAAGACCTGCAATTTTTCGCCGACCTCTCCCAATTTACTTTGCAGAAACGTAGGAACCTAAATACAATCTCCAAGGCGTTGAGAAACCATAAGATCACCTATAAATGGGGGTTCCCTACAAAATTGATTATTACAAAGGAAGGTAAAGAACATGTTGTGGACACTCTTGCCAAAGGGATGCAGCTACTCCAAAAAATTCTGTTGCATTTGGAATAATTTCATCAATCCTACCGCAGCATGTAAGTGTTACCAGCACATACCATACAACACACTGCAACCTAAAATTGCACGACTATCACCTTTTTAACAATCAATGCCAAAGGGCATAATCACCCTGCAAAACGCAGATCCAAGTGGAAGGAAGTGACCCAACACAAAGGTGATATTATCTATGTACAAGAAACGCACTTCAAAAAGCAGGCCTAACCTACCTGCTCTCACCCTAAATTTCCACACTTTTTTTGCAAGCTCAGACGCAAAAAAGAAAGGGGTACTTACGGCAATAAAAGATACAGTAGCATTTCGCCTCCATAAGGAAGTGCAGGACATGCAAGGTAGATACCATATTCTGATTTGTGACCTCAACAATACCACCTATACGGTAGAGAACGTCTATGCCCCAAATGTCCACCAGTCTCGCTTTCTTCATAAACTCATGAAAAGAGTGTCACAAATACAAACAGGACACCTGATCCTATGTGGGGACTTTAATCTACCTCCCGACCCCAGAATGGACTCTAGTTCGCTAACTACCCGGAAAACCCAGACCCTACAACCACTCCTGAGGAACTATGATGTGTATGACGCATGGAGATGCCTTCATGCCACGGAGAAGGACTATTCCTTTTTCTCAGTTAGTCATAAAATATATACAAGACTTGATCTTTTTTTGACTGACAAATGGTTATTGACCAAATTTAAAGCATTCAAGATCAATAGTATCACTTGGTCGGATCATGCCTCACTGTCGCTACTAGTGGATGATACATCCAATAACAACTCCACTTTTATTTGGAGATCCAACCCGCGATTATTCCAGGATGATCCTTCCAAATCGATATTACAGAGTCCTAATTTAATTTTTTGAGCATAATGTAAACTCAGTTACTAACCCTTTTGTGACATGGAACGCACACAAGGCATTTATGCGTGGTCTCCTAATTAACCACTTGACCACTGGGCACTTAAACCCCCTTCCTAACCAGACCAATTTTCAGCTTTCGGTGCTCTCACACTTTGAATGACAATTACTCAGTCATACAACACTTTACCCATATGAAATTTTTATCCTTTTTTTCACACAAATAGAGCTTTCTTTTGGTGGTATTTAATCACCGTTGGGTTTTTTATTTTTTGCGCTATAAAAGAAAAAAGACTGAAAATTTGGTAAAAAAATGAATTTTTCTTTGTTTCTGTTATAAAATTTAGCAAATTAGTAATTTTTCTTCGTAAATTTTGGCCAAAATTTATACCGCTACATATCTTTGGTAAAAATAAGTACAACTTGGTGTATATTATTTGGTCTTTGTGAATGTTAGAGAGTCCAAAAGCTACGGTGCCAATATCTGAAAATTGATCACACCTGAAGTACTGACGGCCTATCTCATTTCTTGAGACCCTAACATGCCAGAAAAGTACAAATACCCCTCAAATGACCCCTTTTTGGAAAGAAGACATTCCAAGGTATTTAGAAAGATGCATGGTGAGTTTTTTTGAAATTGTCATCTTTTCCCACAATTCTTTGCAAAATCAAGATTTTTTTTTTCTTTTTTTTTTTTTTTCACAAAATTGTCATATTAGAAGGTTATTTCTCACACACAGCATATGCATACCACAAATTACACCCCAAAACACATTCTGCTATTACTCCCGAGTATGGCGATACCACATATGTGAGACTTTTACACAGCGTGGCCACATACAGAGGCCCAACATGCAGGGGAGCACCTCCAGGCGTTCTGGAGTGCCCAGGCCAATTCTGACATTTCTCTCCTACATGTAAAAATCATAATTTATTTGCTAGAAAATTACATAGAACCCCAAAACAATATATATATATTTTTTTTAGCAAAGACCCTAGAGAATACAATGGCGGTTGTTGCAACTTTTTATCTCGCACGGTATTTGTGCAGCAATTTTTCGAACGCGTTTTTTTGGGGAAAGAAACAGTTTTGTGCTTTAAAAAAAAACAAAACAGTAAAGTTAGCCCAATGTTTTTGCATAATGTGAAAGATGAAGTTACGCCGAGTAAATAGATACCCAACATGTCACCCTTCAAAATTGCACACTCTCGTGGAATGGTGCCAAACGTCGCTACTTAAAAATCTCCATAGGTGACACTTTAAAATTTTTTCCTGGTTACATGTTTTGAGTTACAGAGGAGGTCTAGGGCCAAAATTATTGCTCTCGCTCTACCGATCGCAGCGATACCTCACATGTGTGGTTTGAACACCGTTTTCATATGTGGGCGGGACTTACGTATGTGTTCGCTTCTGCATGCGAGCACACGGACATGGGCGCTTTAAATTTTTTTTTTTTTTTTTTTTATTGTTTATTTTACTTTATTTATTTTAGTTTGACACTTTTTCCCCCCCAAAAAATTTTTTGATCACTTTTATTCCTATTACAAGGAATGTAAACATCCCTTGTAATAGGAATATGGCATGACAGGTCCTCTTTACAGTGAGATATGGGGTCAATAAGACCCCACATCTCACCTCTAGGCTGGGAAGCCTGAAATAATAATAAAAAAAAAACGATCTTGGCTTCGATCGTAGCGGTGAGTCGGTAGAAGCACCGGAGGGTGGCGGGAAGGGGGGGCGTCCCCTCTCGCCTCCCATAAGAATGATCAAGCAGTGGAACAGCCACTATGATCATTCCTATGGTGTAGGAAATCGCCGGCTGAAAAAGCTGATATCTGAATGATGCCTGTAGCTGCACCCATCATTCAGATATACCCGCTCAAAGTCAGGGAGGTCATATGACTGTGGGCGGGAACTGGTTAAAAATTGCGGAGTATTGCGGGCTATTGCAGAGTATTGCGGGGTATATTGCAGAGTATTGCGGGGTATATTGCAGAGTATTGCGGGGTATATTGCAGAGTATTGCGGGGTATATTGCAGAGTATTGCAGGGTATATTCCAGAGTAGTGCCGGGTATAATGCAGAGTAGTGCCGGGTATTATGCAGAGTATTGCAGGGTGTTATGCAGAGTATTGCAGGGTGTTATGCAGAGTATTGCAGGGTGTTATGCAGAGTATTGCAGGGTGTTATGCAGAGTATTGCAGGGTGTTATGCAGAGTATTGCAGGGTGTTATGCAGAGTATTGCAGGGTATAGTGCAGAGTATTGCAGGGTGTTATGCAGAGTATTGCAGGGTGTTATGCAGAGTATTGCAGGGTATAGTGCAGAGTATTGCAGGGTGTTATGCAGAGTATTGCAGGGTATAGTGCAGAGTATTGCAGGGTGTTATGCAGAGTATTGCAGGGTGTTATGCAGAGTATTGCAGGGTATAGTGCAGAGTATTGCAGGGTATTATGCAGAGTATTGCAGGGTGTTATGCAGAGTATTGCAGGGTATAGTGCAGAGTATTGCAGGGTATTATGCAGAGTATTGCAGGGTATAGTGCAGAGTATTGCAGGGTATTATGCAGAGTATTGCAGGGTGTTATGCAGAGTATTGCAGGGTATAGTGCAGAGTATTGCAGGGTATTATGCAGAGTATTGCAGGGTATAGTGCAGAGTATTGCAGGGTATTATGCAGAGTATTGCAGGGTGTTATGCAGAGTATTGCAGGGTGTTGTGCAGAGTATTGTAGGGTATTATGCAGGGATGGCTGAGCATTGAGGGATGGATGGATGTGACAGCAATTGTCACTGAGCACCGCTGTGAGCACTACACATACAGCCCACAGCGGTGCTGCCATCCGATCCCTCCCCCTCTCCCCTCGCACTGTACCGATCGGTACAGAGAGGGGAGGGAGGAACCGGCGTCATGAGATGACGCCGGTCTGTTGACATGTGATCACTCCGTCATTTGACGGAGCGATCACATGGTAAACGGCCGCGATCAGCGGCCGTTTACCGTGATCCGTGATGCGCCGGGTCCTCCGGACCCGGCGGTCACGGAAGTTCTCGGGTGCGCGCCCCAGGGGGCGCGCGAGAGCAGTATTCTGGGAGGACGTCCATGGACGTCCACCCAGAACTAGCCGACCGCGCTGTTGCCGTCTTTCGGCTATGGCCCGGTCGGCAAGTGGTTAAACTAGGTGCGAGGGCTAAGAGGATGAGGGGGCAGTGTATACTGGATATCTGTAAACAAATTCAAACATTAGAAACCCAAAACAAAGCAAATTTTCCCCCTAATTTATCAGAACAATTTACCAAATTGAGATTTGATCTCCGATCAATACTGCTGGAGGACTTTGAAAAGTCTTCCAGGAGGTTAAAAATGACTTATTATGCAAATGGTAATAAAGCAGGGAAATTATTAGCCGATCGACTATTATGGTTCTCTATATAACCTGAAAAAAGACTCAAACACGACACAACCCATATCCCACACAATCTCTGAATTTCTCAGAACACTGCATTAATTTCTCAGAACACTGCATTAAATTCTCTGTTCACAACACAAAAGATATCCCAAAGGATCGAATCACTGCCCAGTAATAAATCCCCTGGACCAGATGGTTTTACAGGTGAATATTTCCAGACGTTTAAGGATATACTAGTTCTTAGACTCACAGAGATATTTAACCAAGCTGCCTCTTCCTCCTCTTTTCCACCAGAAATGCTGAAAGCAATGATTGTGGCATTACTGAAGCCGGGGAAGGACCCTAATACCCCACAAAATTTTCGCCTGATATAGTTACTTAATAATGATTTGAAGATCTACGTTAAATTAATAGCTAGCAGATTAGTAGATCTCCTTCCATCACTGATACACCCAGACCAGTCTGGTTTTACCAAAGGTCGCCAAACAGCAGATGCGACTAGATGCTTGATTAATCTCATACACCTGGCCAACAGGACTAGAACGCCTTCTCTGCTCCTTGCTTTGGATGCAGAGAAGACGTTCAATAGGATTCTTTGGATGTATTTAGAACAAGTTTTGTGCAAATTTTGATTTGAGGGCCCAATGTTTCAAGCTATCATGGCACTATACACAACCCCATCAGCACAGGTTTATGTATCAGGTATGTTATCTACCCCATTAAACATAACAAATGGTACACATCAAGGTTGCCCTCTATCCCCTTTAATTTTTAATCTACTAATGGAACCTTTGGCAACGTACATACGATAACACCCCAAAATCAACGGGATTGCAATTGGGGGTAGGATGCACACAATCAGCTTATTCGCAGACGACATCATTTTAAAACTTACTGATGTGTTGTCCTCCCTGGCTTTGGTTCACCAAGCTTTACAATTGTTTAATGCCATATCTTATTATAAAGTTAACGAAACCAAGTCGTATCTCTTAGGATTGGGTCTACCCGACACAGTGAGACAACATATTAGCAATAACTTTCCTTACAAGTGGAAGGGTAATGGTATAGCATATCTAGGCATCACTCTTACATCTAAAGTTTCTGATCTAGTTAAGGAAAACTATATCCCATTTCTGAGCTCCTTAAGACCCAAACTAGACAAGTTGTGAAGGTTTGAACTTTCCTGGAAAGGAAGGCTTGCTGCATTTAAAATTCAGGTCCTACCACAGTTCCTATATTTGTTCAGGACTCTACCCATACCAGTACCTAACTCCCTTTTCCGACAGTCTGCAATAGATAGATATCTGTGGTCAGGGAAAAAAGCATGGTGCGCCTTCAACAAGCTTATTAAACTCAAACAAATGGGAGGGATAGGTCATACCTTGATAAAAGACTACCACGTAGCATCTATACTAGCCCAAGTGAGAGATTGGTTCCCTTCCCACAATAATACCCTATGGACAGAACTAGAAAGCTCCCAAATCAAAGGGGGAAATCTATATAATTACCTAATAACTAGTCCATACCACTTGTCTAAATGATCTACAATTGTACCTACCATACAGGCTTCTATTGAAGCCTGGCAATATTTCCTTAAATATATAACCCCTGAAGGGCCCCAAACCCCTCTTAAATTCCCGATCACTGCTCTGGAATTTACAATACCTGACATGTCACTAACTAATTGGTGTACCAATAGGAAACTCTTATTAGAAGACCTTTTTGTAGGGCCTACGCTGAAAACATTTAGAACATTACAGATTGAGTACTCTATCCCGGTTTCCGACTATTATAAATATATTCAATTATCCCATTTCTTTGACAAAAAGGGTAACAATCTCTTCACCCACCTACCCTGGCAAATCGCTATCTTCTATACGACCAAACAATCAAAAATCAAAGGTACGTCATCACTTTACAAATACCTACAGAATAAACAATCCTTCAGCAAAACTACTAACATAGGAGCTTGGGAAAGAGACTTTGAAAAAACTACACAGAGGATCAATGGAAGAAAGCCCTTAGTGTCACGTATGCTTCTACAAGAAGTGCCAACTTATGGAAACTGCACCACAAGATCCTACTGAGGTGGTATCTTACCCCTTACTGTATCTCAAAATTTGCAACAGGGGCCTCAGATTGCTGGAGGAAGTGTGGGAAAACGAGTACACTTCTACACGTGTTGTGGTCGTGCCCACGCATTAAAAGGTTCTTGGCGCTCATATTCCAGATAATAGAGCAAGTTACAGGTATAAAAGCTGCATCTTCTCTGGGTATGGCACTACTGTCACTATAAATAGATTCAATCCCAGCATCAATGAGAATACTAGTGTCCCACATACTCATTGCGGCTAGACTTACCATAGTACGACACTGGAAGGACATTGACCCAGCTCCTATAGCAGAAACCCTACACATAATAAACACACATAGTGCTTATGAAATAAAATTTGCGCAGAGTCTTGGGAATCATATAAAGGTTTCTAAAATATGGAGTGGCTAACATGGTATCCACAAAATATAGGTCTCAGATTTTTTGGGAATAATTAAATAAAATCTACAACAGTATAATGCAATAGGATTAGTTTGATATCCACAGCAACCCTCCATATATTGGCTGGTCAACAGACATATTTCTGTATTGTTGGTTTATTCTAGTTGATATTCCTTTTATTTTCTTTTTTCGTATCTAATTTTGTTATCAATATATTGTCTACACAGGATCACTTGCAAGGTAATTAGGTCCTATTGTGGTTACGATTAACAGTTTATCACCAATACTTGTAGCTAAAGGATGGGAAAATAGACCCTGTAGTGTGCGACTGGGGCGTGGTGTTCCCTCCCCTCTTGGACACAGTTAGCTCCCAGATGGGGTGTCCGGGGGTGGGAACAAGACCTACCGCATAGATATGTCAGCTCAATGCTACTGTTATTGATACGAGCTATGAATATATATAACTAAAACTAATGTTACCTCAAGATGCAATATTACTGGACAACAATTAATGACTGTACTTTATTTTAATGTTTCAATTACATTTTCTGTAAAACCTTAATAAAAACATATTGAAATTAAAAAAGGAGAATGGATTATACTCCCTGGTGCAGAATGAACTGATAGAAAAATTGCTAACCGTAATTTTGAATAACAATTATTTTCTTTTTCAGTATGTGTTTGTACAGCAACGCAAAGGCATTGCAATGGGTTCCAATGTTGCCCCCTCATTCGCATGTGCATTTATGCACGATTTTTAAAAAAAGATTTATATATACTAACAAGATGTTTGTTGGACACTGCATCACTTGGGGGTGCAATATAGATGACATCTTTGCGATTTGGCGGAGCGACATTGGAACTCTGATTTTTTGATGAATATCTTAATTCTGTCAGTAGCGACATTAAATTCAGTATGAACATTGATGGAAAAGTGGCGTGATTTTTAGACACCACTATCTTCATGGACAAAGGTAAAATAGAATCTGCCATTTATAGGAAACCTACAGATAGGAATCAGTTACTATCTTTTGACTGTTTTCATCCTTCACATGTGTTTAGATCATACAAAATTAGTTGATTAGAGTAAAAAGGATTTTAAGCAATAAAGACAAAAGGCCTTTGAGGATAGCAGAAATGTGTGAAAGATTTAGAGACCATGCATATCCAGAAGATATGATAGAGCATGAATTGGGGAAGTTGGAATGGCCCGGTAAAAACACGATAAGATTATTAGTGGTGGCCACAGGCAGCTTCCCTTTTCCATGCAATATCATAATTACAGCGAGGAAATATTTTGGATTATTAAAAAAAATTGGACATTATTGCAGCAAGCATACCCTGAGATATAATATTTTCACAAAGTACCACTAAAAGCATACCGTAGAAACCAAACACTGAGAGATATGTTAGTAAAAATTATCGAGAAAAGTAAAAAAAAATGAGAAAATAACATTTTTGGGAACCAAGAAAAATGGATTGTTTCCATGTCTTAGTTGTGTACAGTGCAACCTCATGAAGAAAGGGGACAGTTTCACCCTGAAACACAAAATAAATATTATATCCGTGGTTACCATACATGTCAAACTTCCTACGTATACTAAGGGGAATGGAGGAAAAGAAGCAAGGGCTACTCCAAACAAGCCCTACCTCCCCATAAGGGAATTAATGGACTATTGCGGTACCCAATTGAGACATAGAACATGTAACAAGCCCCTGATCGCTCGGTTCCACTCTCCCGACACTCCTTTGCGGCTATTGAATCAGATTACAGATCGTACATCTGATGGTTCGGTCATCCGATGTTCTGGGGACTAGAACTACAGCTATGTGCCCTTCTAATCCAGTTGTGCAGCTCAGAACAAACACCAGGCAGGCTGTATGTAAGTTCAAACAGGAATCTCTTTTATTGAAAGGAATACAGGCTCTTTTATACATTAAAAGAGGAGGTGTATACCTCCTGCTCATATTACTCTGAACATACACCTGTGACCAGAAACCTAATTAACATGGGCTAATTAACTAATCCCTTTAGACAGCCTAAATGACTCAGACATGACCTTTAGGCCAGACTGGCCATCTTGTAGCTCAGAAAACCCAATCAACATTATCACAAATCAACACCGAACTCTTGTTCACACAATAGCAGAGTTAATTAACACAAACAACAATGGGGATCTAATGACTCTTAGATCCCATACTAGACTTATTTACAATACACATTCTAGCAGGCAACAGACAGACGGGTGGCTGGAATTGTCATCAGCATCTCCTAACAGTATTTGTCCCAGCATTATGAATCAGCCACTATTTCTAATATGGCAAATCCAGGGTCCCCAGAGTCTGTGTGTCCTGGGGGACCAGGACCCGAATCCACAGTAATACCACCTCAAGGGTCCCCAGGCATGCAGCTCACAAAGAGCACTGTTCCCCCAAATGCCAGGGCCCAAGATCGATCGGCAAGAGGCTAGCATTCAGTCCCCTCCAAAAGTCTTTCTCCCGGCTGGGTCTGTCACATTTCTCCCCTTTTGGCAGGAGACTAACACAGGAGGAGACCCCTGACGGGTTGACTCCGAAGTTAGTCAGTAGTTCCAGTCCTCTAATGCCTGTACCCACACAGTACCCCAAACAAATTGTTCCAAACAAAGCATTACTCACCCAGCCAACCTCTGCCTCTCTCAGAGAACATATCTGCCAATGGGGAGAGGCCTGGACTGGCCCTTCTCCCTGGAGTCCTTTCTGCCACTGGAGAGAAGACAGTGTGTCTGGGCTCACTCCGTCATGCTGTTGAAGATCTGGGCCGACTGCCCAGCATCCCTGGGGTATACAGGTGGAGACTGAAGTCCCATCCACCTTCACAGGAAATCCATCCTCTGTTAGTTGAGGGCAGAGTCCAGCAGTACTCAGCCCTGTTGCCAGCCCTTCTGCTGGAAACCCCACACAATCTGCTTCAGCTAACTGTTGGGGAGGGAGGCCGACTGCCCCGCCTCCCTGGAACTCTATAGTTGTTGCTGGTGCTGGGCAGAGGTTGGTAGCACTCTGCCCTGCTGCACTTCTGCTGGGGACTCCGCATCCTCCGCCCTAGCTAACCGTTGGGGCAGGAGGCTGGCTTCCTCCACTCCCAAACTGTGTAGCTGTCATTGGGGAGGTGAGCCGGCTGCTTCCTTTTCCATTCCCTCATCTGGATGTTGGGACGATATGTCTGTGGTACTGTCTCCCAGGTGCACGGATCTTTGCTGGGGAGGAAAGACCACTTCTTCCACCCTGGCCAACTGTTGGGGAGGGACGACGAACACCTCCTCTTCTCTTCTCCCCCTGTATCCTGATCTGCTGCTGGGAAGTGACCATCTCCTTCTCACCCTGAGCCTCCGGACCCGCCGCATGTGTAGGGCAAAGATCTTGGACCCTCTGTCCGGTTGCCAGCGCTTTAGCTGGGGAAGTTCCTTGTAACTTCACAGATACTTCTGTTGGTGCTGGGCAGAGCACAGTGAAGTTTGGCCCTAATAACAGCTCTTCTTCTGCTGGAGGCTCACCAGGTTATTCTTCCTAAGCAGAAAAGTCTATCAAATCCCCTGTCTCTGCAACTGGTGTCTGGGGATAAAGGTTCACCATCTCCTCTCCGTGGAACCCAGAAGATGCTGTCAGTGCTGGGCAGAGGTTAGCAGAGCTCTGCCCTGTTGTCAACACTTCAGGTTTGGGGACGGCAATCTTCAGATTTTTCACTGCTGATTCTCTGGCATGCTGCTGGACAGGAACATTCCTCAATCCAAGATCATCCCATGCAGAAACAGGATCATCAAGGTCAGTCAGCACTTGCTGTATCCGCCATAAGACCTCCGCCTCCCTAGCTGTGGGGGCAGGTTGGCAAAGCACACTGTTACTCTGCCACATTGTCAACTCTTCAGCCAGGATTTCAGAGTTGTCAACTGGTATTTCCTGATAGTCCCAGGCAAAGGGAGCCCCACCCTGCTGCTGAGCGGAGTCTAGCAGCTGTCTGTAGGCCATCTCAAGCTCCCATTCCTGAATGGCCAGAAACTCCAAATCTTCCTGTGCCCAGTGCACTTCTGAGACATTCAGTCTTCGCTCTCTGTGCTCCATTATTTCCTCCAAACGCCACTCCCGATCACTTCCAAAGTCAGGGTCCCTGGACAGCCTCCAGTACAACAATCCCAGGCCATTGTAGTCAAAGTCTTCCATGGGGCTGTCATCCGCTGTCCACGGGCACACTTGGGCTACATACCACTGGAGGGCTCTGTAGCTCTCGTCCAACCGCATTTCTGCCCGGATCAGCCTGCTTAACTCAGCTGTCCACTCCTGGTTCGGCTGTTCCCCCAATAACAGCATTCGCACTTCATACTGCGACCAGTACCTTACATGGATGGAGGGGAGAACTTTTCCCTGGTTTCGCTGCTCACGGGCTAGCGCTTCCTTCCAGAGTTCACAGCGGACAGAATCAAACCATCCTAGCAGGACCTGCTCTGATACTGGTCCTCTGTGCTGTATCTGCATCTCTCACAACATCCTTCTGAATTCCTCTTTCATGGTGGCTGGTATCTGTACCTCTCCTCTCCTGCTATCTGGACCTTGGATCCAAGTGATGATTTTGATGTGTTCAAGGCAAGGAAGCATGATCCCACCATTCCCTCCACGGCTCTCAAGTAAGTCTTTCAGCGTGGCTCTCCTGCAGGCTGGTTTGGAGTGTCCCAGTAACTGGAGAGCAAATCCCACGGCTGCCAACCAATGTAACGAGCCCCTGCTCGCTCGGTTCCACTATCCTGACACTCCTCTGTGGCTATTGAATCAGATTGCAGATCGCACATCTGATGGTTCGGTCATCCGTTGCTCTGGGACTAGAACTACAGCTATGTGCCGTTCTAATCCAGTTGTGTAGCTCAGAACAAACACCAGGCAGGTTGTATGTAAGTTCAAACAGGAATCTCTTTTATTGAAAGGAAAACAGGCTCTTTTATACATTAAAAGAGGAGATGTATACCTCCTGCTCATATTACTCTGAACATACACCTGTGACCAGAAACCTAATTAACATGGGCTAATTAACTAATCCCTTTAGACAGCCTAGATGACTCAGACATGACCTTTAGGCCAGACTGGCCATCTTGTAGCTCAGAAAACCCAATCAACATTATCACAAATCAACACCGTACTCTTGTTCACACAATAGCATAGTTAATTAACACAAACAACAATGGGGATCTAATGACAGGTGGCTGGAATTGACATCAGCATCTCCTAACAGTATTTGTCCCAGCATTATGAATCAGCCACTATTTCTAATATGGCATATCCAGGGTCCCCAGAGTCTGTGTGTCCTGGGGGACCAGGACCCGAATCCACAGTAATACCACCTCAAGGGTCCTGTCAGGGATCTGTCAGCACCGGACCGGCACATGTGCGTGCGCCAATGCGCCGGCGTGCACCTGCTCAGGCAATTCAGCAGTCTCCAGCTGTTGCCGTGCGTCAGTGCACGCGGGTGCGAGGCGTGAATGTGTGTGCGCGCATTCGCATTAGCGCAGTTTTGGTGCCAAGAGGTGCATAAAAGTTCTCCTGTTGCAGGAATGCGCTGCTTTATCGACTTGACCTTTGCCAGCCAACATAACACCCCGTTACGGACTAAAACCCATGGACTTTCTGTTTTCTTAGCTGATGGCTACCGCATTAGATCTGGACAAGTAATTCAGGAAACTCTTCCCTTGCCTGCTACTACTTCTTCTCAACATAAGGACCCTTGATGCCATTACGTCACCTCTATTTCCAATTATCTTGGGCATTCCCTGGCTTCAAGCCCACAATCCGCATATCAACTGGGTCTCTGGAGAAGTAAAATTTGTATCATGCTACTGTCAGGAACACTGTCTGGTGGGAGACCCCGACTCTTCAGCTACTCTGCTATGCCTTGACACTGACCAGAAACTATTCCAGTCCATACCTAAACATTACCATGAGTTCATCGATGTTTTTAGTAAGAAGGGGGCAGACTCCCTTCCGCCTCATCGCCCCTACGACTGCCCAATTGAGTTGTTGCCAGGATCCGAGATTCCATTCGGACGTATCTTCCCTTTATCGGAGAAGGAGCAAGAGGCACTAAAAACATATATTGATGAGAACTTGGCTAAGGGGTTCATCCGCCACTCAACTTCCCCAGCAGGTGCCGGAATATTTTTTGTCACCAAGAAGGACAAGACTCTTCGCCTGTATATAGATTACTGGGAACTGAACAAAATTACGGTTAAAAATCGGTATCCCCTACCTTTGATACCTGAACTGTTCCAAAAGTTAAGGACTGCGATTATTTTTACTAAACTCGATCTAAGAGGAGCTTACAACCTGATCCGCATTCAGGCCGGGCATGAGTGGAAAACAGCTTTTCGGACCCGATTCGGGCACTACGAATACTTGGTTATGCCCTTCGGACTCTGCAACGCCCCTGCGACCTTCCAACATCTGATTAACGATGTTCTCAGGGACTTTCTAGACGTGTTTGTGATCGCATACCTGGATGATATCCTGATCTTCTCAGAATCTCTTGATCTGCATCGAGAACATGTCCGCAGGGTGTTGGCTCGCCTCCGTTTACACAGACTTTATGCAAAGGCAGAGAAATGCGAGTTCGAGCAACAAAGCATCCAATTTCTGGGACTGATAATCTCTCCAACAGGCATTAAAATGGATCTCCAGAAGGTATCCGCTGTGCTGGACTGGCCGGTACCCCTAGACAAGAAGGGAATTCAGCGGTTTATCGGGTTTGCAAACTTTTATAGAAAATTTATCAGGGGATTCTCGGCAATAATTGCACCCATCACGCAGTTGACCAAACAGAATGCCCGTTTTTCCTGGAACCAGTCAGCCCAAGATGCCTTTGAGAATCTCAAAAACTGTTTACCTCGGCCCCAATCCTCAGCCATCCTGAACCGTCACTACCGTTCATTTTGGAAGTTGACGCTTCTGAAATAGTAGTGGGTGCAATACTATCACAACGAAGGGGCAGCAAAGACCTAATGCATCCTGTGGGTTTTTTCTCCCGTAAACTTTCTCCTGCGGAGAAGAACTACGATGTTGGCGACCAGGAGCTCCTCGCTATTAAAACTGCTCTGGAGGAGTGGAGATACCTATTGGAGGGAGCTGTGCATCCGGTATTAATATACACTGACCACAAGAACCTAGAGTACTTGAGATCTGCTAAACGACTGAAGCCTCGGCAAGCCCGCTGGGCCCTGTTTTTCTCCCGTTTTTGTTTTCATATAACTTACCGGCCAGGCTCAAAAAATATCAAACCGGATGCATTATCACGCATGCATGACAACCCGAAGGACTCATCCATCCCTGACACCATATTGCCCGCAAACAATTTCCTACTCCTGCAAACGGATCTACTCTCCCAGTTTAAAGAAGCATCCTCTGAGTCATCTAGGCCTACAGGAATTACTCTGACATCCAGAGATGGATTGCTATGGAAGGGGAGTCAAATTTTTGTCCCTGAGAAGGTTTGTATCAAGGTCTTTACGCTTCTTCATGATCATCCACTGGCAGGCCATTTTGGGGTCTGCAAGACCCTGGAACTTGTGCAACGCACATTCTGGTGGCCCAATCTAAAGGACTTTTGTAAGAAATATGTCAGCTCCTGCCCTACCTGCACCCAGAATAAGACGTCTAGGAATCGAGCTTGGGGTCTGTTAAAACCTTTGCCTGTACCTGATAGACCCTGGAAAATGATTTCCATGGACTTTATAGTAGAGCTTCCATGTTCTGAGGGGTGTTCAGCCATCTTTGTGGTGGTAGACCGTCTAACCAAGATGGCCCACTTCCTTCCTTTAAGGGGAACTCCATCTGCTATTGAAACCGCCCGCATATTCATTAAGGAAATCATCAGACTACATGGAGTACCTGCAAGTATAGTTTCGGACAGAGGGGTACAATTTACCTCACATTTTTGGAGAGCCCTGCGTAAAATCCTAAAAATTGAACTGGCCTTGTCCTCGGCCTATCATCCTCAAACTAATGGACAGACAGAGAGGACCAATCAGACTCTTGAACAGTATATCAGATGCTTTACTTCCTTCACACAGGATGATTGGGTGTCCCTGATACCCTTAGCAGAATTCGCATACAACAATGCCAAACATTCAGCCACCGGTCAATCTCCTTTTTTCACCAATTATGGCTTCCATTTAACCTTTCTACCCGATTTCCTTTCAGAATCCTCAGTTCCGGCAGTGCAGAATACAGTGGATTTCCTCAGCCACAACAACCAGATGTTGCAAGAGGCAGTGTCCAAAGCCCAGGCGGACAGCAAGAGAGTCTTCGATCGAAGAAGAAGAGGGGAGTTGAAGTTACAACTTGGTGATCAGGTATGGCTTTCTACCACTAATATCAAGTTAGCATGTCCATCTAAGAAGCTGGCACCTAGATTCTCTTAACCTTTTCCGGTTAAGAGAAAAATTAATTAAGTGTCTTATGAACTGACTTTGCCTGATTCTCTCAAGATTCACCCGGTATTTCATGTGTCTCTGCTTAAACCTGCTATACCTTTTTTTTTTTTTTTTTAAATCTTTATTTATCATTTTCCAATACAAAACATTTCCCGAAGGGGGCGTGCCAGTAATACAAATCCTTCTATAAGTTCAAAAAAAAAAAAAAAAGATAGACAAACTGACTCCCCATGCCCGCCCCCCCCTCCACCCTCCCCCCCCTCCCATCCCCTACCCTCCCCTGCGGGATGTACTTCTATGGGGGCTAATCATGGCTTACTCGCTCCCTCCTCCATGATCGACCCTTCTTTGTTATGCCCTTTTTATATAATCTCCCTTAAATAGGACCATGATTTCTTAAATTTAAGCCAGCCTGCCCATTTCCCCTTATGCTCCTCATCCTCGTCCGGTTCCATTCCCCGCCGGTCTACGCACTCCACTTTAAATATTTCATTAAGATCAAATAACCAGTCTCTCGTTTTGGGGCTTGAAGGGTTCAGCCAGTTTAGGGCAATCTGTCTCTTGGCCGTATCTAATATTATAGGGAGCAAGGAAGTTTTGTAACTCTTGGCTGGATCCTGAGTACCATGGAAGAGACAGAACCATGGGTCTTCCTCAATTTCCCTCCCCATAAATTCCTTTGTCAGTGACAAAATTTTTTTCCAGAAGACCTTAATGATGGGGCATTCCCACCAGATATGGGACATTGTGCCTACAGTTGGGCATCCCCTCCAGCAGTTGTTGCCCTTTGTCCCATCCATCTTGCTTACTCTGTCTGGGGTGGCATACCATCTTGCTAGAACTTTGTAATGGATTTCCATTCTCCTATTATCAAGTGCTGAGTAGTGGACCAAATTCAAAATAACGTGTTTCTGTTACAAAGTAACCCCAATTCCTGCTCCCACCTTTTGATGTACGGAGGCGTCGTATCCTCCTGTTCCGCCCCCAGTATTTTATAAATTTGACCAATGACACCACCTGGGTGCGCCATCATACAGAGCTTCTCCAGAGGTCTAAGCTTTTCCATACCTCTTAGGGGCTTCGGAAGTTTTCCTATAAAATGGGAGAGCTGGAGATACCGCCACCTATCTATCACCCAAAGTTCTGATTCTCTACTCAATTCCGTGAAAGTGCGTATTTTCCCCTTATTAATAAAGTTTTTCAGTTGGAGGGCATCCTCTTTTAACCAGTTCCCTCCCACCGCCCACATCCCTGGTTCGAAAAATAAATTATTTTTCATATATATTAACGGTGAATTGTGCGACCATTTGTGTTGAGTGTGAATTTTGTCCCAATGTTTAAAAGTGTTTAGAGTTAACAAAGAAGTGTTAGTGCTGAATATTCTAAATTTTGGGGGATTCCATAGTGAGTGTGCCAAATTATTATCACTTAAGGAGAACTCTATGTTCACCCAACGCGTATCTGTCCCTTTCTTACTCCATTCTATAACCCGTGAAAGCACTACAGCTATGTAGTACCTATTAAAGTCTGGTGCTGCTATTCCCCCTTTTTTTTTCCCTCTACTCAATGTTGCATAGGAGATGCGTGGTGTATTGCCACCCCAGACAGCCTCCCTAATTAATTTCCCTAACGCCCTCAGGAAATACCTTGGGAGGGGAATTGGCAGCAATTGAAATTTATACATAATTTTTGGGGCAATCATCATTTTGACCGCATTCGCTCATCCAAACCATGAGAGCGGCCTAGACCGCAATCTTCTTACCTCTTGCCTAATTTCATCTAATAATGGGATGTAGTTTCTTTGAAATAACTCTTTAATGGAGTTGGCTAACTTGATACCCAGATACTCGATCTCCTTTCTCCAGGGAAAGGGGAACACTGAGGTCAAGTGAGCTTCTTCCTGCTTAGTTAGACTAATATTTAGGATTTCGGACTTGCCGGGGTTGATTTTGAAGTTGGAAACCTCTCCGTATAATCTAAGGATTCGGAGAACGTTAGGGAGGGTTACTCTGGGATTTGTGACAAAAAATAATATGTCATCGGCAAATGCTGCCAGTTTGTGCTCCTCCGTTCCCACCCATACCCCATTACAGTCAGGGCTATTCCGGATGGAGGCCAGGAGAGGTTCGAGGGACAAAACAAACAGAAGGGGGGAGAGCGGGCACCCCTGCCTTGTTCCATTTCTCATTCCAAAAGATTTAGAGATGGCCCCGTTCACCCTTACCACTGCTGTTGGTTTACTATATAGGACCTTGACCCAGGAAATAAACCTGGGCCCGAACCCCATGACTTCCAACGTGTTCAGCAGGAACCCCCAGTCTACCCTGTCAAAGGCCTTTTCGGCATCTATCGACAGGAATAGAGCTGGGGGTCCCCTGCCTCTACAATACTCCGATAGCATCACCGCCCGTACCCCGTTGTCCCTACACTGTCTTCCCGGGACAAAGCCGGACTGGTCCGAGTGCGCCAGGCCGGCCAAATATCCCTTTAGTCTGTTCGCCAGGACCTTAGCGTATAGTTTTACATCCGCGTTGAGCAGAGATATGGGCCGGTAACTTGAACACAGCCTAGTATCCTTCTCTTCTTTCAATATTAAAGTTATCGTAGCAGACAGGGCCTCACGTTCCATCTCACATCCGGTGCCCAGGTCGTTCCAATATTGGCATAGCCTGGGGACCAGTATGTGTTTCATTTTCATTAAGTAGGTGGAAGGGAAACCATCTGGGCCTGGACTCTTGCCCTTTGGGGTGTCTCTAAGCGCTGCCACGATTTCCTCCTCCTCAATTGGTTTATCCAAGAGATCCTTATCCTCCCCCGGTAGTGCCTTCCGACCTGCTTCTTTTAGGAATTCTCTACTCCTTGCCAACCTGGCACTATCCTCCCCTCCCCCCCCTTTTGTCCTATAGAATACAGATCGGCATAGAATTTTCTAAACTCGTCGGCCATGCCTTCACTAGACACAATCTCTTTCCCTCCTGGACCGTTTATTTTCTCGATAAAATTCCGCCCTCTTTTTTTCCTAATTAATCTCGCCAAGTGTTTGCTGGATTTGTTGGCCCATAGATATTTATTTCTGGTTATTAAATAATGGCTCTCTTAGCCTCCTGCTCCATCATGTCCCTCAGCTCCTCTCTCCCGGCAACCATTGCACGGTAGCAGTCCTGATCCTGCCCTTTGGTCTTTTTATGTGCTTGTTCCAGATGGAACAGGTCCGCTATCAGTTTTTCCCTTTTTTCCTTCTTTTTCTTTTTTAGACCTGCTCCTATGGATATAAGGATCCCTCGGATATAGGCTTTGTGCGCCTCCCAGAGAATAGAGGGTGATACCTCACCCGTGTAATTTATTTTAAAAAACAGGTTCACCTCATTCTGGATCCGATCTAACACTTCGGGGTCCTTGAGCAGGTCCTCATTCAGCTTCCATGAAAAAGAACTTCGTCCCACCTCTGGGAGCTTCAGCTTCATCGTGACAGGTGAATGATCTGAGAGGGTTGTTGTTTCGATTCTAGTTTCTGCGACCCCCTCCAGCAGGCTGTGGTCCACAAAAATGTAGTCCAGCCTGGAGTAGGTCCCGTGCACAGGGGAGAAGAAGGTGTAGTCCCTCTCTTTAACATGTTGTACTCTCCACACATCCATTAACTGGCTGTGGAATAATTTCCGCCTGATAGCTCCTAGTGACACCTTCCTGATCCCCTGGGCACGGGACGTACTGTCTAAAACAGGGTCCAAGCAAAAATTTAAATCACCTGCCAAGACCACCTCTCCTTCCCCAAATCCTAACAGTTTCTCCAGCACTTGTCCCAGGAAGGTGGTTGGACTTCTATTCGGGCGGTACACATTGGCAAACATAAACATTCTTGTGCCTATAGAACCCTTCAAAAATATATAACGACCTTCAGGGTCTATTAATCTGTCCCTTACTGAAAAATTTGCTGCCTTGGACATCCCTATCGCTACTCCTTTAGATCCCCTATCGGGGGAATCACTGTAAAACCATTGAGGGATCTTAGGGGAAAACAACCTGACCCTTGTGTCCAGGGTCAGGTGGGTTTCCTGCAGGAAGACTATGTCCCCTCGTAGAAGACACAGTTCCCCCAATATTTTGTGTCTTTTCCTGGGTGAGTTCAACCCCTTTACATTGTAAGATATAAATTTGATATCAGGCAACGTTAATGGTGCGAGCGTTTACCTCTGTGCTCTGCACCCCTCGAACACATCCCGCCGGCCCCCTCCCCCTTCCTGTCCCCTCCCATCTGATGACCCTCCTTCCCTCAACCCCCCCCTCCCCTCCTCCCGTCCCGCTACCCACCCCCTCGGACCTCCCCCACCCCCTTCCCACCACCCCCTCCCACCCGCCTCCCCCCTTCCCCCCCGTGGCGTCAGCTACGCCGAAAGCCCGCCCGTATGGAAATACACTCATTCCACACTGCGGTGCTTCTCCCTCAGGGGTTTGAGCTCCAGCACCGGCATCCAGCGCCCGCTCCTCCCCAAAAATGGGGAGAAGCAGGAGGTGGAGGCTCGGGACGTCCGCGCCCCGGGGTGCACCCTCAAGCGCCCCGCAATCCCCTCCCCCATGCTTACTGCAGATTATTTTATGTTGATTAGGTGAGGCCACGTAACCCTCCTCCGTCCCCCTTACTGCTTTGTATTCGCTAATAACTAAAGTCCATGATACATAAGTCCTCGTGCTCCAGGGAAAGCTGCCCCGTGAGGAGCGAAGGGGGGGAGGGTAAGAGACGAGAGAGCGTTAAAAAAAAAAAAAAAAAAGAAAAAAGGAGAACCACCCCCCACCACCACCCCCCGCTCTCTCCCCTCCTCCCCCCCCCCCCAGCACCTATAACAGATCAGGGACAGGGATGCCCAAGTTGTTACAAAAGTCCTGCATTTCTTCCAAGTGTCTCACTCTGTAGGATCTTCCATCTTTAATAACTATCAGGGATGTTGGGAACCCCCAACTGTACTTTAAATTAGCCCTCCTGAGTTGGTCCAGAATTGGTCTCATCCGTCTTCTCCTCTCCAGAGTCCCCGCTGAAAGGTCAGTGAAGATCTGCAGATCCTTGTTTTCAAATTTCAATGGAGGGGCTCCCTTTAGTTTTTTTCAAATTTTTTCTTTGTCCTCATATAGATGAAACTTAATTATAACGTCTCTAGGGGTGTCTTGCTTAATATGGGGGGGCTTCCTTATTCTATGGACCCTGTCGATCCTCAGAGCTTCGTCTTCTTGCCTGCCCAGCAGGGGATTGAAAATCTTCCTCATCTTCTCCCCCAGATCCTCATTTTGTTGTTCCAGGATAGATCTAATGCGTAAATTTTGTCGTCGACTCTGGTTCTCCTGTTCCTCAAGTCTGAACGCCATCAAGCGGTTTTAATTTTGCATCTTCTTGACTTGTTCTTTTAAATCTGCTATGTCCTTAGCTTGAATGCCGGAGGCCTCTTCAGCCTCCTCTACTCGGCGAAGGAGATGTCCCATATCAGAGCGAACATTTAAGATCTCCTCTTTTATGACGCTTTCTAGTTTTTTTTTTCCAGTTTAGCAAGCATTTCACTCATGTCTGATTTACTAGGCATTAGGGCCATAATTCTCTGCTCATCAGCTGCGATACATGCTGGCGCCCCCGCCAGATCCAACTCTTCGTGGGGTCTGTCACCCTGTCCCCCCTTTGGTTTCTGTTGCTCCTTCTTCTTAGTACCTGGGTGTTTCGCCTCCATTCCTGGGCTTTTTGCACCTGCTTCTTTCAAATATTTTTGAATGGAGCTAGTGTTTAAGCTCTCTCTTGGGTTATTGGGTTCCGCTGATCTCGATGACCGGCCCCTCATATTTCCTCCCTTTCCCGGTTGTCCCCTTTTTGTGGTTTAAGGAGGCGCCATCTCACAGTATCAGCTCTATATGCTTTGCAGTTTAATGATCCCCTCCCACCCTCGGTCAGTTAGGGTGGAGGGTTTACACCATCCCAGGGGGGTGTATAAAGTCTCTGTGGTGGGTAACCTGTTTGATTCCCCTTTCCAGACCACAAGTCGCTGGGGAGGGTTACTTATGACAACGTCTATTATCAGTGCATGCCCCAACCCATGGAAAGTGCCTGGGATTGAGAGACTGGTCCCCTAACAGCTGGGGGGTAGCAAGCCGACAATCCCTGCCGAGGGAGCACAGTAAGCATAAGCTAAACCGCTCAGCTAGGATGTCCGCTTCAAACTGATGAACATGGGGGGGGGGAGAAGCCATATAGGCCTCGGTATTCCAGTCCTTTTGTCCTGTCCTTGGACAGGATAGTAGTGCCCCCTGATTATGTGCGTTTTCCAAACCCCCTAGTTGATGCCAGGTGTTCAAGGTAAGCCCGATAGAATCATGTCCAAGATTTAAATATTATTAGGCGGTGGAATCAACAGTAGGACCGATGAGGCGTCTCCTACCTGTTTCTTCCATCCAACCCATTGAGCGATGTAGAGGGTCTGTTGCTTGCTTGTCTTGCTTCCTTTGGCAGCGCCCAGCACTCGCCTCAGTTAAGGGGCCGTAGCTCCACTCTGTGACCTCCCTGGTAGGACATGTGGAGAGAATTTTCTGCCGATGGTTCGCCTCTCCCGGCGGGGTGTATAAGAAGGGGTGATCAGAGGACAGCCCTCACTATGTCAGTAACATAGGGGCACTACAAAGCTGCTACTGTGAGTTGCGATGGTGGGGGGGAGCGGGACGGATGAAGAGCCGGACGCTCGTACCTAGACCGGCCGCTCGTGGTCTCTCACCCCACGAGGCATCACCTCGGCTTGTCGGCGTCCCGTCTCACAACTTCCTGGAGCCGGCGCTGGGCACCTCCCCTCTGTTGACGTCAGCCGCACATCACGTCAGCCCTCCTGAAACCTGCTATACCTGATCCCTTCCCTGATAGAGGAACTAGACCTCCTGAACCCGTCTTAGTAGATGGAAGCGAGGAATTTGAGGTTGAGGCTATTCTTGACTGTAGAAGAAGACAAGGACAAAATCAATTTCTCATTAAATGGAAAGGTTACGGCCCAGAAAGTAACTCATGGGAACCAGACAGCAATGTCCACGCCAGGCGATTAGTCCACGCCTTCTTCTCTGCCCACCCTGAGAAAAGAAGGCGTGTGGGCATCCGGAGGCTGCCCTTTGGAGGGGGGCAATGTCAGGGATCTGTCAGCACCAGACTGGCGCATGTGCGTGCGCCAATGCACCGGCGCGCTCCTGCTCAGGCAATTCAGCAGTCTCCAGCTGTTGCCGTGCGTAAGCGCGGCGCTCGGGTGCGCGTGGGTGTGCAGCACGTGTGTGTGCACGCGCGGGCGCGTTCGCATTAGCGCCGTTTTGGCGCCAAGAGGTGCATGAAAGTTCTCCTGTTGCAGGAATGCGCTGCTGTTTCGTCTCAGCTCTGTGGATCTGTTTATTATTATGTTGTATTACAATGTATTACCATTTAGTATTCTATGAATGTAATTGTGACTTATTTTTTTAGATGCTATACTTGGACGCCTCCTGAGGAAGCGGCATTGGCCGCAAAACTGTTGTGGTTTTTAGTACATCAATGCACCTTCATTCACACATGTGGGCTGTACTTACTGTTACTTTAATGTATGTCTTTTGTTGCAACAACTCCTAAGTTGTTTTGTTGTAAACTGTATATATTTTATTATTTTGTAACTCAATAAATTGAAATTTTACTAATGTTCTATGTCTCAATTGGGTACCGCAATTCCCTTATGGGGAGGTAGGGCCTGTTTGGAGTAGCCCTTGCTTCTTTTCTCCCATTCCCCCTTAGTATACTAATGTAGGATGATGGTTCTCGAAAAATTCAATACCTCTAGTCAATTTTTGTGGCAAAACCTTTCAAACTTCCTATGTAGTATATGCATTGTTTTGTCCATGTAGATTGATATATGTGGGGGAAAATACCCAAAAAATTAAGGATTGTATATCACAGCATCAATCGTCTATTAGGAACAACCAGGTCTACCTGTCCCTAAACATTATATGAAACATGGTCACAAGGACACAGATCTAGAATTTATTATTTTGGAAGAAGCTGGTAGAGATAAAAGGGGAGGAGATCCAAAGGAGAATCCAAAAATTAAAACAGAGTGAAGTTTGGTGAATAAAACAGCTGAATTCTTTGAATACCCGTGGTTTAGATAAGGACTATGACTTGTATTTATTTTTGTAAACAGATGTGGGCAATATTTAGGTATATGAATGTATCTTTTTGTAGGAAATTTTTAGATGTCAAGTATTGTAAGATTTTTACAGATATCATGTTGTCTTTTTTAGAATGAAGAGAGACGATTTTTGCTAATTGAGTTGTGTATGCTGCACAAATGCAATCAAGAGATTTGATTGGCATTTTTTTTGTATAGATATATTAAGAGCAGAGTTTACCCTTATACTGTTTGCTTAAATAGCATAATGTATCACAATGTTGTTAGCCTATATAGGCTCAACGGGAAAATAGTATTAGTAATGCTGTGTACACACGACCGGACTTTCGATGGACTGAATCACGTCGGACTTTGACGGACTTTTGACTGACTTTTCGATGGACTTCCGTAGAATCGGACTTGTCTACACAAAATCAGACCAAAGTCTGACGGATTCGAACTTGATGACGTACGACCGGACTAGAATAAGGCAGTTCATAGCCAGTAGCCAATAGCTGCCCTAGTGTCAGTTTTCGTCCGTCGGACTAGCATACAGACGAATGGATTTTTCAACCAGACTCAAGTCCATCGGAAAGATTTGAAACATGTTTGAAATCTAAAGTCCTTCATATTTTCAACAGAAAAGATCCGCTGCAGGTCCGATGAAGCCCACACATGGTCGAAATGTCTGACGGATTCATTCCATCGGACAAGTTTGGTTGAAAAGTCCGGTCATGTGTACACGGTGGGGGGGTGGTGTTGAAGACTATCAGGACAAGTCTGATCAATGGAGAACAGGCTGAGTTCTCAGCACAGCTAGAAAACTGACCAGGCTATGTTCCTATGTCAGAGGGACCTATGGCAGAGGTTCCTATGGCAGAGGGACTGTCAAGATCACCAGGGATTTTACACAAAGGAAATATATAAAGAGAACATGATACATTTTTATACTGGTACATGGTACAGCAGGGCTCAAATCAGGAATATGAAATGTTGGGTTTACACATTTTTTAAGTCCTAGAAACTTAGGATGAATTACATAATTTATTTTTCATTCAGAAGGTACACTATCTCAGAATACAAGAAATCGGACAATACTGACAGACAGCAAGGTCTACCCAATGAGATTCTCCCCTCACACTCTACAGCAGAATAAAAGGCTCAAAATTATGCTAATAATTATGCAACAACAGTGTCACTCGCTGGGTGCACATGGGCTGAAAACCGTCCAAAAACGCTTGGTTCGGCAGAAACAGGCAGACTTTCAGGCAGTGTGTACAGCCCCTTGTCTGACAGAAGCTTGTCCTAGGATTGACTTTTGTTGAACCAGCATCTGATCAGTGCTGGCAGCCGATAACTGAGCGCTGATCAGTATGTTCTGGAATTCCCGCCAGAACACAATAGCTCAGTGAAGGAGATTACAGCACTAAGATTGTTTGCGTTAGTATGGCAATCTGTTCATTTTTTCCACTGGGTTTAACAATAAAAAAAATTATAGTGTGTACCCGCTTTAATTGCCTTATTCTGCAGGTGGTGGTGGCATCTTTAGTCACTTGCCTAACAGCGACATACTAGTACAATGCTGGATTGGAAGGGTAATATCTCTGTCATCACTGCAGCAATGATTGCAATATAATTTTTTAGGGATGACGATTCCCTTCAATGTTAAAGTAATACTAGTGACTAAGAAGCTGCTGGATTACTTTTACAGGTGGTGGGAGGGGGTGGGAGGGGGTCCCACCCATGTGATCAGGGAGACCAGTAAACATAGGACCACCGGAATCCAGTTTGCATTTGAAAAAATGCTGTGCAAATACAGTGCATCATAAAAAATTGCACCTCCGCCATTTTATTTTCAAAGGCATCTGCTTAAAATTACATAAAGTATGGTATAAGAAATTTTCTAGCAAAAAAAAGCTGATTTTTACAATTACTGTATGTGAAAAGTGTCAAACTAGGCCTGGGGGTCAAGTGGTTAAAGCTGATATGATGCCAAAAATTGATCATAAGAAAATGTGAAATGCACATACAGTTATGTTCAAATCTTAAAATTTTGCAAAGTAGTTATTAAAGTATATTTTATCAATAAAGATATTCATGAGGGGTTATGGAACCACGGCCGTGGATTTGCATGGCTGCTTATCTAATAACCTGTAGAGGATGTGCGAAGGGCTTTCAGGAAGATCGAGCGACAGAGCCTTAGACAGAGAGCATCTTGTTGGAAGACTCAGTGATCAAGATGATGGTTCCGTTAGGTGGAGAGTGATGAACCTACTGATGATGGTCGATCGAGTGTTCAAGATAATGAGTGACAGACCTAGCCGGGACAGAGGCTGTTGGAGAGGACTGAATGCAAGCCTGTTGCCTTTTGATTATGGGCCCTGGATTTTCAATTGAACAATGCTCTTTGTGAGGTGAATGAGAAATCCAGTCTGAACTGTACTAATCGGACTCCGTCGTGTATATATGTATATATTGTATGTTGTTTGATTCTGTTGGGGACTCCTTGCTGTGGATTTGTGTCCCTGAAGAGGGAGGGGGGATTCCTCCAGCAGCCCCCTGCTGATAGGACTGATTCATTCTGTTGGGACACATCCTGTGAGGAGATGCTGGTGTCATCAACTCCAACTACCTGTGTTTATGTTAATTGAATGAGCTGATCACATTGTCCTCTATACAATGTAGGAGACAGGACGACTCCTATTGGAGCTGCAGCTATTGTGTTTATACTACTGTGTGAAGCTCGGTGCCCACAAGTCTGTCATCTGGTCTGGGTAAATTTTTTAGTTAATTAGCTCATGTTAATTATGTTAATTAGCTTACAGTTGTATTGTTAGAGGAGGTTCCAACGGCATATAAAGTCTTGTAACTTTGATTCTAAATAAACAGTTCATGTTAGCAACAAGCAAGTGTCGCCTTGTTTTGTGCTCAGAGAGGTTGGAATATCTGATATCTGTATACAGACTGGGAGGAAGTGGTATATGACGGAAGTATTTAAGCGGAGTGTGGGACGTTCCGTGACAGGGGGTGTGACCGGCGTGCAAGCACGATGGCCGCATAGGAGAGGCCCGCTATTACAAGGGTCTGCCACCACATCCCCAGGCCTGAGTATAACTCCAGCAGCACCTGGGGGGCCATGTTGCTGAAAAGAAAAGACAATCAGCTTCCCCGCAAGCTGGCAGCCTAGATGTATCAGCCGACCATGAGGCGCAGCCAAAATGGCGCCACAGCCGGTTTACAGAACAAAGCACCTGCGGCTCTCCTCCCTGTGCAATCCACACAACATGCTCTCTCCCAAGTGAACCAGGACACCACTCTATGTATCAGGATGGAGCCCCCACCATCTCCTCCGGGCACCCCGGTATCCAGCAGCCCTGCAAAAGTGAAAATGTGCCTGGATGTCACTGCAGCCAACCATGAGGTAAGCCACATCACCTCATTAACTTCTACACTGCCACTGCAAAATCATAGGCTTGACTCCATAGCTGTCTTTCCTACTGTAGGACAACCAGTGATGGACACCACGCTAAAGGATATGTTATTGTCCCTAAGAAGCTCTTTGCAAGCTGATATGCTGTCTCTCATGCACAGATTTGACCACAGCATAGATGTGCTGGAGGATAAGGTCACCTATATTGAAGCTAACATAGGAGACCTTACTAACACTGTGAATGACATCATTGATACTCAAGAGGATCAGGCCCAAGACACTAAATGGTTAAAAGATAAAATTGTGGATATTGAGGATAGGTCCAGATGCACTAACATTAAAATCTGTGGCGTACCAGAATCGGTACAGAACTCTGACCTGTCCTCATATGCCTGTGGCCCGATTAAAGCTATACTACCTGAAACAAAAAATATTGAGCTGGTCATTGATCACATCCACAGGTTGCCAAAGCCTACATTTACTCTGACACAGTGCCTAGAGATATAATCCTCTGGATTCACTTCTATCACATTAAAGAGCAATTCATGCAGAAAACAAGAGCACTAGGCCAACTTCACAGCACTAGGCCAACTAGGAAAGCTTCACAGCATCACCAAGACACTTTGTAACAACCAGATCCAGTACCAATGGATAGCACCAGCCAAAATCTTCATCACCTATAATAGGTCAAAGCATACGGTGTCCTCCGTTCAGAATGGGATGCGCCTCCTGCAGGAATGGGGCATTATTCCCAATACATTTGATACAACCCCCATGTATCAGAGTACCGACAGGAGCCAGCAAAGTCATCCATTACCACAAAGATACAACAGATTCCACTAAAATAATTAGCAGACACGGGAACATTCACACAATGGTGGCCTGACGTGATGATCGCCCACACTCGGTCTTATGAACTTTTTTCTTCCAATCTCACATTCCTTTGCACCGCTTGTGCCTATCCTCAGAAAGAGATATCTAGGTAGTGACCTAGAGTAAGTTTGTTCTCCTTTTCTTTTTATCTCCCTTTGTTCAGCAAGTTACCTATAGCGGCTGTATAAGGTTGCTATGTGTTACCTCCTGACGCTTCAGCATTTAACAGAACATCATCTGCTCAAACTTTATCCCCTCATCTCTGCAACCCTTTGATCTGAGGTACCCCATCTGATCAAGGATCAAGAACAGCAAACCACAAACCCTCATCTTCATATACATCACTACTACTGCTGCTACATGGCGATCAAGATTAATTTCCACAGTCTTAATCACCCTGCTAAAAAAATGTTCTCTCTGGAAGCTAGCATCACAAACCATATGTGAAATCATCTGTGCCAATCCCCCTACATGTAAGAACAGAAATTTTTGCTACCATTTTTACAGGTAATGCCCTGAAAAAAAAGAAAGGCACTTTGATAGTCATAAAGAACTCTACATCCTTTCAATTGAACAAGTGTGTCAAGGATCCAGAAGGATGTTACCTCATGGTAGGAACCATCAACTCACCATACACTATTGTTTCAGTGTCCACCAACTGAGATTCATCCGCAAGCTACACAAGAAAGTTCTTGCCGTTCAACAAGGTGCAGTTGTGTGGTTTGGTGACTTCAATATCACCCCTGACCCCCATATTGACACCAAATCTATTCCTAAATGAGGCAAACCAGCTTTAAACCCATTGATATCTAACCTGCACTTATACGATGTATGGAGATGCCAGCATGCAGGAGACAGGGACTATACATTTCTTTCATCTTGCCACAACTCATGCTCCCGCATTGATCTCTTTTTACTAGACCAGTGCACCCTTCAAAACATTTCATCCTCATCTATACTCCCTGCCAACTGGTCAGACTCCCCAATATGTATTACCATTGTGGATAACCCTAAAACAACTCCAGCCTGTCTTTGGAGAATGAACACCCACATTCTAAAGTCTAAACCCTTCTCAAATTCCTTGCACATCAACGTTTAAGATTTTTTTGCACAGAACTCAGGTTCAGTAGAGAACTCTCACACCATATGGCCTGCGCACAAAGCCTTTGTGTGAGGCCTCTAGTAACAAATGGGAGCTCGGGATAAAAGGCAAGAGGCAGCGCATTGACGATATATTAGTTGATATTCCCTAATTAAACAGCACCCCTCTACAGTACTCAAAACCAAAATTTTCAAACTGAAGTTTGAACTTCGCTCACCTCTCTTAGAAAAATTTCACAAGACCCAAAAGCACTTTAAAATGCAATCATATGCTTGTGGTAATAAACCAGGGAAACTATTGGCTCAACAAATTAAAGGTTACCAAACCAAAACTCATATCCCCTTCCTCTACCACCCTACCACTAAACAAAAACTATCCAATCCACAAGCTGTACAAAAATCTTTATAAACTGAAAGACAAATCCATAATTCAACCAAATGATGCCACGATTCAGGCATTTCTAGACTCTGTTCAACTTCCTAAACTGACCGATGCCCAATTAGCTACTGTTGGGGAAAAATCAAATACGCTATGCGTAATCAATTTCTCCCACCCTCTGTACCTGTTAAACTGTGCTCTATAGCTAGACAAAGAAACCCACATGTAGTGAGATTGGCCTAAGAATTGTGAACGCTGTCATGACCAAACTTATGCACACACTCACGTTTTTACCATTGCCACACATCTTTATGGGACCAGAGGCTAAAAACTCATATTAAACTGTAATAATAAATAAATACAAACTGTACACATGGATAAAAATGGCTGCTGCCATTTATTATTGGCATAATAAATACCAATTTATCAATTACATTTTTCTCTTATAACCATATTACTAAAATTTACACCAACATTTCAATAGTTCAGCCATCAAAGCTCAACCTATATTTAAACGATTAACATACCAAATAGTTCAGCCATTATAGCTCAAACTTTATGTAACATTAATATACCAACTATCCCCTTACAGCAGAAGGGACCAGCCACATAACAAGGACCGCTACATAGGGAGAGGGGAGGGATGCTTCTTAAAGTGCTGCCGTTAGTCTGGCGACCATTAAATTTCTTCTTTCTTCTTCTAGGTTCTTCTAGTCACCTGACCTTCTCAGAAACTTCCATAATTTTTTAAATAAAGTTTTATTGTTAACAGGTAAGTGATCAATTATATTAATTTAAATTAACTGCATTTTTATTTCAGTCCCTGTTCCCATAGGCAGGGGTCGCTATTGAGCTTCTCCTGCCTTTCATGGGACCAGAGGCTGAAAACTCATATTAAGCTGTAATAATAAATAAATACAAACAAACTGTACACATGGATAAAAATGGTCGCTGCCCTTTATTATTGACATAATAAATACCAATTTATCAATTAAATGTTTCTCTTATAACCATATTACTAAAATTTACACCAACATATCAATAGTTCAGCCATCAAAGCTCGAACTATATTTAAACCATTGACATACCAAATAGTTCAGCCATTAAAGCTCAAATTATATATAACATTGTTATATCAACTATCCCCAAATGCCAAATTACACAGCCTGGCACCCCACCCGGGCCACGGACAATTCTACACAAGTTTGGAAAATCCAAGTTTAGGATATCGAGCCCAATATCAGAAAGAAGGACCATATCATGGCAATAAAAACCATATAATCCACCTTCTAAATCAACATGTCTATATGAAAACCCTTGAATAGAGGGCATAAATTTAGCAATAATCCTGTTCACCCCCTTTCTGATCTTCTCGAGATACAAGAGATCAGGATCAAGTAACCATTTTAATCGCGGCACGATCTCAGAAAAAATCAGAACATAGGCAGGAAGGATAGAAAATAAATGCAGGAAGTCAATTTTAATTTGTGAAACCAAGTCTAACGTCTTATGAACCCCTAAATCATTACCCCCCAAGTGAACAATAATAACATCAGGATGTGACCAAGAAGAAAGTAATGTAGTTAACAGAGAACGGAAATCAAACCAAGACATGCCACGGTAGCCATGCCAATTAATAGAAACAGATGCATTGTCCAAATTCAAATTAGGTCCATAAACTCTGTCAGAGGTCCGAACGTTAGCCCAGTAAACGAACGAACGTTCAATAAGCCATATAACACGTGGAGAACCTAAAATCAGAAAAAACAAATTAGGCCTAACTTACAATTGAAAACAATTGGATTTCCAACCTCCTAATTTTTTTATATCAGACTCAGATAAACCCAGCTTGGCTGCCTCAGTCGCTGTGCCAATAGGAAAACAGTGACTAGTAACAGTCAGACATTTTTTAAGCATGGCTGAAAATTGGCATTGGGTAAGTGGAACAACAGAGCTGTAAAGCAACAATTGTGTCGAACCAAGGGGTCGCAACATCAAATATTTAGACAACCAGAAAAAAGGCACATACAGGTGAACTACAGTCAGGTCCATAAATATTGGGACATCAACACAATTCTAATCTTTTTGGCTCTATACACCAGCACAATGGATTTGAAATGAAACAAACAAGATGTGCTTTAACTGCCGACTTTCAGCTTTAATTTGAGGGTATTTACATCCAAATCAGGTGAACGGTGTAGGAATTACAACAGTTTGTATATGTGCCTCCCACTTTTTAAGGGACCAAAAGTAATGGGACAGATTAACAATCATCCACCAAACTTTCACTTTTTAATACTTGTTCAGCAATACAGACAAAGATGAAATCAAGTCCATATGTCTTTAGACTAGAAGATAAATAATGTGGTATAACAAATCATAAAGTCTGAAACCAAAAAAATGAAATGATGAAGTGTCCAATTGTGTCAGAACACTGAAAGGGCAATTCATGAATGATGAATATCCGGAAGGAACTGGCAGGGATAATATTGATACGTGGGTGGAACCAGCATCAATAATACTCAACATCAATGGATAAGTAAAGATGGGTACTCTTACCAAACCTGATGGACTCCCCAGGGACATGGAGTCAGTAAGGCACTGGGCAAATGAGGAGATGTCCCGGACGATGGAGCTGGCAAGGTGGACTTCAACCGAACCTCCAGGGGTCATCAGGGCAGGTCATCGAGATAGGAACTCCAGACAAAAAACTTTGGAGGCAAGATGTGCCCCGGATGGCCCACAATGGGCAATCGTTCTCATCCAGGCAATATGTGAAAAGAAAATTAAGACTTCCGCATGGTGCAGGTAAAAAAAGGGGGATTTTTATTTCTAAAAAGCCAAACAAGTAAAAATGTGATCACTGTAAAAACAAAGGCAGCATGGAGAAAGGGTAACCGCCTGACGTGTTTCGACCTAATGATCTTCTACTGGGGCATGGACAACCCACTCCACGCTGCTAATATTTATAAATAAACATAAAGTACATGACCAATGAGGAAGAAAGAGTAAAATTGGATATCATTGGACCTAATATTTATAAATAAACATAAAGTACATGACCAATGAGGAAGAAAGAGTAAAATTGGATATCATTGGACCTAGGACAACCACCTGACTAGGAGGTTTATCACATGGTCCAATAAACCAATGAACTGAGGAGTAGAGGTGACAGGCGGGCACAACGTCCAATGAGTCCGCAGACCGGAACTAACCAGTCTGTGAAGCCGTCCGCCCACGTGTCTAACAAACGTATATGACGTTGCATTGAAAAGCCCGCCAAACGTCATTCCCAGGTCACATGATCAGAGAGGAACGAACGCCATGTGATCGCGGGGAAAAGAAATCTTGCGATCTCAGCGAGAAACATCACCGTGGTCATACAGGTGCAACCTGACCAGTCAGAGCCAATGAACACAACGTCCCTCCAGAATCCTAGAGGGAATTTGTGTATGAAAAATAAAGACACACATATGCACCATAATGGGAACAGACTCAAAGGTGACAATGAGGACCGATTCATGTGAGATAAAGATCCACAAAACAAAAAGATTCCATGGTGTAAAACATGGAAAATCATAAAAAACATCAGACACTACATAAATAGTTAGTAATACCAAAAATGAATAAACGAAAAAAAAATTAAATATAAATAGAATATGGTGAGAAGGAAAAATCTCTAAATAAATAAAAAGAAAAAATGAAAATAGAAATAAAAAATATTAGTGAGAAAGTTCCACATGTTCTTCAAGGTTTCACCCCATGGAGCCCCCTCATAAAGACATAAAGAACTCCACAGTGGAAAACCAAAAAGAACACAAGGAACCCCAGAGAAAGCCCTTATCTGGTAAATAGTCAGAGTGGCATCCAACTGGAAAATGAAATTATGAATAATAAACACGAACAATCTCTAGGATTGATTAATGAAAGAGTTGAGGTCCCACTCTACGTTCAACCCAAACGGAAAGTAGGACCTCAACTCATGGATCCAATACGTTTCGAGGAGTGAAATGCCCTGAAGTCGTGATTACCCCTTCTCCATGCTGCCTTTGTTTTTACAGTGATCACATTGTTACTTGTTTGGCTTTTTAGAAATAAAAATCCCCCTTTTTTACCTGCACCATGCGGAAGTCTTAATTTTCTTTTCGCATATTGCCTGTATGAGAACGATTGCCCATTGTGGGCCATCCGGGGCACATCTTGTCTCCAAAGTCTTTTATCTGGAGTTCCTATCTCGATGACCTGCCATGATGACCCCTGGAGGTTCGGTTGAAGTCCACCTGGCCAGATCCATCATCCGGGACATCTCCTCATCTGCCCAGTGGGGCTTACTGCCTTACTGACTCCATGTCACTAACAGGGGAGTCCATCAGATTTGGTAAGAGTACCCATCTTTACTTATCCCTTGATGTTGAGTATTATTGATGCCGGTTCCACCCACAGATCAATATTATCCCTGCCAGTTCCTTCCGGATATTCATCATTCATGAATGGCCCTTTCTGTGTTCTGACACAATTGGACACTTCATCACTTCATTTTTTTGGTTTCAGACTTTATGATTTGTTATACCACATTATTTATCTTCTGGTCTAAAGACGTATGGACTTGATTTCATCTTTGTCATTATTGCTGAACATTTATTCATATTCACTTAGCCATACATTTTTTCACTTTCCTTTATATTGTTTTTGTCACAATGCATGTAGCTGCTTTTTCTTTTTCACATTAGTGAGTGCAGTGTTTTTGTATATTTTTTCTCTTTTTAATATTTGGTTGCAAATCCTTTGCAGTCAATTACAGCCTGAAGTCTGGAATGCATAGACATCACCAGACGCTGAGTTTCATCCCTGGTGATGCTCTGCCAGGCCTCTACTGCAACTGTCTTCAGTTCCTGCTTGTTCTTGGGGCATTTCCCTTCAGTTTTGTCTTCAGCAAGTGAAATGCATGCTCAATCAAATTCAGGTCAGGTGATTGACTTGGCTATTGCATAACATTCCACTTTCTTCCCTTAAAAAACTCTTTGGTTGCTTTCGCAGTATGCTTCGGGTCATTGTCCATCTGCACTGTGAAGCGCCGTCCAATGAGTTCTGAAGCATTTTGCTGAATATAAGCAGATAATATTGCCCGAAACACTTCAGAATTCATCCTGCTGCTTTTGTCAGCAGTCACATCATCAATAATTACAAGAGAACCAGTTCCATTGGGAGCCATACATGCCCACGCCATGACACTACCACCACCATGCTTCACTGATGAGGTGGTATGCTTTGGATCATGAGCAGTTCCTTTCCTTCTCCATACTCTTCTTTTCCCATCACTCTGGTACAAGTTGATCTTGGTCTCATCTGTCCATAGGATGTTGTTCCAGAACTGTAAAGGCTTTTTTAGATGTTGTTTGGCAAACTCTAATCTGGCCTTCCTATTTTTGAGGCTCACAAATGGTTTACATCTTGTGGTGAACCCTCTGTATTAACTCTGGTGAAGTCTTCTCTTGATTGTTGACTTTGACACACATACACCTACCTCCTGGAGAGTGTTCTTGATCTGGCCAACTGTTGTGAAGGGTGTTTTCTTCACCAGGGAAAGAATTCTTTGGTCATTCACCACAGTTGTTTTCCGTGGTTTTCCGGGTCTTTTGGTGTTGCTGAGCTCACCGGTGCATTCTTTCTTTTTAAGGATGTTCCAAACAGTTGATTTGGCCACACCTAATGTTTTTGCTATCTCTCTGATGGGTTTGTTTTGTTTTTTCAGCCTGATGGCTTGCTTCACTGATAGTGACAGCTCTTTGGATCTCATATTGAGAGTTGACAGCAACAGATTCCAAATGCAAATAGCACACTTGAAATTAACTCTGGACCTTTTATCTGCTCCTTGTAATTGGGATAATGAGGGAATAACTCACACCTGGCCATGGAACAGCTGTGCAGCCAATTGTCCCATTATTTTTGGTCCCTTAAAAAGTGGGAGTTGTGTTGATGTCCCAGAATTTATGGACCCGACCGTAGGTGATTGTTGTATAACAATCCATCGACCCTTACCCAATTGATGAGTCTTGCTGAACCTTAAAAATATTCCAATAAAATCAAGACCCAGTGAAACGTCAGAAAACAACAAACCATCTAATGAAGATGAAGACCTAGGCAGCAATTCTGAAATGTGGAAGCCCCCAAAAAAGAGTAAACTTAAAGAAACTTTAAAGAGTTAATCTTCAGCAGGAGAATAACAAACAAAAGAAGAAGCCGACATTAAATGTTGCAAATGATTTAAAGTAACTGGAACATGAGTATCACTGCAGAAATAATGCTTACGATAACCCCTGAGGGCCTTTTTAACTAAGAAAAGGAGGAACATAGAGGAAAACCTTGACATTTGGAAAAGAAAGAAATCCCGGCTAAAATTTTCATGAGGTGGGAATAGGAATAAGAGCATTGCATCAGATCTTCCAAAAATCAAAGATCCAAAGTCTCAAAGAAACAATTGGAAGGAATACCCAAAGAGCTCAGAAAGACACACCACAAATACCATGCAGCATTATAATTTGCCCACATGGAAGGTGCTAGAGAGTTTACTATTGCAGCATTCATGGATTGCAAACTACAGACCACAAGCGCTCTGGGCAAGGTAGACCAAAGAGATTCACTTCCGGGGCCAATGCACGAAATCGATCTAGCTGTAAACGGGACAGAGAATCAGCAATAACAGTAGTAAAACCCGGGATGTTTTTAACCTTAATCCATAAATTAAATTCTAAACATTTAAAAACAATACAACGTAAAACCACCAAAACAGGCAATGACTTATAAGACAAACAATTAATCGGATATGCAACCCCCTTGTTATCAGAATGAAATAACAATCGAGAATCGCGAGGTGATTACCCCAATGTTCCAAAGAAACCAAAATCGGGAATAGCTCAAGAACTATATTCTTCATATAACCCAAGGAAAACCAACAGGCCAAGATGCAGCTGACCAATGGCCTTGGTAAAAAGCACCATAACCCGAAATCCCAGCAGCATCCGTGAATAAAGAAAGAACTGAAGCATCTTGGAAAGGGGTTTGCCAAAAGGAATGGCCATTGTAAGGTGCAAAGAAATCATTCCAAACTTTGGTCAGAGACCAAAGAAGAAGTTATACGCACAAAATGATTTTGGGTTTTATAACCAGCAATAGCTTTGTATAATCTTTTTGAAAAAACTTGGCCAACAGGAATAACACGAGTAGCAAAGGCAAGTAAGCCCAACAAAGATTGTAATGTGCGAACCGTCACTGTAGGTTTAGAAACCACAAAAGAAATCATAAACCGTAAATGATCCAACTTGGCCTGAGGTGAACAAAATTCCATCCTGTCACTGTCAATAGTAACACCCAGGAACTCAATAAAAGTTGTCGGCCAAACCTATTTTTCAAGGGCCAACGGGACACCAAAACGTTAACAAGTCAAACAAAATTCTGTGAACAAATACAAGCATTCAGCAGAATTGGCTGGACTGAAAAATAAAATATCATCAAGATAATGCAATACACTAAATGAACCGGTCAGGAAAGCAACCACCCACTCTAAAAACTAGGAAAATGTTTCAAAATATGTACAAGATAAGGAACAATCCATGGGAAGGCATTTGTCATAATTAGGGATGAGCTTCGAGTTCGAGTCGAACTCGTATTCGACTCAAACATCGGCTGTTCGCCAGTTCGCCGAACAGCGAACAATTTGGGGTGTTCGCGACAAATTCGAAAGCCGCGGAACACCCTTTAAAAGTCTATGGGAGAAATCAAAAGTGCTAATTTTAAAGGCTTATATGCATGGTATTGTCATAAAAAGTGTTTGGGGACCTGGGTCCTGCCCCAGGGGACATGGATCAATGCAAAAAAAAAGTTTTAAAATCGGCCATTTTTTCGGGAGCAGTGATTTTAATAATGCTTAAAGTGAAACAATAAAAGTGTAATATTCCTTTAAATTTCATACCTGGGGGGTGTCTATAGTATGCCTGTAAAGGGGTGCATGTTTCCTGTGTTTAAAACAGTGTGACAGCAAAATGACATTTCAAAGGAAAAAAAGTAATTTAAAACTACTCGCAGCTATTAATGAATTGCCAGTCCGACAATACACATAAAAGTTCATTGATAAAAACAGCATGGGAATTCCCCACAGGGGAACCCCGAACCAAAATTGAAAAAATAAATGATGTGGGGGTCCCCCTAAATTCTATACCAGGCCCTTCAGGTCTGGTATGGATATTAAGGGGAACCCCGGCCAAAATTGAAAAAAAAAATGGCGTGGGGTCCCCCTCAAAATCTATACCAGGCCCTTCAGGTCTGGTATGGATTTTAAGGGGAACCCCACTCCAAAATTAAAAAAAAAATGGCGTGGGGTCCCCCCAAAATCCATACCAGACCCTTATCCGAGCACGCAACCTGGCAGGCCACAGGAAAAGAGGGGGGATGAGAGAGTGCCCCCCTTCTGAACTGTACCAGGCCACATGCCCTTAACATTGGTAGGGTGCTTTGAGGTAGCCCCCAAAGCACCTTGTCCCCATGTTGATGGAAAGAAGGGCCTCATCCCCACAACCCTTGCCCGGGGGTTGGGGGGGCCTGCGGGCAGGGGGCTTATCAGAATCTGGAAGCCCCCTTTAACAAGTGGACCCCCAGATCCCAGCCCTCCCCCTGTGTCCATTTCACAAAAAAACTGTCAAAAATGTTAAAAATGACAAGATACAGTTTCTGACAATTCCTTTATTTAAATGCTTCTACTTTCTTCTTTCTTCTATCTTCTATCCTCGATTTCTTCCTCCATCTTCTTCTTCTGGTTCTTCTGGTTCTTCTGGTTCTTCCTCCGGTGTTCTCGTCTGGCATCTTCCTCCATGGCGTCTTCTTCCCTTCTACCCCCCAGGTACGAAATTTAAAGGAATATTACACTTTTATTGTTTCACTTTAAGCATTATTAAAATCACTGCTCCCGAAAAAAAACGCCGTTTTTAAAACTTTTTTTGCATTGATCCATGTCCCCTGGGCCAGGACCCAGGTCCCTAAACACTTTTTATGACAATAACTTGCATATAAGCCTTTAAAATTAGCACTTTTGATTATTCATGTTCGTGTCCCAAAGACTTTAATGGTGTTCAAACAAATTTTTTGCCTGTTCGCAAGTTCTGGTGCGAACCGAACAGGGGGGTGTTCGGCTCATCCCTAGTCATAATAATAAAAAACGTTATGACAGAAGCCCAATGCATTGAAGGCTGAAGGGTGTAACAAGCAGAAGGCAGACTTAATATCAGCCTTAGCCATAAAGACAGATTTACCCAAGAGGCGTACTTTAAAGTGGAGGGCCACCCTGAAAAAAAAAATCACCAAAAATCCTAAAAAAAAAAAAATTTGAAAAAAAAAAAAAAATTAAACTTACCTAAACCCTTGTTGCTAGGCAGTCTTCCTAATCTGCCTCTTCCTATTCCGCGGTGAGTTCTTCTCCTTGGTGAGCAGCCCCGTTGTCTTCTGGGAACTGTGTGTGTTCCCAGAACACCACGGGGTCATTCACAGAATGGAACACCGCGCCGTTCGCGCATGTGCAGTAGGAAACTGGCAGTGAAGCCGCAAGGCTCCACTGCCTGTTTCCCTTTCCTAGGATGGCGGTGCCGGGACCCGAGAGCCGAGGGACGGGTCGGCCTCGGGCGGCCGACATCACGGGCACCCAGGACAGGTAAGTGCTTATTTAAAGTCAGCAGCTACACTGTTAGTAGCTGCTGACTTTAATTTTTTTTTTTTTAGGACGGAATCCTGCTTTAAAAACTGCCCCGTCAAAGTATGCATACATAACAGAACTCAAATTGGGAATTTCATCATTAAGAGAAAATCCAGCAGGAAAAGACAAATGGTGTAAAAGGTGGAAACTATTAGGCTCTTTCTTAACCTCCCTGACGGTATGATTATTTCAGATTTTTGCGTCTCAAAGCGGTACAATTATTTTGCATAGAAATTTGGCATTTTATATTGTAGGTCTGTAATTCTTAGCAATAACACACTTAGATCTGTCCACCAAGAGTCTAATAGATATCCCGGGTATGATTAAGTTTGAAACACAAAATCATAAATTATAAGATAATAAATAAATATAAATAATTAAAAAAAAAATAATAATATAATAATAATAATAAAATAAATTTCCCCACAATTCACTATCGCTCAATTCTGCAAGTGTTCTAATTTACTATCGCTGTTTTCTAGCTGGTCTAAAGCCACTTTTGACGTAAAGGGACACTTTTTGGTTGCTATGGACAATCTCAAGTTTCCAGGCAGAAAGAACAGTATATATAATATAAAACTGCATGCAGGGCATGGGCCACTGGGGACAAAAGGGAAGTGAAATGATTTCATACAGTACTGTAATATTACAGATTACAGTACTGTATGTGTTATGATTTTTAAATTTTTTTGAATTTGCTGCCAGGCTCCGCCCCCGTGCATCGCGACGCTTGCAGGGAATGGAGCCTGGCACAGAGAGGCTTCAGGCAGAGGACGGAGCCCGCAGACAGCACGGGGGGACATCACAGGATCCTGGGGACAAGGTAAGTAACCTGCACCAGGATCCTGAGATGTAATCCCGAGTGTGGTTCGGGGTTACCGCTAATGGTGCTAAAATTTAACCCCGAGCCACACTCGTGAATACCGTCAGGGAGACTACGTACCAAACCTAGAGGAGAAACCTGAAAATCAACAAATGGAGGAAACAAAAATGGGCCTGCAACCCTGCCTTCAGACACCTCCTTCGAAATTTTACCAGAAACAACAGCAGGAAAACGGTGAACAGTAGCAATGTTGTCACAAGAAAGGCAACCAGGTCCAGAAAATTGAGGTAACTGAAAACCAGGAGGAAAAACCATCAATGAGCATGTCCGCCATCTGACGGTTTGGCCAAATGTGGAGGTGTGGAAACATGGTGGACAATTTTACCAGTGTTACTCCCAGCAGGAAATTATCCTTAGGATGAGGACCCATGTTGGAATGTAATTTCTTGAAACAATGGGAGGCTGGGTGATTTCATGAACAAGTAGCACATTCATGCTTATAACGACACAAATTTGGCCACTTAAATCGCCCCTCATTAAAACTGAAGCAAAAAACATTCTTAAAATGGGAAGGTTGCGAAGATGGCATCGGTAAAGTAGGCTTACATGGTATGAGAAGGTTTAACCACATACCTACATCTTTAGTACCCCATTTCAGATTTTTATGTACGGCAAGTTTTTGTCGGAAGGACTCATCGTAAAAGAACCATGCTAATCCCAGAAAATGTTTATATGCTTCAAGGATTATTTCAAGATGCCTGAATAAGCCACTGCATAGTTCTGGATGTTGTGCACCCAAAACGCTAGAAAAAATACAAAAGGCTTGGAGCCAGTTATTAAAAGTGCGCGGAGCAGATTTTTTCTTATAATCATCATTCTTATCTAAATATTTATTATCCAGGCGATTTTCCTTAAATGGTGGTAAAAAAGAAAGGAGATCAACATACTCGCCTCTTCAAATTTTGTTTTTAATAAAAGGCGACAAATGGAAGCCAAGCGGAGAAATCTCACATGCCATGGCCTCTTTAAAACAACTTTCAGGCGCCGTATGTGTAGACGGACGTAAAAAAAGGTAAAACAGCAATATCCTTGAGCGGCAGAACATGCGCAGGTGGCCTTACATCCACAGTAGGCAAAGCCCCAACATTTACACCAGCAGAAATACATTTTTTTTAATTATCTGCAAACGAAACAAGGAAGACATCCACATTATCAAATTATGCAATTGATCAGACTCACCACTAGGTGTCATCTGTGGCATAGACTGTGTTGCAACCATAGGTCTTGAAGACCCCAAATTTTCATCAGAAACAGCAATGAACCAGAGGGGGGCTCTGTAGGAAAAGAAACATCACTGATAATATCATGAAGCAATGAAGGCTGCACAACAGGGGAAGGCAAACTGTCAAACATATTGTTAGTATGTAAATCAGACAAAACAGTAGAAAATGCAGAGTCAAAATAAGGGTCAGACCCATTTTAGAGGTAACAGGCAACACTGAAGGAATTTCTTGTGAAGATCGTTTACCATTACCTTTTTTCTTACATTTTTTACTAGGTGGAGGTCCCCGGGTTTCGATCCGGCGGACTGTCTTTTGATTCACCGGGCACTCAATGCCAGTAATCACTGCACATGCGCCGGCTTCCTTCGTAGGCTCCGTACCAGACACCAAGGTGAATGGAGGCTCGGCCGGCATCATCGTTCTGCATTTTTCAGAGAACAACACATAGCCGGATTATACTACCATTCTTGTGTATGGGAGACTATCTGCAGGGACATGTCATGGTCCCTCAAGGTGCTGATCAGACATATAGAAAGGCATAGTGAATATATCCCCCCAAATGAACATCTGTGCATAACACAGGGGCCCTCGCTGACGGACATATCCTCACTTCGCAAACACTTCTCTACATCCACAGGAAGCTTTTCACTACCAATGGGCCTTCACTGATGTTGGTTTGCTCCAGCTTGCTCTTTAGAGTCAGCAGCAGTAGAACTAACACTGGGAGACACTGTGACAATACATATTGAATACATCTTAAAGCGGAGTTCCACCCAAAAATGAAACTTCCACTTTAAGTGAAGGTGACCCACGGATATGCCACATTTGGCATGTCATTTTTTTTGAGGGGGAGCAGATACCCTCTTTTTAGGGGCATCCAGCTCTCACTTTCTCCCAGGGCTCTGTGGAGCCGGAAGGAAGTTTACCTCTCCCCCCTCCCTCCATGCAATCTTCTGGGACATGTCACAGGTTCCAGAAAATTGCCCAGCCAATCAATCACAGCGGGCAGCGTGACTTGTGCATGTGCAATGCTTGCCCGGCTGTGAAGCCACAGCCAGGCACCCACAGTCACAATGCCGGCATCGGGGAGAGGAGCAGGGCTTTGTTTGCCCACATCACTGGACTGAGGGACAGGTGAGTGTCCGATTATTAAAAGTTTTATATGGGTGGAACTCTGCTTTAATAAAATTTCCACAACAGCTACCCCCAATGCTCCATTCACAACAATAGAAATGGGGAAAGCCATTGATTCCTTACCTATCAACAAAGCCCCCAGACCCAACGGTTTTGTTGGGGAATACTATAAGCAGTTTAAAGATCTGCTACCGAATACCAGCATCCATTTCAGTTCTCCCTCAATTGATCCCAGGTTTTTTAATTCAAACCTGGAAGAAACAGGATATAACTCATCTTTCTGATTTATACACAAATAGCTCACTTAAATCATTTGCTGATCTAAGAAAAGAGTTTTCATACCCACCACAGACTATTTCAAATATATCCAAATATCATATTGTTTAATAAACAACACACGCCTACAGCTTTATGTCCACGAAAAAATCTGGAAGAACCTTTCCACCACTGCCAAGATTTTTAAAGCTATATCATTATTCTGTAGCCTATTATATGCCAAAACACTTTCTCCAAACTACCCCCATGCTAAAATGGGAAAGTGACATGGGTTGGTCTTTCAACTCCTCACAATGGACCATAGCATTAGCTTCCAGATGCAAAGCAACACAGGCCTCCATTCTGTGGGAACTGATACTTAAAACAAACCTCAGATTGCACATTACCCCATCCCAAATCCACATCTATGCCCTATCCGTAGCACCTATCTGCTGGAGGAATTGTGGGGTCATCTTTTCCACATTATATGGGGATGTAACAAAATATTTAAATTCTGGGTAGATGTTTTTGCGCTAATTTGTAAAGTTACCAAAACTCCAACATTTCCATCACCAGAACTTGTTCTGTTAAACATAGGTATTGAACAATTCCCACCCCAACTAAGGTGTGTGACCACTTACATCTTTTTAGCCACAAAACTCACCTTTACCAGACTTTGGAAAACTGCAGATTTGATACTGTTAGATGAGGTAATATCTTCAGTTCATACACATGGCGCTTATGAATGCATGTTTTCAGCCTCGGAAGATAGACTAACTGCCACCAACAAAATGCGGGCACCATGGATTGAATGGTTCCAAAACAATCTATGTAATACTGCATAACTGAACTAGTACATATGTAATGCTTTATAAGCATACCAAGCAATAATTTAGTTCTCCTTGAAAGTTATGTTTGTTCTGTTACTCATGACTACTTTGAACAGTTATGCCCTGTACACATGATAGGATTTTCCGACAACAAAATCCATGTTTTTTTTCCGACCGATGTTGGCTCAAACTTGTCTTACATACACACGGTCACACAAATCTTGTCAGAAATTCCGAACGTCAAGAACGCAGTGATGTACAACACGTATGACGAGCCCAGGAAAATTAAGATCAAGCTTGATTCCGAGCATGCGTGGAACTTTGTGCATCAAAATTGTGTACACACGATTGGAATTTATGACAACGGATTTTGTTGTCGGAAAACTTGACATCCAGATCTCAAATTTTGTGTGACGGACATTCCAATGGAAAATGTCCAATGGAGCCTACACATGGTTGGAATTTCCGACAACAAGCTCCCATCGAACATTTTCTATCGGAAAATCCTATCGTGTGAATGGGGCATAACTGTACACTGACAAATATTTTCTATAGCAACCAAAGATAACATGCTTTACTTTATTGTTCATGCATTTTCTGTATTGACTAAAATCAATAAAAAATTATTGAAGAAAAAAAAAGACAATGAACGATCGATGGAGTTTAATCAAATGTAGCTTTCCTCTCTGAACTTTCCCTTTTTTCCAAAATGACCTTATCTAAGGATTAGCCTAGAGAGTGTAGTTTAAATATTTACCCACATCTGATTGGAAGGTACTTCTATAAATTAACCCACTGTTTGTTTAGGTTTTGATGGTACCTGTCTACCAAATGGCTCTCTAAGATTTTAGTTTTTTTGGAAATAAAATTGGATGTTCAACTCAACCCCATCTGAGACATTATTTTTATCTCTGGGTTAAATCTAAATATGTTATCCTCATCATTGGATGTATAGGGTCATCTATGTGGGTATATTATTTATTTGTTAAAGATGTGTGATTTATCCAGAGATCATTTTTCTTTTAGGTATTACATATTATTACACAAGGGGGTGTGGCCTGGCACCAGGGGAAGATGGCAGCATAAACCGAGAGCTCCGCCATCCAGAGCCTCTTTAGCACTTTTCATCAGCGGGACAACCCTCTCTTCATCCAGCAAATATGACCGGGAGGAGCTCCTCAATCACCTGGTCCCCGCAGGACCCATCCACACAGCTCAGCCACAGCATACCGGCGATGTTCCGCACCCAGCCCGCTTGCCAGCCGGTCGGTCCGCAGGCTGCATCTCAGACCGCGGACCGGAGTTACAGCAGCACCACCGCTGACCCCCCTGGAAGCCTTCTGCCACAGCAGGTACACTCTCCTCACACCCTACCACCCTGCTGTGTCTGGCAGATCTCCAGCATGATGCCATGGACATCAAAAACTAATGGACATGCACAGACACATGGAAGATTTGTACAATAGGGGCCGTAGGCGCAATTTACGTGTTAGAGGCCTGCCAGAATCGATTGAAGGACCCCAATTACTGGCTGCTATCTGGGCCATCTTTAATACCCTACTGGGGAGACCGCCAGATGCACCTGTGGAAATGGAGAGATGTCATAGAGCACCCAGAGCCAGGGGTAGAGGCACAGACCCCCCCAGAGATGCAGTGTGCTGCCTCGTCAGTTTTACTCAAAAAGAAGAGATTTTGAGGCTTGCCCACAACCACGATCATTTGGAACATGAGGGGGCACATATTCAATTGTTTAAAGACCTGTCGGCCATTACCCTTCAACATAGGAGAGATCTACGAACATTGCTGTAGGCTCTGCGTGACAGGCGCATTCCTTACCGGTAGAAGTTCCCCTTTTGCCTGCAAGCTACGGCAGGTAATCGCACTGCACAATTGAGAACACCAGGCGACTTGCAACCTTTCTGTGAAACCCTGGGCATCCCGCTGGTAGAGGTCCCGGATTGGTATAGCGCGTTCCTGCAGCCAGAACCCTGGATCCCCATACATCCTGATGCCACTCCGAAGTCACAAAGACACAGACAGAGGCATCACAGAACCTCACCCGCTTCGCCAGCAAGGATTCGGGGTGACATGGAGATGGATGAGAGCCCCCGAGTCTCCCCATTGTCCGTCCGACGCAGAACAGACTGTTAACTGTGCAACAATCTAGCGGGTGAGCAAATTTATCCCATTTCTTAGTTTGTGCCTTTAGTTCCGGGACTTTACACTTGTTATTGGTGACCACGTTGGCACTCTCATATGACAACGCACAAGCACCCATTAATCTTTATTACTTGAACACGCTAATCTCGCTGAAGTGCTGTGCTGGACCTTGTGACCCTAAATTTAATTAATAACCCAGAGCTTGGGGACGGTCCCTGCAACCCTGTCTTGCTTAGCTACGCTGAGATTACATAGGTGCCAATTGAGTAGACAGGTATACCAGCTGTGGAACTTTATACTAGCTAAAGGAAGAGACACTCTACCTCTTTATTAGGGCCTTTGAACTATATATGCTTGATATAAAGTGTTAATGGTGCTCCACAGGAGATAGCATGACATGAAACCATAGTGGAGTGGAATGATTCCCTGGAGGCTACGTGAGCTCTCACACTAGAACTTCTATGTTACACGCTGTCAGCCAGTGGGCACCTGACCTTACTGCAACCGATCACTTGGGCTTCAGACTCACTGCTCTCTCATGTGAACAGTGGCGCATATAATGTTGCTATTGCTTACCACAATACTGGTTCTTTTGCTGTTATGGTTTATACAAATATAGCAGTTCTGTTGTTGTTATATGAATAGTCTCTTATTTTTTTTCCTCCCAGCATTGGCCCTTGGGGGCTCCTATTAATGCCCTTTCTTTTTCTTGAACCCTCGAGATCCAATATTAATCTGAAAGGTATGACGGGAAGCTTCCCGGATCTAGATGATCTGTGCGCCATCCCTAAGCCCATGTGCACTGCAGTAGGAGAGCTCTCCACCTATGAGGATAGCTACAGTTTTGATGAATAGTTCCTTCAGAGGCTGTTACCCCCGGGTCCCTCACTAGTTGGATCAGAGGATGCTCTCGGGTCGGAGTGGGAGGTCTGAGGGGGCGGGGGGCATCAACTCACCAACCCCAATGAAGCCTAAGATCCTTGTCATGCCCGCTAATTTTGGAGTGCGACTCTCTGTCTGCTAAGAGCCGTGGAATGAATGCAAACATGCTCATAAGGGATTTCTAACCTAACTGTAGCTTTATAATTTCCTATCAAGGATATGTGGTATGGGGAGGGGGGAATTCCAGGCACTACAGGAAGTCACTGACCATAGAGGGGCTCTATTCGGAACTACCTGCTCCTATAGCTGATGCTTGTCCCACAATGTTTAAGTTCAACTTTGGGAGCTTCTGGATAGTGGGGGCGTTGGTACTGACCTTGGTGTTAGACCTCCTTCCCACCTCAAAGAGGCTGGTTCCCCTTTGAATGTTTCTGGAATAGTTTATCCCTATACTCATATATCGTAGTTTCCCCAACTAGGTAGGTAAGCAGGACTGTACAAACCTCTAGTAAATATAATGTTCTACCCATGTTAGGCAATATTACCTAATACAGATAGTGAGCCCTGGTCTCTACTGAAACCACCGGCTATACACGCTCAGGCTTCCAATACTCTTTCTCGTGACTCGTGTTTTTTTTTTTTTTTTTGTCGGTCCTACTTCCACCCCACTGGTAGGCCTTCTCCATCTGCAATCGGTGGTTACCCCTTGAGCAATTTAACTCCATCCAAATATGTCTTCTGCAGTGCACCCTTCGGTTCCTCTGTCTCTTAAGGTGCTATCTCTGAACGTGAAAGGCCTCAACATCCCCAAAAAACGCAGTAGTGTTTTAGCAGAAGCTCACCGACATAGAGCACAAGTAATTTTTTTTACAAGAAACCCACTTCAAAACAGGATCAATCCCTCACCTAGCAGATAAACGCTTTCCAGTGGTTTATCATGCAACTTGTACTGACTCTAAAACCAAGGTTTCCATACTACTAGCTAAATCATTTAGGTTTCACCTTAGTGATCAGATGATAGACCCTGGGGGTAGATTTCTTTGTTTGAAAGGTACCTGGAATGACAAACCAGTGACCCTGGCAAACGTGTATTGTGCCAATTCAAATAGGGTAACCTTCCTGAAAGACTTCCTGTTGCAATTGACCTCATTCCAGATGGGTCTTTTGGTTCTAGGAGGGAACTTTAATATGGCACTTGACCCAGTTTTAGACACATTGACTGGCACTTCCTTTTTCCCCTATTCTGCGTTACGTCAGGTGAAGCTCCACTTGACATCGCTCACATTACATGATGCTTGGCGCACCCTCAACCCCTGAGAGATGGATTACACATTTTTCTCGGCACCACACAACAATCAATATTCAAGACTGGACTATATTTTTATACGTCAGACTGACCTGTCCTATCTGGCAGAAGCTACCATTGAAAACACGGTGCTATCTGACCACCACCCAATTACAATGACCCTATGGTTCCCACAAAGGGAGGGATCCACTAAGATGTGGAGACTGGATGCCTCTATCTTAGCTGACCCAGGAGATGCAGGGAACATTGGACGGACCATTCAGGAATTCTTCCAACATAATGACACACCAGATGTGGCTCCTATGACCCAATGGGAGGCACATGAGCGTGTGGTTCGGGACACCTTTTAGCGATAGCAGCAAGGAAAAAAAAGGAACACCAGGCATTAACACTGACCCTTTCTGAAAAGATAACTAAACTAGAGGCACAATATAAACGCTATTCGGGCTATTCAGATTGCAAAGGAATTAGCGGACACACGATCATTACTAGTGGAGGAACTTTTTAGCAGGGCGCGAAGGCGTCATATTTTGATGCAAAAATTATTTTATGAACAGGGCAACAAACCAGGGAAGCTGCTGGCTAGATGTACACAAAGGCGCACCCTTGCCAATACAATTCACCATGTGACTGATTCATCAGGGAAAATCCACTCCAAAAATGAGGAAATTGCGCAGCAATTCTTTGGCTTTTATAGCAATCTTAGTGAGACGAATCATGGTCCTACGGAAGATACAGCTCGCTCTGAGCTGCTACAGGAATTCCTCAGCAAATATAGCCCAAAGGCTTTATCTGATAGTGAACAAGCTGATTTGGAAGCTCCTTTGTCCTCTGAGGAATGGGAAGAAGCGTTGAAGAGCACAAAGCCTGACAAAAGCCCAGGACCAGATGGGCTCTCGGCGCAATACTATAAATGCTACACAGACCTACTGGCTCCACATTTCCTCAAAGCCTTTAATACACTGTCCGCTAACCCCTGCCCTTTAGGATCCTTACTAGAGGCTTACATCTCAGTGATCCCCAAAGAAAATAGGGACCCCTCTGATGTAGCCAATTACTGGCCGATTTCACTTCTAAATGTAGATGTGACGCTTTTTTCAAAAATTATAGCAACTCGCTTGTCATATTACGTACCAGCCTGGATAGGGATGGATCAGGTAGGTTTTGTCCCTGGAAGGGAAGCCAGGGACAACACCATCAAGGCCCTGAACCTGCATCATTGGCTTACCTCCAACTAACGGGAAGGGTTTTTCCTCACAATGGATGCGGAGAAGGCGTTCGATATGGAGGCAGTGTTAGAGGCTTTCGGACTGGGGAGCCGAATGCGCTCCCTTATTGGAGCACTTTGCGTGAATCTAAGAGCCAGAATCAGTGTCAACGGCCACCTATCAGACGCCTTCCCCATCCATTATGGCACCAGACAGAGGTGTCCTCTCTCACCCCTACTCTATATTCTCACGTTGAAACCCCTTTTACATTGTATCCGGGCCAATCAAAATATAAAGGGTATTGAGGTCCATCGTAGGGAATACAAGATTGCAGCCTTTGCAGATGACGTCTTATTGTTCCTTTCAGCCCCGCTGACATCCCTACCTAACCTTATGTCAGTCCTCGAGCATTTTAAACGCATTTCTAATCTAAAAATCAATTATTCAAAATCATTTGCACTAAATATCTCTTTACCAAACAACCTAGTACAGCAATGCCAGACAAATTTCCCCTTTAAATGGAAAACATGGAAAACAGACGCCATCACTTACTTAGGTATCCAACTCCCAAGGAAGCTAGATGCATTATACCAAGAAAACTTTCTATCAGAACTGAAAAGAATACAACAAGATTTACAAAAATGGGACGTCCCCACCCTCTCTTGGTTCAGACGGGCCTCTATACTAAAGATGACAGTACTCCCACGTCTGTTGTACAAAATGCAAACTATTCTGATTTGCCTACCTCCCACCTTTTTTGCAGCCTACAAGAGGATATGTAGGTCCTTCATTTGGGGTACTAAATCAGCACGGGTCAGATGGGCCTGTGGAATTGGTCTTCCAGACTTACAGCGCTATTACTGGGCAGTACATTTGGCCAGAATTGTTGATTAGATGATTCATGCCTGCTACAAGGATTGGGTGAATCTCGAATGTCTAATCATGGAAATCGAACTTCGCGCAATCCCCTGGTCCTCCAAAAGACCCACAAGTCCTACTCTTCACACACACCCCTTCATTAGGGCTACCATTCAGGAATTCAATAGGGCCTGTAAAGCTCATGTGATTTCAGCTACAGAGAGCCCGATTACCCCCATCAGGGGCAATCCAGATTTCCCCCCAGGGTTAATGGGAACCTATCTGGCCATTTGCAGAAATACAAGCGAAGCACTTCTTCCATAGAGGCAAGTTTATGCGACAACAGGATGTAGCAGCATTATCAAACACTAAATCATTTCCCCTCTGGTCTTATATTCAGTTAAAACACTTTCTTGATAACCCGGAGAGAAGACCAGGGTACACAAAGACCCCTATAGTATTTGAATCCTACAGTGTTTGAATCCCAAGCTCATCTCCACAGGGTCATGTGATCTCAGCGCTGTATGCCTCCATGTTTGGGGAACCTTACTCTTTATTATGCATGGACCATGCATCCTGGGAATCAGTGTTGGACACAGGGATTGCAGATGCTAGATGGGACCACATACACCTATTTATCCACAAAGGCTCTCTGAACGTGAACACAAAGGAAAATGGGTACAAGATCAAAACCAGATGGTATAAGACCCCGGATAGGCTTCACAGAATGTTCCTGACAGTCTCAGACCAATGCTGGAGGTGTGAGAGGGAAAGAGGGACTTTTCTCCACATATGGTGGACATGCACACTGATCCAACCATATTGGGAAAAGGTACATAAGGTGACGAAGGCCATCTCCTTGCTCCCATTAGAATTCACACCAGCCCAATATCTCCTTCATCACTCGAAAATTTCCCAAAAGAAATACTACAAGTTGGTAGCCATGCACATGATAAATGCAGCCAGGCTGTGTATCCCGGTTCAATGGAGGTCCAAGGTACCGCCTTCAATCAAATCATGGGTAATGCGGATCAATCGCATAGTGTCAATGGAAGAGCTGATTTACACCTCGCAGGACAGAATTTAGATCTTCTCAGCTATATGGGAAGCATGGTTCTACTTTAAAAAAACATAACAATATCAAGCGCTGATACAAAATAGTGCTTGACCCCTGACCTAGAGGCACAATTGCCGACACCATTGTACCAGAAGAACCTTGTAGTTCTGGTAAAGGTTCTACTTCACTTAGTGCAGATGGAGAGGGTTGCTGGTGGGATCACGCACCCCCTCTCTGTCAGATATCTTTGGTTTAAGTTCCCTTACCTAACACCCCCCCCCCCTTTTTTTTGTTTGTACTTCTTACTTGTATATCTGAGATCTAGTACGAGGGCAGTAACGGTATGGAAGGAGGGTTGGGTCAGGTAGTACTGATCGCCAGATTTTCCAGGACTCACCTAATAAAAGGTTTATAGTTTTTCTGAAGACCTGACATGGCCCGTACACACGGTCGGATTTTCCGATGGAAAATGTCCGATCGGAGCGTGTTGTCGGGAATTCCGACCGTGTGTGGGCTCCATCGGACATTTTCCATCGGATTTTCCGACACACAAAGTTTGAGAGCAGGATATAAAATTTTCCGACAAATCCGTTGTCGGAAATTCCGATCGTGTGTACACAAATTCGATGGACAAAGTGCCACGCATGCTCAGAATAAATAAAGAGATGAAAGCTATTGGCCACTGCCCCGTTTATAGTCCCGATGTACGTGTTTTACGTCACCGCGTTTAGAACGATCGGATTTTCCGACAACTTTGTGTGACCGTGTGTATGCAAGACAAGTTTGAGCCAACATCCATCGGAAAAAATCCTAGGATTTTGTTGTAGGAATGTCCGAACAAAGTCCGACTGTGTGTACGGGGCATTAGTGTAGTACAACCTCTGCACAGTGTTCAGCTAAAGCTACAAGTTAGTGTAGTGCGTCCTCCTCACAGTGTTCAGCTAAAACTACAAGTTAGTGTAATGCGACCTCTGCACAGTGTTCATCTAAAGCTACCTGTAGAAGGTTGGTGGTGTTTTCCTGATCCTATCACTACTGCAGGCAGCTAAATAAGCTACAAGTTAGTTTTTTGCGAGCTCTGCACAGTGTTTAGCTAAAGCTACCTGTAGAAGGTTGGTGGTTTTTTCCTGATCCTATCACTACCGCAGGCAGCTAAATAAGCTACAAGTTAGTTTTTTGCGAGCTCTGCACAGTGTTCAGTTAAAGCTACCTGTAGAAGGTTGGTGGTGTTTTCCTGATCCTATCACTACCGCAGGCAGCTAAATAAGCTACAAGTTAGTTTTTTGCGAGCTCTGCACAGTGTTCAGCTAAAGCTACCTGTAGAAGGTTGGTGGTGTTCTCATACTACAGGCAGGCAGTTGATTTTGCTAGCTGCAGTATTGCAGTATCAGTATATATATATATATATATATATATATATATATATATATATTCCTAGCTTAGTGCAGCTACAGGCCATTAGTATGTCTGGAAGGCCAACAAGGAGAGGCAGAAAGTCACAAGCCAATAAAAGAGGGCAAGCAGGCTCTCTGTCTAGAGGCAACAGTGCTGGTCGTGGAGACGGTGCATCCTCATCAGCACGTGGCCGTGGGACACGCTTAGCCTTTTTTTCGGCAGCTGGCCATGTTGAGCCGCAACATGCCGAAGATTTGGTCGAGTGGATGACCAAGCCGTCCTCATCCTCCTCATCCTCTCTCACTAATGCTCAGGGTACTTTGTCTGGCAAAGCAGCTGCCAACGCGGCCTCTTCCCTTAGCTCAATGGCATCAGTTACTCCTTCCCTAGCCCCACCATGTCCTCCTGAGGAGTCCCTCGAACTGTTTGACCACAGTGTTGGGTACATGCTCCAGGAGGATGCCCAGCGTTTAGAAGGCTCTGATGATGATACTGAGCTAGATGAAGGCAGTAACGTGAGCACGGACAGAGGGGGTGCCCAAGAAGGACAGCAATCTGGCAGTCATGCTCCCCCTGCTGCAGCATACTGCCAGGTTTGCTCCAGTGATGAGGAGGGAGGGGATGATGAGGTCACTGACTCAATGTGGGTGCCTGATAGGAGAGAGGAGGAGGAGGCAGAGTATCAGGAGGAGGCACATCACCAACGAGGCAAGATGCCCTCCAGGGGCCAGCCTAAGGGCAGCACACTGACTGCATCACACCGCAAAGCTAAGCATGTGCAGGGCACTGCTGTCTCTGCACATTATTCCAAAAGTTCTTTGGTGTGGGCCTTTTTTGAGATGAGTGCATCAGATAGCACCACTGCTATTTGCAACATATGTCTCAAGTGTATCTCGCATGGCCAAAACATCTCCCGCTTGGGCACCACATGCTTGACCGGACATATGTTGACCTGCCATGCAGTTCATTGGCAAGCGTATCTAAAAGACCCACACCAAAGAACAAAGAGGACCGCTCCTTGCTCCTCATCAGCTGAGATCTCCAACCCCACTATACCTTCAGTCCTCTCTGAGACCTGCACTGAGAGGAATGAAGGTGTAGAATTAGGTGTGTCACAGCCAAGTACTTGTGGGCAATCTGCTTTCGGTACACCAACGTCAGATTGTACCAGGCAAATTTCCCTGCCCCAGCTGCTGCATCGCCGAAAGAAGTTAGCTCAGAGCCATCCACATGCCCAGCGGTTGAATGCTAGCTTAGCAAAATTGCTAGCACTTCAACTGCTACCTTTTCAGTTGGTAGACTCTGGCCCCTTCCGTGAGTTTGTGGAATGTGTGGTTCCTCAGTGGCAGGTACCCAAACGCCACTTTTTCTCATGGAAGGCGATTCCGGCTCTCTACCGGCATGTGGAAGGCAATGTCTTGGCCTCACTGGACAGGGCGGTCAGCGGTAACGTGCATATTACCGCTGACTCATGGTCCAGCAGGCATGGACAGGGACGTTACCTAAGTTTCACGGCACATTGGGTCACTCTGCTGGCAGCTGGGAAGGATGCAGGACAAGGTGCAGTGGTGTTGGAGGTTGTTCCACCACCACGCCTCCAAAATGCACTACTAATGATTGTGACACACCTCTCTCCTCCACCTCCTCCTCTTCTTCTTCCTCCATGGCCTCTTCCTGTGCTTTGTCCTCGCAACCAGCGGTGCTCTGTAGGCATTGAAGGAGCTACGCAAGTACGCAGGCCAAAAGATGCCATGCGGTGCTTGAGCTGGTGTGCTTGGGGGACAGGAGCCACACTGGGGCAGAGGTTCTGTCAGCTCTGCAGGGGCAGGTTCAGAGGTGGTTGATGCCACACCAATTTAAGGCAGGAATGGTGGTTTGTGACAATGGCACCAACCTTCTCTCCGCCCTCCGACAGGGACAACTGACCCATGTGCCCTGTTTGGCTCATGTCCTTAACTTGGAGGTGCAGCGGTTCTTGGGCAGGTACCCGGGCTTGCAGGATGTCCTGAAGCAGGCCAGGAAAGTCCTCGTATTCCTGGTATCAAAGAGGGGGATCGTTACTGGCTGGCAACCCTCCTTGATCCACGTTACAAGGGTAAGGTTGCGGACCTTATCTTGCCGTCGCAGAGGGAGCAGAGGATGAAACATCTTCGGGAGGCCTTGCAGAAAGGTCTGTGCAACGCGTTCCCAGAGACTGGGAGTTTGCAAACTCTTGTTTCTGGACGTGTTGCTGAGGCTTCGGTCAGTCAAAGAAGGAGCGGTGGAGAAGGTGGCCGTCTGACCGATGCCTTCAGACAATTTTTTAGACCGCAGCCCCAAGGTATGATCAGTTCCAGCAACCATCGCCAGCGTCTGTTTTACATGGTGCAGGAATACCTAGGGGCAAGATCTGACTTGGACACCTTTTCCACTGAAAATCCTCTGGGTTACTAGGTCTTGAGGATGGATAACTGGCCAGAGCTTGCACAGTATGCAATTGAGCTACTGGCCTGTTCTGCATCCAGCGTTCTTTCGGAACACACATTCAGTGCTGCTGGAGGCTTTGTAACCGATCACAGGGTGCGTCTGTCCACCGACTCGGTCGATCGACTGACCTTCATAAAAATGAATCAGTCTTGGATCACCACCAGCTACCAAGCACCTGATGCTGATGTAACCGAATAATTTTTTTTGAAACGTCAGATCCCTTCAAAGACTGCCTATGCTGAAGCTGAGTGACTATCCTGTTAAGCTGAGTAATTATCCTCTTCCTCCTCAATGATCATGCTGAAAGCTTGTAAGAACATTTTTGGTTCTGGGCAGTGCCACCAGTTTTTAAGCCCCTGTTTAACAAGGGCATGTAATTACAATTTTTGATGCAATTCTTTGCAGCAGGGCTCGTTCCTGCGCTCCAACTAGAGTATCTGTGAGGGGTTGCAGTGTTGTGGCACCAGCACCAGTGCCTAAGGCCCAATTTTTCAGCCCCTGTTTAACGGGGGCGTGTAATTACAATTTTTGATGGAATACTTTGCAGCAGGGCTCGTTCCTGCGTTCCAACTAGAGTATCTGTGAGGGGTTGCAGTGTTGTGGCACCAGCACCAGTGCCTAAGGCCCAATTTTTCAGACCCTGTTTAACAGGGGCGTGTAATTACAATTTTTGATGCAATTCTTTTGCAGCAGGGCTCGTTCCTACGTTCCAACTAGAGTATCTGTGAGGGGTTGCAGTGTTGTGGCACCAGTACTAGTGCCTAAGGCCCAATTTTTCAGCCCCTGTTCAACAGGGACATGTAATTAGAATTCTTGATCTAATATTTCACTGCAGGGCCCGTTTCTGCGCCCACCAAGATTAACTGTGAGGACTTACAATGTCGTGGCACTGTCTGACTTCCACGTACCTGACCGATGAGCCCGATGTAGCAGGGGAAGGCCTCCCTAATGTATCTGGTTCCCGGCCCCTGGTAGTATGGACAGGCGGCACGGGAGCACAGAATGGTATGAGAGCCTGGCGGGTCAGCAGCAGGAGGATCCCGGTGAAGGTGGTTTTGGAGATCACCAGACAACTGAAGCACAGGCAGCAGGTGCAGAGCAGGAGTGGAACAGGCAGGTCGGGTCACAGGCAGGGTTGGCAACAGGCGGGCAGCGTGGTACAAAGGAGCAGGCAGATTCGTAGTCAGGACAGTCCGGGGTCAGTTGCAGGCAGAAGACAAGGATAATCAAAGGGCAAGCCGGTAGTCAGGAAATTAAGTTCAAACAGGAAGCAGGTGCAAGGATACAGGGAGCTGAAGATCGGACAGCACCGAGCCACATGTGCTGTCAGCCTAAATAGGCAGATTGGCACCAAACGCCGAGTGCGCGTGCATGCCGGCGTGCGCCCATGCACAGGCACCCGCACGCCAGCACCCGCGGCGGCGCGCATGGGAACGTGTGCTCCAACGCGCCCCAACGCACACAAAATGAGGAAAAACAGCGGAGATACTGCTCCAAAGTCTGATTCGTTCTCTCCGTCTGCCCATTAGTCTGGGGATGGTAAGCAGAGGAGAGTGCCAACTCATTTTCCAGAGAACCACAGAGAGCCTTCCAAAACCTGGAGGTGAACTGAACACCACGGTCAGATATTATATTTGATGGGACTCCGTGCAGCCTAACGATTTCCTTGATGAAGACCCTTGCTGTCTCCATAGCCGAGGGTGTGCCTTTCATAGGCAGAAAATGAGCCATTTTGGATAGCCTGTCTACGACGACGAAGATGGTAGAAAAGCCTTCTGCCTGGGGAAGCTCCACGATGAAATCCATCAAAATCATTTTCCAAGGTCTTTCTGGGACGGGTAATGGTCTTAGCAGACCCCAGGCTCTTGTCCGGGTATTCTTGCTCCGTGGACAGGTAGTACAGGATTCTACATAACTTTTACAGTCAATTGCCAACTGAGGCCACCAGAATGTGCGCTGTATTAACTCTGCCATCTTTAGCACACCGAAATGTCCAGCCATCTTATGATCATGGCAGAGCTCTAACACTGCCACCCTCAGATCCTCAGGGACCACAATTTTGCCCTTGTGCCAGAATAAGCTGTCTTGGGCCCTCACCTCATCTCCAGAAAGTGCAGTCCAATTCAAGGAGGCTTGTTTTATCCAAGATAGAAGATCCCCTTGGAGTAGAAGAAAATTTCTGGACGGAAGAATAGTGTCCGGATGCACAGGTTTGCCGGAATCCAGGAACATACGGGATAGTGCATCCAGCTTAATATTTTTGGAACCTGGTCTGTACGTGATATGGAACTGAAATCTTGAGAAAAATAGAGCCCACCTTGCTTGCCGTGGTTTCAATCTCTTGGCCGTTCGAAGGTACTCCAGGTTCTTGTGGTCCGTGTAGACCAGAATGGGATGTGCTGCACCCTCCAGTAAATAACGCCACTCCTCCAAAGCGGCCTTGATGGCCAGAAGCTCCCGATCTCCAACATCATAATTTCTCTCCAATGAAGAGAGCTTGTGAGAGAAAAAGGCCACTGGATAAAGAAGGGCCTTAGCGCCTTGCCGTTGGGACAGTACAGCTCCGACTGCAATCTCTGAGGCATCCACTTCAAGGACGAATGGTAAAGCAGGATGCGGGTGTTTTAATATAGAAGCAGAGGTGAATAGCTCTTTGAGTTTTTCAAAGGCGGCTTGTGCCTTAGGAGACCAATGGAAACGGTTCCCTTGCTTAGTTAATTCGGTGATGGGGCCAATTATTGCAGAGAAGCCCCTAATGAACTTTCTGTAAAAGTTGGAGAAGCCAATGAATCTTTGAACTCCTTTCTTATCGGAGGGACCGGGCCACTCCAGAATGGCAGATAACTTTTGGGGGTCCATTTTAATACCTTCAACAGAGATGATTAAGCCTAGAAACTGGATGCATTGGAGTTTGAATTGACATTTTTCCGGTTTAGCGTAAAGTCCATTCTGCCTGAGTCGAGCTAAGACATTTCGGACGTGCCTGCGATGATTGGAAACTGAGGAGGAGAAGATCAGAATATCGTCTAGATAAACAATAACATATAAGTCCAGGAAGTCATGGAAAATGTCATTAACAAAATGTTGAAACGTTGCTGGTGCGTTGCACAGGCCAAAGGGCATAACAAGGTATTCGAAATGCCTGAATCTGGTACGGAAAGCTGTTTTCCACTCATCTCCTTCACGAATATGAATTAAATTGTATGCACCACGGAGATCTAATTTGGTGTAAATTACTGCGGATCCCAGTCTTTGGAAGAGTTCGGGCACCAAGGGTAGAGGATAACGGTTTTTGATAGTTATCTTGTTTAGTTCCCGGTAATCAATACAAGGACGTAAGGAATGATCCTTCTTCTCCACGAAAAATATACCAGCACCAGCCGGAGAGGTGGAAGGGCAGATAAAACCTTTCTTCAGGTTCTCATCGATGTATATTTTCAAAGTATCCAACTCCTGCTGTTAGGTACCTGGTAGTTGAGCCCGACTGGTAGAAGGAGACCTCTCTTAAATGCTGGTTCAGGAGCCACTGGAAGTGGGAACAGTGGTCTCTTGAGCACAGTGGGTAGGAGGGCCTGATGCAGGTTCCAGCAGAAGCAAACACAGGGACTGGAAAGACGTCCCTCAGGGATGGCTGAGCTGCGGATGCAGGTAGACTGATGCAGGCCAGTAGGCAGGCAGGTGGATGACAAGGCAGCAGCAGAATCTGGAGCTAGGCTGGAAGCAGCGTCACAGGACACAGGCAAAACAGGGTCAGGCAGTCCGTTTGGCAGGAGATCAGGCAAGTATATGGCAGGAGGGATAATCAAAGAATAGTCAGGCAGGCAGGAGTTTGGCAAAGGGTCACAAGATATAGGCAAGGTCAGGCAGGCCGGGTCGGAGGAGACTGGAAAATGGTCAGATGGAGCCGGGTCACTAGCAATACAACAACAGGCAGGATACAGGAATTCAGGTGCAGAGCTGCAGACGAACAGCACCTGCCAGAAGCATCTGACAGTCTTTTAAAGGACCCTTGGAGCTAAAACAGCGCTAGCGTGAACGGGCGTGCACGCGCACGCGCGAATGCGCGCACGGGCGCGCGGGAGCGCTCCGGCGCCCCCTGGTGGAGCATTCAGCAGAACTGCCCTGGAAAGGCCCTTCGTGCACCTGCGTGCACGCATATTCGCCCGACGGCCACTGATACGCCCCTGACATTGCCCCCTCCCAATGGGCAGCCTCCGGATGCCCAGATAACTTTTCTTTTCAGGATGAGCAGAGAAATAGGCATGAATCAAACGTTTGGCATGAATATTACTGTCAGGTTCCCATGAGTTATTTTCCGGACCATACCCCTTCCATTTAATCAAAAACTGTACTTGCCCAGATCTCTTTCTGCAATCAAGGATGGCCTCCACTTCGTATTCCTCATTACCGTCCACCAAAACCAGTTCAGGAACCCTGGTGCCCCTATCAGGAAAGGGATCATCTACAGCAGGCTTCAAAAGTGATACGTGAAACACAGGGTGGATTTTAAGTGAGTCAGGTAAACACAATTCATAGGATACCTCGTTGATTTTTCTTTTCACAGGGAAAGGCCCAATAAATTTAGGAGCAAGCTTTTTGGAAGGACAAGTCAACCTAATATTATCGGTAGACAGCCATACCTTGTCACCAGGCTGAAGGTTTAAATCTCCCTTTCTTTTCTGATCGAAGAACCTCTTGCTGTCCGCTTGTGCCTTGGATACCGCTTCCTGTAACATCCGGTTATTATGACTGAGGAACTGCACTGTGTCCTGGACCGCTGGAACTGAGGATTCTGAAAGAAAATCTGGTAAAAAAGATACATGAAAACCATAATTGGCAAAGAAAGGAGATTGACCAGTGGCAGAGTGGCTGGCATTGTTATAGGCGAAGGGCAGCAGGGACACCCAATCATCTTGCACAAAAGATGTGAAACACCTAATATATTGCTCCAGTGTCTGGTTTGTCCTTTCAGTTTGCCCATTCATTTGGGGATGGTATGCTGAGGACAGGGCTAATTCAATTTTCAAGATTTCACATAGGGCTCTCCAGAAGCGTGAGGTAAACTGCACCCCCCTATCGGACACTTTATTTGCGGGGACTCCGTGCAGCCTAACAATCTCCTTGATGAACACACGGGCCGTTTCAACAGCAGAAGGTGTTCCTTTTAGTGATACAAAGTGGGCCATTTTAGACAGCCGATCGACGACCACAAAGATCGCTGAACATCCTTCAGAGCATGGTAATTCAACTATAAAGTCCATTGCTATCATCCTCCAGGGCCTATCTGGTATAGGCAACGGTCTCAGTAGTCCCCAAGCTCTGTTCCTGGGAGTCTTATTCTGAATGCAGACAGGACAAGAGTTAACATACTTCCTGCAGAATTCTTTCAGGTTAGGCCACCAAAAAGTGTGTTGCACCAGCTCAAGGGTCTTACGGACCCCAAAATGTCCTGCAAGTGGGTGGTCATGCAATAATGTCAGTACCTTGACTCGGGCGCTCTCTGGTACAAAAATGTGACTTCCTCTCCACAATAATCCATCTCGAGATGTTAAAGAGGATCCCTGAAGACTTGAAGGTTCCGGTGATGCTTCTCTGATCATGGACAGAAGATCCGTTTGAAGAAGAAGGAAGCTATTTGCCGGCAGAATAGTGTCAGGTACAGAAAAGTCTTTAGGGTTGTCAAACATGCACGACAGCGTGTCTGGTTTTACGTTTTTAGATCCAGGCTGGTAGGTAATGTGGAAACAGAACCGTGTAAAGAATAGGGCCCATCGGGCCTGTCTGGGTTTAAGTCTCTTAGCAGATCTTAAATATTCAAGGTTTTTGTGGCCAGTATATATATCAGTACCAAGTGAACTGCGCCCTCTAACAAGTACCTCCATTCTTTCAAAGCTGTTTTGATAGCAAGTAGCTCCCGGTCCCCCACATCATTGTTCCGCTCAGCCGGTGAAAGTTTTCTAGAAAAGAACCCTACGGGGTGCATCAGGTCCTTGTTGCCTTGTCGTTGAGAAATGACAGCACCCACGGCCACTTCGGAAGCATCAACCTCCAGGATAAAAGGTAAGGATGGGTCAGGATGGCTAAGGATCGGAGCTGACGTGAAACGTCTTTTCAATTCTTCAAAGGCCCCCTGAGCCTCCGGGTTCCAGTGGAAGCGCAAGTTCTGCTTGGTTAGCTGCGTGATGGGGGAGATGATGGCAGAAAACCCCCTAATGAACTTTCTATAAAAATTTGCAAACCCAATGAAGCGTTGCACGCCCTTCTCGTCCAGGGGAGCTGGCCAATCTAACACAGCAGACACCTTCTGAGGGTCCATTTTGATGCCGGTTGGGGAGATCACTAACCCCAGAAACTGGATCTCCTCCTGTTCAAATTCGCACTTCTCCGCCTTAGCATACAGTCTGTGCAAACAAAGTCGGTCCAGAACTCTACGGACATGTTCCCTATGTTGATCGAGTGAGCTGGAGAAGATTAAGATGTCATCCAAATAGACGATTACGAAGATGTCCAAATCTCTAAACACATCGTTGACCAGATGCTGGAACGTGGCAGGAGCATTGCATAGGCCGAAGGGCATGACCAGATACTCATAGTGTCCGAAACGGGTCCGGAAAGCCGTCTTCCATTCATCTCCGGCCCGAATGTGGACCAGATTGTAGGCCCCTCTCAGATCCAGCTTGGTGAAGATGATGGCGTTGACCTGGATTGTTCTTCCCTGGAGCTGTAATGAGAGAGGGAGAGCAAGTTGAGTTGTATTGGCGGTTAAAGCGGATAAACTGGTCGGAGTAGAAGAAAAGCACTTACGAGTCTTTACTGGACAGTTGTTCACGTAGTGGCCCGCCCCACCACAATAGAGACAGAGATTTAGCTGGCATCTACGTGCCCGTTCTTCTGGGGGCAAGGTAGAACGCATAAGTCCCAGTTGCATAGGCTCGGGAGCATCAGGTGTTTGGGTGACTGGACTTGGGCAGGCAGGAGGTAGATACCGGGAGGCAGGAACCGGAACTCTTCCAGTCATCCACATAGGGCGCGTTTGTTGGGAAGAGCGTTCAGACCGGCGCTCACGAAGGCGTCGGTCAATCTGGATGGTAAGAGTGATGAGCTCTTCAAGGGTATCAGGCATCCCTACCCGGGCAAGATCATCCTTAAGACCCTCAGATAGCCTCATGGTGATGTAGGGCTGCATTGTTCCATTGTGTGTCCACGCCCCAGCGTCAAAAGTCCGTAACATAGTCCTCGGCCGGCCTACGGCCTTGCTGGAGCGTGAACAAAGCTGCCTCAGCGGTGGCAGTCCGCTGAGGGTCCTCGTACAACTGGGCCATGGCTTCGAAAAAGGCGGGCAAAGACTGGATCTGTACAGAGTTGGTTTCAAGCAGGCGGTGGGCCCAGGTCTGGGGTTCTCCCTAGAGAAGGGATATGACAAATCCCACTTTAGTAGCCTCCAAGGAAAAAGTCTGTGGCTGTAGGGCGAAATAAAGTTGACAGCAATGCGGAAGGCCAGAAACTTGGTTCAGTCACCAGAAAACTTCTCAGGGATAGGGACTCTTGGTTCAGGTGGAAGCATGACCACAGAGGGTGGTGCAGCAGCCTGTGCTGGAGAAGCTGCGGAGGCAGGGGCCACACCTCCAGGACCACTAAGATTTAGCACTTGACCCTCCAGTCTGTTGTAACTGTCTTGTAAAGTCTTTACTGCCTGGGTGAGTGCCGCTAGGTGCGCACAGATCTCCTTGATGGGAGAGGTCTCCCCTGTTGAAGAGCGTGCAAAGCGGCTTCGGCAGTTGCTGTAACCTGGGGGTCCTCATACAACTGGGACATAGTGACAAAAAATGCGTCAAGGTTATCCAGGACTCCAGACTTTTGCTCCAGGAGGCGGTGTGCCCAGGTCTGTGGTTCACCGGATAAAAGGGAAATTACGAAGCCCACCTTGGTTGCCTCCAAAGAAAAAGTGCGTGGCTGCAGGGCGAAGTATAGTTTGCAGGCATTGCGAAAAGCCCAGTATTTACTACGGTCCCCAGAAAATCTTTCGGGTATAGGTACCCTAAGCTCAGGAGGTAGCATTACTACTGAGGGTGCAGATGACACTCCGGCAGATGAAGCAGCTTGAGGATGGGTTGGAGCAGACAGGACTTGGACTTGTTCTTCCAACCTTGTATAGCCTTCCTGGAGGCTCTTCACGGCTTGTGTGAGACCCGTGAGGTGTCTACACAGTTCCTCCATGGGGGAGGTTCCCTGCTCAGGTTCGGACATGGCTGTCCGATACTGTTAGACTTCCACGTACCTGACCAATGAGCCCGATGTAGCAGGGGAAGGCCTCCCTTACGTATCCGGTTTCCGGCCCCTGGTAGTATGGACAGGCAGCACGGGAGCACAGAATGGTATGAGAGCCTGGCGGGTCAGCAGCAGGAGGATCCTGGTGAAGGTGGTTTTGGAGATCACCAGACAACTGAAGCACAGGCAGCAGGTGCAGAGCAGGAGTGGAACAGGCAGGTCGGGTCACAGGCAGGGTTGGCAACAGGCGGGCAGCGTGGTACAAAGGAGCAGGCAGATTCGTAGTCAGGACAGTCCGGGGTCAGTTGCAGGCTGAAGACAAGGATAATCAAAGGGCAAGCCGGTAGTCAGGAGATCAAGTTCAAACAGGAAGCAGGTACAAGGATACAGGGAGCTGAAGATGGGACAGCACCGAGCCACATGTGCTGTCAGCCTAAATAGGCAGATTGGCGCCAAACCAGCGCGTGCCCACGTGCACGCGCCCGCACGCCAGCACCTGCGGCTGTGCACACGGGAATGCGTGCACGCCAACGCGCCCCAACGCACACCGACGCACACCAGCACCGTGTCTGCTCTGGGGGATTCTCTGACAGGCACCAACACCACCACCACCACCAAAGGCCCAATTTTTCAACCCCTGTTCAACAGGGGCATGTAATTACAATTCTTGATCGAATATTTCACAGCAGGGCCCCTTTCTGCGCCCACCAAGATTAACTGTGAGGACTTACAGTGTTGTGCCACCAGCACCACCACCACCAAAGGCCCAATTTTTCTGGCCCTGTTCAACAGGGGCATGTAATTACAATTTTTGATTGAATGTTTCACAGCAGGGCACGTTTCTGCGCCCACCAAGATTAACTGTGAGGACTTACAGTGTTGTGGCACCAGCACCAACACTACCACCAAAGGCCCAATTTTTCAGCCCCTGTTCAACAGGGGCAAGTAATTACAATTCTTGATCTAATATTTCACAGCAGGGCCTGTTCCAGCGCCCACCAAGAGTAACTGTGAGGACTTACAGTGTTATGGCACCAGCACCACCACCACCATCACCAAAGGTCCAATTTTTGTGGCCCTGTTCAACAGGGGCATGTAATTACAATTCTTGATCTAATATTTCACAGCAGGGCCCTGTGAGGGCTTACAGTGTTGAGGCCACAACACCTAAGGCCCAAATTTCTGCTGAGTATATAGGGCAAGCCCCTACTTTCAAACATCCAACTTACAAACGACTCCTACTTGCAAACGGAAGGAGACAACAGGAAGTGAGATGAAATCTGCCCCATAGGAAGGGAAATTCTCTCCTGTAATAGGGCGTACACACGGTCGGACTTTGTTCGGATATTCCGACAACAAAATCCTAGGATTTTTTCAGACGGATGTTGGCTCAAACTTGTTTTGCCTACACACGGTCGCACAAAGTTGTCGAAATTTCCGATCGCCAACCACGCGGTCACGTACACCACGTACAACGAGACTAGAAAAGGCCGGTTCAGAACCAAGCGCGGCACCCTTTGGGCTCCTTTTGCTAATCTCGTGTTAGTAAAAGTTTGGTGAGAGACGATTCACGCTTTTTCAGACTCGTGGCTTTCAGATCGTTTTCTGCCGTTCAGTTTGTGCTTGTGGGTTTGTATCTGCTCTTCAGTGCGTGCAGCAAGTTCCGCGTGACTTTAGGTAGTCATTGTATTCTTGTTCGTTCGTTACTGTTTTTCAGGTCGCTCTTCACAGGCCTTGCTGTTCTTCAGTGCGTTCTGTTACTTCGTTCTGAGCAGCCGACTGTTTTCTAGCCATGTTTCATATGCGTACTCCTCGTAGAGTTCGTGCTGTGCGGGGGCTTGGTGTTGGGGTCCTGACCTTGACACAAGTCCAGTCCATGAACAGGGTAGGGAGTATTGGTTGCTTCAGCGTGACCAGTTCTCTCATATGCCTTTGCTCCGTGAGAATAATCCTGATGATTTCAGGAACTTTCTCAGGATGACGGACCCCGTGTTTCCCCGTCTGTTGGCTTCGCTGACCCCCTATATCAGCAGGCAGGATACCTGCATGAGGCAAGCCATCACTCCGGAGCAGAGGTTGGTCGCTACCCTGTGGTATTTGGCCACAGGGAGAAGTCTGCAGGACTTGAAGTTCTCGACAGGCATCTCCCCCCAGGCTCTGGGTATCATTATCCCAGAGACCTGTTCTGCCATCATACAGGTCCTGCAGAAGGAGTATATGAAGGTAAGATTTTTATGCTTTAATATCACATTTTATTGTATTGAATGTTTGATAATATCTTGTATTTCTTTCCTCATTCCCTAATTACCATGATTGTAATATGCTGTGAATGTCCCCTTTGTCCTCATGCATGCTGGATTTTTATGTCATTATTATTTTATGTCCTTCATACATATTTGCCCTTCACTAACCTCCCCAGCATGGTGTCTCCTGCCCTATATTCACCTCATGTAGTCACTTAACAATGTATTTTATCAGCTCCATAGTAGTGCTTGACCCCAAACACCCCCTAAAATGTTTGGAAATGTTATTATTTCTTTAAATTCAGGCAGAGTGCCAGAGGCTTTTTTTTTGTGGTGTCCCCAAATAATTTTTAGTAACCCTCCCTCCCTCAACTGCTAAGTCAGCTGATCCCAATTCTCTATCTATCCTCAATCATCTAAATGCTGACTTTGCCAAACCCATACACACTATACCCACCTCTTTACTGGTCAGATTTATGGATGAATTACCCAAAGCATGTAGTGCAAGGGCCTGCCTGTATACTTTCCAATGGTACTGTTTAAAGTTTTTGTATCCTATTATTATCTTGATAGGTAATAGCAGAATGTCCAAATGTCCTCAAATGTGTACAGTGTGTATTTATATTTTTGTATTCAGACACTTCTTACCTGTCCAGTGGGCTGCCAATAGTGTAACTAAGGAGGGGCTGTTCCAAGTAATCCCCATTATTTAGGCATTCATCTCTCAATGAAGTGAAGAGGGTTACCTGTCCAAGATTTACACACACCCCCTATAATGTTAGAAATGGCCCATGAGAGGGGGGGAGGGGGAATATGATAGGTGTACCTTATACTTTGGTGTTGTTAAATTCCCCTTAATAAATGCTATCTGGAGGTTGCCCCATAATGTTTGTGTCTAATCTGCTTGCCATGTTTCAGAGTAAAAATAGTAATGTTTATTGTTTTTTCCTCAACAGTTTCCTTCCACGCCACAGGAATGGCAGACTGTGGCCTCCCACTTTGCCGAGCGGTGGGACTTTCCTAACTGCGGAGGGGCAATTGATGGGAAACACGTCCACATCGTCCCACCACCCAACTCGGGGTCGTACTATTATAATTACAAGGGGTTCAATAGTATAGTGATGTTGGCGGTGGTGTCGGCTAATTACGACTTCTTGTATGTGGACGTGGGGAAGAATGGCCGGATGTCCGATGGTGGAGTCATCGCCCAGACGGAGTTTTACAGGCGTCTCCAGAATGGCAGCTTGGACTTGCCAGCTCCAGAGGACAATGTGGAAGGACTCCCATTCGTGTTCGTTGCTGATGAAGCGTTTGCGCTGGGGGACCACCTGATGCGGCCATTCCCAATGAGGACCCTCACCCCGGAACAGAGGGTTTTTAATTACCGGCTGGCCAGAGCCCGAAGAGTGGTGGAGAACACATTTGGAATCCTGGCCAGCCGGTTCCGCCTATTTATGACACCCATCCATATGGCGGAGTATAAACTGAACCATATAATACTTGCGTGCTGTGTTCTCCATAACTTTTTAAGGAAACATTCGGCCAACTATGCTGGCTCAGTTGGGCCTGAGGCCGGAATGATACATCAAACCACACTGACGGCGCTTGAAAGCGGCCATCCTGGCTTGCCCTCCCTGAGTGCCCGTGATGTCTGGTTACGATACCAGGAGTTCTTTGCGGGTAGGGGGGCCATCAATATGCCAGACAATCTGTGAAGCCTTTTTATAATAAAAAAAAAAAAAAAATCTTTGTGGACATTTACTGCTTGTGTTTGTTTTAGCTGACCCTGACAGAAATGTTTGGAGTGCAGAAAATGGCGTGATTGTGTAACCTTATACAAAGCACTGTTGGCTGTTATTTACTAAATGCAAAAACACATTTCACTACAAGTGCACTTGCAACTGCACTGAAACTGCACTTGTAGTGCAAAGTGGATTTGCCCTTAGGAAATAACCCCCATTTTCTCATCAAACAACAATTACATCACCCCAAAAGTGTTGTAGCGTTGAGACAATAATCCACACATTCTTGATTAACAATCTTTTTAATACCTGCACAATCACATGTGCATTTACCAAAGGTTTTTCACACAAACCAACATGTTTGTTGTATATCAATTTTTGTGGTGGCATTATCCAAAATCAAAATGTCCATTTTATAGAAAACAGGCCTGTGTAAAACCAACAAGAAAGACACAAATCTTGATCTTACAAAGTTCACATTTGGTAGAACTTGAAGGCAATATCAGACATGAGTATTTAGGAACTGTGTTTGATATTGCGTTCAGATGGGGGGAAATCACCCCTGGAAAAGCCAAATTTGGAAGATGCACACAAATTTCCCAATGTCAACATGTGCTACCTGCCATCACGGGGGATCAAGGGATGTGTTTTGGGGGAGCAAGCCCTTCCTCACCGCTACTTTATTATTGAGGAAGGGGTTGCACCCCCAAAACGCGTCCATTGATCTCCCGTGATGGCAGATAGCACATGTTGGCACACTGTGTACATCCTCCAAATTTGGCTTTGGGAAAAATCACAAAAACATTTCGCACATTGTAGCACACAAAAGAAGAAAGTGATTTGGAGGGGTTTTAAACTCGCCCCAAAACATCAATGATGTTTTTAGATTTTGGAATAACATCATTGATGTTTTGCTTGATGATTTCCAATTGTAAATTACACCCCATGATCTCCCCGATCAGGATCTGGGCACTTTCGGATGTGAAAGGATCTTCATCCACAACCTCACGATCACCTAAAAAGAGAGGAACCCCAAAATAAATTTGGTTTCAAAAAATGCCGCCATCCATCTCTTATCTGAGCCTGTGGTCGCAGACACTCACCTGTTGTGGTGACTAGTTCCACCACGTCTTCTTCCTCCTGCTCAGCTTGTGTTGGGGGGATTTCCCCTTCTTCCAGAGGGGGGGGCTCTGGTCTCCTCAGATGAGGGGTGTCCTCCGAGTCTTTTCTCCCCTATGTGAAACAAAATGGTATAATTAGCACACAGATATTTAATGTCAGAACTATAAATAGGAAACATTGCTTGGAAGTGGGGTACAATTGTCAATTTTAGCAGAGTTCCAAGTTGTAATTTGTTGAATGCCCTTTGTCAACCTGCAATACTTTACCTGTTTAGTGTGAGCTTCACAGATGTAGCCCCCCTATAGTATACACTGGAGCACCTGTGTGGCCCCCCTAATAAAAATGGCGTTTTTGTGTCCCACACTAGTGCTCCAGTGTCCAGATGTGAAAACAGCTGCTGAGTGTCCTCTCCTTACACAGAATCTAGTTTGCATTTCATTCTAGTAACAAAGCCATCTACACAACCCAATTCTTTGAAGACAAGTATAGGGCGTCAAAATGGTGGCCAAATGCATATGGGCTAAACAATGGTATTTTATATTTGGAACGAAAAATGTTTGATCCGAACGAATAATGTGCCCATGAACATGAAAGTTGCCATTTTAAACTGTACAACAGTTCCTAAAAGCACATGGAGCAGCATGAACGTAATAAACACAAAAAGAATAGGAACACAGCACAACTACTTACTTTTTTGCAGCACTCTCCGGATCTTTCTGTACTGCTCATGTTCTTGTACTTTCAGGTCCGACCACCGCTTCCTGAGCTGATCTTTCGATCGTCGTACCCCGAATTTCCGTTGCAGACTCCTGACCACTTTCGCTATGATCTTGGCCTTTCGGACATTGGGGTTGGGGTAAGGCCCATACTTTCCATCATAGTCGGCCTCTTCCATTTCCAACATCTCCCCAAAGGACATATTTGTGTCCTTAAATCTCCTTCTGGATCGGGACGTTTCAGGCTCCGGCCTTTCCTCCTCCTCCTCGTTGCTCCAATTATCACGATCATGCTGTCTATCCGCCATGTGCTCTTCCCCCACTGCGCCGAACGAAAAGGGGCAGGGAATAGACTAGAAAGAACGTCAGGGGCGGGCGGAGTTATACGCATGCGCAGTGTGTATAAAGCGTAACACACGTGCGTCTTACGTACGATCTGTGAGCGGAGGAAGGAGCATCGGAGACGCCGATCGTGATAACGAAGGTAAGATCTAAACTTGGGCCTATACTGCTTCGAAATGGAAGCCTATATTGTAACAAGATTAGGGGAGTTTGGCCTTACATTAGGGTTTGTCTTGTGTTGTGTCTTGCAGAGAAAATGGATGGGTTCAACGACCACAATTTCCTGCCCCCGTTCATAGACAAGTACAGGGAGCTGCCCTGTCTGTGGCAAGTGAGACACCCCTACTATAACCACAAACAGAAGAGGCAAGCAGCGCTGGAGAAACTGCTGGAGTTGGTGAAGCCAGTGGTCCCCACAGCAACCATCCCTTATTTAAAAGCTAAAATTGGTGGCCTGAGAAGCACTTATCTTAGGGAGCGCAAGAAGGTCACAGATTCCCAGAGATCCGGAGCAGCAGCAGATGACGTTTATGTCCCCAGGCTGTGGTACTATGAGAGACTGCGATTTCTGTCAGACCACACTGAAGTCAGGGAATCCCTCTCCACTCTTCCTTCCACACTTCCTTCCACCCCAGCTGAGGCTTCCGATGTCCAACCTGGGCCTTCCAGCCAGGAAGAAGTGGAGGAGCCCAGCTGGAGTCAGGTATAGCATTCTTCCTCAGATTTCCGGTCAATAAATAAATGATGTTTACTAGATTTTATTATTGATCACTAATTGCTGATTGAAAAAAGTGTTTTACATATCAATAGACAGTAGTAGGCACCCAAAATTGGGACAAGAATGAAAAATGCTGGGCTCAGAAGGATAGTCAGTTATATTTGTTATCATTCAATTTGCAGCAGTCAGGAGGTGAAAATTGTGTGTGATTGATGAAAAAAAAAATAAAACTATGTCCCTTTTTCATACACAGGAAGACCTCAGCCAGGAGGAGGTTGTAGAATGTGGCAGTCAGGAGGAGGCGGGGATTAGTGGCAGCCAGGAGGAGGCGGGGCTAAGTGTCAGCCAAGAGAAGCCTGGGACCAGTCGCAGCCTGACTGAGTCTCAGGTCCCTCCCCTCCGCCTGCCACATAAACGAGCCAGGAAGACGACTCCGAGTCCCGTGCAGGATTCAGCATTCAGGCTGATCCAGGAGGCTTCTGCGTCCCTCAGAGCCTTACCAACTCCTGAAGAGGCCTTTGCCTGCATGGCTGCCACCAAATTGCAGGGCATGCAGGAGGGCCAACACAGGCTCTCTGAGGACCTTATTTATAAAGTCCTATGTAAGGGGGTGAGTGGGGAACTAACACGCAAGATGGATGTCATTGAGATGGACGATCCTCCTCCTCCTCCTGCTGCCACAACTCCACCACCAGAGCCACCATGTGGAAGGAGGCGTGGAAAGAAGACCAGAGAGTGATGACCCTGGGTTCAGTCTGGTCTGACAGAAGATGCAGTCTCTCGTATGACCACAGCCTGGGGACACAGATGTCATCTGCTGCTTTCCGGATCTCTGGGACTTCTGGACCACACTGCCCTCCCTTAGATAAGGACTTCTCAGGCCACCAATTTGGCTTTTAAATAATTGATGTCTGCCCTGGGGGTACAAGGCTTCACCCACTTATGCAGTTTCTCCAGCGTTGCCTCCCTCTTTGTTTATAGTTGTGAGCCCTTAATAAATTTTTTGTGGAAATTCTACTCTCCTGTGTGTGTTTTCATCCAAAAAGGACAGTTTGTTGGTGAGGATTCAGGTACATTTCTAACATAAAATGTGAAATTAACAAGAGACAACAACACCAAACAATCTCCTACAGATTAAATAGAACAACATATCAATGGTGTTGTGGGAACTTGTCACAAAAAACACACTCAAACATTTTCGGGAGTACAAATCAAAATCGCAAAAAAAAAAATAAAATAGAAACACAAAAAAAGAATCTACATTAAAGCCCAAAAATATATAAAAAATATACAAAAATATGTTGTCAGATGTGAGAAAGCAAAATATATTGAGGGAATCCCGATAAATAGTAACGAAAGAAGTTTGTGAGAAGTGTGTGTGAATATGAGCAGCAAAACTACTTAATTCTTGTCACATTATAAAGAAGAAGAGAGTGCGCTGTATTAAACCATTTTTAACATTGCAGCGTGACGAAAGTGCTGTATCCATTGCGAACGCTAAGTTTACCAGAATGAGCTGTCCCGTCTCGGAATTTCTTCTGAGCATGCGTGGCACTTTGTGCGTCGGAACAGGCCACACACGGTCGGAATTGACGCGATCGGATTTTGTTGTCGGAAAATTTTATCTCCTGCTGTCCAACTTTGTGTGTCGGAAAATCCGATGGAAAATGTCCGATGGAGCCCACACACGGTCGGAATTTCCGACAACACGCTCCGATCGGACATTTTCCATCGGAAAATCCGACAGTGTGTACGGGGCATAAGAGTTAATATGCTTTATCACCAATCCTTGTTTCACTAAAAACCCCAAATTTTCAAAAAACATTTGTCATTGGGACAAAAAGTGAGGTGAAATCTTCTGAAGAGGAGCACAGACAGAAAAACAAATTTTTGTTTTCCAAAAAGCTTAAAAACAGATTTTTTGGCTGGAGCTACACTTTAAAAATGTACCAGTTCAAAATTACAAACAGATTCTACTTAACAACAAACCTACAGTCCCTGTCTTGTTTGCACAGCCTGTATACTGCTGTTCAGAGTCTATAGGGCCTGGGGCACCACGCCTTTCCTTTTTTTAATTTGGATGCGGGGTTCCCCTTAATATCCATACAGGACCCAAAGGGCCTGGTAATGGACTGGAGGGTACCCATGCCATTTGTCTCACTGATTTTCATCCATATTGCCAGGACCCGACATTACATTAAAGCCGCAAGCAGTTTTAAATGACTTTTTTCATTTAAGAATGTCATTTTGTGCAGGGACTGTTCTAACTTTACAGGCATACTATATACACCCCCCAGGTACAATATTAAAAGGAATATTTCCCTTTTTTTTTTTTTTACTTTAGGCATCATTAAAATCACTGCTCCCAAAAAAACGTCCGTTTTTAAAAGTTTTTTTTTTGCATTGATACATGTCCCCTGGGGCAAGACCCGGGTCCCCAAACCCTTTTTAGGACAATACCTTGCAAGTTAACCTTTAAAATGAGCACTTTTGATTTCGATCATTCAAGTCCCATAGACGTCAATGGAGTTCTAATGTTCGTGCGAATTTTCGGTCCGTTCGCAGGTTCTGGTGCGAACCGAACCAGGGGGTTTTCGGCTCATCCCTACATATAACATCTCTCCCCTTATTCTGACATCTATAGAGGTTGATTAACAACAAATAACATCCTGTCTAATGCTTTGTAAGTGTTCTGAAGAACAAATTTGCTCACGGGTCATAAGAGTCTTTTATTAATACTTTGTTCATTTGCAGAAATCCCCCCTCCTAGACTGTGTGTTATACTTTGGAACCAGACAACAAATTAGGAGTACCTAACTTGACTGAGATGTAAATAAGAACCAGAGCACAAACTTAGAAAACGTAAAAACAGTCACAATTTATTCCAAGATAATATGGATGCAGCAGCTTACATTAATAAGCTCCAGGAAAGCAGGTTGCAGTGGCAGATGGTCAGGTGCACAGGGCCTTGTAGCCCCCCTGGAAATATGGGGAAAATTGAGGTATTCCGTGGCCTATGGGGTCCCAGAAATGACATGGCTGCCGTATAGAAGTGACACACCCAAGGAACCCGAAGTGATGTCAAAGTGCTGGCGGAAGCACCCCAGAATGACTCGACTGGTATGGGAACAGACTGGATGGGATGACACTGCTCCAATGCTGCTGAAAACCACGGGGGTTAAAATCAATATAAGAATGGCCAGTATTGTTGAAACCAAGGACTACATGTTTCGGGGTGTAAAAAAAATGTATATAAAAAAGGAAATTCCCCTGGATGGACTTTAACGGCACTTGCTAACAAATATTTGGATAATAAGTATGTGTAGCAAAGTATGGAGAGTAAAAAGATTTTTTATTTCGACATCACATAGATTAAAAACATAATGTATCATACATTCAACGGAGCATATTACAGGATCAATAAATTTTAGTATTGTTACCGAACAGTAAATTATACGAGGGCTCTTTTTTCACATCCAACACGTTTTGGAATAAACAGTGTTTTTGTCCTTCTTCAGGGATGTAGCAAAAAAGAGCAGTTCATATAAAGTAATTAAAATGTAAAATAGTGAGTGGGTTACCATGACATGTAAATATGGGTGTGTTTATCCAGTATATGGTTAGATAATAAGTCACTCACTTATAATATGTTTCGTTGAGTTGCTTTAAAACTCCAGAATTGGAATAGCATTGGGCATTATTGCTGGTATAGTTGTTGTCATTGGAACATCGTAGTTAGCACTAAATAGAATTACTTGGTAGTAGTCCCATTTAATGGGGCATGGTATCTCACCTACCCCCATCCCTCCCAGATGCGTGCAGGCCAGAGCAATATACTGAGGCAAAAGGAGAGGCAACCCCTGGAAGTAAAAGAATGTAAAAGGGGTAAGTATTTGAAAACAGAAATTAAACATGAGTTTAAGAATTGGGTGTACATAATATCTCATAAAAAAGATAGTATTTATAACTGTATAAATATCATGTGTCCAAAGTAGGTAGAATATATGTGGTACAAATATAATTAATTATGTATCTATGTCTTTAAAGTGAATGGACATCAACATGGAGTTTATCAGTGAAAGAGATGTAATTGATTGATATGGTTTAGTTTCTAATTCTGGTTGTAATATATAGTTGGCGTTCGGCACTGGAGTATCGCAGAATATTTATTATTACTAGTGGTAATATAGGTAAATGCATAGATATATATTTCAGAGAATCATGGATCTTAATATTATGTGTCATTAGAGGTGGCCCAAGAATATATTTACTAATGGTACTAGTGTCAGCATGGAGGCAAGCACAGTAAAAAAAGAAACTATAGTCTGCTACCAAAGTTGTAACTTTAACCACTTGCTTACTAGGCACTTAAACCCCCCTCCTATCCAGACCAATTTTCAGCTTTCAGTGCCCTCACACTTTGAATGACAATTACTCAATCATGCAACACTGTACCCAAATGATTTTTTTGTCCTTTTTTCATACAGATAGAGCTTTATTTTGGTGGTATTTGATCACCTCTGGGTTTTTTATTTTTTGCGCTATAAATGAAAAAAGACCGACAATTTTGAAAAAAAACGCATTTTTCCTAATTTCTGTGATAAAACTTTGCAAATTCGTAATTTTTCTTCATAAATTTTGGCCACAATTTATACTGCTACATATCTTTGGTAAAAATAACCAAAAATTTGTGGAAATTATTTGGTCTGTGTGAAAGCCAGGAAAGTACAAATGCCCCCCAAATAACCCCTTTTTGGAAAGTAGACATTTCAATGTATTTAGTTAGGGGCATGGTGAGTTATTTGAAGTTGTATTTTTTCCCACAATTCTTTGCAAAATTGAGATTTTTGTTTTTTTTCCCCACAAAATTGTCATTGTAATAGCTTATTTCTCTCACATGGCATGTGTATACCACAAATGACACCCCAAAATACATTCTGCTACTCCTCCTGAGTATTACGATACCACATGTGTGGGACTTTTTCACTGCCTGGCCACATACAGAGGCCCAACATGCATGGAGCACCATCAGGTGTTCTAGGAGCATAAATCACATTTCTCAACCACCTATTACACTTTTGAAGGCCCTGGAGCACCAGTACAATGGAAACACCCACAAAATGATCCCATTTTGGAAATCTAACACCCCAACGTATAATATATGAGGCATAATGAGTCTTTTGAATGGTTTATTTTTTTTCAGAAGTTTTCGGAAAATGTGCAAAAAAATTAAAATGCATTTTTTTTTACACAAAGTTGTGCGTTTATAAGATATTTCCAACACATAGCATTTAGATAGCAAAAATGACACCCCAAAATACATTCTGCTACTCCTCCTGAGTATTACGATACCACATGTGTGGGACTTTTTCACTGCCTTGCCACATACAGAGGCCCAACATGCATGGAGCACCATCAGGTGTTCTAGGAGCATAAATTACACATCACATTTCTCAACCACCTATTACAGTTTTGAAGGCCCTGGAGCACCAGGACAATGGAAACACCCACAAAATGACCCCATTTTGGAAAGCTAACACCCCAACGTATAATCTATGAGGCATAATGAGTCTTTTGAATGGTTTATTTTTTTCCAGAAGTTTTTGGAAAATGTGGAAAAAAATGAAAACGCATTTTTTTTTCCACAAAGTTGTCCGTTTATAAGATATTTCCAACACATAGCATTTAGATAGCAAAAATGACACCCCAAAATACATTCTGCTACTCCTCCTAAGTATTACGATACCACATGTGTGAGACTTCTACACAGCCTGGCCACATACAGAGATCCAACATGCAAGGAACACCGTCAGGTGTTCCAGAGACACATTCCATGCACATACCAAGAATTACACCCCAAAATACATTATGCTGAGCAAAGCATAAACAAAAGATTACCTGTGGTTGTAGTAGCGCAGTTGTACACAGGAGGATAGCACTGGTCCAGGCAGCAGGCAGGGACTTGGTCAGCAGCGGTGAACACAATTGTCCAGGCAGCAGGCAGGGTTACTGCCAATATAAAGTTCAGGGTCAGTGCAGGCAAAGATATTGTCTGCAGTGCCAAAAATATTGGTCCTGGTAGTAGGCAGGTCCATGTGGTGTGGTCAGTGCGACAGGCAGAGGCATGACGGCAGTAAGTCCTACAGGCAGAAGTAGGGCCTCGTTCAGGACAGAATGGGGACAGGGGTAGAGGCTTCTCCCACCCAAATCTCTTTGAAGCCTCCGAGTCACCAGACCCTAATCTAGGATTGAGAAAACAAAAAAATTGTTTTCTTCATCCAGAAAAACAATTCTGAAGCCCCTCACATATGTGAGACCCCTGTGTTGAATCCCACTAGTCCAGTATCAGGGTACAAGATCAGTCCAAGAGGCAGGCAAATATCATGGTCAAACAGTCCAAGGTCAGTTCCAGATCAGGCAGATGTATGTACAGAATCGTTAGGCAGAAGCATGGTCGAATAACAGTCCAGGGTCAGTTCCAGATCAGGCAGAGGTATGTGCAGAATCGTTAGGCAGAAGCATGGTCGAATAACAGTCCAGGGTCAGTTCCAGATCAGGCAGAGGTATGTGCAGAATCGTTAGGCAGAAGCATGGTCGAATAACAGTCCAGGGTCAGTTCCAGATCAGGCAGAGGTATGTACAGAATCGTTAGGCAGAAGCGTGGTCAAATAACAAGCCAGGGTCAGTTACAGAGGAGGCAGTGGCATAAGGGGTGTGAGGGTAAATTGCAGGAACGGAGGCTTACATTTACCACACTTCACTAATAATTTAGTGAAGTATGGCAATGACGAAAACATTCACCTACGCAGAGGCCTGGTTCAGAAGGACATTGTGCACAATAATCAGATGTGTCTCTTCTGAATCCTGCTCTGGTACACACCTTACATTTTTTTTGCTGTCATTGGCCTGTTGGTTTGGGAGGGATCTTATCGGGAAAGTGGCGTTCGGAGAGTTAACTTAGAACATCTGATCGGATATTTACTGGGGGGCCATTCGGGAATGTAAGGGCAGTGAAAACTTCCTCCTGGCAGCCAAGGAAGCATTTGGGGTTTTGGGTGGAGTTACGATAAATGACATATGAATTGTAGATGGCCAAATGAAAAAAATAAATTGCGACTTTCTTATACCAATGGTATGTCCGTCTTGTAGCAAGGTACGGTTCCAGCATCTGGTCATTCAAGTCGACTCCTGCCATAAACAAATTATAATCAAAGATGCATTTAGGTTTCTGTATGGGGCCATTTCTTCTGGGGATTTCCATGAAGGTATCATCGTGGATTGAAGACAACATGTACACATCTCTTTTGTCTCTCCACTTCACTGCTAAAATCTCGTTGTTTCGTAGACTTGCCGTTTCTCCTTTTCTCAATTTTTTATTGACCAGACTTTGAGGAAAGCCCTTCCAGTTCTTTTTAATGGTACCAAATGCAGGCGTCTTCTTAAGATGAAGGTTGTGGAACAGGGGCAGAGATGTGTAGAAGTTATCTACATACAGGTGGTAGCCTTTCTCCAGTAGGGGGTATGTGAGGTCCCAAACAATTTTCCCGCTTGATCCCAAGTAGTCTGGGCAATTAGGGGGTTGCAGCTGGGTGTCCTTCCCTTCGTACACTTTGAAGGCATACAAGTAACCTGTGACTCGGTCACATAATTTGTATACCTTCACCCCATAGCGGGCCCTTTTACTGGGAATATATTGTTTTATTTTAAGCCTGCCACTAAACTTAACAAGGGACTCATCCACACATATGTTTTTGTCCGGGGTAAACAGCAGGGGGAATAGTGCAGAAAAATAATTTAAAAGTGGCCGAATTTTGAAAAGTCTGTCATAGTTTGGGTCATTGTCGTTGAAATTAAGAAACCTCAATATCATCAGGTATCTGTTTCTGGCCATTACCTTGGAGTATACTGGCATGTGTTTGAGGGGGTGGGTTGACCAATAGGACAGCAAAGTGTTTTTTTTTGTGAGTCCCATGTTAAATGTGAGCCCTAAAAAAACCTTCAACTCCTCCACCGTTAGGTCTCTCCACTCATAGGGACGGGCATAGTAGGACGTTGGATTATTCAAAATGAATTGCTGTGCATAAAGGTTGCACTGGGCCACAATATTTGACAGCATGTCCTCTGTAAAAAATAAATTAAAAAAATCTATTGGGGAAAAATTCTCAGTGTTCACCTTGACTCCTGGCTGGGCAGTGAAAGGGGGAATGTTGGCTTCTCCTGAATTAGGAGGAAGCCACAAGGGGTTCTGCAGGGCATAGGGAAGGCTGGCTTGGGTCCTTGGCCTTTCTTGCCGAGGCACTGCAGCGCTGGTGGATGGCACTGCGATGCTGGTGGATGGGACTGCCGTGCTGGTGGATGGGACTGCCGTGCTGGTGGATGGGACTGCCGTGCTAGTGGATGGCACTGCGGTGCTGGTAGATGCCACTGCCTCCCCACCAGAACGCCTTTGTTTGGCGGGCCGAATCTCTTTCTTCTCTGAGTCACTCAGTGTTCCACTACTGAGGACTGGCTCATAATTTATGTCCGACTCAGAATCGGAGTCGGAAAGGGAATCCGAAAAAGAGAGCTCCCCGTTGCTCTCGTCGGCCTGGGACAGTATTTGGTACGCATCCTCGGCGGAAAAGCCTCTTTTGGACATGGTTGCTAAGCCTGCACTGATGGGCACTGATGAGGCGGCACTGATGAGCACAGATGGGCACTGAGGTGGCACAGAGGGGCACTGATGAGGTGGAACAGATGTACACTGATGAGGTGGAACGGATGTGCAGATGTGCACTGATGAGGTGGCACTGGTGGGCACTGATGAGGTGGCACAGGTGGGCACTGATGAGGCGGCACAGGTGGACACTGATGAGGTGGAACAGATGTGCACTGAGATGGCACAGATGTGCACTGATGAGGTAGCACAGATGTGCACTGATGAGGTGGCACAGCTGGGCACTGATGGGATGGCACAGATGGGGCGGCACAGATGGAGCGGCACAGATGGGGCGGCACAGATGGGACGGCACAGATGGAGCAGCACAGATGGGCACTGATGAGGCGGCACAGATGTGCACTGATTGCACAGATATGCACTGAGGCAGCACAGATGGGCACTGATTGGCACAGGTGGGCACTGATGAGGTGGTACAGGTGGGCACTGATGAGGTGGCACAGGTGGGCACTGATTGTGCAGATGTGCAGCTGGACACTGATCACCGCTGGGCAGACAGGTGGGCACCGATTGGCACAGGTGGGCACTGATTGGCACAGGTGGGCACCGATTGGCACAGGTGGGCACCGATTGGCACTGTACTGATGGTAAACTGTACTGATGGGGCACTGTACTGATGGGGCACTGTAATGATGGGGCACTGTAATGATGGGCACTGTAATGATGGGCACTGTGGGCACTGTAGGCACAGTAAAATGCAGAGTAAACACTCACAGATCGCTGTCTCTGTGTGAGGAGAGAGAGCCGGCAATGAGAGATGATCTCAGTTGTTTACATTGTTTACAAAATAATCAAATTACATGTATTGATGCTCATTTATTATTATTTTTTACCTCCTGGTATAATATGGTTCATGATAAGATATTTTTATTTAGATAATTTTGAGATAATGTTGAGTCTAGGTTGACAAATTCATATCAGTTGATCATCGGTTGTATGATGTTGTAATTTGATTATTTTGTATTACTAGCCAGTTCCGAAAACGTATATACACTTGCCCATCTGAATATACATGCCAGTATATATGTTCTTTAACCTCTCATTATTGTTGTTGTCCTTGTCTCAATATATACTACACTTCAAGTATCACTCTTTTTCTAAGTGTTCTCCCTCCTCAGGTTTCTCCCTGGTGCGATCAGCCAGAGCGATTGCCTGGCACGGAAAGCCGCCCAGATACATTATCTGGGCGGCGCTTTAGGAGGTCAGCTGGACATATAACATCACCGCCTACGACCTCCATCTTGCTACTCCGGCGGACATGCGCATGTCTGCCGGTGTAGCTCTCCGTGTCGGTGGGTCGGGTGTGCGTGACGCCGCCCCAACGTAAGTGCGCTCGCGCATGCAGGGTAGGGGCGGCGCCGTGCATCCACAACTCAGGGGGCATCTACGAGGCTTCCCCTACTAAGAACTACACAGATCAGCTGAGCGCAATCACTAGCGCCAGCTGATTGTGAGTTCGCTGACATAAAATGCCAGATCCTCTCATTCCCAGCTCAGGCGTTACACACGCTGGATGCTGGGATGCATGGCAGGCACATTTGAAACCTGACACAAATAGGTAAGGAAACCTCTTTATATTGTGCAACATGGCTTGTCTATTGTCACTTAAGCAACTCTTGAGCAATCCTCTCCTTGTTTGCTCTACAACTACTTGCTTTAAAACTACCACTTGCACACACAATTGTATTGTGTGCACTAATATTTAGTTTCTATGGCCGGTTTATGGAGTTTGTACAATCCTTACTCATGGTACTCTTTTTCCTACATCTTTTAAAGTTACAGCTTTGGTAGCAGACTGTAGTTTCTTTTTTTACTGTGCTTGCCTCCATGCTGACACTAGTACCATTAGTAAATTTATTCTTGGGCCACCTCTAATGCCATATAATATTAAGATCCATGATTCTCTAAATTATATATCTATACATTTACCTATATTACCACTAGTAATATTAAATATTCCGCGATACTCCAGTGCCAGAATTAGAAACTAAACCATATCAATCAATTACGTCTCTTTCATTGATAAACTCCATGTTGATGTACATTCACTTTAAAGACATAGATACATAATTAATTATATTTGTACCACGTATATTCTACCTACTTTGGACACATGATATTTATACAGTTATAAATACTATCTCTTTTATGAGATATTATGTACACCCAATTCTTAAACTCATGTTTAATTTCTGTTTTCAAATACTTACCCCTTTTACATTCTTTTACTTCCAGGGGTTCCCTCTCCTTTTGCCTCAGTATATTGCTCTGGCCTGCACGCATCTGGGAGGGACGGGGGTAGGTGAGATACCATGCCCCATTAAATGGGACTACTACCAAGTAATTCTATTTAGTGCTAACTATGATGTTCCAATGACAACAACTATACCAGCAATAATGCCCAATGCTATTCCAATTCTGGAGTTTTAAAGCAACTCAATGAAACATATTATAAGTGAGTGACTTATTATCTAACCATATACTGGATAAACACACCCATATTTACCTGTCATGGTAACCCACTCACTATTTTACATTTTAATTACTTTAGATGAACTGCTCTTTTTTGCTACATCCCTGAAGAAGGACAAAAACACTGTTTATTTCGAAACGCGCTGGGTGTGAAAAAAGAGCCCTCGTATAATTTACTGTTCGGTAACAATACTAAAATTTATTGATCCTGTAATATGCTCTGTTGAATGTATGATACATTATGTTTTTAATCTATGTTATGTCGAAATAAAAAATCTTTTTACTCTCCATACTTTGCTACACATACTTATTATCCAAATATTTGTTAGCAAGTGCCGTTAAAGTCCATCCAGGGGAATTTCCTTTTTTATATACATGTGTATTATTGGATGTGGCACTGCTTTTTTTGACCTAGGAAAGCAAATCACCCCCTACTAACATGTTTTGGGGTGTACCCCTTCATCAGGTCACAGGTACGCCCCGAAACATGTAGTCCTTGGTGTCAAGAATACACCATCCCCACCATGAAACATGGTTGTGGCAGCATCATGTTGTGGGGATACTTTTCTTCAGCAGGAACTGGGAAGCTGGGAAGATGGATGGAGCCAAATACAGGCAATCTTAACAGAAAACCTGTTAGAGTCTGTAACGGACTGAGGCTGGGATGGAGGATTGCTTTCCAGCAGATCAATGACCCTAAACATACAGCCAGAGCTACAATGGAATGGTTTAGATCAAAGCATATTCATGTGTTAGAATGGCCCAGTCAAAGTTCAGACCTGAACCCAATTGAGAATTTGTGGCAAGACTTGAAAATTGCTGTTCGAGGACACTCTCGGTCCAATCTGACAGAGCTTAAGCAATTTTGCAAAGAAGAATGGGCAAACACGTCACTCTCTAGATGTGCAAAGCTGGTGGAGACATGCCCCAAAAGACTGGCAGCTGTAATTGCAGCAAAAGGTGGTTCTACAAAGTATTGACTCAGAGGGGCTGAATACAAATGCATTCCACACTTTTCAGATATTCATTTGTAAAACATTTTGAAAACTATTTATCAATTTTCTTTCAACTTCACAATTATGTGCCACTTTGTGTTGGTCTATCACATAAATTTGAATAAATACATTTACGTTTATCACATAAATTTGAATAAATACATTTACGTTTTTGGTTGTAACATGACAAAATGTGGAAAATTTTAATTGATATGTATACTTTTTTCAAGGCACTGTATGTGGGCTTGATCCTGAGCCAGCTCTGGGTGTCCATAAACCCATAGAGTTCAGATCAGCCCTGCCCCCACTTTGCAACGGTGAAAACAATCCCGAACGGGGCCTGATTGCCCAACATTTTGAAACATTTCATAATTCTTCCTCTGAGGGTCTTAGGGTACTTTGATACAGTCCTCCTGTGAAAGGAAAACGAATGGATCTTTCATTTGCAAACAATGTTTCCTAAAGACCTCAACACTGAACTTAGTTTGCAGATATTCCTTGACCTTTGATTTGGGAAATCTCTTTGAACAAGGTAGTGACTAACAGCTCTAAAGGAAGAAGCCTGCTTATTGGTGTTTCACTTCAACTTCTTAATTTTTTTTCTGCTCATCTACTTCTCATTTTTTCACTGCGGTGGGCTTATTGGTTTTGGCTGTCTGGATGAATTACCCAGCTGGATGAAATGTATGTAATGTCTGTTATTACTAAGGTATTACACTATATTCAAATTTTGCCTACACTTTCTAATAACTTACTAGTTTCTTACTACTTGAACCATGATGTGGGTTTATAACAATGTGGTTACTAATGGGTAATGGCCATAAGGGAGGAGTGCTGCTCTCCATTACAAGCCTGAGAATCTATCACTACATTGTCCTGACAAAGCTCACGTTACCCAGTGAGTAAAATGCATCAACATCATCACATCATGTGACCCCGTCTCCCAAGCTCTCTCACACACAGCTTGTCCATCAGCCACCTCCACATCGCACCGAGTGGACTTGTCAGCCCCCATGAGGATTCTGTGATGGCAACCCTGCAGCTACAGTGCTGACACACACTACACCCTAAGATCTATGGATCAGAACTTGGAGAATCAGTAAACAGCGACTGGACCCAGCTTCATTGTGGGTGAGATTGCTACATGGGACTGCTTTCCCCGTCTACATTTCCCCACTATTGAATTTAGCAAAGCTGTGTGTATCCTATCTAAAGCCTTGATCTGTAGCCTGCTGCTCTCTCTCCCTGCTATCTCGGCTGCCTGCACGCCACCTCTCCAGTCTGCTAATGCTGCATTGAGCTGCTTTATCAAGTGTATTTTTGCACTTTTACGCCTTAGTTCATCTTTACCATCATTAACCCTAGTGTCTACACACAGCTTGATTATCAATGGACTGCTTGATATATTTTTTGTCCCTGTTTTTGGCTTGAATCTAATCTACACTGCCTCAGACATTTACCTGCAATTTTCCATTACATTCATGTAGCTGCCTTGCCCCATATCTACTGTCAATTTGGCTGCCATGGATGGATGCATGCTTGGGGACCCAGGTCACCATGTTCTTTTTTTTTTTATGTTTTCCTGGCAATGTTGTCACAAATGTTTTATCAACGGTACGGTGAAGGTTTTGTATTTGATTTTTGATACTTTTTGAACTCTTCAATAAAATTGTATTTTTACATATATGCTGCAGTGTGTTTATATTTGGAGCCCCTGTTTTTGACTCAAGCTCCTCCCAAGCTCTAGTCTCATTATTTCTACTGGACGTGAAACAGTGAAAATTCACATTGACAAAGAACACCCAATCATTTGTTGGATAATTAAAAAAACAGGATTTTTGCGTATATCTAGATGACAGAACACAACTTAACCTCATTTCTGTGGATAAAGATTATACTATTTGAAAACAACATTTCAGTGCTTGAATCTATCAAGTAAAGTTGTTCCATAACTGACCAAATAAAAAAAGAGCATAAAGAGTGAAGATGTATATTCAAGACACTTTTCCTTAATCATGCAGCAAACATAAAATACAATAAAAAATGAGAGGTAGAAAAACTTTAATTGTCAAGATTAGGTAATCTTAGGCATAAGAAATTCAACTCTCAAAAGTAAATTAAGATTAAATAAGTAAAGGCACTGAAAGTATAGGATAATACTTTTGGAGGCCATCTAGAAGGGCCAGGAAGAAGGCAACGGAAGTAACTCACAGTGTGTATCAATGTGGCCTGAAATAAAATTTCAAGTGGCTGAGTTAAGAATTGTAATAGGTGAATATTGATAAAAGAAAAACTAGAAATGCCAAAACAAAATATTTTTACATCAGGTTGGACAGAGAACAATTGTCAAGAAAAAAAAACCTACTATAGAATTGTAGGAAATGTAAAAAAAATGGCATTGTGGATAGCTTCTTTAAACTATAACTACTTTCAAACTATGGCTAAAATCTATAACTTTTTTTGAGTTATAGATGTGTATTTGATCACTGGATACAATGCAGTGGTTTTAGGTTTGAAATGATTAACTTATAAATCATAGCCCTAAATTAAATATAATTTAGGGTTTTCGAGAGTTCTTGGATGAGCCTATGGCCAGCTGCTGATATTGTCTATTGAACTTTGAAGGGGAGAGGAATATCTACCAAGGCTAAAATGAAAATAAAAAGTACATTTTTGTTGTTTTAATAGGAATAAAATCAAGCTAGTAAAGCCACTGCACGTACTTTAAGCAATAAAATCAATTTATACCTTGGGCCTGAGTCAATATAGCTGCCATCTGGTATTGGATCAACAGCTTGTACAAACATTACAGTCAGGCCTGCATTTTGGAAGAGTATACATTGGGGGCCAGTATAGGGTGTACTGATGTTATGAGATGGGAACAGTAGAATGGCACTGACCAATGCCTGATCTACACTATGTGCAAAAATTTTGGGAAGGTGTAAAAAAAATGCAGTAAATGAAGAATGTTTTCAGAAATAGAAGTGTTAATTTTTTATCAATTAACAAGAAGGAAAGTAAATGAACAGAAGAAAAATTCAAGTCAAATCAATATTTAGTGTGACCACCCTTTGCCTTCAAAACACCATGAAGTCTTCTAGGCACAATTACACAGGCAGGAAGGTGGTTCCAAACATCTTGGAGAACTAACCACAAATCTTCTGTGTATGTAGGCTGCCTTAAATCCTTTTGTCTCTTCATGTAATCCCAGACAGACTCGATTATATTGAGATCAGGGCTCTGTGCGGTCCAGAACATTACTTCCAGGATCCCTTGTTCTTTCTGGTACAATAATTTTTATTATAGAAAGAATAACATCTTGACAAAGGTTCACCCACGCAGGGGTATAGTGCAGTGAGTATAACAATTAAGTAACAATTATAGGAATTAGCTATCCACTGGGCGACCGCATGGGATAACCCAAGGGTCCATTCAAATACCTGAGAATGAGGGCCAACTAACTGGGGCCCTAGATGCAGGTGAACGTAGTATCAGCGGAGGGAGTTGCATGAACAGGTCTCTTAAATACCAGACTCCTTGTTCTTTAACCACTTTAGCCCCGGACCATTATGCTGCCTAAGGACCAGAGGACTTTTTCCAATTTGGCACTGCGTTGCTTTAACTGCTAATTGCGCGGTCATGCAATGCTGTACCCAAACGAAATCTGCGTCCTTTTCTTCACACAAATAGAGCTTTCTTTTGATGGTATTTGATCACCTCTGCGGTTTTTATTTTTTGCGCTATAAACGGAAAAAGACTGAAAATTTTGAAAAAAAATGATATTTTCTACTTTTTGTTATAAAAAAATCCAATAAACTCAATTTTAGTCATACATTTAGGCCAAAATGTATTCGGCCACATGTCTTTGGTAAAAAAAATGTCAATAAGCATATATTTATTGGTTTGCGCAAAAGTTATAGCGTCTACAAACTAGGGTACATTTTCTGGAATTTACACAGCTTTTAGTTTATGACTGCCTATGTCATTTCTTGAGGTGCTAATATGGCAGGGCAGTACAAAACCCCCCCAAATGACCCCATTTTGGAAATTAGACACCCCAAGGAAATGGCTGAGAGGCATGTTGAACCCATTGAATATTTATTTTTTTGTCCCAAGTGATTGAATAATGACAAAAAAAAAAAAAAATTTACAAAAAGTTGTCACTAAATGATATATATTGCTCACACAGGCCATGGGCCTATGTGGAATTACACCCCAAAATACATTCAGCTGCTTCTCCTGAGTACAGGGATAGCACATGTGTGGGACTTTTTGGGAGCCTAGCCACGTACGGGGCCCCGAAAACCAATCACCGCCTTCAGGATTTCTAAGGGCGTAAATTTTTGATTTCACTCCTCACTACCTATCACAGTTTTGAAGGCCATAAAATGCCCAGATGGCACAACCCCCCCCCCCCAAATGACCCCATTTTGTAACGTAGACACCCCAAGCTATTTGCTGAGAGGCATGTTGAGTCCATGGAATATTTTATATTTTGACACAAGTTGCGGGAAAGTGACACTTTTTTTTGCACAAAGTTGTCACTAAATGATGTATTGCTCACACAGGCCATGGGCATATGTGGAATTGCACCCCAAAATACATTTAGCTGCTTCTTCTGAGTATGGGGATACCACATGTGTGAGACTTTTTGGGAGCCTAGCCGCGTACGGGGCCCCCGAAAACCAATCACCGCCTTCAGGGTTTCTAAGGGTGTAAATTTTTGATTTCACTCTTCACTGCCTATCACAGTTTCAGAGGCCATGGAATGCCCAAGTGGCACAAAACCCCCCCAAATGACCCCATTTTGGAAAGTAGACACCCCAAGCTATTTGCTGAGAGGCATGGTGAGTATTTTTCAGCTCTCATTTGTTTTTGAAAATGAAGAAAGACAAGAAAAAACATTTTTTTTTCTTTTTTCAATTTTCAAAACTTTGTGACAAAAAGTGAGGTCTGCAAAATACTCACTATACCTCTCAGCAAATAGCTTGGGGTGTCTACTTTCCAAAATGGGGTCATTTGGTGGGGTTTTGTGCCAGCTGGGCATTCCATGGCCTCCGAAACTGTGATAGGCAGTGAAGAGTGAAATCAAAAATGTACGCCCTTAGAAAGCCTGAAGGCAGTGCTTGGTTTTCGGGGTCCCGTACGCGGCTAGGCTCCCAAAAAGTCTCACACATGTGGTATCCCCATACTCAGGAGAAGCAGCAGAATGTATTTTGGGGTGTAATTTCACATATTCCCATGGCATGTTTGAGCAATATATCATTTAGTGACAACTTTGTGCAAAAAAAAAAAAAAGAATTTGTCTCTTTCCCGCAACTTGTGTCACAATATAAAATATTCCATGGACTCTACATGACTCTCAACAAATAGCTTGGGGTGTCTACTTTCCAAAATGGGGTCATTTGGGGGGTTTTGAACTGTCCTGGCATTTTATGCACAACATTTAGAAGCTTATGTCACACATCACCCACTCTTCTAACCACTTGAGGGACAAAGCCCTTTCTGACACTTTTTGTTTACATGAAAAAATTATTTTTTTTGCAAGAAAATTACTTTGAACCCCCAAACATTATATATTTTTTTAAAGCAAATGCCCTACAGATTAAAATGGTGGGTGTTTCATTTTTTTTTTCACACAGTATTTGCGCAGCGATTTTTCAAACGCATTTTTTGGGGAAAAAACACACTTTTTTAAATTTTAATGCACTAAAACACACTATATTGCCCAAATGTTTGATTAAATAAAAAAGATGATCTTAGGCTGAGTACATGGATACCAAACATGACATGCTTTACAATTGCGCACAAACGTGCAGTGGCAACAAAATAAATACATTTTTAAAAGCCTTTAAAAGCCTTTACAGGTTACCACTTTAGATTTACAGAGGAGGTCTACTGCTAAAATTACTGCCCTCGATCTGACCTTTGCGGTGATACCTCACATGCATGGTGCAATTGCTGTTTACATTTGACGACAGACCGCTGCTTGCGTTCGCCTTAGCGCGAGAGCAGGGGGCGACAGGGGTGCTTTTTTTTTTTTTTCTTTATTATTTTTTTGCTTTTTTATCTTATTTTTAAACTGTTCCTTTCATTTTTTTTTTAATCATTTTTATTGTTATGTCAGGGAATGTAAATATCCCCTATGATAGCAATAGGTAGTGTCAGGTACTCTTTTTTGAAAAAAATGGGGTCTATTAGACCCTAGATCTCTCCTCTGCCCTCAAAGCATCTGACCACACCAAGATCGGTGTGATAAAATGCTTTCCCAATTTCCCAATGGTGCTGTTTACATCCGGCGAAATCTAAGTCATGAAATGCTCGTAGCTTCCGGTTTCTTAGGCCATGGAGATGTTTGGAGCCACTCTGGTCTCTGATCAGCTCTATGGTCAGCTGGCTGAATCACCGGCTGCATTCTCAGGTTCTCTGTTGAGACAGGAGAGCCAGAGAAAAACACGGAAGACGGTGGGGGGGGCATTCCCTCCCACTGCTTGTAAAAGCAGTCTAGAGGCTAATTAGCCGCTAGGATTGGTTTTACATGAAAGCCGACCGCTGGCTGAAAAGAATGATACCAAGATGATACCTAAACCTGTAGGCATCATTCTGGTATAACCACTCAAAGTCGTGAATGGCGTACCTGAAGACATAAAAATGGTTAACAATAAAACACAGTAAACGGTAAAGTATAAAAAATTGCATACCTGAAAAGCAAACTTGATAAAACATAATAACAATAAAACATTGCAGAATAGAATACAGTAAAAAAGAGCAGAACAATAGAGAGAGAATAGAGAGAGAGAGAACAATAAAATAACAACTATTTTTTTTTTTTTTTTTATATATATATATTTTTTTTTTACACTTTTTTTTGTAACTAACTTTTATAACTGTAACTGGTTCCAGGTTCGGGTCTCTCAAAATGCGATGGCATCTTGGGAGACCCTGTGAAAGTGTGCCTAGTCTGTGCAATGCTGTACCCTACGCTAATACTCAACTAGTGCATGGTAGCGTTCAAAACATTCACCAATGCAAAGACCAGGATTGTCAGGACAGGAGGGACAATAATAGCGGGTGTCACGCCTATATCCGCGCTTGCTGCAGACACGACATATTTTTTGGGGGTGTTCGCTGGGTAGGGGTACTCGAGAGGACATAAAGAAAATGCCTCTCATGCAGCCGACTGCATTTGGTTGGGGATGTGAATGGGGGAAGTACGGGCGCTGCAGAAGTGGTGGGTTCCCAATTAGGATGCAGCAGGAAGGGCATTATGGGCATGACGGGCCTGTGTTTGTCTTCTTCTTGGTGGCAGCGGGACACTACTTGTGCTTGCCACCTCACCAGCTTGAATTGCACTTATGGGATTCGCCACGTCACCAAGTGTTACTGCAGTGCTGGTTTGACTACGACCGGGGTGTACTAGGCCGCTGGTGCTTGCCAGTTCACCAAAACACTACCAAAAAAACTGTTAGTGATCGCAGGGATCAGGCCTGACTCTGCGAACGCTGCAGTTATGCGTTTAGTGTTTTGTAAGTGACAGTGATCGATCGATACTGCACTTGGGTGGGCTGGGCTGGGCCGGGCGGAGGGGCAAAACGCAGGTGCTAGCAGGTATCTGGGCTGATCCTGCTAACACTGCGTTTTTGGGAACCCTAAACTGCTGGGGATGCTAGTATAAATCTGATCGGATCAGATATTGATCCGTTCAGATACTACACCACTAAGGGAGGTGTATGGTGCGTGCATGGGTGTTAGCGGTACTGGCACTAACCTGATGCTGCCTGGGGCTGGTGCTTGTCAGTTCACCAAAACGCTACCAAAAAAACTGTTAGTGATCGCAGGGATCAGGCCTGACTCTGCGAACACTGCAGTTATGCGTTTAGTGTTTTGTAAGTGACAGTGATCAATCGATACTGCACTTGGGTGGGCTGGGCTGGGCTGGGCGGAGGGGTAAAACGCAGGTGCTAGCAGGTATCTGGGCTGATCCCGCTAACACTGCGTTTTTGAGAACCCTAAACTGCTGGGGACGCTAGTATAGATCTAATCGGATCAGATATTGATCCGTTCAGATACTACACCACTAAGGGAGGTGTACAGTGCGTGCGTGGGTGTTATCGGTACTGGCGCTAACCTGACGCTGCCTGGGGCTGGCGCTTGCCATTTCACCAAAACGCTACCAAAAAAACTGTTAGCGATCGCAGGGATCAGGCCTGACTCTGCGAGCGCTGCAGTTATGCGTTTAGTGTTTTGTAAGTGACAGTGATCGATCAATACTGCACTTGGGTGGGCTGGGCTAGGCCGGGCGGAGGGGCAAAATGCAGGTGCTAGCAGGTATCTGGGCTGATCCCGCTAACACTGCGTTTTTGGGAACCCTAAACTGCTGGGGACGCTAGTATAGATCTGATCGGATCAGATATTGATCCGTTCAGATACTATACCACTAAGGGAGGTGTATGCTGCGTGCGTGGGTGTTAGCGGTACTGGTGCTAATCTGACGCTGCCTGGGGCGATGCATATCACCGCCGGGCGATCAGGGGGCTAAACCTTTATTCGGTTATAAATGGCGGGTGCCCTGACACCTGAAGACATAAAAATGGTTAACAATAAAACAAAGTAAACGGTAAAGTATAAAAAATTGCATACCTGAAAAGCAAACTTGATAAAACATAATAACAATAAAACATTGCAGAATAGAATACAGTAAAAAAGAGCAGAACAATAGAGAGAGAATAGAGAGAGAGAAAACAATAAAATGACAACTATTTTTTTATTTTATTTTATATATATATATTTTTTTTTACACTTATTTTTGTAACTAACTTTTATAACTGTAACCGGTTCCAGGTTCGGGTCTCTCAAAATGCGATGGCATCTTGGGAGACCCTGTGAAAGTGTGCCTAGTCTGTGCAATGCTGTACCCTACGCTAATACTCAACTAGTGCATGGTAGCGTTCAAAACATTCACCAATGCAAAGACCAGGATTGTCAGGACAGGAGGGACAATAATAGCGGGTGTCACGCCTATATCCGCGCTTGCTGCAGACACAACATCTTATCTTTTTTGGGGGGTTCGCTGGGTAGGTGTACTCGGGAGGACATAAAGAAAATGCCTCTCATGCAGCCGACTGCATTTGGTTGGGGATAAGAATGGGGGAAGTACGGGCGCTGCAGAAGTGGTGGGTTCCCAATTAGGATGCAGCAGGAAGGGCATTATGGGCATGACGGGTCTGTGTTTGTCTTCTTCTTGGTGGCAGCGGGACACTACTTGTACTTGCCACCTCACCAGCTTGAACTGCACTTATGGGATTCGCCACGTCACCAAGTGTTACTGCAGTGCTGGTTTGACTACGACCGGGGTGTACTAGGCCGCTGGTGCTTGCCAGTTCACCAAAACACTACCAAAAAAACTGTTAGCGAACGCAGGGATCAGGCCTGACTCTGCGAATGCTGCAGTTATGAATTTAGTGTTTTGTAAGTGACAGTGATCGATCGATACTGCACTTGGGTGGGCTGGGCCGGGCGGAGGGGCAAAACGCAGGTGCTAGCAGGTATCTGGGCTGATCCCGCTAACACTGCGTTTTTGAGAACCCTAAACTGCTGGGGATGCTAGTATAGATTTGATCGGATCAGATATTGATCTGTTCAGATACTACACCACTAAGGGAGGTGTACAGTGCGTGCGTGGGTGTTAGCGGTACTGGCGCTAACCTGACGCTGCCTGGGGCTGGTGCTTGCCAGTTCACCAAAACGCTACCAAAAAAACTGTTAGCGATCGCAGGGATCAGGCCTGACTCTGCGAACGCTGCAGTTATGCGTTTAGTGTTTTGTAAGTGACAGTGATCGATCGATACTGCACTTGGGTGGGCTGGGCTGGGCCAGGCGGAGGGGCAAAACGCAGGTGCTAGCAGGTATCTGGGCTGATCCCTCTATCACTGCGTTTTTGGGAACCCTAAACTGCTGGGGACGCTAGTATAGATCTGATCGGATCAGATATTGATCCGTTCAGATACTATACCACTAAGAGAGGTGTACAGTGCGTGCGTGGGTGTTAGCGGTACTGGTGCTAATCTGACGCTGCCTGGGGCGACGCATATCACCGCGGGGCGATCAGGGGGCTAAACCTTTATTCGGTAATAAATGGCGGGTGCCCTGACACTATAAAAAATAAACAAACTAGCCAGCGTCACCCGTAACAGTTATACGGTGATCAGTGGTGAAAGGGTTAACTAGGGGGCAATCAAGGGGTTAAAACATTTATTAGATTGTATATGGGGGTCCCTGTCGCTATAAAACTCTAACGGCGAACCTAAATATTTACGTCCCTAACACCAGTGACACTAATACAGCGATCAGAAAAATGATCGCTTAGCGACACTGGTGACGGGGGGTGATCAAGGGGTTAAAACTTTATTGGGGGGGTTAGGGGGGTACCCTAGACCTAAAGGGGACTAACAGTAACTGTCCCACCACAGTAACTGTCACAAACTGACACCATGCAGTAATCAGAAAAAGAAAAAAAAAACAAAAAAACCTGGTTGGTGTCAGTGTGACAGGGGGGAGGGGTGATTGGGGGGTGATCGGGGGGGGGATCGGGGGTGTATTGTATGCCTGGCGTGTTCTACTGTATGTGTGTGTGTTGTGCACTCACATTCCAGTCTTCTCTCCTCGGCACTGGAACGTAAAATGCCGAGCCGAGGAGAGATGACATCATTTCCTCTGCCTCTGTGTACAATACAGAGGCAGGAAAATGATCCCATTAGCTGGGAGCGATCGCGAGGGGGGGGCCACGAATGGATGGCCTCCCCCTCACCACCGATCGCCGGGGAGGATTTGACGACCGCCGCAGGCACCGGGGGGGGGTCGGACCCCCCCACCCACGGGGAGGCAAGGACGTACCTGTAAGTCCTTTTGCCTGCCCGTGCCACTCTGCCGACGTACATCGTCGTGCGGCGGTCGTCAAGTGGTTAAGCTGAAAATAGTTCTTAATGTCATTGCCTGTATGTTTAGGGTCATTGTCCTGATGCAGAATCAATTTGAGGCAACCTGCTGAGTCCCTTCAAAAACTGTGTGCAAGTGTACCTAGAAGAATTTATGTTTTTTTCAAGGCAAAGGGTTTGATTTAAATTTTTCTTTAGTTCATTTACTTTCAGTTTTGTTAATTGATATATATAACTAAAAACACTTCTATTACTGAACGCATTCCTAATTTACAACAGGGCGGTTGTACATAAGTCCATTGATAGATTGACTTCTGTGCAAAGTCCCTGCCCATACATGGATCAAAATCTGACCAAACCCCTGCCGAACCAGGCAAATTTCAATCCATGTATGGCTGGTTTAAGTGTGTATAGACCTTTATAGCCCCTACCCACAGCCTTTAGGTGACTGTGTAGTTAGGTATGCAAGTATATATTTTTTTAAAAATTAGATTGTGTAACGTGGATCCTCCTGCTGGCAGCTGTGTTTGTCCCATTTGTGTGGTGCCCTTGACCCTTATGTCCATCCAGGAGATATTTATTTTCTTGCCATAACTTTCTGTCATGTGAGTATTCTTACAAAATGCATCTATAATTGTTTGTATATAATGTTGTGTGCATTTTTTTCATTTAGTGTACCATCTTGTTCTGAAGAAGCGGCCTTGTACCGTGAAAGGTGTTCACATATATGCAGTAGTGTATTTAGGATTTGTGCTACCCTAGGCCTAAATAAACTCGTGTGCCCCCTAATTTAAATATGACCCACCCCTTCTTGTCAAGGCCACACCCCTTGCTGTTTAAGACCCACCCTGAAATTTTTGAGTGGAGACACTAGTTCTGAGGGCCTGGGGGTGCAAGGGATTCCCTTAATTTGCATAGATTTCCACTCACTTCCTGCAGAATGCCGGCCGCCTGCATATCGGAAGCAGTGCTAGACTAATTTGCCTCTCAGCCCAGTCCACCCCATAAGACTGGCGCTACACTAACAGTGCAAGCCAACGGGGACACTTTCTGTGCTGCCCCCCTGCAAAGTGCTGCCCTAGGCCTGGGCCTTGTCGGCCTAGGCCAGGATACAGTTTTTCATATATGGAAGAAACGCCTCAGTGTATATTTTCATCATACATTTAATGCTATACCCCACAAGTTGTGAAGATTTGCCTAAAATATATCACCTGAGCTAATGTCCTTTCCATATCTGATGGTTATATATGTAATTTTGTTTAATTTTTTACTCTTGTACACTTCTTTATGGGTTTTATATAGACTCAAGTGGGTTGTTTTTTTGTTTTTGTTTTTTTTACTGTTTGTGAAATTACATATTATAGGTTTTTATTAGACATCTTGAACTGGTTCACAGTCTATGTACCTAAAAAGTCCAGTTTCCTTATCCTGTGAAAGTGCCACCAAGCAGAATACACAGATCCCCTCATTTCCAATTACAACAGCTCCCTGTGGCTTCCAATACATGCCTAATAATCTTAATAATGATATTACACATGGCTATCATTAGTATCATTATTATTTTATTGTGTCATGGGCATCGTGGAAGGAGCTGACCACCTAGAAAGGCTAGTTGTAAGGGCTAAAAGGACAAAGTGTAAGATGGCTGCCCTGGGTGTGAGGCATGATATGTACAAATAAAGAATATGGGCTTTACCATATAGTTACATAGTTACATAGTAGGTGAGGTTGAAAAAAGACACAAGTCCATCAAGTCCAACCTATGTGTGTGACTATATATCAGTATTACATTGTATATCCCTATATGTTGTGGTCGTTCAGGTGCTTATCTAATAGTTTTTTTTAAACTATCGATGCTCCCCACTGAGACCACTGACCGTGGAAGGGAATTCCGCATCTTTGCCGCTCTTACAGTAAAGAGCCCTCTACGTAGTTTAAGGTTAAACCTCTTTTCTTCCAATTTTAATGAGTGGCCATGTGTCTTGTTAAACTGCCTTCCACGAAAAAGTTGTATTCCTATTGTGGGGTCACCAGTACAGTATTTATAAATTTAAATCATATCCCCTCTCAAGCGTCTCTTCTCCAGAGAGAGAACAAGTTCAGTGCTCGCAACCTTTCCTCATAACTAATATCCTCCAGACCCTTGATTAGCTTAGTTGCCCTTCTTTGTACTTGCTCCATTTCCAGTACATCCTTCCTGAGGACTGGTGCCCAGAACTGGACAGCATACTCCAGGTGTGGCCGGACCAGAGTCGTGTAGAGCGGGAGAATTATCGTTTTATCTCTGGAGCTGATCCCCTTTTTAATGCATGCCAATATTCTGTTTGCTTTGTTAGCAGAAGCTTGGCATTGCATGCCATTGCTGAGCCTATCATCTACTAGGACCCCCAGGTCCTTTTCCATCCTAGATTCCCCCAGAGGTTCTCCCCCAAGGTATAAATTGCATTCATATTTTTGCCACCCAAATGGATGTTGTGTGAGAAGCAAAATGGCTACACCCAGAAGGAATATAACTGGATATCTTATCTGACAGGGATCTGATAAGTCACTCTTTAGTGGCTAAACCAAATCCAGGAGTGGTTAAATCACAATGATGTAATAAACCACCTTTACCATACCTGCAGGGGTAAGCGAGTATGGAGATCCACCTATATGCAGACAAAGCTTCCAACCCAGCTTTGAGGAGCCATGCCTGCACTGGAGGTCTGTTCCCACCAGCAAGGTGAGTACCTTATATTAAACCAGTGATTGTGAGATATACCAGTTATAATGTGAAATACAACCAAATATTAAATCCAAACATGATTACATAAATCCAAAATAAATCATAAGTGAACCTCTATGTGTACACAGTATATAAAGTCCAGCACCAGAAACTAATTAAGCAGTAATAAAGCCCAGACACCAAAGACTAATTAGACATATAAGTTTCTCCAAAAATAATGGTGTACCAAAATAATTAATTAAATTAAGCGCACCAAAAGAATTTAACCCAAAAAAGTGCAAAAAAAAAAAACCACACCAAAAAACAAAAAACAGCAAAAAATCACATGGGTTTCAAAAAACGCATGAATGCATCCAAATAATTGTTTGTGCTTTAATAAATTGTTGCAGGTGACTTTTAGTGCTCACAATTCTTGACAGATGACTTGCGTGCACCCCCTCATAGGTCCCCACTTACCAGCTTTCAAAAAACGCATGAATGCATCCAAATGATTGTGCTTTAATAAATTGTTGCAGGTGACTTTTAGTGCTCACAATTCTTGACAGATGACTTGCGTGCACCCCCTCATAGGTCCCCACTCACCAGCTCCTATAACCCCTACAGGGGTAATGCACATGTAATTCCACAGTAAAGACCAGTGTTCACGGGTTCCAGCATCTGCAGTCACTCAGGCAGCCTTTGGATTTCCAGACAATGGCAGGTATAAATAATTATGTTCCTCATGGAAAAGAAAGTGATTGGCTCCCATAGTGTAGTATCCAAAAGATTCCATTTATTAAAAGTTTAAAAATCAATCACAAAAGCTATGGCTCAGCAGCGTGCACTCCAGCTGCATTCTACCTCTAGCTCTGGTTCCAAAAAGTCACGTGGTGTGCGTAGCAGTGCCATATCTGTTTCGTCATAGATGTCTTCACTGCCGCTGAAGACATCTATGACAAAACGCGTACTGCACTGCTACGCACACCACGTGACTTTCGGGATCCAGAGCTAGAAGTGGAACGCAGCTGGAGCGCATGCTGCTTACCCATAGCTCGGGCTCCTCGCGCTAGCCATCAGATAGAGTTGTCTTTGTGTGAAGAAGCACCTATGCTGTATGGACTCTGTTCTTTGTCTGCTTTTTACTATATATTTTTTTTTGATTGATTCTTAAACTTTTAATGAATGGAATCTTTTGGATACTATGCTATGGCAGCCAATCTCTCTTTTCCATGAGGAACACAATTATCTATACCTGCCATTGTCTGGAAATCCAAAGGCTGCCTGAGTGACTGCAGATGCTGGAACCCGTGAACATCAATCTTTACTGTGGAATTACATGCGCATTACCCCTGTAGGGGTTATAAGAGCTGGTGAGTGGGGACTTATGAGGCGGAGCACACAAGTCACCTGTCAAGAATTGTGAGCACTAAAAGTCACCTGCAATAATTTATAGCACGAACAATTATTTGGATGCATTCATGTGTTTTTTGGAACCCATGTGATTTTTTGCTGTTTTTTGGTGCAATTTTTTTTTTTTTTTTTTTTACTTTTTTTGGGTTAAATTCTTTTGGTATACTTAATTTAATTATTTTGGTACACCATTATTTTTGGAGAAACGTATATGTCTAATTAGTCTTTGGTGTCTGGGATAAAGGTGGTTTATTACATCATTGTGATTTAACCACTCCTGGATTTGGTTTAGCCACTAAAGAGTGACTTATCAGATCCCTGTCAGATCACTCTTTGGCACACAGGTAGCGCCATCAACCCCTTTTCTGTTTACTTTTATTCTTTAGGAGCTCTCGCACTGGAGATTTTTGGGGAGGCTGCAACCTTTATACGTATCCTAAGCGCAGTACCTTTTTATTTTTTTACTCATAACTGGATATCTGGAGACATAATTGGGAAGAGATTTTCTTTACTGACTACACAATACTGAGGTGTTCATAACCTTAATTCCTGTTTGACAGCAATGTCTGCAAACATAAAAAAAGGATGCTTTAAAATCTGAAAACATGATCCAAAGTATTGACATCAGGGTGCCCTGGGTCACAGAGTAGTGCCAGATTTGTAATCACACAGTTCTTAAAATTCAATTAAGAGCATATATTGCTTTCATATGCAAAAAAATGTGCATAATTATATGGGAGATACATTCAATGCATATTACAGAGAGAGCATTAGCAGCAAGAAGAAAGCAAAGCTAAAGCAAAATCAGACAACAACAGGGAGCACAGAATTTGTGGACTGATAAAAATAGAAAAGGTCATTTCATCTTAGGCTATAATTAGCAGTATGTGAATGTGTGAAACACCATAGCTATGTCAGATTATATGCAGAAAAGGATACAGAGCCCACAATACAAACCATGGCAGTCTCTAGAAAAAAAAGTTACAATAATTTACTGTGTGTATAATATATATATATATATATATATATATATATATATATATATTATACACACACATACACACAGTACTGTGCAAACTAGTTGGGACAAGCATGCAAGCACTGTTTCAAGACTCTATATTGGGCCTATGCAAGTATAAACCTGCTGCAGATTGATTTTTGCATGTCTAAACTTACTGTATGAAAACGTGCTATTCTGTTTTTCACTCTTTTACTTGCTCAACCAATTAAAAAAATAAAACAAATAGAAAACCTCCATATAAACTATCCTATACCCATAGTTGAACCAGAGGAAGGCAAAAACCCCATAAAAGCAATTTGCTACAGTGGCGGAAAAAATCCTTCCTGATCCCCCAGGAGGATATGTATTTCTGCATACTGTCGGATCCCTATTCAGGGAAGCATTGCTAGTAGGAACTGCCTTGCTCACTAAACCAGACTAATTTTTATTCATCTATGGCTGGCTTAACACTCAACTTATACTTACTGGTCTGTTCACATGGAGACTGCCTCTGTCTTGCAGTCTCCAACTCTCATTCTGCAGACATTACCCTGGTTCAGGTACCTGTTTATTTAGGCCAGACAGACCTGGACATGTATTCCCAACATGCCCTTGCACCTGTTGTTGTCCTTGCAGCACTAGTACCACAAAGAACAATGACTGATTACAGACTACTTTTATTTGTGGGTAACACCTACCTATCAGTAACCATTTTGCTGTTCTGGGTACCAATTCCGATCATTCAGGGATCCTTTTACTTCCCTTACAGGCTCTCCCCTTGTCGCTTACTGTATTTTCACAGTTACAGACAGTACTTTTGTCACTGTATATATTACTTGCAATTTTAAAACAGCAATGAAGGGGAAGATAGAAGATCCTAATCATGATATTGCTTCTAAGATTCAGTCAAAATCTATACAGTTTACATGACTGTTGGATAACGGATATGCTTAACATACCCTTTTACCCCCCTATCTTTCCCCCATTGCCCCAATAACTAAGACCACACCAAGATTGGAGTAATAAAAGGCCTTAGCAGCCTACTTTATTTAAACAAATAAATCTTTTAATTAGAAATATAAACATATTAACATTAACTGCAAATGAATATCTCAAGCGTTGGTCTGCGCAATCTCTTAATAATCAAAACATGTCCATAACACACTTGCACTGCGGCCCCATCAAATATATACCATAGGCCTCAAGCCGACAAGCTGGCACAGAGACTAACCAATGACCGCAGTGCCCCATTATCACTTCCCGGCTAACCTCCGTTAACCGGGAACCACCATAAGGACCCATATCAACTTTATCTCCCAAACCAACTCTTACTTTAGTCATTTTCCTTCTTTTGCGCAGACCAACGCCCGCTCTGCCACGATCTCTCCTCGTCCTCAACCTGTAAGAGAATAAAACACAATCCTCCAAACGCAAATTCCCTTCACCGATAAAAGGGGGAGGGTGGGCGGGAACTTTCCTCCACTCTACTGTTACTCCCCCAGGGCGGGATTACCTATTTAAGGCATACCTTAATACCTCCCCCTCGGCTAACTCCAACCCCTCCTACCAGCGTGGTTAACCCTACTGCTCCCAAAGTCATGCACGCCCTGCACCTAGGCATTGCATGCTGCTGTTCCGGGCTCTCCTTGACTGTTGGATAACAGATATGCTTAACATACCCTTTTACCCCCCTATCTTTCCCCCATTGCCCCAATAACTAAGACCACACCAAGATTGGAGTAATAAAAGGCCTTAGCAGCCTACTTTATTTAAACAAATAAATCTTTTAATTAGAAATATAAACATATTAACATTAACTGCAAATGAATATCTCAAGCGTTGGTCTGCGCAATCTCTTAATAATCAAAACATGTCCATAACACACTTGCACTGCGGCCCCATCAAATATATACCATAGGCCTCAAGCCGACAAGCTGGCACAGAGACTAACCAATGACCGCAGTGCCCCATTATCACTTCCCGGCTAACCTCCGTTAACCGGGAACCACCATAAGGACCCATATCAACTTTATCTCCCAAACCAACTCTTACTTTAGTCATTTTCCTTCTTTTGCGCAGACCAACGCCCGCCACAGCACCCAGGAATAACACCTTAATCATGGGTGCCCCTCCACACCCGGAGTGCTCTCTGTATGCCGTCTTGTAGGCCTAATGCCCACAGGTCTATACCAACTTCATTCAAGTGAACTCCATCCGCTCTCAGATACCTCCATGTCTCAAACTCTAGCTCAAGGTGCCTAACCGCCACACCCCCATTATTTACCACAAACTTACTCACCGCCCTATTTATTTTCTTACGGGCCCTATTCACACCCTCTACCGACCTGGCCATTCTCCATGACATCCTAGCCACCATGTCAGACCAGACAATGATCATGTTAGGGAAGGCTTGCTTTAACCGCTCGACATCGAGTTTGATGTCGCGCAAGATATCCACCATGGCTCTTATGCCCAAGTCGTTGCCTCCTACATGGATGACTAATACGTCCGGGGGACTGTCCCTTTGTGCATAGCGATGCACTTCCGACCACAATCTACCCCACAACATGCCTAGGATCCCCAACCACTTAACACAGGCCTCCCTTTTGCTAAAACCCAATTGCCTACCCTCCTTGCGGGCGTCCCCTCTCCGTGCCCCCCAGGCCACATAGGAATGGCCCATAATCCATACCATCCCCGTCACTGCATCTGAAAATAGAAGAACACAAAAGAAAAAACACCATACCGTAAGCCCCGGTTTTGTTCCACATTCGCTTGCTACCCCCCCAATTACCAAAACCGCAAGCCCCTGTAGCCTCCTACAAGTTTACCACCATATGGGGGCGCACGTATGATCGGAACCTATTAGATTCCCACCTCCCAATTCGCTTAACTGCTTCCATGTCCATACCATTTCTGGCTGCCTCCGTAGCGGCCCCAATCCTAAAGGAGTGGGACGAAAAACCCTTCTCTTCCAGCCCCAACCCTCTAATACATTTATTAAAAACCGTGACAAACTGAAATCTAGACAGGAACTCGCCCCCCTTATGCAGCAACAAGGGGCCCATTACCGCTGGACGGAACTTCAAAAATTCCCCAACCGCTTTTACCGGGCATAATTGTGATCCCACAATTGGATACACCTCAACCCTTCTCCCTCTACCCAGTTGATCAGTCTTTGAGTGCCGTAACCACAACTTCAAACCCTCATCACCCCATGACATCTCCTGATACATCAACCCCCCTGGTGATTTCTTAGAAGGGCTGACCAGTTCCCCTATCCGAAATGCCCCAAAAAATGCCAATAAAAAGGCCTCCGTAAACAACACAACTTCATAACTGGACGTACACACATGAAACAACTGATTTACTATCCCCTGCAGGATTTCAAATGTGACTGGCCTCCTAGCATCCCGTCGAGACATCGACTTCCTATAACCCTTCATTGCCTGCCTTATCCAAAAATCCTTTGTACAATCTAGCCTACCTTGTAACTTAAAAAGAAACGCTAAACCAGCTACCCTTTTGTTAACCATTGATGCGGACACACCCTCCTCCATTTTTCTAGCAATATAGTACAGTACCAGCAAACGCACGTCCTGCCCGGCTGGATCCTCCCCCACGCTGTCTGCAAACTCGCTCCATTCCTTCCATACCTTCGTATATGCTGCCCATGTAGCCCTACTCACCGACTTCTTTATCTATCCTGCTATGGTGCAAATGCTATCTCCCACAGCCATTCGGGACAGGGTACCCCTTGTTGTTCCGCATCCGGTGCCAACTCCCGGAACCTGTCCCACTGGAAGCGAGACAACGCATCAGCGATAACATTTTCAACTCCCGGTAAATGTACAGCACGCACAAATACATTTAGTTGCAGACAGTGCAAGACTAAATGCCGCAGCAGCCTAATCACTGGCGGTGAGGACGCTGTACTCCTATTAATCACCTGCACCACCCCCATATTGTCGCCATGGAATCGCACCTTCAGATCCCTGAATGATGCACCCCATAGCTCCACTGCCAGTACTACCGGAAATAATTCCAGTAGCACCAGATTCCTTGTGAATCCTGCCTCAACCCAGGACTGAGGCCAAGGCCCAGCGCTCCACTGACCCTGAAAAAACGCCCCAAAACCCGTGGAACCCGCTGCGTCCGTGAACAGTTCCAAGTCAAAATTGCTGACTGAACCCGACATCCAGAACGCCCTATCATTAAAAGACTCCAAAAAGGAATGCCACACCCTCAAATCTGCCCTGTGCGTTTCGCTTAGACGCACAAAATGTTTTGGCGATTTGATTCCACTCATGCTGGCCGCCAGCCGGCGACTGAACACCCTCCCCATGGGTAATATGCGGCATGCAAAATTAAGCTTGCCCAGAACCGATTGCAGCGTCCGCAGCTGTACTTTACGCAATCCCAAAAGCCCCGCTATTTCCCTTTTAAGGTCCTCTAATTTATCGTCCGGCAGCCTGCATTCCATCGCATCCGAATCCAGGACAATGCCCAAAAACGTGATGCCCGTGCAAGGTCCCTCCGTTTTATCAGCAGCCAATGGAATGCCAAATTTCTCTGCAATGTATTCCAGTGTGGCTAGGAGCACAGCGCAGATGCGCGAAGAAGCCGGACCCATACAGAGAAAATCATCGAGGTAATGAATTATAGAATTCACCCCCGACACCTCCCGTACCACCCATTCCACAAATGAGCTGAATTGCTCAAATATCGCGCACGATATCGAGCAACCCATGGGTAGGCATTGGTCCACATAGAATTCATTGTCCCAATGACACCCCAATAACCGAAAACTCTCGGGGTGTACCGGCAACAGCCTAAAAGCGGATTCCACATCCGCTTTTGCCATCAAGGCCCCCTTCCCATATCGCCGTACCCATCCCACTGCCGCATCGAATGAAGTGTAAGTCACCGAACACTCCCCGTGATCTATGGCATCATTCACCGACCCCCCTCTAGGGAAGGAGAGGTGGTGAATAAGCCTAAATTTGCCCGGTTCCTTTTTAGGTACCACCCCCAGAGGCGAAACCACCAATTCCTTAAATGGCGCCTCTGGGAACGGACCGCCCATGCGCCCCAATGCAACTTCCTTTCTCAGTTTTTCCGTAACTACTTCAGGATGTTGCATTGCAGACCTTAAATTGGGAGACACTGGGGGGATAACCGTTAATGAGCATGGGATCCTGAATCCCACAGAGAAACCCTCATCTAACAATTGTGCAGCTTTCTTGTCTGGATACCTACCTAGAAATGGTCGCATCCTTTCCACACTCACCGGGGTCCTCCCTTTTGCTTGCAGCCTCTCCTGGATGACCCTTGCCCTGCTTAAAACATCGAGATCCTGGATGAGACCCCCCGCATCCTGAACACTCGTGTTTATACTTACAAGTGGCGCCAAACTTGCAGCTCCCTGTGTTGTATTGCCAGCACAACCCCTTCTTGTTTCCGACCGACTGTCCCTGTGCCGAAGGGCCGCCGGTCCCCCCTTGAAAAAACTGATTGGGGGGCAGGAGGCGGAGCCTAGCAGAGCAGACATGCATTGTTAGAGCTCCACACCGCTGAGGAGAGAAGAGAAGGACAAAGCGGAGCCTGCAGGCTCAAAAGGTATCCATTTGAACCTTTTTGCCCCAGGGAACAAACTGTGAAAGTTTGGGCAGGAAATATGGTACTGGGAGGAAACCGTGGCAGAAATAAAAATCACCTCACAAAGAGCTCACAGGCACTCACTGCAGCTGAAGCAGCTCCAGTCACCTCACAAGATACAGCATCAGGGCGCTCTCACAGACAGAAAATGTCACAGCAAGACTCTCCATTTGAGTCAGATACAGAACAAATCCTCTCACAAACTTCTCCACAAGCCTCCTCAGTATCCCCAGTAATATTATTACAATTTGAAAAGATGCTTCATAAGGCTTTAAAACAAACCTCAGACCAAATAACAAAAAGCCTAACCAAAGAAATAAGAGAGCTGGGAAACCGCACCGCAGCCTTAGAAATAAAAATGGATGAAATTGAAATTACAACCCAAGAAAATATAACAGAATTGGAACAATTAAAAAAAGAGAATTTAATACTTCAAACTAAGCTCGAAGATTACGAAAATAGAGCCAGACGTTCAAACTTGCGCATAAGGGGAATACCTGAAACTGTGACAGACCTGCAATCTACTATTACTGCTCTATTACAAGAACTAAAGCCAGATATCCCTATTGAACGTTTAGAACTGGACAGAGTACACAGAGCCCTCACAGCCAAAAAGAAAGATGGACCCCCACGTGATATAATCACAAAATTTCATTATTACAGAACGAAAGAACAAATACTAATTGCTGCAAGAGAAAAAAAGGAACTTAATTTTCAAGGACACAATTATCAAATTTTTGCTGACCTATCCCAACTTACTATTACTAAAAGACGATCCATGAAACCCCAACTAATGGAACTGCAACGCCACAACATTATGTATCAATGGGGCTTCCCCTTTTCAGTCAGATTTAACTACCAAGGTACAATTTACAGAAGCAGATCAGCAGATGAACTACAACAAACCCTTTTAAAATTAAATCTGACAGAACCCACAAGCAGCAACACTCCCACACGTAGAAGAATGGCATCATCTCTACCTTCAGGCAGCACCCAGAAAATTTCAGAACAAAATGGGAATCATCATTCTCACAAAAGAGGCCGTTATGCCACATCATCCATGGACCAAGAAGATTCAATGGACTGACATCCAAATTCCTGATATCTCTTCATTTATTATACTAAGAGATGGTTCTCTATAAAAAACCTGTATTTATAACTGAATGTAACTGCATTCTGATAGTCACACACTGTGTGGGATCATGTTACATTCCAGTTATATTTCTTATTACTTCTGATTCATATAGCCTTAGAATATATAAGTGAAATAAGGAAATTCTTGTTCAGTTATATATTATCAGGTATTAACAATAGATTTATTACTTTTTAGGACAAATATGTTTAATAACCCAGAAGTAATGGAAGCTTTTTCTTTCTTTTCTTAAAACAAATATATACTAGTACTATATATATACTATATACTAGTTCCTAGAATTATGTTTTTGTTTATTCTAATCTGAAGCAATACAACCTCAATTTTATGAGTTAACATTTCTAAACAGTTACATATGAATAAAATATGTAATTGTTTACTCTAAAAGGGTTAAAATCCCAAAATATTTCAAACTATCTTCATCAATACCAATGTTATTAACAGTACCTTTCTAACTGAATTATTTAGCCTAGGGCAAGACTAACCATATACAACCACCCTGGAATAAATAATTTCAACAAAAACTATATTCTGCACTCCAATTAATGAAACATCATTTTGATGTCTTTTGACATAGCACTTCTCTCCTGTAAGCGGAAGATCCGTGTACCCCCATTAGCCCTCCTCATTCTCCCAACCATATTATGTGGGAGTGTGACGAAGGCACTTATTCCCCTGAGAGAGATATTTATTCTCTTTCACGGGGTAAATTGTGATTACTTGCAAAAAATAATTTATACAATGTATCATCTAATCTCATATGTTTTTTGTTTACTCTTTACTCCAGAATTCACTGGTTTCTTTTCTATCTATTCATCTCTTCAGTCCACACAGGTTGATCTGCGCAGTCAGCTCTGCATAACAAAAAGTAAGTCAAAACTATTTGATCTGTTGCCATGGCACCACTGAATATACTTTCCCTGAATGTTCAGGGAATAAATGTCCCTCAAAAAAGGACCAAAGCCTTCCGTACTTTCCATAACAAGAAGGCTCACATAGTATGCCTCCAAGAAACACACTTCACCAAAGATTCTACTCCAAAATATATTTCTCCTTTTTATCAACAAATTTACACGGCTTCTGCCTGTACCAAGCAAAGGGGAACTCTAATTGCATTTCACCGATCCACACCATTCACCTTATCATCAGAAATTAAAGACCCAGAAGGTAGATACCTGATACTCATGGGTTATATAATGGATACAGCAATCACGGTGATTTCCTACTACGCTCCTAACAAACAACCTACACCATTCCTCTCACATATATTACAAGTGATTAATACACACAAAATAGGAACAGTGATAATGTGTGGGGATTCGAACCAGGTCCTCCTCCCATTTCTAGATAAATCACCTTTTACACCATCCAAAATAACCTCTAGATTACCTTTTTCTCAACTTCTTTCCAAATACAATCTGGTAGATTCATGGAGAGAAAGTAACCCAATGAAAAAGAAATTCACTTATTTCTTGCACCCTCATCAAACCTTCACCAGAATAGATCATATTTTTCTAACAATAGGAATGATACCAGAAATTATTGCATCAGATATAATTCCGATTCCGTGGTCTGACCATAATGCAGTATACACTACTATAGCCTCAGCCATACCAAAAGCGCATGACCCAACGTGGTACTTACCGGACATATTGCTCAAACACCCACTACATCAGATGGCCATTGAACAAGCTTTAAAGGAATACATATCAATTAATAATACAACAGACATCTCCCCAATAACACTGTGGGAAGCTCATAAGCCTGTCTTGCGTGGTACAATACAAAGACAAATGGCACTATTTAAACGGGAACGCAAAAATCTAGCAAAAAAACTAGAACTCAATTTTAATGCAGCCTACATATCATTTCAAGATAATCCATCTCAGAGTACAAAATCTCATCTGGAAAAATCTAGATTGGAATACGATCTATTTCTCACTGAGTCAGTTGATAAATCCCTCAAACGCTCCAAACACAATTTCTACATGAATACAAACAAACCAGGTACATATTTGGCTCGGGCATTAAATTCAACTAACAAATCTTTCAAACCAATACGTTTGAAATTATCAAAAAATGTTTACACTTGTAATCCAGTTAAAATAGTCCATAAATTTCACTCACATCTCGCAACTTTATACAAGACAAACAATGAATTTAATCCTACAGAGGCTGAATCCTTCTTCTCACAAATAACCTTACCTGAGTTATCTCAGAATCAAAAAAGCAGTTTGGATGAGCCTATAACTGTAGATGAAGTTGCTAACGCCATAAAAGACCTAAAACTTAACAAAAGACCAGGCCCAGACGGCTACTCGGCTTTATACTATAAAACATTCTCAGAAATACTCTCTCCCATTCTCACTGAAACTTTTAACAAACTTCTAGATGGACATTCTTTTCGGCAAGAAACACTAATGGCAATTGTTTGTATGATCCCAAAACCCCTTTCTGATGATACTTCCTGTGTGAATTATCGGCCTATCTCTCTGTTAAACCTTGATATTAAATTATTAGCAAAAATAATAGCAAAACGCCTCAATAGCATTATAGGAAAATTAATACATAGAGATCAAGTAGGCTTCATGCCAAAAAGACAGGCAGGCGATAATATACGCAGGGCAGTGTTATTGGCACATATTGCTAAAAAACGGAAAATCCCTTTATGTTTTCTATCTCTCGATATTAAGAGGGCATTTGACACAGTATCCTGGCAATATATGCAATATTCATTACAAAAATGGGGTTTTGGACCCCACTTTTTAACATGGATCAAAGCATTATATAATAAACCCAAAGCCTATATAAAATATGCTGGATACAAATCTGAAGCCTTTAATATCGAAAGAGGTACCCGACAGGGTTGCCCATTATCTCCCTTATTATTTGCCCTTATACTCGAACCCATGGCCCAATACATCAGAACAAACCAAACTATAATTGGCATTGAAGTAGGAGGTATTACACACAAATTATGTATATTTGCAGACGATATATTACTTTTTCTATCATCACCACAGGTCTCTGGTCCTAACTTAATACCAGCTCTTGATGGATTTGCAGCCCTATCCGGCCTTATGATTAATCCTAAGAAATGCCTAGTGCTTAATATTTCACTCACAAACATGGAATTGATCCCGGCTAGGGCTGCACTCCCATTCACATGGGCAGAAAAATCAATCCCATATCTTGGAATTCATTTAACAGCATCTCATTCTGACTTATTCTCAACCAATTATCCTCCTGTATTAAGACAGATCACAAATCTAATAAAACAATGGTCGCAACTTCCTTTATCCTGGATAGGGAAGATTAATGCAATCAAAATGACTATTCTACCCAAATTGCTTTATCTATTCAGAGTCCTCCCTATTCCAATTCCTTCCTATTTTTTGAGAATAGTACAAAAAAGAGCAACTTCGTTTATATGGGGCTCTTCTAAACCACGTATACCTATACACACACTACATCTTCCCAAAAATATAGGAGGCCTGGGATACCCTAATTTTACTAACTACTACAGAGCAGCACATTTGGCCAGTCTGTCCAAATACCATGCAAAACAGGAAATCCCATTATGGGTATTTATAGAAGCTTCAGAAAATGACCCTCTATTAATATCAAATTTATTATGGCTTGATCCTAAAGACCGCTTTAAAATTCAGAATCCCATAACTAAACACTTCTTATCTCTCTGGGATAAACTAAAAACCAAATATCAGTTACAATCTCCACACAATCCTCTCCTTTCTTTTATCAGAAATCCGGCCTTTTATCCGGCATGGATCTACCCAAATTCTTTTAAAGCTTGGACAACATCAGGCATTCAGACACTAAATGATTTCATAGCATCTAAATCATTCCTTTCATTCCCATCGCTTAGAGAAAAATATGATCTACCAAACTCTGAGATATTTAGATATCTCCAAATCAAAAATTTCTATACACCATTCCTAAAGGGGGATACACCATTATCCCAATTATCCAATTTTGAATCAATCTGTACAAAAGATCCATTTGCTAAAGGTACAATTTCATCACTTTATGATCAATTATATGGAGTAGCAAATCTTAATAGACCCTCTTACGTTCAGAGGTGGGAGGAGGACCTGGGACGAACTTTAGAAGACACGGACTGGTCTAACATATGGCTCACATCTAAGTCATCTTCACCCAACATCTTAGCACTGGAGACAAATTATAAAGTCCTAACTCGCTGGTACCTTGTACCCGCTAGAGTGGCAAAATATTCACCTAATACCTCAGCTCTTTGTTTTCGAGGATGCCCAGAAATAGGCACATATTTACACATATGGTGGACGTGCCCAGTAATCCAAACCTTCTGGAAGGAAGTCTTCGTGATTGCATCTAAAATATTTAAAAAAATAATACAACCAGATCCATATTTAACTTTACTTAATCTAAAACCGGAATGGTTAACACTCTCTCAATTCAAACTTATGATCCAACTAATAACGGCTGCAAAACAAACAGTGGCCAAGGCATGGAAATCTCCTACATTGGTACTAGCAGAAACAATTCACAGAATGAATAATACAATGTCCCATGCTAAGATGGTAGCCATCGATCAAAATCAAATTCCAAAATTTGAAAAACTTTGGCATCCTTGGATAAAACAACAGTTCCTGTCAAACTTCAATGACTCTGTCCTGTTGCCATGGTAACAGATTAAATGACTTACAGAGACACCCATTCTAAGGCTTCAAAGAGAACTAAAAAGAATAATAAACTGACGAGCAGGACAACCTTGTGGACCATACCTCTACCTTTCAACCCTTTTTCTTCTTTCTCTTTCCTTTTCTCCACCTTACGATTAAAGCTCATTATCAGAATTTATTTGACCTATATACACTCTACTTGTAAACAATATGTATAGTAGGTATAAATCATTTAAATACCTACAAAAGTAACTAAGGAAATGATATATATCTTTAATTTAGGTTTACGTGAACCCAATGTTTAATATTTGAAATTTCATGATATTTACCTATATAAACCCTACTGTAAAACAATAAGCTTACTTTATAGATCCTTGTAAACTTACTTTATGTATCTTTATAACATTGTATACTCAATAAACTTCTTTTGACAAGGAAAAAAAAAAAAAAAAGAAAAAACTGATTGGAGGCCCTCGCCGTAGTCATCAATCTCATCCATAAGCTGATGTCCTTATGGTCCCACCGCAATGCCGGCCGCACTGCCCTCCGCTGACGAAACTGCTCGTCGTACCTTAGCCACGCTGTACCCCCATATACCCTATAAGCTTCTCCAATCGCATCCTGATAACAGAAAAGAGCCGAGCAATGCTCAGGTTGCTTTTCCCCGATGACGCTTGCCATAATCCCAAACGCCTGCAACCAGTTGGCAAACGTTCTCGGTATCAAGCGGTACCTCCTCTTCTCTTCATCCTCCTTTTTGGAGTCATCTGGCTTCACCCTATCCAGGTTGAATTTCTCCAGCGGTAGCAGCGAAAAAATTTCCACGTACTCACCTTTCCACAACTTCTCACGCACCTCCTGCTTCAAATGCGACCCTAATGGTCCCTCATAGCACACATATACTTCACATTTAGCGGCGTCAGCCAACCTGGTTATGTCTTGCCTACCTGCAGCCTCAACCACCGCCACCGTTTTTGCCGTCCCTTGTGTGTTCTCATTCAACGACTCCACCGCCACGGGTGCTGCCACCACTCCTGAGACCCCCGTCCCTGCTGCCGCTGTTCCTGATGCCCCAGCACCCCCGGCCGGCGGTATCCAAGATGCCACCGGTCCTGCGGGAGTCTCAAATCTTTTTACCAGCTCCTTTATGCCTGCCAAGAAACCCATTAGACCAGAGGTCTCCCTGCCTCCCTCTGTTCCCTCTACACTAGGAACCCCACTCGTACCTACCCCCCTGGGCCCCGTACCACTAGGCATACCAAGATTAAGTGATGTAACATGTGACTCACCCGGCTGCACAGGCGTAACCTCATCAGCCGACCCTCTGGTGTCCACCGCTGTAGTGCTCCTGGACGGTGGGTTCGGCTCCTCCTCTGACCCGGACCACTCTTGGGCTGTATGGCGCTCCTCCACTTCCTCCTCTGATGATGAGGGCCCACCCGTCCTGGATACCGTGGCTGCCGCCGGCGTTGTGCCTTGCCGTCCCCGCCTCCGCGCATCACTCAGGCCATCCGACTTCTGCTTTGCTTTACCTGGGCCGGCGTACTGCGCCTCAGCCCTGCTATTGTTCAGGTTAGCTGCCCTAACAGGCCGACCCCGATCGCTCCTCCTGTGATCCCCTGCCGCGGAAACTGCAGGCCCAGGCCTCCCTCCATGTGCTCTTCTCTGTGCCTCCTCTACACTTCTTCTGGGGGCGGGGCTTGCGCTCGCCTCCGCTCTGGTTCTAGGCCGCACTGCCGCTCCATGGGCCTCTCTTCTCCCGGTCCGCTGTGCTGAGGACCCCCTCGCGCCTCCGCTTGCTTCTCCCGCCATACGCTTCGCCGGTGGGCCAACCGGGAGTCCGGCCGGACCCCTAGGCTGCCGCTGATCCGACCTCCGCTGCTCAGGGGAGAACCGCTCGGGTGGCCGTGACCGCCGCGCCCTGCTGGTGTTGATCTCACCCCCGCTTGGAGCAGGCCCCGCTCTCTGGATGGCCTCCGCGATCGTCTCCTGTAGCCAGGCCGCCCCTCTCACAGCCGCTTCTGCCTTCAGCTGCTCCATCAGTTCTTCCATCTCTGCCATGCTGCTCGGAACTTTCCTCCACTCTACTGTTACTCCCCCAGGGCGGGATTACCTATTTAAGGCATACCTTAATACCTCCCCCTCGGCTAACTCCAACCCCTCCTACCAGCGTGGTTAACCCTACTGCTCCCAAAGTCATGCACGCCCTGCACCTAGGCATTGCATGCTGCTGTTCCGGGCTCTCCTGAAGAGAGGTAATAAACAATAATCCAGTGACCAACAGTTTTGTGGGCCAAAATCTCAGAGCACAATGACCAGACATATTTAATGACTAATTCCACCTTTTTTGTGGAAAAACCAATCCCCTCTGAGTGATCAATGTATATTGCAAGGAATTTAACAAACTTTGTAGCAGAGTCCTACCTGTTTCTGCTGTTAAAAAAAGTGGTTTGTTCTCCTGTGTCTTTTGGATTACGATTCTGAATGGGAATGATTTGATCAGCGTATGCACTTGCATTGCACTTATGAGAAAAGCTGCAAAGTCTTCATCATTCTGTTAGAAGTGATTAACCCTTTAGGAGCATCTCATCAAAAGTGAATGTTTTTCTTGTAGAGGATGTCCAAACTCTGACTTGTATCTTCGTGCAGACTTCTGGGAAAACCATCCAGCCAATAACACGAGCTTTCAGGTTGCCATATTGCAGTGAATTTTCAAAGTGAATGCTACTTTTTTAAATTTGCTATATATTTTTCCTATGAAAGTAGAGTTACCCTTTAAACAGACAGTCTTCAGTTGTTGAAATGAACATGTTTTACAGCACTGGACAGCAAAAAGGCAAATCTAAACACACAAAGTGTTGAATCTAGAAGAGCATGCGCTAACAAGATCATGCTAGTATCTGCCTCTGTTAGAGTAAAGCAAAACATTAGGCTCCAGTGGGCAAAGAATATTCCAAAATGGACAACTAAGGAAGACATTTTAACTGATCAGACTAAAACTACTTCCCTAGGACCTGCAGGTAGGGGGAGAACTTGATGTGCACACCATGAATGTGTTCTGCATATATGTCACATCAGTTTTCACATTTCTAAAATCTGTTACAAAAACAGAATATAGTATAATAAATATAGATAAAATAGATATGTTCACACAAATGAGCGCACATGTGCACAGAGGTGAGGTAGTGGAAGAAAAGGTAACATTAAATCTGGTCTCACACCTGTTTCTTAGATTTGATTGTTTGATCCTTAGGTTTTGCAAAATATACTAACAAGTTAAAGTGTACCTGTTTGGGGGGCGGAGCTTGCAGCAGAAGGAGATGGACGCTCACTAGCTGAGCTCCTCTGCACTCAGGGGAAAAATGGCACAAACCACCTGTTATACTAAACAGAAAAGGCACAACAAATACCAGCGGACCCACAGCACACCCTGGGGACCCGACCGAACATGCCGCGGAGAAACAAGGAGCTCCGTAAGCCGCAGAAACTAACAGAATACTACCCGCTCGGGCCTAAGCAAGATGGCGGCGGTCCAAAGGAACGAGGTATGTCTAGTACACCTCAGTACAACCTAGTAAAAGGCAATCCACAAAAAAGGAATGCCCCACAAAGGAGCACACAGTCTCCGATTCACACTCCTACCTCGGGGAGCCCAGAAAAGGTGAGGGTGAGGCTGGATGCATCGGATGCAAGCCAGGACTTAACACAAGGCCTAGACTCAGGGGAGGATACCAGAGACCTCCCTGACTCCATTGATTTATTCCCCACTAGCAATCAGCCTGTCCTGGATACCACCCTCAAGGACATGTTAGTGTCTCTTAGAAGCTCCCTGCATGCTGACATGTTATCATGTGTACACAAATTCGGAGTGGAACTCAGAGAGACTACTGCTAGAGTCGATCACATAGAACATAAAATGGGAGAGTTTGCAACCACCATTAATGATCTTGTAGATGCCCATGACAGTAACGCTGATGAGCTGGACGCCATCAAAGCTAAAATGGCAGATATAGAAGACCGCTCTAGGAGAAACAATATGAAAATAAGGGGGGGTCCCCGAGTCAATCCAGCAAACGGACCTCCGTACCTATACAGCACAATTATTCCAGGCAATAATCCCCGATTTATCAGACCTGGACATAACAGTGGATAGGATCCACCGCCTACCCAAGCCAACACACCTACCAGACAACATACCCAGAGATGTTATATTCAGACTACATTTTTTTCAAACGAAAGAGCGCCTGATGTCGGCCGCACGCAACAAAGACCTCTTCCCACCACAGTACAAAGAACTACAATTCTTTGCAGACCTGTCCCAATTCACCCTACAGTAAAGGAGGAACCTCAATACAATATCTAAGACATTGAGAAACCATAAAATCACCTACAAATGGAGGTTCCCTACGAAACTGATCATCTCCCGGGACGGTAAAGAGCATGTGGTGGATAACCTTGCCAAAGGTTTGCTTTTACTCCAACACTGGCATATTATCCCAGATGACATGCATAAAGATCGCAACGCAAAAAGCCCTGATCACATTGCTGAAAATTGGAATCTGGTAACTTCCAAGAATGCCCGTAAACACACCTAAACTATTCAATACCAATACAGGTTATACATAACGGTCCCCTGACACAGAGGAAATATCTGTTAAGCTGGACTGAAATTTGATATAACCCCTGATCACCAGATGAGTGACTTATTGTCACACCCAGGTCGCAAAGACCTACTTGCGGTTTTATGTTCTATTTTACCATTTTTTTTCTTTTTAGTTTTTTACAAGTTATCTCAGCAGCCGCAGAACTTTGCTACAGCTCTCAAGATTGACCAAGCCGTACAACAGGACCACTTTCACCTGACCCTCCCAGACTTAACTTCCATCAAGATCTACTCTGACAAGCTAACTACCAACTGTAAGTGTTATGTACACATGCTTCACAATACATTCAATTTGAAACACGAAAGATGCCTATAACGTTTCTAACAGTCAATGCTAGAGGTCTCAATCATCCGGCCAAACGCAGATCTATGTGGGAAGAAGCACTTCAACATAAAGGAGACATTTTCTGTGTACAAGAGACACATTTTAAAAAGCAGGCCCAACCTACATGCTCTCATCCTAAATTCATATTTTTCGCAAATTCTGATACCAAAAGAAGAGGAGTCCTCACAGCAATAAAAGACACAGTAGCCTTTCACCTCCACGATGAGATAAGAGACACACAAGGTAGATACCTAGTCTTAATATGTGACATCAACAATACCACTTATACAGTGGTGAACATTTATGCTCCTAACACTCATCAGTCCCGCTTTCTTCATAAACTACTAAAAAAAGTATTGCGAATACAGAAGGGGCACCTAATTCTCTGCGGGGACTTTAACCTGCCACCGGACCCCATCATGGACTCTAGTTCAATAACTAAAAGAAAACCCCAATCACTCCAACACCTATTGAGGACTTATGATGTATACGATGCGTGGAGATGTCTTCATGCCTCGGAAAGGGACTACTCTTTTTTTTCAGCTAGCCACAAAATGTATTCCAGACTGGATCTTTTTTTAACAGATAGATGGTTACTAACCAAAATTAAAGCATCTCAGATCAATAGCATTACCTGGTCGGATCACGCGTCGGTCTCACTGCTGGTGGAGGACCAGTCCACTAGCGGTGCCACCTTTATATGGAGATCTAATCCACACCTATTCCAGGCTGATACTTCCAGGTCTGCTTTACAAAGAGATCTGGAGGAATTTTTTGAATACAATGCAGGTTCAGTTAATGATCCTTTTATTACATGGAACACGCATAAAGCGTTTATGAGAGGTCTTCTAATTAAACTGGGAGCCAGGGCTAAGAGGAGGAGGGGGCAGCGCATAATGGATATTTCCAAACAAATTCAGACTTTAGAGGATCAAAACAAAGCCAATTTAATCCAAGCACAAACGGAAGAAATAACCAAGCTGAGGCATGAATTACGTCTCATACTGCTGGAGGATTTTGAAAAGTCTTCCAGGAGGTTGAAAATGACATATTATGCCACTGGAAATAAGGCAGGGAAATTATTAGCCACTCGTTTACGAGGTCTTAGACATAAATCTAAAATTCCCTGCATTATTCACCCAGTAACTCAGACTAAATTATACCACCCCCAGGCAATAGCAGACGCCTTTAGCACTTACTACGGGTCTTTGTATAATCTAAAAAAAGACCCTCAAGTAATTCAACCATCAACCGACACTATTTCTAAATTTCTCAGCAAAATAAATCTACCTCACCTTACAGACAACCAAATTGAAGAGCTGAACTCCCCTTTCACGATACAAGAGGTATCTCAAGGGATAGATTCACTACCCAAAAATAAATCCCCGGGTCCCGACGGATTTACAGGCGAATATTTCCAAACGTTTAAGGAAGTTTTATCACCTAGACTCACAGAAATATTTAACCGAGCGGCCTCCTCCTCCTCATTTCCCTCTGAAATGTTGAAAGCGATGATTGTAGCATTACCGAAGCCAGGGAAAGACCCAAACACCCCACAAAACTTCCGCCCGAATATCATTACTCAATAATGATCTAAAATTATACGCCAAACTTATAGCCAGAAGAATAGTTAACCTCCTCCCTTCTTTAATTCACCCAGACCAATCTGGTTTTACCAAGGGTCGCCAAACAGTGGATGCAACCAGACGCTTGATTAATCTTATCTATACAGCCAACAGGACTGAAACGCCTTCTCTGCTCCTTGCTTTGGATGCAGAGAAGGCGTTCGATAGGATCCATTGGACATATTTAGAGCAAGTTTTAACTAAGTTTGGTTTTGTGGGCCAAATATTTCAAGCTATTATGGCACTCTGCACATCCCCGTCAGCACAGGTTTACATATCTGGAATGCTCTCCACCCCATTTGACATTACAAATGGGACACGTCAAGGGTGCCCATTATCCCCATTAATTTTTAACCTTCTAATGGAACCATTAGCAGCATATATTCGTCAACACCCCAAAATCAAGGGATTAACAATAGGGAACAATATGCATACCATAAGTCTATTCGCGGATGATATAATTTTAATTCTCACAGACGTCACATCTTCCCTGGCTTCGGTTCATGATGCTTTACACTTGTTTAATGCTATATCTTACTATAAAGTAAATGATACCAAATCCTACCTACTGGGTCTAGGTCTTACAGAAAAGGTGAAACATGACATTACTTCTCAATTCCCATACAGATGGAAAGAAAAAGGCATCGCATACCTAGGGATCACTCTTACACCTAAAACCTCAGATTTAGTTAGAGAAAACTACACCCCTTTTTTGGATTCCTTGAAATGTAAACTAGACAGAATGCAAAAGTTTGAACTGTCCTGGTCAGGCAGACTTGCAGCATTTAAAATGCAAATTCTACCACAATTCCTTTATCTATTTAGGACCTTACCAATACCAGTACCACAATCCTTCTTTCAACAAGCACAACTCATAGTCGACAGGTATTTATGGGCAGGTAAAAAAGCACGTTGTGCGTTCAACAAACTTATAAAAATCAAACAGATGGGAGGGATAGGACATGTCTCTATAAAAGACTACTATACAGCTACTATACTTACACAAGTTAAGGCTTGGTTCCCTCAAAGTACTACCACATTATGGTCGGGCATAGAAAGCGCACAAATTAAAGGGGGGAACTTATATAACTGCCTGATTTCCAGTCCACACCATCACACCAAACCATCATCGTATGCACCTACTATACAGGCCTCTATTGAATCCTGGAAACATTTACTTGCAAATATAAGCCAAGAAGACCCACAAATTCTTCTAAAATTCCCGATCACAGCCTTGGAACACGTTATCCCTGACTTATCACTAACAAACTGGTGCAATAGCAAAATACTCCTCCTAGAGGACCTTTTTGTAGGACCTACAATGAAATCATTCAGATCATTGCAGATCGAATATTCCATACCAGAATCTGAAACTTATAAATATATCCAATTATTCCATCTACTAGACAAAAAGTGTAGCAATCTACTTACACAAATACCTTGGAAATTAGCCCTTTTCTACACAAACACCAAATCGACGCAAAAAGGTATATCCTTAATATATAAATTCCTACAAGACAAACACTCCTTTGGCAAAACTAACAATATTACAGCATGGGAAAGGGACTTTGAGAGGACCTACACTGAGGAACAGTGGACAAAAGCGTTCAGGTTTACATATAACTCCACAAGAAGTGCTAACCTTTGGGAATTGTACTATAAAATACTACTGCGATGGTATCTTACTCCACACCGGATTTCTAAATTTGCTACTGCAGCATCCCCTGAATGCTGGAGGAACTGTGGTCACAGGGGTACATTGCTACATATATTGTGGTCATGCCCATGCCTTAAAAGGTATTGGACCCTCGTTTTCAATACCATAGAACAAATCTCAGGTACCAAAGTCGCATATTCTCCAGGTATGGCACTTCTGTCATTAGGAATAGAATTGATACCTGCTCCAATAAGAACTGTGGTATCACACCTACTTATAGCAGCTAGACTCAACATAGTCAGACATTGGAAAGACACAAATCCGCCATTAATAGCGGAAACCCTAAGCATAATGACCACACACAGTGCATATGAAATACAATTTGCCCGCAGCCGGGGGAACTACAACCAGGCTTCTAAAATATGGAACTCCTGGTTAACATGGTATCCAAAAAACTCAGGTCTGGATTTTTATGGGAACATTAAATAATTAAATAATTAACTAATAAATTCACATTTAATTAAGATAGGATAAAATGATATATACAACAAGTCAAGGCACTACGGATGGTCAATAGCAATAAGTTCTTACTGCAGATGTATGTTAAAAGTTCTGTTGATAGTTCTTTAGCGGTACTATTCATGTGTTGTCCATTAAGAGAAATACCGTGCTAGTCTGATACAAACCTATGTCATGAAGGAACACCAGATACAATGGGAGATATCGGAGCTATAAAAAACTCCCTCCATAGGACACAGTTAGATCCCAAAAAAGGGGTGTCTTGGGGGGTCGAGTAACACTCCTGGTATACCTAATTCCTCAAATGGTAATGAGTGACATACGAATGTGGATACTTGTCTTAACATGAACCATTGAAAGGTAAAACTCTAAGTGATTGTACTGTACTTTACTTTCTGTTCATTATTATTTCATGAAAAAAAAACAATAAAAACTTATTGAAATTAAAGTGTACCTGTTTGAATAAAAGTTGAATTCAATATTTAGACATAAGCCTTGTGGTACATAGCTATTGGTAAAAGTTATTGCTCTAACATATCAGATCTAGCAAAACCCAACCAGTGTATGAATTATGTAAAATTAAAGATGAACAGTTATTATATGTAAAAGAGCATGCACATCCTTTAAGGCTGAAGCTACCCCTTACAAATTCACCTCCATCAATATGACTTACTACCAAAATGTTACTATCAATAGCATTCATACGTGATGCTAATATGCATTTTTATTTAACAGCACATACTTGATAGTAGAGTACACCAAAAAAAACAGAAAGGGCTGCACAGGCTGAGATAGTTGTAATAATTGGTGATTTTAACCTCCCTGCAACAGACTGTTGTAATAGCAATGTTGGTGCAGAAAATGGAATGATATATACATTTTTTTACATCATAATTTATGATAATGACTCAGTTCTGAAACTATTCATTTGAAAAAATGCACAGCTAAGTACAATTATCATTTGACGTGAAACTTAAGTTTAACCACTTGCCTACAGGGCACTTTCACCCCCTCTTGCCCAGACCAATTTTCAGCTTTTAGCGCTCTCACACTTTGAATGAAATTTCTCAGTCATGCAAAACTACAAGTCATGGTGCCAATCATTGAAAATTGATCGCACCTGATGTATGATCTCATTTCTTGAGACACAGGGGCAACACAACTCTGGCCACGACTTTGTGAGGCGACCTGGACACGACCTGAGCATGCACCACAGCATGACTTGGGGAGACTTACAAAGCGACTTCAAGTCGCCTCCAGGACAGGCAACTTTCCAGTGGCCAATCAAACAACAATCAGCTCTGTGGGAGGGAGGGGTTTGCCTGAGAAAACAGTTTTCTCTTCCTGTATTGTTGCTTCAGTTAAGGCACGATCCGACTTTGGAGGCGACTTCAATGGGTACAAGTCGCCTAGAAGTTGGATTGAAGTAGTACAGGAACCTTTTCTGAAGTCTGAGTGACTTCAGTAGTGTACATTAAGATGGTTCTCATTGACTAACATGGAATTTGAAATGTTGCGCAACTTGGGGTGACTTGGGGTGACCAAGGGCGACTTCAAGTCGGATCCAAAGTCGCCCCCATGTGAATGGGCTCTAACAAGCCAGGAAAGTACAAATACCCCAAAATGACCCCTTTTTGGAAAGTGGACATCCCAAGGTATTTAGTAAGTTGCATGGTGAGTTTTTTGAAGCTGTAATTTTTTCCCACAGTTCTTTGCAAACTGAAGATTTGTGTTTTTTAATTTTTCTTTCTTTTACAAAATTCTCATATTAACAGGTCTCACACAGCATATGTATGCTTGCAACTACACACCAAAACACATTCTGCTACTCCTCCTGAGTATGGCGATACCACATGTGTGAGACTTTTTCACAGCCTGGCCACAAACACAGGACCAACATGCAAGGAGCACCATCAGGTGTTCTAGGGACATAAATTACACATATAATTTCATGATGACCTATCACACTTTTGAAGGCCTTGGAGCACCAGGACAATGGAAACACCCACAAAATGACATTTTGGAAAGCAGACACCCCATCATATAATCTATGAGGCATAATGAGGCTTTTGAATGGTTCATTTTTTCCAGAAATTTTTGGAAAATGTGGAAAAAAAAATGAAAACGCATTTTTTTTTACACAAAGGTGTCCATTTTTAAGATATTTCCAACACGTAGCATGTACATAGCAAAAATGACACCCCAAAACACATTCTGCTACTCCTCCTAAGTATGGTGATACCACACATGTGAGACTTTTACACAGCCTGGCCACATACAGAGGCCCACCAGTGAAGTAGCACCTTCAGGCGTTCTACAAGCATAAATTACACATCTTATTTTTCAACCAGCTATTACAATTTTGAAGGCCCTGGAGCACCAGGACAATGGAATTGCCCACAAAATGACCCCATTTTGGAAAGCAAACACCCCAACATATAATCTATGAGGCATAATGAGACTTTTGAACAGTTGCTTTTTTTCCAGAAGATTTTGGAAAATGTGGGAAAAAAAAAATGAAAATACATTTTTTTACACAAAGTTGTCCATTTTTAAGATATTTCCAACACATAGCATGTACATAGCAAAAATGACACCCCAAAATACATTCTGCTACTCCTCCTGAGTATGGTGATACCACATGTGTGAGACTTTTACACAGCCTGACCACATGCAGAGGCCCACCATTGAAATAGCACCTTCAGCCATTCTACAAGCATAAATTACACATCTAATCTCCTGACAACCTATCATTTTTGAAGGCCCTTAATATTTCTAACATAGCATTTCCATACCAAAAATTACACTCCAAAATAAATTCTATTGAGGAAAAGGTAAAAAAAAGCATTACCTGTGGTTTTAGTAGTGTCCCCGGAGGAGTGAATTGGTCCAGGCAGGCAGCAGACATGGATGTGTTAAGCAACAACAATAGCATTTATACAGGCAGCAGGCAGGAATATTGTCTATAGTCAGAAAAGGATATCGTCAGCACAGCCAAAGCATTTGTCCATAGAATTTGTCCAGGTAGAGACAGCCAGCATAGCCATAATATTGGTCCTGGTACACCGTTACCTGCCTGTACTCATTATTGTACTGCTCTCCAGTCCTTCATAAACATACTGCCTCTTGCTACAGCCAATTATTTCCATAGTCCAGGTAGCAGGCAGAGGTGCTGTAAGTTTATGCGGCAGGCAGAGGCATGACAGCAGTAAGTCAGCAGCAGCCTGAGGGCCGCAATCAGGTAAGACCTATGCACAGGGGCACAGGGATAGAGGCTTCACCCACGCAAATTTCTATGAAGCCTCCAGATTCCAGACCCTAATCCGGAAATTACGAAACCCCAAGACAACAAAAAAAATGTGTTTTCTCCATCCGGAAAAACATTTCTAGAGCCCCTTACATGTGAGATCCCTGTGTACTACAGTAGCAGGGCAACGGATCAGTCCAAGCAGTAGGCAAAAGCATAGTCCATAAAACAGGCCAGGGTCGGGGGAGCATGCATGGCATGAAGCAGGACGGTCACATCTGAGCGGAGCTCCGAGCACAATGGGGACTTCAGCTTCTTCCCTGGGGCCACTACACTGCTCAATTTGCCTTTAAATTTACCTGCACCCCCGGGGGAACGTGCATGCCATCCTCCAAGTCTCGTCACGGGAAACCAGCACAAAAGTCCCTTTAAACTATCTCCTCAGGGTTTGGGAGATGGCAGGGAAGCCTCAAGATGGCGCTGACCCACAATGTGCTTCAACCACAGCACACAGCCCAGCGGTCTCCCCTGTTCATTCATCAGGAGATGGTGAGTACACACTGCAGCTCACCAAGGCTGACCTGGACGATAGCCTGGCCGCCATGTATACCAAGTTAGCAGAGAAGTTCCAGACCGAACTCCATAAAACTACTAACACACTGCAGCAGGAGATGGCGGCCTTGGGGGACAGAACAGATCTCCTAGAGACAAAGCACGATGAGCTGCAACTTGCCTACACAGACCTCCGCAGAGATCATGAATCCCTTACTGAATCTGTCTCCCAGCTCCAGGCTCACCTGGAGGACTTGGACAAAAGAGATAGATGGAACAATCTGAGGATAAGGGGGTCCCTGAGGTGGTCACAGATTTAATCCTGGCTAACCACAAACTGTTCCAGTCCCTGCTACCTGTTTCCCTGGTGGCCGCTTTCTCTTGTGACAGAATTCATAGAGCCCTTTGCCCCAAACCACCTGAGGACAAACCACCTAGAGATATTATCCTATGCCTTAAGGATTACCTGGTAAAAGAGGAGATCCTTAGGGCTTCCCGCAATACCCCCAACATTATGCTGGACTGGATCAGGATACAGATTTCCCAGACATATCCCAAGCCATGCTAGATAAATGCTGTAAGTTAAAGGAGATCACCGCACCACTCCAAAAGGCAAGAATCCGATATAGATGGGGATTACCTTTGAAACTTCAAGTCCCACATTATGGAACTACATACACAGTGGTCACCATTCAAGAAGGGAAGGAGCTCTTGGTCAAGCTGGGTTTACTGGCTAAAGAGGATCTACCTAGGATGCCTTCCACTGCTCGCCCTTCAGCCATATGGGTGACTCCTTCACCACAGTGGGATCGCAGAAGGCAGAGGCAATATCTCAGGGATCACATGAACTGATCTAACACTGCTTTCCACTAGTCCCGGACCCGACATCTCTTTTATTCTTCATGATTTGGGACTGCACCAGATGGTTGAGGAGAACCACCGATACATACGGGGGAGGTGAGAATTGAAATGCCTCTCCCAATATCTGTGCCTCACCCCCCCCCCCCCCCGTGGAGCATTTACTCCTCTTTACACTTAATTCCATGTTTGCTCCCCGATGTGCTAGTGCACAGCAGCTCCCGTTTGGTTGTCCCCCCACTCTTGTAGAAACTCACAGCGAGACAGACAGGTTTGGGGTGGCTGGTTCCACTCCCCCCATCGTCTCGCATTGAGAGGAAAAGAAAAAAGAGTAGAAGGAACAATTATTCTTTTTTCCAGGATATAACTTTTGGGTTTCTTTGTTTCCCAACAGGTTGTCAAGAGTTTTGGACACTAATGTCCTACTGTTCAGGAAGTTTTATACCTGACAAGTTATTACACTATTTCACTGTCGGGAAGGCCTATCCCCTCCCAACCCCAATGTTTTTGTTTTTTAATATGTTCTCTGTTGTTGCCTTTTTTGGTTACGGGACTTTTTTTATGATAGCACTTAGTTTGCAGGACTGAGTATTATCGGCCTTCTGGCTCCACCTACATGCAGCCCTCTAAGGGGTACCACAAATTCATTTAATATGCCGGGTGCTCTCACCCGGCCTGGGTGGAAGTTACCAGCAGCCCGCTCCTTGGAACCCTCCCCCAATAATCCATGCCCATATAGCCTCCCTCTTGTAAAGTGGGTATTAGAGTAATCTCCCACAATGCTGTCTCCCCATTAGACCAATTTATGTGACAATATAGTTGGAAGCTGACTACAATGGCCCATGTGGTCTTTGGATCACCTAAACTAGTAATAGGTACTTCACTTACTATGGATGATATAACTTGTTAAATTCCCTATACCACTCTCTGTAACTGATGCTTATTGTTACTGATCTTTAATTTTCTCCAATAAAAGTGTTTATATTAAAAAAAAAAAAAAACAGGCCAGGGTCAGTTCACATGGAAGCAGTCCAAGCAGTAGGCAGGAGCGTAGTTGATAAAACAGGCCCGGGTCAGTTAACGTGGAAGCAGTCCAAATGGTGGGCAGAGGCAAAGTCAAAAAACAGGCCAGGGTCAGTTCACGTGGAAGGCAGTGGCATGGTTATTTGAGGAAGCGTGGGAAATGGTCAGCACAGATGATGAAAATGGAGAAATGGTTAAGAATATGGGCTAATATTTTAGGGATGTGTGATATAGTCTGAAGCATTCACAAATGCAAAGGCCGGGTTTGAAGGGACACTGGGGACAATGGTAGCTGGTAAATCTTGGAAATCCTCTTTTGCTGCATACTCAACATCTTTTTTGGTGTCTTCGGCCTGCTTCAGATAGGGGACTGTTGTCCAGGAAGTTGTGCTCATGAAGTCGGCTAACAGCATCAGAGCAAATGTTTTCTGGGGGGTGGGGGTCTTTGATGGTAGATGAGGGACGTGACAAAGTGGGCAGAGCTTTCCGTGGATTTGGTGTTAATTATGAAGGCATTTTATGGGCAAATTCATTAAATAGATTACTACTTTCTTGTACCAGAAACGGCACCTCCTTATTGATAAATAGGGCTGAAGCATTTGGTCATTGAAATCCACCCCCCATGTAGACATTGTAAACTTCTACACGTGTTGGCTTTTCAATAGGACCTTGTCTTCTCTGAACTTCAATTGTAGTGTCATCATGGATGGTGGACATCATGTACACATTCCTGGTATCCTTCTACCTCAAGGCCAGCACTTCGCTGCATCTCAAAGTTGCTTTTTCTCCCCTTTACAATTTCTTATTCACTATGGCTTGTGGGAAGCCCTTCCTTTTCTTTCTGGAGGTTCTACAGGCCTGGGTTTCTGCGAGGTATAGGTGTTTTAAAAGGGGCAGGCTGGTATAGAAGTTATCCAGGTATATGTAGTAACCTTTCTTCAGCAGTGGGTATGCCAGGTCCCATACAATTTTACCAGTTGTGCACATGTAGGCCGGGCAATCAGGGGGCTGGAGCTGGGAATCTCTTTCTTGGTATATGCGGAATGTATACAGATGTGACTCTCTTGCAAAGCTTATCAAATTTCACTCTGTATTTGGCCCTTTTGCTAGGAATGTATTGCTTTATTCCTAGCCGGCCTGAAAAGGGTACCAGGGACTCATCTACTAGGGACCTTAGATTGTAAGCTCCTTGAGGGTATAGGGACTGATGTGAATGTATAATATATATGTAAAGCGCTGCGTAAATTGACAGCGCTATATAAGTACCTGAAATAAATAAATAAATATATGCTGATTGGGGACATAGAGTTCTGCAAATCGTTGGGAAAAGAAATTAATGAGTGGGTGAATTTTATATAACATCGTAATTTGGATGATTGTGGGGAGGGCACCCGGTGTTATCGCTGAAATGAAGAAAGTGCATTATCATCTCGTATTGGGACCTGGACATTACAGAAAATTAAAAAATTAAATTAAAATTTTAGGTATTGGCCTGCACACCTGGTTGTGCAGTGAAAGGGTAATTCTTGCTGATTCTGAGTGGGAACGCAGCCATGTTGGATTGGCAAGACCAGCTGGAAGATGTGTAGTGGCCCTGGCTCTTGGGGGACGTGGCACTCCAGTTCTGGTAGTTGGGGGATTTGAAGTTCCTGTGCTGGCATCTGGGCATGATGCTGCGGCAGCTCTGGTACTGGGCCTGGGCATTTCTTGTGGTCTTTCGCTGGTGGCAGCGCTGGTAGTGGGCCTTTGGTTTTGGGGTCTATTGCTGGTGGCAGCGCTGGTACTGGGCCTGGGAATTTGATCCTGGGGTATATTGCTGGTGGCTGCCTGGTTTCCAGAGTGCCATGCCCTTTTAGGAGGTATCCATTCTTCCTCTGATTCATTTGCCGATCCACTGCTATCAATCGGTTCAAAGGCTGAATTTGATTCACAATCGGAATTGGCATTTGAATCTGATGAGGACTCTGCGCTGCTCTCATCAGTCATGGAGAGGATCTGGAAAACCTCCTCACTGGTATATACTCTTTTGGACATTTTTCTCATGGGCTGTGTGACGGGTTGTAGGTGATGGTTACTGATGGGCTGTGTGACAGGTGACAGACGGGTGGCAGGTGATGTTCACTGATAGTTGACAGGTGATGGGTGACAGGTGGGTGACGGTCACTGATGGGCAACAGGTGATGGTCACTAATGGGCAACAGGTGACGGTCACTGATGGGTGACAGGTGACGGTCACTGATGGGTGACCAGTGAGGGGTGAAAGTCACTGATGGCAGTCTCTGATGGTGACTGGTGCACTTTATGGGACTGATAGGTGACAAATGAGGGTCACGGATGGGTCACTGGTGATGATCAGTGATGGGTGACAGGTGCACTGCTGATGGCAGTCTCTGACGATGACAGGTGCACTTTATGGGCACTAATGGGTGACAGATGCACTTTGTGTGACTGATGGGTGACAGGTGCACTTTTATAAGGGGCGATGTGACAGGTTCTCTTTTCTTGTGTGGTGTTGGTGCAGACATTGACACTACACAGATCGGTAACTCACTGCTTCTGGCTCTTCTCTCCTCACACCGAAAACTGTGCGTGAGGAGAGAAGAGCCGATAACAGCTAGTAACCAGTCAGTGTTTATATTTAGTGATCAGCTGTGAATGGAACAGTCGCCTACCATTGGCTGTTTACCCTTGTCAATGAGGAGCAGTGTTCCTGGGAACACGCCGCCACCAACATGACCGACACGACACTGCGCACTCCTGATCGTGTGCATGCACGGTCTTAGGAGCGGAATACCACTTGTGATCGGCCGTGACGTAACTGCATTTCTCATTGGAGTACAGGCTTCCCAAAAAGGTGCCAGAAATGGAACTGATTAAGGGCCCAGAAACCCGGTTTATCAGTTCTAAGATGAGAAGGAATTCCAGAGGAAACAGCAATCACAAAAAACAATTTTGGTTTGTACCCCATGTAGGGCAAAACAATCTTCTCATGTCTACTAGCAAGCCTAGAAGTAGAACTACAGTACATCACTAACAAAAGCACACGTTTTATTATTTCGGTAATAGCACATCCAGCTGCAACCTCATCAGTTCTGTCAAAACATACTGTATGCAGTATAATTTAACAAATCTTGTTACTGTCATTTCATATGCAATTTCTTCTGGCAGGCAGGCATTTGCCTTTTCTGTAACGTCACCATGGTGGGAAAATATGTAATGATCCCAAGTCCATGGCTGCAATTTATATGATTTGTTACTTTTATGAGCAGCATCTGTTTATCTTTACTCCAGACCCCATGCCATTATACAGCCCCACATTTCACTGTAATACTTTCAAGTAAGTGTCTATCATCTAAACCTCTTCATTACTCCTGCAACGTAAATCTATAATTTCTGCAGTTGTTTTCTTTGAACTTAGTTACCTTTGCAGTAAATCGTCAATGCAGAAAATGATTTATGAACGCTTGTAACTACGGTATTTGCAATTATTATTCACTAACATATGAATGTTGTGTTCACGTTTCAATTGGAAAGTGAACAAGAACAAATGTGTAACCTGTATTTTATAAAACAAATCTGATAAAATTGATAAAGCCTAATTGTAATTTTTTTTTGTTTTGTTTTGTTTTTTATTACTCCACTTATGTGTTGATCATACTTCATCCTGAATTTTCCTTGCAATACAACAGTCCTGTGCCTATAGGTGGTATAGACAAGAAGGTGGCTCTACCCTTGTTAATTATCAGCAGCATAAATCTTCCCATCAAAAGCAAAAATACGGTCTTTTATTAGCTTATTTATACATTGTCTTGATATTCTAAGCCTGGTATTGGTAAAATAACAAAAAGTTTGCAAATGAGGTGACACTTTCAGAGGGGTGTTGTTTGGATATCCTTTGTATGCCTACAGATGATTCTTTCTGATTCACTGACATAGAACAATTGTACAGCAAAGTCATGATCTGCATACTCCTGATGAAGTGTTCAAAATATTTAAGCCATTGAACTAGCATGACTGATAGAAAACTAGTATTTACAGACGGAGAAATCAGCAATACCCTGTTTCCCCAAAAATAAGACCTAGCGTGATTGTCGGTGATGGCTGCAATATAAACCCTACCCCCCAAATAAGCCCTAGTTAAAGTCCTTGTAGGTCTTATTTTCAGGGTAGGGCTTATTTTCGGGGGAAATAGGGTAGGGCTTATTTGGGGGGTAGGTCTTATATTGCAGCCATCACTCACAATCACGCTAGGTCTTATTTTCGGGGAAACAGGGTAGCAGATTGCAGACTTCTCTCCTTATGCCGTGTACACATGAGCGGAATGTCCGACAGAAAAAGTCTGTCTGAAGCTTTTCATCATATATTCTGATCGTGTGTATGCCTCATCTGACTTTTTTTTTAGAAAATTTTGACGGACCTAGAAATAGAACATGTTCTAAATATTACCGACGGAACCAATTCCTATCGGGAAAACCGCTCATCTGTAACCTGTTCCGGTGGACCAAAAATGACGCATGCTCTGAGGCAAGTACGAGACGGAAGCTATTGGATACTGGCTATTGAACTTCCTTTTACTAGTCCAGTCGTACGTGTTGTACATCACCGCGTTCTGGGCGGTTGGACTTAGGTCGGACTTTGATTTGAGCGTGTGTAGGCAAGACCGCTTGAATGGAATTCCATCGGAGAAACCTTCGGAGTTTATTCCGACGGCAAAACCGGTTGTGTGTACAGGGCATTACTCTCACTCTTTACCTCACAGTGGTTAATTACTTGATAGAGAAAGGGGGCTAGTCCTCTTTTGCCCTGATGAAGAGGAAGCTTCTGAAACCCTGAAAGTGTTGGCCGATTTTACCATTATATGAATAAATTAATTCTGAAATTTTATACAGTATCTCACAAAAGTGAGTACACCCCTCACATTTTTGTAAATATTTTATTATATCTTTTCATGTGACAATACTGAAGAAATTACACTTTGCTACAATGTAAAGTAGTGAGTGTACAGCTGTATAACAGTGTAAATTTGCTGTCCCCTCAAAATAACTCAACACACAGCCATTAATGTCTAAACCACTTGGAACAAAAGTGAGTACACCCCTAAGTGAAAATGTCCAAATTGGGCCCAATTAGCCATTTTCCCTTCCCAGTGTCATGTGACTCATTAGTGTGTGTTAAATTTGGTGTTATCACTCTCACTCTCTCATACTGGTCACTGGAAGTTCAACATGGCACCTCATGGCAAAAAACTCTCTGAGGATCTGAAAAAAAGAATAGTTTCTCTACATAAAGATGACCTAGGCTATAAGAAGATTGGCAAGACCCTGAAACTGAGCTGCAGCACAGTGGCTAAGACCATACAGCGGTTTAACAGGACAGGTTCCACTCAGAACAGGCCTCGCCATGGTCAACCAAGGAAGTTGAGTGCACGTGCTCAGCGTCATATCCAGAGGGTGTCTTTGGGAAATAGACGTATGAGTCCTGCCAGTATTGCTGCAGAGGTTGAAGGTGTGGGGGTCAGCCTGTCAGTGCTCAGACCATACGCCACACACTGCATCACATTGGTCTGCGTGGCTGTCATCCCAGAAGGAAGCTTCTTCTAAAGATGATGCACAAGAAAGCCCGCAAACAGTTTGCTGAAGAGAAGCAGACTAAGGACATTGGTTACTGGAACCATGTCCTGTGGTCTGATGAGACCAAGATAAACTTTTTTGGTTCAGATGGTGTCAAGCATGTGTGGTGGCAACCAGGTGAGGAGTACAAAGACAAGTGTGTCTTGCCTACAGTCAAGCATGGTGATGGGAGTGTCATAGTCTGGGGCTGCATGAGTGCTGCCGGCACTGGGGAGCTATAGTTGGCAACGTGTGCTGTGACATACTGAAGCAGAGCATGATCCCTTTGGAGGGCCGCAGGGCAGTATTCCATCATGATAACGACCCCAAACACACCTCCAAGACAACCACTGCCTTGCTAAAGAAGCGGGCAAAGGTTATAAACTGGGCAAGAATGTCTCCAGACCTAAAGCCTATTGAGCATCTGTGTGCATCCTCAAACGGAAGGTGGAGGAGCGCAAGGTCTCTAACATCCACCAGCTCAATGATGGCATCATGGAGGATTGGGAGAGGACTCCAGTGGAAACCTGTGAAGCTCTGGTGAACTCCATGCCCAAAATAAAAATAAATGAAAAATAATGGTGGCCACATGAAATATTGACACTTTGGTCCCAATTTGGACATTTTTTCTTAGGGGTTTACTAACTTTTGTTGCCAGCAATTTAGACAATAATGGCTGTGTGTTGAGTTATTTTGAGGGGACAGCAAATTTACACTTTTATACAAGCTGTATACTCACTACTTTACATTGTAGCAAAGTGTAATTTCTTCAGTGTTGTCACATGAAAAGATATAATAAAATATTTACAAAAATGTGAGGGGTGTATTCACTTTTGTGAGATACTGTATATCTTGTTTTTTGGTGCTTTCCTCCATGAACCTAAAGTAGTTCTACAGATTAAACATTTTTACCTTAATGCATTACCTGCATTAACCACTTTCCGACCACTGCACGCCAATATACGTCAGCACAATGGCAGTGGTGGGCAAATGGGCGTACCTGTATGTCCCCTTTAAGAGCAGGGGCTAGCTGCCAGTGTCATTTACACAGTAATCAATGCATTTTTATAGCACTGATCACTGTATAAATGACAATGGTATCAAAATAGTGTAAAAAATGTCCGTTGTGTCTGCCATAATGTCGCAGCCCAATAAAAATTGCAGATCGCCTCCATTACAAATTAAAAAAAAAAAAGAATAAAAATGCCATAAATCTATCACCTATTTTGTGGATGCTATAACTTTTGCGCAAACCAATCAATATATGCTTATTGCGATTCTTTTACCAAAAATATGTAGAAGAATACATATCGGCCTAAACTGAGGAAATTTTTTTTTTTTATATATATATATATTTTTGGGGGATATTTATTATAGCAAAAAGTAAAAAAATATTGTGTTTTTTTCAAAATTGACGCTATTTTTTTGTTTATAGCGCAAAAAATAAAAACCGCAGAGATGATCAAATACCACCAAAAGAAAGCTCTATTTGTGGGAAAAAAGGGACGTCAATTTTGTTTGGGTGCAACATCACACGATTACGCAATTGTCAGTTAAAGCGACGCAGTGCCGAATCGCAAAAGGTGCTCTGGTCAGGAAAGAGGTAGGATCTACCGGGGCTGATGCGGTTAAGGTAAAAAATGTTGAGGTATTAGAAGTGCCCCCTCACCCACCTCCCCTTATACTCAACTTCTCACCCGATCCAGCACTGTACCCATCTGTATTGGCTCTGTCTTCTCTTCCCACTCTCACAGGTTTTGTTGAGACAACGGAAGGCATTGGCTCCCACTGCTATCAGTCAAATCCTCTAATGAGGGAGCAAGGGGCAACAACATCTGTGTCTATGGATGAGGCCAGCATGGCTAGAGATTGTTGTAAATATAAGTATGACAACTAAAAATTGATATAATCATGAGTGTTACTATGGAAAAAGGAGTGTATATGATGCAAACTCCTCCAATCCAAATGAATTTCCGCAGAAACTTGGTTCTCCAGAGAGAAGCCTTTTTTTGTATCCCACAGATAAAGTCCACAGAGTATTTGCAAATGCACAATGATTAGAGCCTTCAGAGTCCCGATTTTCTACATCTCCAGGCTTAGGGTTTCATCCACAAAGGTGAATTGCTGAGATTCAGCAACTTTCATCACAATTCCAAAATAAAACTTCTGCCGGCAGTGACTCGCTTTTACCATTCTCTATATGCCCTTTTCACCCCACATTGCTTTTAATAGAACAGTCACACAGAACATTCAGTCCATAATTCCACTGATCAGGACCATAACATAGTTTAGGTAGCATCAGCCTGACAATAATGTGTATCAAATCATCTTTCCAGACAAAACAGCAGCCTAAATTCTTGCCAGTATCTTCACCATGAAAGTAGAAAGATTCTTACATCCATATATGTCATATCATAGCCGTAAGCATATTATAAACAACTGATTCAACCAATTGCAACTATAGTGATGAATTTCATTCACCTCCCTCTTAGAAAATTAGAGAAAAACCTCCCAAAATATTATATCCTCAACTTATGCTGTTCTACCCAGTCTGAGTATCAATGTAAAAACACTTAAGACAACCAGTAAGTTATGCTATAAAAAGCCATTGGGTAGCATCTCACTTTAGATGTTACAGATGGTATAAAAATGATTACTAGATTTAAACGCTTCTCTCTGGTTTTTAGATAAAGATCAAGAAATAAAAAATAGCAAAAATAAAATATTAAAGTAAAAAGTCACAATGTGTATGCATATTGAGAGCGTCCATTATACTAAAAAGTCCTTGCAATTCATTGTATAATGGTCCCAGCACAAATTACACATTTGTTTATCTAACCAGGGTATTCTTTTACTTTCCCCGCAGCTAACAATTTTAGGCAAAATGTGTAGACTTTTTGTGCTTCTGCAATTCACTTGTAAATCAGTATTTCTGGCCACACAGATTCACTCATCTTCAACATCTGAAAGATAGGAAACTCAGAAAGATTTGTTAGCAAAGTCCTTAAACACAGTATTTGAAGATAAATAAAGCACTATTTACATTTTTACAGTTCTCTGCTAATTTACCCCCACTGCCATAGAGGTGTAATTTGCATTTAAAAACAGATCTAAAGAATTTTCTTTTTTGCTATATCTGTATTTATGTCACCCTGTACTCTCAACTGTTTGTGAACATTCACATTGGCTTCCAATAATTTGTCATGTCCCATCTTCTTTTTATCATATTTCATTTTCAGATGGTCGTATACCTGTTTTAACTAGAAAAATGGTACCCAGGTCTTGGACATTTGCTTATTATTTTAATTAATTGTTTTGTACATTAGGATCACATGTCTGGTATATATCCCCTGGTTATTTAGATATGTTTAAATCTTCTGATCCTCATGCTCAACATTTGTTCTAAACAACACATCAACCTTTACAGTTTCCATATTGGATTTTCTCCATAAATGACCTATTCTTAACAAAATGCCATTTAAATCATGAGGATTTGGAGTAACAAATGAAATATTTTCCTTCATATCCTCATTCAAAGCATCTAAAATCATGCTCCTATGTACCAAGCCTACACACTCAAATGTAGGACTATAACCAACCAAATGTTCCATAATAGTAGGTATCCTGTGTCAGCTCATAAGGAGACTCTTTTTGCATTTGTTTGATCTTCCCATATATAGAAACATCAGATTATACACTGTACAATACACAGTAATTACAGTAATGTATCCCTTGTCCTATTAGGCTGAATACAGATCTGTTTAATTCTCATCCACAGACCATTTCCTATATAATTTTACATGATCCTTTGTCCTTTAGATGGATTTAGATTGTACATATTTCTAGCACCTTGCAAAATACAAAACCATTTAAAAAATCTGGTAAAATCATGGTAAGGCACCATTCCTATCTCTGAGTATTATGTTGAACTATTTTGGTTTGAAGGGTCTCATTACAAGCTGTCAAGTCTCTGGTGTGAGGTGGGTTGCTGAGAGGGTGTCCCTTGCGGCTGAGTACAGCGCTACCCTGGGAGTGATACACGGGATAAGGTGCCCAAAGGTGCATGGGTTGCCAGAAATTCTGCAGACTGGCTGGTTGGCAGTAGGTGGTTGGTGTGCAATGGGTAGCAATGTGGGCAGCCGTGCGAAGAGAAGTCTTGAGTAAGAAACAGCAGGGTAAACCAGGAACAGGGTCCGCAGCCAGGCCAGGGGTCATAAACCAGAAGACAGTCCGAAAAGAGTACAGGAACGAGCCGGGTCATACACAGAGGGCAGAGGATCAGGGAGTAGTCAGCTAAGCCGGAGTCAGAGCGAGGAGATAGACAGGATCACAGGTCAAGCCAAGCAGATGTCAAGCCAGGGGTTTTCAGGGTATACAAGGCACAGTAACACAGGAAGCTGTTGATAATCCAGCAAACTGCAAGTGTCAGTGGCAGGTTTAAATAGGCCGGTGGGGTGTGCCTACAATTGTCATGGCTGTCACGCATCTGCGTGCGCGCAAGGGCACGGAAACTCGTCTGGCGTATCCATGATGGTTACTGGCGGGATTGCCCACAACACGGCCATTTCTCTAACACAAGCTGTACTTCGCCTGTGTTATTATTATTGTTATAAACTGTGGTAGTCATAGTGGGTGCAGCTGGCAATGAATTCTCTGATTTAATATGAAAATCTTTTTCATATTCGATAGGAAGTTTGAATTCGACTTTTCCTGCAAATTGCTGGATTTTAGATTTGATGCATATCTGCATTCGTGTGAATTTCTCTCTAATTCCATAAATCTTTATTTCAATCTCTCATTTTCCTCTGATAATTCATTACAAAAGTTTAGATTTTGCAATCAATGCCTCCCTAATAGTAACTGCATGCAATTTTAAATTTATAGTCTCAGTTTTTTTTATACAACATCTAACAGGTCTTGTTGCTTCTATAAAGTGCATTTTGTGACTCAGTAATTAAATTTTTTTACTTTCTTAAATTTTGCTTTCAAAAATATTGTCCATTCTCTCAATTCCTTCATTAACCACTTGCCGACCAGCCGCCGTTATTATACGGCGGCAGGTCGGCTCTCCTGCGCAAACCCCGGTAGGTATACGTCTGTCCTTGCATAGGAGAAAGTGGGTGCAGGAGCGTGCCCGTGGGTCCAGAGGACTCCATGTAAACAAGGCGGTTCCCCGCTCTGCCAGATGACATGTCAGAGATCTTCTGTTCCCAGTGATCAGGAACAGCGATCTCTGTCATGTCCCTGGTAGCCAACCCCCTTACAATTTGAACACACCCAGGGAACACACTTAACCCCTTATAGCACTGATCAATCTAATAATGTCACTGGTCCCCAAAAAGTGTCATTTGGGGTCAGAATTGTCCGCCACAATGTCGCAGTCCCACTAAAAATCGCAGATCGCCACCATTGCCAATAAAAACAATGAAAATAAATAAAAGTCTGTAAATCTATCCCATAGTTTGTAGATGCAATAACTTTTGCACAAAACAATCAATATATGCCTATTGCCCGGCCCCACCCCCTTCCCTCTTTGTCGGCTGACTGACTTTGATTGACAGCAGTGGGAACCAATGGTGCCACAATACTGTCTCAGCCAATAAGGAGGGGAGTACTGGGCAGCTGAGACACTCCTTAAACATTGCTGAATCTAGATGGACCTCAGGTAAGTATTTGGGGGGCTAACGGGGGCTGCTGCACACAGGAGGCTTTTTATGGTAATGCATAAACTGCATTAAGGTAAAAACTTTCTGCCTTTGCAACCACCTTAATCTCTGTGGCAACCTTGGTTCTCCAAAGAGAAGCCTTTATTGGATCTCAGAACAGATGACAAAGTCCACAGAGTATTTGCAAAAAATACAATGATTAAAAGCCTTCGGAGTCCCACTCAAAATAATTAGTCCTTGTCATAGCAAACAGAGGCACTCCACCCATCCAGCAGATATTTCCAATCTATATTATGCACCTAGTTAGTTTCTATGCATGCAATACTGTACACTATTTTTAGGCCTGTGCGTCCATACTACTGTGTCAGAAATATTCTCCTAATATATAGCTTCTTCCCATTGACTTAAATGTAGGTGAATGTGGTTGGTTTTACCAGCATCTTTGATCTGTGACAAATAATGCCTTGTGGCCTTAAACAGCTGCAGGCATAAAGCTATTCAGATATTTCCTGTATAGTTTAAGACTAAATTACATTCTTTGTCACCATCAACTGGGTAAACAATTTACTCTTTGAAAATGTAATTTACCACAAACAGGGACATAAACATTTAACTCGCCCCCTGGAAGTCCTTTTTTACTACATGTCTATCAGGCAACCTGCATTTTACAATCCATTGTAGATAACCTTGTAAATAATCTCCTCTGTAATATTTAAATAGATAACCAACTATGAACAAGTTTCGCCCACAAGTACCAAGGTAAGGTATTTGCCTCTTGCATAGCCTTTTGATGTGTAAAAAGCAACTTATCTGGTCAATCATGTGTGCTAGACTGACATAACTATATATACATTAAAAACAACATAATATATACTTATATCTACAATACATACATTTTATACCTACAGGGATCAAGGCAGGAGTGACCCCATAGCAAGCGGCTTGCTATGCGTGAACTTTGCAAAAAAGGAGGAGCCAGGAGCGCCAGCAGGGAACCCCAGAAGAGGAGGTTCAGAGACACTCAGAGCTATTGTCTAGCATCAGACTGGGACTAGCGAAGGACATTTGTTAGTGCATGGACATGATAATGGCCAAAGGTGTAATCCATTAATTTTTTTTGTTGATGGTTTAAATTTCTCCATTAAAATTGGAACACTTTACCAGATCCAAGTCTAATTTAATTCCACTATAGCAGTGAGGCAAAACAAAAGAACAGATGAGGTGCAACAGCAATATTTATTGTTTGTACTAGTTTAACCACTTGCCGACCAGCCTTCGCAGGTATACTGCGGCAGGTTGGCTCTATTGTGCAAATCGCTGTAGCTGTACGTTGATTTGTGCAATAGATACAGCGGGTGAACACACGGCACCAGAGGTGTCCACGGCGCGGTACCAGAGCTGATGCGTGAAACCAGCGGCCGCGATGTCTGCCGGCCACCCGCGATCACTCCACAGAGAGCCAGAACAGGGATCTGTCAATGTAAACAAACGTATCCCAGTTTAGATAGGGGAGTAGAGAGAGATTGTCTGTTCCAAGTGATCAGAACAGCAATCTCCTCCTCCAGTCAGTACACTCCCCCCACAGTTAGAAACACCTCCCAGAAAACACATTTAATCTCTTGATCACTACTAGTGTTAATCTCTTCCCTGCCAGAGTTATTTATACAGTAATCAGTGCATTTTTATAGCTGTATTAATGTTACTGGTCCCAAAAAAGTGTCAAAAGTGCCCGATCTGTTTACCGCAATGTCGCAGTCCCGCTAAAAATCGTTGAGTAAAAGAAAATAAAAATGCCATGAAATCTATTCCCTATTTTGTAGACATTATAATTTTTGCACAAACCAATCAATATATGCTTATTGTGATTTTTTTTTTACCAAAAATATGTAGTAGAATACATATTGGCCTAAACTGAGGAAGACATTTGGTTTTTTTAATTTTTTGGGGGCATATTTGTTATAGCAAAAAGTAAAAAATATTTCTCTCTTTTCAAAATTGTCACTCTTTTTTGTTTATAGCGCAAAAAATAAAGACCGCAGAGGTGATCAAGTACCAGCTAAAGAAAGCTCTATGTGTGGGGAAAAAAAGGACATACATTTTGTTTGGGTACAATGTCATATGACCGCGCAATTGTCAGCGACACAGTGCCATATTGCAAAAAAAATCACCTGTTCATTAAGGGGGTAAATCCCTCCGGTCCAAAAGTGGTTAAACCAGATTCGTTTCCGAATAATGTGCATTTGCATTGACTTTAGACCTTCACTGCAGTATTTTACTGGGGACTATCATGAACAGGTTTTACAGCACTTATGCTGTGGTGTCTGTCCACTATATTAACCCACCAGTCAGTGAAGTAAGGTTAAAAACAATAAAAAGATAGAAAAAAAGGTTATTTATACAAGGTAAAAGATAATGTTTGGGAATAAGGCTAATAAGCTTAAAGGTTAATATCTTTGATGCATTATGGAGCCATTCTTTTAGAATGACACCCCAGTTCACTATTATGCCTCGTACACACGGTCGGATTTTCAGACAGTAAAGTGTTCGATGGGAGCTTCTTGTCGGAAATTCCGACTGTGTGTAGGCTCCATCGGACATTTTCCATCGGAATTTCCGTCGCACAAAATTTGAGAACTGGATCTCAAATTTTCCGACAACAAACTCTGTTCTCGTAAACTCCGATCATGTGTACACAATTCTGACGCACAAAGTTCCACGCATGTTCAGAATAAATTTCGAGACGGAAGTGCTCGGTCTGGTAAAAGTAGCATTCATAATGGAGATAGCACATTCGTCACACTGCAATTTTTAAAATATTTGAATGCAGCGCATTCTATTCTTCTTTATAATGCTAGAATAATGAAGTTGTTTTACTGCTCATATTCACAACCTGATTTCTTTATTATTTCTTGTGATCTCATGAATCATATTATTTTTTTTTCGTCAGATCTCCATAATAATGTTTGAAATTGTATTTATTTATTTTTTGGTATTTTTATCAAGATCTACTATTTTTTTTTTTATAGTGATCTCCCTAATATTTTTTCTCGTTTTGTGTGTCAAGTTACCACAACACCATTATTATCTTGTATTTTTTAATCTCAAGGATTGGTTGGTTGGTGTTGGTGCCCCTTGTTAATTTGACATTGTGTTTTTGAAATGTACCTGCCTACTCACAAACAAACTGTCCTTTTTGAAGTAAAGCACATAGGCAAGTATTTCTGAAAAAAAATCTATTTATTAGGGGGTCAAAACAAAATAAAGAGATAAAGAAATAAACGCTGGAGAAACTGCTGAAATTGGCGAAGCCTTTGTACCCCAGGACACACATCAACTATTTGCCAGCCAAAATTGGTGGCCTGAGGAGTCCATATAATAGTGAACACAATTTGGTCCAGGACTCCAAGAGATCAAGAACAGCAGCAGATGACATGTATGTCCCCAGGCTGTGGTCATACAACAGCCTGCATCTTTTGCCAGACCAGACTGAACCCAGGCCATCACGTTTTTGTCTTCCTTACATGCATCCTTCCAGGCTGTGGTGTTGAAGGTGTGGCAGGAGGTGGAGGCGGAGGAGGGGGTGGAGGAGGATAGTCCAACTCACACAGGTGTGTTTTGGGTGTAAGTTGGCCCCTCAACCCCTTATCTTGGGTGATGACCATAATTTCCTCACACAAGATGTGTTGGCCCTCCTCCATTTTCTGCATTTTGTATGCAGTCATGCATGCAAAGGCCTCTTGGAAAGTGGGGTTGGCTTTGAGGGCCTCATTAGCCTCCCTAATCAGCCTGAGCACTGCCTCCTCCACGTTACTCCCCTTCCTGGCCCTTTTGGTTTGAAGGCGGAGGGGAGGGACCTGAGATTCTGTGAGGCTCCTACTGGGCACGGCCACCTCCTGGCTGCCACTTACCCCCACCACCTCCTGGCTGCCACATTCCACCTCCACCTCCTGGCTGCCACATTCCCCCGCCACCTCCTGGCTACCACATTCCACAGCCTCCTCCTGGCTGAGGCTTTCCTGTGTATGAAAAAGGGACATAGTTTTAGTTTATTGTTCATCAATCACACACACAGCTCATGACTGATGCAAATTGAATGTTAATAAATAGAAAAGACTATCATTCTGACCCCAGCATTTTTCATTCTTGTCACAAACCTTTTTGGCTACTACTGTCTATTGATATATCAAACACTTTAATAAAGCAGCAATTAGTGATCAATAATAACATCTAATTCACATCATATATTTTACGACAAGAAATATGTTGAACAATGCTATACCTGGCTCAAGCTGGGCTCCTCCTGTCCTATCTGTCATAGTACCACAGCCTGAGGACATAAATATCATCTGCTGCAGCTCCTGATCTCATGGATTTCTGGACCTTAGTACACTCACGATTTTATGTGCTCCTCAGGCCACCAATTTTTTTTTTAAAAATAGGTCATGTCTGCCATGGGGACCTGTGGCTTCACCAACTCCAGCAGTTTCTCCAGCATTGCCTGCCTCTTTATTTTGTTATTATAATGCGGGTGTTTGACCTGCTACAGACAGGGCAGCTTCCTGTACTTGTCTTGGCAGAAAGCTGTGGTCTATGAACCCATCCATTTTCTCTGCAAGACAAAGCACACGACAAACCCTAATGTCAGGCAAAACTCTCTTAATCTTGATCCAATATAGGCCTCAATCTAGAAGCAGTATAGGCCACTGATGCACCAAGTTCAAATTTTACAGTCAGATCCATAAAAATTGGGACATCGACACAATTCTACACTTTTTGGCTCTATACACCACCACAATGGATTTGAAATGAAACGAACAAGATGTGCTTTAACTGCAGACTTTCAGCTTTAATTTGAGGGTATTTACATCCAAATCAGGTGAACAGTGTAGGAATTACAACAGTTTGTATATGTGCCGCCCACTTTTTAAGGGACCAAAAAAAAAGGGACAATTGGCTGCTCAGCTGTACCATGGCCAGGTGTGTGTTATTACCTCATTATCCCATTTGCAAGGAGCAGATAAAAGGTCCAGAATTAATTTCAAGTGTGCTATTTGCATTTGTAATCTGTTGCTGTCAACTCTCAATATGAGATTCAAACAGCTGTCACCATCAGTGAAGAAAACCATCATTAGGCTGAAAAAAAAACAAACCCATCAGAGAGATAGCAAAAACATTAGGTGTGGCCAAATCAACTGTTTGGAACATCCTTAAAAAGAAAAACTGCAACGGTGAGCTTAGCAACACCAAAAGACCCGGAAGACCACGGAAAACAACTGTGGTAAATGACCGAAGAATTCTTTCCCTGATGAAAAAAACACCCTTCACAACAGTTGGCCAGATCAAGAACACTCTCCAGGAAGTAGGTGTATGTGTGTCAAAGTCTATAAACAAGAGAAGACTTCACCAGAGTGAATACAAAGGGTTCACCACAAGATGTAAACCATTGGTGAGTCTCAAAAACAGGAAGGCCAGATTAGAGTTTGCCAAACATCTAAAAAAGCCTTCACAGTTCTGGAACAACATCCTATGGACAGATGAGACCAAGATCAATTGTACCAGAGTGATGGGAATAGAAGAGTATGGAGAAGGAAAGGCAAAGCATACCACCTCATCAGTGAAACATGGTGGTGGTAGTGTCATGGCGTGGGCATGTATAGCTCCCAATAGAACTGGTTCTCTTGTATTTATTGATGATGTGACCGTTGACAAAAGCAGCAGGATGAATTCTGAAGTGTTTCGGGCAATATTATCTGCTCATATTCAGCAAAATGCTTCAGAACTAATTGGACAGCCTTTCACAGTGCAGATGGACAATGACCTGAAGCATACTGTGAAAGCAACCAAATAGTTTTTTAAGGGAAAGAAGTGGAATGTTATGCAATGGCCAAGTCAATCACCTGACCTGAATCAGATTGAGCATGCATTTCACTTGCTGAAGAAAAAAACTGAAGGGAAAATGCCCCAAGAACAAGCAGGAACTGAAGACAGTTGCAGTAAAGGTCTGGCAGAGCATCACCAGGGATGAAACCCAGTGTCTGGTGATGTCTATGCATTCCAGAATTCAGGCTGTAATTGACTGCAAAGGATTTGCAACCAAGTATTAAAAAGTGAAAGTTTGATGGATGATTGTTAACCACTTGACGACCGCCTCACGCCGATGTACGTCGGCAAGGCGGCACGGACAGGCAAAATCACGTACAGGGTACGTGATTTGCCTTCCGCGGGTGGGGGGTCCGATCGGACCCCCCCCGCCGCCCGAGGCGGTCCCGTTCTGTCCCCCGGCGATCAGAGACGAGGGGGAGGCCATCCGTTCGTGGCCCCCCCCTCGCGATCGCCGCCGGCCAATGGGAACACTCCTTTGCTGCTGTATGCTAAACAGTAGGGATGAGCCGAACACCCCCCGGTTCGGTTCGCACCAGAACCCGCGAACGGACCGAAAGTTCGCACGAACGTTAGAACCCCATTGACGTCTATGGGACTCGAACGTTCGAAATCAAAAGTGCTCATTTTAAAGGCTAATTTGCATGGTATTGTCCTAAAAAGGGTTTGGGGACCCGGGTCCTACCCCAGGGGACATGTATCAATGCAAAAAAAACTTTTAAAAACGGCCGTTTTTTCGGGAGCAGTGATTTTAATGATGCTTAAAGTAAAAAAAAAAAAGTGAAATATTCCTTTAAATATCGTACCTGGGGGGTGTCTATAGTATGCCTGTAAAGTGACGCGTGTTTCCCATGTTTAGAACAGTCCCTGCACCAAATGTCATTTTTAAAGGAAAAAATCTCATTTAAAACTGCTTGCGGGTTTAATGTCATGTCGGGTCATGGCAATATGGATGAAAATCAGTGAGACAAACGGCATGGGTACCCCCCAGTCCATTACCAGGCCCTTTGGGTCTTGTATGGATATTAAGGGGAACCCCGCACCCAAATTAAAATAAGGAAAGGTGTGGGGCCACCAGGCCCTATATACTCTGAACAGCAGTATACAGGCGGTGCAAACAAGACAGGGACTGTAGGTTTGTTGTTAAGTAGAATCTGTTTGTAATTTTGAACATTTTTAACGTGTTTAGCTCCAGCCAAAAAATCTTTTCTAAGCTTTTTGGAAAACATAGGGAAGGGTTATCACCCCTGTGACATTTGTTTTGCTGTCTTTCCTCCTCTTCAGAAGATTTCACCTCACTTTTTTGTCCCAATGAAAAATGTTTTTTGAAAATTTGGGTTTTTTTGTGGAACAAGGATTGGAAAGCATCAGTGGAAAGGAGAAATTGTTTTCCCATATTAACTCTTACAGGAGAGAATTTCCCTTCCTAGGGGTAGATTTCATCTCACTTCCTGTTGTCTCCTTCCGTTTGCAAGTAGGAGTCGTTTGTAAGTTAGATGTTTGAAAGTAGGGTCCTGCCCTATATACTCAGCAGAAATTTGGGCCTTAGGTGTTGCTGTGGCCACAACACTGTAAGCCCTCACAGGGCCCTGCTGTGAAATATTAGATCAAGAATTGTAATTACATGCCCCTGTTGAACAGGAGCTGAAAAATTAGGCCTTAGGCACTGGTGCTGGTGCCACAACACTGCAACCCCTCACAGACACTCTAGTTGGAATGCAGGAACGAGCCCTGCTGCAAATTATTGCTTCAAAAATTGTAATTACACGCCCCTGTTAGACAGGGGCAGAAAAATTGGGCCTTAGGCACTGGTGCTGGTGCCACAACACTGCAACCCCTCACAGACACTCTAGTTGGAACGCAGGAACGAGCCCTGCTGCAAAGTATTGCATCAAAAATTGTAATTACACGCCCCTGTTAGACAGGGGCAGAAAAATTGGGCCTTAGGCACTGGTGCTGGTGCCACAACACTGCAACCCCTCACAGACACTCTAGTTGGAATGCAAGAACGAGCCCTGCTGCAAAGTATTGCATCAAAAATTGTAATTACACGCCCCTGTTAGACAGGGGCAGAAAAATTGGGCCCTAGGCACTGGTGCTGGTGCCACAACACTGCAACCCCTCACAGACACTCTAGTTGGAATGCAGGAACGAGCCCTGCTGCAAAGTATTACATCAAAAATTGTAATTACACGCCCCTGTTAAACAGGGGCTGAAAAATTGTGCCTTAGGCACTGGTGGTGGCACCCAGAACCAAAAATGTTCTTACAAGCTATCAGCGTGATGATTGAGGAGGAAGAGGATAATTACTCAGGGATAGTCACTCAGCATCAGCATAGGCAGTCTTTGAAGGGATCTGAGATTTCAAAAAAAATGATTCGGTTACATCAGCATCAGGTGCTTGGTAGCTGGTGGTGATCCAAGACTCATTCATTTTTATGAAGGTCAGCCGATCGACCGAGTCGGTGGACAGACGCACCCTGTGATCGGTTACCACGCCTCCAGCAGCACTGAATGTGCGTTCCGAAAGAACGCTGGATGCAGGACAGGCCAGTAGCTCAATTGCATACTGTGCAAGCTCTGGCCAGTGATCCATCCTCAAGACCCAGTAACCCAGAGGATTTTCGGTGGGAAAGGTGTCCAAGTCTGATCTTGCCCCTAGGTATTCCTGCACCATGTAAAACAGACGCTGGCGATGGTTGCTGGAACCGATCATACCTTGGGGCTGCGGACCAAAAAATTGTCTGAACGCATCGGTCAGACGGCCACCTTCTCCACCGCTCCTTCTTTGACTGACCGAAGCCTCAGCAACACGTTGTCCAGAAACAGGAGTTTGTAACCTCCCAGTCTCTGGGAACGCGTTGCACAGACCTTTCTGCAAGGCCTCCCGAAGATGTTTCATCCTCTGCTCCCTCTGCGATGGCAAGATAAGGTCCGCAACCTTACCCTTGTAACGTGGATCAAGGAGGGTTGCCAGCCAGTATTGGTCCTTCTCCTTGATACCACGAATACGAGGATCCTTACGCAGGCTTTGCAGGATCAGGGAGGCCATGCAGCGTAGGTTTGCTGAGGCATTCGGTCCGGAGTCCTCTGGGTCACTAAGAACGACATGGTCCGCAGCCACCTCCTCCCAGCCACGTACAAGTCCATGTGTTTCTTGGGACTGATCCCTTAAAGACTGCTGCTGATGCTGAGTGCCAGGCTCCACCTCCATACTGACACAATCTTCCTCCTCCTCCTCTTCCTCCTCGTCCTCTTCCTGTGTGATCGGCGGGCACGCAGGAACACTGTCTGGATAAAGGGGGCCTTGAGAGCTAAGGAAGTCCTCCTCTTCCTGCCTCTGTTCTGCCTCAAGTGCCCTGTCCATTATTCCACGCAGCGTGTGCTCCAACAGGTGGACAAGGGGGACAGTGTCACTGATGCATGCACTGTCACTGCTCACCATCCTCGTGGCCTCCTCGAATGGTGACAGGACAGTGCATGCATCCCTGATCATGGCCCACTGGCGTGGGGAAAAAAAAACAAGCTCCCCTGACCCTGTCCTGGTGCCATAGTCGCACAGGTACTCATTGATGGCCCTCTGCTGCGTGTGCAGCCGCTGCAGCATGGCCAACGTTGAGTTCCACCTGGTGGGCATGTCACAGATTAGGCGGTTCTTGGGCAGGTTAAACTCCTTTTGGAGGTCCGTCAGCCGAGCACTGGCATTATATGACCGGCGGAAATGCACACAGACTTTCCTGGCCTGCCTCAGGACATCCTGTAAGCCCGGGTACCTGCCCAAGAACCGCTGCACCACCAAGTTAAGGACGTGAGCCAAACAGGGCACATGGGTCATTTGTCCCTGTCGGAGGGCAGAGAGGAGGTTGGTGCCATTGTCGCAAACCACCATTCCTGCCTTAAGTTGGCGTGGCGTCAACCACCTCTGAACCTGCCCCTGCAGAGCTGACAGAACCTCTGCCCCAGTGTGGCTCCTGTCCCCCAAGCACACCAGCTCAAGCACCGCATGGCATCTTTTGGCCTGCGTACTTGCGTAGCCCCTTGAACGCCTACGGAGCACCGCTGGTTCCGAGGAAGAGGCCATGGAGGAAGAAGAAGAGGAGGGGGTGGAGGAGAGAGGTGTGTCACAATCATTAGCATTTTGGAGGCGTGGTGGCGGAACAACCTCCAACACTACTGCACCTTGTCCTGCATCCTTCCCAGCTGCCAGCAGAGTCACCCAATGCGCCGTGAAACTTAGGTAACGTCCCTGTCCATGCCTGCTGGACCATGAGTCAGCGGTAATATGCACCTTACCGCTGACCGCCCTGTCCAGCGAGGCATGGACATTGCCTTCCACATGCCGGTAGAGAGCCGGAATCGCCTTCCGTGAGAAAAAGTGGCGTTTGGGTACCTGCCACTGAGGAACCGCACATTCCACAAACTCACGGAAGGGGGCAGAGTCTACCAACTGAAAAGGCAGCAGTTGAAGTGCTAGCAATTTTGCCAAGCTAGCATTCAACCGCTGGGCATGTGGATGGCTGGGAGCAAACTTCTTTCGGCGGTGCAGCAGCTGGGGCAGGGAAATTTGCCTGGTACAATCTGACGTCGGTGTACCAAAAGCAGATTGCCCACAAGTACTTGGCTGTGACACACCTAATTTTACACCTTCATTCCTCTCACTGCAGGTCTCAGAGAGGACTGAAGGTCTAGTGGGGTTGGAAATCTCAGCTGATGAGGAGCAAGGAGAGATCCTCTTTGTTCTTTGGTGTGGGTCTTTTAGATACGCTTGCCAACGAACTGCATGGCAGGTCAACATATGTCTGGTCAAGCATGTGGTACCCAAGCGGGAGATATTTTGGCCACGCGAGATACGCTTGAGACATATGTTGCAAATAGCAGCGGTGTGATCTGATGCACTTGTCTCAAAAAAGGCCCACACCAAAGAACTTTTTGAATAACGCGCAGAGACTGCAGCGCCCTGCACATGTGGAGCTTTGGGGTGTGATGCAGTCAATGTGCTGCCCTTAGGCTGGCCCCTGGAGGGCATCCTGCCTCGTTGGTGATGTGCTGCCGCCTCCTCCTCCTCCTCCTTCTCCTCCTCTCTCCTATCAGGCCCCCACGTTGAGTCAGTGACCTCATCATCCCCTCCCTCCTCATCACTGGAGCAAACCTGGCAGTATGCTGCAGCAGGGGGAGCATGACTGCCAGATTGCTGTCCTTCTTGGGCACCCCCTCTGTCCGCGCTCATGTTACTGCCTTCATCGAGCTCAGTATCGTCATCAGAGCCTTCCAAACGCTGGGCATCCTCCTGGAGCATGTACCCAACACTGTGGTCAAACAGTTCGAGGGAATCCTCATGAGGACATGGTGGAGCTAGGGAAGGAGTCACTGATGACATTGAGCTGAGGGAAGAGGCCGCTGCTTTGCCAGACAAAGCACCCTGGGCATGGGTGAGAGAGGATGAGGAGGATGAGGACGGCTTGGTCATCCACTCGACCAAGTCTTCCGCATGTTGCGGCTCAACATGGCCAGCTGCCGAAAAAAAGGCCAAGCGTGTCCCATGGCCACGTGCTGATGAGGATGCACCGTCTCCACGACCAGCACTAGACACAGAGCCTGCTTGCCCTCTCTTATTGGCTTGTGACTGTCTGCCTCTCCTTCTTGGCCTTCCAGACATACTAATGGCCTGTAGCTGCACTAAGCTGGGATAGAACACCTGTAATTTTCTTCAAGTAGCTTTATATACTGTAACCAGACAAGCCTGCCTGTCAGTAGGAAGATAACAGGAACGGATCTAGCTGAACACTGTGAGCAGGACGCACTGTACTAAATGTAAATAGTCTAGCTGCCTGACCGTGGTACTAATAGGATCAAATAGAACACCTGTAATTTTCTTCAGGTAGCTTTATATACTGTAACCAGACAAGCCTGCCGGTCAGTAGGAATTTAACAGGAACGGATCTAGCTGAACACTGTGAGCAGGACGCACTGCACTAAATGTAAATAGCAGGAACGGATCTAGCTGAACACTGTGAGCAGGACGCACTGCACTAAATGTAAATAGTCTAGAAGATAACAGGAACGGATCTAGCTGAACACTGTGAGCAGGACGCACTGCACTAAATGTAAATAGTCTAGAAGATAACAGGAACGGATCTAGCTGAACACTGTGAGCAGGACGCACTGCACTAAATGTAAATAGCAGGAACGGATCTAGCTGAACACTGTGAGCAGGACGCACTGCACTAAATGTAAATAGTCTAGAAGATAACAGGAACGGATCTAGCTGAACACTGTGAGCAGGACGCACTGCACTAAATGTAAATAGCAGGAACGGCTCTAGCTGAACACTGTGCGCAGGACGCACTGCACTAAATGTAAATAGCAGGAACGGATCTAGCTGAACACTGTGAGCAGGACGCACTGCACTAAATGTAAATAGCAGGAACGGATCTAGCTGAACACTGTGAGCAGGACGCACTGCACTAAATGTAAATAGCAGGAACGGATCTAGCTGAACACTGTGAGCAGGACGCACTGCACTAAATGTAAATAGCAGGAACGGATCTAGCTGAACACTGTGAGCAGGACGCACTGCACTAAATGTAAATTGCAGGAACGGATCTAGCTGAACACTGTGAGCAGGACGCACTGCACTAAATGTAAATAGTCTAGAAGATAACAGGAACGGATCTAGCTGAACACTGTGAGCAGGACGCACTGCACTAAATGTAAATTGCAGGAACGGATCTAGCTGAACACTGTGAGCAGGACGCACTGCACTAAATGTAAATAGTCTAGAAGATAACAGGAACGGATCTAGCTGAACACTGTGAGCAGGACGCACTGCACTAAATGTAAATAGCAGGAACGGATCTAGCTGAACACTGTGAGCAGGACGCACTGCATTAAATGTAAATAGTCTAGATAGAAGATAACAGGAACGGATCTAGCTAAACTGAATACAGTGTATATATATATATGCAACACCTGGGATGCATATATATACACAATACACTGTAAGTGCAGCTAACTGACTGACTGTTCTGCCTAATCTATCTAACTCAAATCAAATGACACTCTCTCTCTCTCTCTCTATCTCTCAGCACACCGGAACACACACTACACAGGGCCGCCGTGCAGGCGGCCTTATATAGTGTGGGGTGTGTACTAAATCCCCTGAGCCATAATTGGCCAAAGCCACCCTGGCTTTGGCCAATTACAGCTCTCTCTACTGACGGCGCTGTGATTGGCCAAGCATGCGGGTCATAGTGCATGCTTGGCCAATCATCAGCCAGCAATGCACTGCGATGCCGCAGTGAATTATGGGCCGTGACGCGCCACACGAATTTAGCGCGAACGGCCCATAACGTTCGCAATTCGGCGAACGATCGAACAGCCGATGTTCGAGTCGAACATGGGTTCGACTCGAACACGAAGCTCATCCCTACTAAACAGCAGCAAAGGAAGTGATGTAATCTCCCCTCGGGTCGGTAGTTTCCGTTCCGGCCCGAGGAGAGACGACATGTGAGTGAGTGCACCAACACACACACACACAGTAGAACATGCCAGGCACACATTACACCCCGATCCCCCCCCCGATCGCCCCCCGATCCCCCCCCAATCACCCCCCCCCCCTGTCACAAACTGACACCAGCAGTTTTTTTTTTTTTTTTTTTCTGATTACTGCTGTGTCAGTTTGTGACAGTTACTGTGTTAGCACAGTTACTGTTACCCCCCTGTAGGTCTAGGGTACCCCCCTAACCCCCCCTAATAAAGTTTTAACCCCTTGATCACCCCCTGTCACCAGTGTCGCTAAGCGATCATTTTTGTGATCGCTGTATTAGTGTCGCTGGTGACGCTAGTTAGTGAGGTAAATATTTAGGTTCGCCGTCAGCGTTTTATAGCGTCAGGGACCCCCATATACTACCTAATAAATGTTTTAACCCCTTGATTGCCCCCTAGTTAACCCTTTCACCACTGATCACTGTATAACCGTTACGGGTGACGCTGGTTAGTTTGTTTATTTTTTATAGTGTCAGGGCACCCGCCATTTATTACCGAATAAAGGTTTAGCCCCCCGATCGCCCGGCGGTGATATGCGTCGCCCCAGGCAGCGTCAGATTAGCGCCAGTACCGCTAACACCCACGCACACAGCATACGCCTCCCTTAGTGGTATAGTATCTGATCGCATCAATATCTGATCCGATCAGATCTATACTAGCGTCCCCAGCAGTTTAGGGTTCCCAAAAATGCAGTGTTAGCGGGATCAGCCCAGATACCTGCTAGCACCTGCGTTTTGCCCCTCCGCCCGGCCCACCCAAGTGCAGTATCGATCGATCACTGTCACTTACAAGGCACTAAACGCATAACTGCAGCGTTCGCAGAGTCAGGCCTGATCCCTGCGATTGCTAACAGTTTTTTTGGTAGCATTTTGGTGAACTGGCAAGCACCAGCCCCAGGCAGCGTCAGGTTAGCGCCAGTACCGCTAACACCCACGCACGCACCGTACACCTCCCTAAGTGGTATAGTATCTGAACGGATCAATATCTGATCCGATCAGATCTATACTAGCGTCACCAGCAGTTTAGGGTTCCCAAAAACGCAGTGTTAGCGGGATCAGCCCAGATACCTGCTAGCACCTGCGTTTTGCCCCTCCGCCCGGCCCAGCCCAGCGCACCCAAGTGCAGTATCGATCGATCACTGTCACTTACAGAACACTAAACGCATAACTGCAGCGTTCGCAGAGTCAGGCCTGATCCCTGCGATCGCTAACAGTTTTTTTTGTAGCGTTTTGGTAAACTGGCAAGCACCAGCCCCAGGCAGCGTCAGGTTAGCGCCAGTACCGCTAACACCCACGCACGCACCGTACACCTCCCTTAGTGGTATAGTATCTGATCGCATCAATATCTGATCCGATCAGATCTATACTAGCGTCACCAGCAGTTTAGGGTTCCCAAAAACGCAGTGTTAGCGGGATCAGCCCAGATACCTGCTAGCACCTGCGTTTTGCCCCTCCGCCCGGCCCAGCCCAGCCCACCCAAGTGCAGTATCGATTGATCACTGTCACTTACAAAACACTAAACGCATAACTGCAGCGTTCGCAGAGTCAGGCCTGATCCCTGCGATCGCTAACAGTTTTTTGGTAGCGTTTTGGGGAACTGGCAAGCGCCAGCGGCCTAGTACACCCCGGTCGTAGTCAAACCAGCACTGCAGTAACACGTGGTGACGTGGTGAGTCCCATAAGTGCAGTTCAAGCTGGTGAGGTGGCAAGCACAAGTAGTGTCCCGCTGCCACCAAAAAGACAAACACAGGCCCGTCGTGCCCATAATGCCCTTCCTGCTGCATTCGCCAATCCTAATTGGGAACCCACCGCTTCTGCAGCGCCCATACTTCCCCCATTCACATCCCCAACCAAATGCAGTCGGCTGCATGAGAGGCATTTTCTTTATGTCCTCCCGAGTACCCCTACCCAGCGAACCCCCCAAAAAAGATGTTGTGTCTGCAGCAAGCGCGGATATAGGCGTGACACCCGCTATTATTGTCCCTCCTGTCCTGACAATCCTGGTCTTTGCATTGGTGAATGTTTTGAACGCTACCATTCACTAGTTGAGTATTAGCGTAGAGTACAGCATTGCACAGACTAGGCACACTTTCACAGGGTCTCCCAAGATGCCATCGCATTTTGAGAGACCCGAACCTGGAACCGGTTACCGTTATAAAAGTTAGTTACAAAAAAAGTGTAAAAAAAAAAAAAAATATGAAATAAAAAAAAAATAGTTGTCGTTTTATTGTTCTCTCTCTCTCTATTCTCTCTCTCTATTGTTCTGCTCTTTTTTACTGTATTCTATTCTGCAATGTTTTATTGTTATTGTTATTGTTATTATGTTTTATCATGTTTGTTTTTCAGGTGTGTAATTATTTATACTTTACTGTTTACTGTGCTTTATTGTTAACCATTGTTAACCATTTTTTTGTCTTCAGGTACGCCATTCACGACTTTGAGTGGTTATACCAGAATGATGCTTGCAGGTTTAGGTATCATCTTGGTATCATTCTTTTCAGCCAGCGGTCGGCTTTCATGTAAAAGCAATCCTAGCGGCTAATTAGCCTCTAGACTGCCTTTACAAGCCGTGGGAGGGAATGCCCCCCCCACCCCCACCGTCTTCCGTGTTTTTCTCTGGCTCTCCTGTCTCAACAGGGAACCTGAGAATGCAGCCGGTGATTCAGCCAGCTGACCATAGAGCTGATCAGAGACCAGAGTGGCTCCAAACATCTCTATGGCCTAAGAAACCGGAAGCTACGAGTATTTCATGACTTAGATTTCGCCGGATGTAAATAGCGCCATTGGGAAATTGGGGAAGCATTTTATCACACCGATCTTGGTGTGGTCAGATGCTTTGAGGGCAGAGGAGAGATCTAGGGTCTAATAGACCACAATTTTTTCAAAAAAGAGTACCTGTCACTACCTATTGCTATCATAGGGGATATTTACATTCCCCGAGATAACAATAAAAATGATTAAAAAAAAAAATATGAAAGGAACAGTTTAAAAGTAAGATTAAAAAAGCAAAAAAATAATAAAGAAAAAAAAAAAAAAAAAAAAAAAAAACCCCTGTCGCCCCCTGCTCTCGCGCTAAGGCGAACGCAAGCGGCGGTCTGGCGTCATATGTAAACAGCAATTGCACCATGCATTGCATGTGAGGTATCACCGCGAAGGCCAGATCGAGTGCAGTAATTTTTCCAGTAGACCTCCTCTGTAAATCTAAAGTGGTAACCTGTAAAGGCTTTTGAAGGCTTTTAAACATGTATTTATTTTGTTGCCACTGCACGTTTGTGCGCAATTTTAAAGCATGTCATGTTTGGTATCCATGTACTCGGCCTAAGATCATCTTTTTTATTTCATCAAACATTTGGGCAATATAGTGTGTTTTAGTGCATTAAAATTTAAAAAAGTGTGTTTTTTCCCCAAAAAATGCGTTTGAAAAATCGCTGCGCAATTACTGTGTGAAAAAAAAAAATGAAACACCCACCATTTTAATCTGTAGGGCATTTGCTTTAAAAAAATATATAATGTTTGGGGGTTCAAAGTAATTTTTTTGCAAAAAAAAAAAACTTTTTCATGTAAACAATAAGTGTCAGAAAGGGCTTTGTCTTCAAGTGGTTAGAAGAGTGGGTGATGTGTGACATAAGCTTCTAAATGTTGAGCATAAAATGCCAGGACAGTTCAAAACCCCCCCAAATGACCCCATTTTGGAAAGTAGACACCCCAAGCTATTTGCTGAGAGGCATGTCGAGTCCATGGAATATTTTATATTGCGACACAAGTTGCGGGAAAGAGACAAATTTTTTTTTTTTTTTTGCACAAAGTTGTCACTAAATGATATATTGCTCAAACATGCCATGGGAATATGTGAAATTACACCCCAAAATACATTCAGCTGCTTCTCCTGAGTATGGGGATACCACATGTGTGAGACTTTTTGGGAGCCTAGCCGCGTACGGGACCCCGAAAACCAAGCACCGCCTTCAGGCTTTCTAAGGGCGTGAATTTTTGATTTCACTCTTCACTGCCTATCACAGTTTCGGAGGCCATGGAATGCCCAGGTGGCACAAAACCCCCCAAAATGACCCCATTTTGGAAAGTAGACACCCCAAGCTATTTGCTGAGAGGCATATTGAGTCCATGGAATATTTTATATTTTGACACAAGTTGCGGGAAAGTGACACTTTTTTTTTTTTTTTTTTTTTTTTCATAAAGTTGTCACTAAATGATATATTGCTCACACAGGCCATGGGCATATGTGGAATTGCACCCCAGAGCCACGAACTTCCCGATCCCGGAGGAGATTTAAGGCCTCAAATATGTCCTTTCAAGAGATGGTGGAGATGGTGAACATCTTGAAGAGGGACGACTATGATGGGAAGTATGGACCTTACCTAAACCCAAATGTGAGAAAGGCCAAGATCATGACTAAAGTTGTGAAGAGAAAAAGGGGAAAAAAAACTGCGCTAAGGTGTGTCCTTATATGTGATACACAAATGTACATTAAACCCCTAAAAATAGGCAAATTGTGAAAATGCAGCAATTCTCTTATATAAAATCGATATAATAAAGTAAATTTAGAAACATAAGAATCGTGCTAACCTGTGAATATATATCAACCATAAATAAATGAATAAATAAATGAAATAATAAATCATTAACAGTACAATGTGAATAAGTGAAACATAAATAATATTACATACATCCCATAAACACCCAATCAAAATGACTATGAATGGGAGAACTAAGGTGATAAAATGGTAAATCAAACTTAGATATGCATAAGAGTTCAAATAGAACTAAATTAGTCTCTGTAGGTGACTAAAACAAACATCGTCCACCAGTGCACAAATGAGAATCAAGTTCCTCCACATGAAACAATCTTCATCTGCTATATGACACAAACTCATGATCCACCACCGCTATAGAAGAAGTTACTTCTTACCAAACGGCCACGATCCCCCACTACAGAGGATCATGGTAAGCATAAAAGACTGTAACTCTGGATACACCACATGTGCTGATCAGCTGCTGGGTCCTCTGATCACCTCATTAGATAAACAGGCTCATAGGAAATGCACAGCATGTAACAAGACATAAGAACTCTCATAGTGTAAAACCTTTCAAATTCATTAAAATATTGTAGACAAAAATACACTTACAAAAGTAGGTTCATAAGATTAACCTTAAGTCTGATGTGTCGGCCGTACACAATCGGACAGACCCGTCCTACTGGAAGCACAAGCAGTGACTCGAGATGACATCATCCTGCTCCGCCCTATGTGTTTCGTAACAGAATTACGCCATCCAGGGGCGCTAAGCGGACCCAAGGCTAATCTTATGAACCTTCTTTTTTAAGTGTTTTTTTGTCTACAATATTTTATAGACATGTGCATTTGTTTTCGTCCAAATGCATTTTCGGCCGAATTTCAGGTATTTTCATTATCGTTTTAACAAACGATAAAGAAAGTGCAGAATACGAAAACCGAAAGACCCGACATAAACAAATGCTTTATTTTCATTTTCGTTGCAACAACAGTTCGATATAGATAGGAAGTCAGATATGACACTGACAATAACAATCTGTGTCTATTGAACCTGTGGTCGAATGTGCCTAACCTTAACTCTATTAGTCCAAGATTATTCTACATAGGGAGAAAAGATTCGACATAGAGAGAAAAGATTCGACATAGAGAGAAAAGATCACTGCTGGAATTGGGTGGGGGAAGTAAAATAAAAATAATGATGATGATGATGAATGTTATTGCCCATTGTAACCAAAGAGGAGGGGCAGTGAAATAGCTAGAACTAAGTACACACGTACAGCCAACTTACTTTCACTTACGATTTGCTAGCAGAGAGAGATACACACACACAGAATCATTTCAGAAGACAGTCAATCTTAGCTGGTCCGTTTGTCAGAGAACCTGAATTATTTAGCAATTAAGCATAAGCACAGCAGCAGAAAAATAGTGAGGCAAGCTACAGTTCAACTTAACTTTTTCATAATAATCTGCTGCTATTGTGTTAGTGTTGTGAACTTGATAGTGTTGCTAGTGTTGTTATAGCCTCAGAGGCTGTCTGTGTTGTGGGGGGGATTTATTATTATAGATTCTATATTACGACGACATATCAATATCTGACACAGCGTCGGATGCCGCGCCCACTATTGCACTTGGAGATTGAGAAATGAATGTGGAAGTTGGCTGACTGTTGGGGTAGAGTAGACCATTCAACATGAACGACAAAGATTTGACAAAGCAACGAAAAACATACAAACGTCGAATCTTTGGCCTATGGTATCTGTCGAAAGTTCTAAGAAGATTCGACGGAGCAGCTACACTGTACGACGCTGCAATCGTACATTTCTGGTCAAATGCATCCGCCCATAAGCTATAGAAAAATTCTAATGTTGGTTGACTAGTAAAATAATGAATAAATATAATTATTACTAGTCATACAACATTAGAATTCTACTACAGCTAGCTTGTAGGCGGAAAATTTGACTGGAAATGTAGACATACAGTTTAGTCTTCAATGACAGATTCGACCTTAATTCATTTGGATTTTCGGACGAATGCAATTTTTAACGAAAAACGAAATAAATAAAAACAAATTTTGGGAGTAACTAAATAAATGTATTTTTCAGACGAAAAAGAAATTCCAAAACAAAATATTTCAGTGTGCACATGTCTAATATTTTAATAAATCTGAAAGTTTTTACACTATTGCAGTTCTTATGTCTCGTAACATGCTGTGCATTTCCTATGAGCCTGTTTATCTAATGAGGTGATCCGAGGACCCAGCAGCTGATCAGCACGTGTGGTGTATCCAGAGTTACAGCCTTTTATGCTTACCATGAATCTCTGTAGTGGGGGATCATGGCCGTTTGGTAAGAAGTAACTTCTTCTATATAGCGGTGGTGGATCACAAGATTGTGTCATATAGCAGATGAAGATGGTTTCATGTGGAGGAACTTGATTCTCATTTGTGCACGGGTGGACAATATTTGTTTTAGTCACCTACAGAGACTAATTTAGTTCTATTTGAACTCTTATGCATATCTAAGTTTGATTTACCATTTCATCACCTTAGTTATTTGTTCTCCCATTCATAGTCATTGTGATTGGGTGTTTAAGGGATGTATAAAATATTATTTATGTTTCACTTATTCACATTGTACTGTTAATGATTTATTATTTCACTTATTTATTCATTCATTTATGGTTGATATATATTCACAGGTTAGCGCGATTCTTATGTTTCTAAAGTTGTGAAGAGTCTGCACCAGAATTTTGGGGTATGGCGATCCAAGGATCAACTGAGGAAACAATGGTCAGACCTCAAATTGAGGGAGCAGGATCAGTACAGAAGGATGAAGAGAGTTCTTCAAAATTAAGTAGTTGTGTGTTCCTATTATTATTATTACTTACATGCTGCTCCATGTGCTTTTCATTACTGTTGTACGTTTTAAAATGGCAACTTTCATGTTCATGGGCACAGTAATTGGTCATAGGAAACATTGTTCGTTCGCCCACTAAAATACAATGTTTTGGGCAGATGCAGGTTAACTACATTTGTTCAGGCCTATTTGTATTAAAAGAAGTTTGTTGTCTAGATAGGTTTGTAACTAGAATAAAATGGAAAATTGATTCAGTGTAAGGTGAGGACACTCAGCAGCTGTTTACTCATCTGGACGCAGGAGCACTAGTGTGGGACACCAGAAAAAACTTTTTAGGGTGTCCCACACAGGTGCCCCAGTGGATACTAGGGGTGTCTCCATGTGTGAAACTTGTACAAAAAAAGAAGTATTCCAGCTTTAGAAAGGAACTAAAAATGTCTTCAGCTTGGAACTCTGACAAAACAGACAATTGTACATGACACTTCCAAGTAATGTTTCATATTCCTATTTCTGCCCTCAAATACCTGTGTGCTAAGTATACCTTTTTTTATTCACATAGGGGAGAAAAGACTCAGGACATCCGACGACACCAGGGACCCAACACCTCCTAAAGAAGGGGAAATCCCAAAACCAAAAGCAGAGGATGAGGAGGGAGACCTTTTTGAAGTGGGCGAAATAGTGACCAAAACAGGTGAGTGTCTGAGACCACAGCTTCAGGTAATAGATGTATGCCTGCATATTTATAATACATGGTGTATTTTTTTTTATTTTAGGTGATATGGATGTTGTGGAAGAAGAATCTCTTTTCACAAGTTACAGTGCCCAGATCCTCATCGGGGAGATAATGGGGTGCAATCATGATTTAAAAAAGATAAAGGAAAACATCAATGATGTTCAACAAAAAATGAAGAATATCATTGATGTTTTAGGCAGAATAAAAAACACACCAAAATTGTACCATTTTCTCGTGTATTTTTGCTTTTAAAAACAAGTATTTTAAGTGTGTCAAAATGTGCTATCTGCCATCCCAGGATATCAATGTACACATTTTGTGGGTGCAACCCCTTCCTCGCAACTGAAGTAGGTGAGAGGAAGGGGTTGCACCCCCAAAACACGTCCATTGATCACCCATGATGGGAGCTAGCACATGTTGACATTAGGCATGAGATCAGGAGGGAAATTCCCATTTTAAATCCCAATTTGTGTGCATCTTCAAAATTTGGTTTTTACAAGGGTGACATCACCTCATCTGATGAAGGCAACATCAACACAGTTTGGACATACTAATTAGGGATGGGTCGAACACCCCCCGGTTCAGTTCGCATCCAGAACATGCGAACAGGCAAAAAATTTGTTTGAACACATGAACACCATTAAAGTCTATGGGACATAAACATGAATAATCAAAAGTGCTCATTTTAAAGGCTTATATGCAAGTTATTAAGGGCGGGGCCACCCGGTGACCCCGCCCCCCTCTGAAGCACAAGGACTTCCCTATGGCTTTCCCCGTGGTGACAAAGGGGGAGGGGTCACCCGTTACATAACTGGGTGACCCCACCCCCTCTGACACACGGGGAAAGCTATAGGAAAGTCCCTGTGAAGTCCCCGTGCATCATAGGGGGTGGGGTCACCGGGTAGCCCCTGCCTCAGTTATATAAGAACTGTCAGAAGAATAGAAGCGCCACACAGCAGGAACCTCCCATGGATGCGGATTGTCCAGAGAACGAAGCGGGGAAGAAGACGGAAGAAGTGACAAGAAGACCGAAGGAAGAGGATCAGAGGAAGAAGCAGAGGAAGAAGCAGAGGAAGAAGCGGGGGAAGAACAAAATGGAGGAAGAAAACCGAATGAAGACCAGAAGAAGATGGAAGAAGAAGCGAGGAAAGAAGAAGACATTAATAAAGGAATTGTCAAAAACCAGCTATTGTCTTTTTTAACATTTTTGACACTTTTTTGTGAAATGGTAGGTGTACATTTGTACCCCATTGCCATTTCACACAGGGGGGTGGGATCTGGGGGTCCCCTTGTTAAAGGGGCTTCCAGATTCTGATAAGCCCTCCACCCGCAGACCCCCACAACCACCGGGCAAGGGTTGTGGGGATGAGGCCCTTGTTCCCATCAACATGGGGACATCCTCCCCATGTTGAGGGCATGTGGCCTAGTACAGTTCAGGGGGGGCACTCTCTCATCTCCCACCTTTTTTCCTGTGGCCTGTCAGGTTGTATGCTCAGATAAGGGTCTGGTATGGATTTTTAGGGGCACCCCCACGGCATTTTAAAAAAAAATTTGGTGCGGTGTTCCCCTTAAAATCCATACAGACTTTTTTCCTTTAGAAATGTCATTTTGTTCCCGGACTGTTGTAAACACGGGAAACATGCGCCACTTTACAGGCACACTATAGACACCCCCAGGTATGAAATTTAAAGGAATATTTCACTTTTATTGTTTCACTTTAAGCATTATTAAAATCACTTCTCCCGAAAAAACGACCGTTTTTAAAACTTTTTTTGCATTGATACATGTCCCCTGGGGCAGGATCCAGGTCCCCAAACATTTTTTATGACAATAGCTTGCATAGTAACCTTTAAAATTAGCACTTTTGATTTCTCCCATAAATTTTTAAAGGGTGTTCCTGCGAACACCCCAAATTGTTCGCTATTCGGCGAACGGGCGAACAGTCAATGTTCGAGTCGAACTCATGTTCGACCCGAACAGACAGTCCATCCCTAATACTAATGTCTGATATTGCCTTCACTTTGTCAAAGTCGAACTTTGTAAGTTCCTGAGTAGGGATGAGCCGAACACCCCCCGGTTCAGTTCGCACCAGAACCTGCGAACGGACCGAAAGTTTGCACGAACGTTAGAACCCCATTGACGTCTATGGGACTCGAACGTTCGAAATCAAAAATGCTCATTTTAAAGGCTAATTTGCATGGTATTGTCCTAAAAAGGGTTTGGGGACCCGGGTCCTACCCCAGGGGACATGTATCAATGCAAAAAAAAACTTTTAAAAACGGCCGTTTTTTCGGGAGCAGTGATTTTAATGATGCTTAAAGTAAAAAAAAAAAAAGTGAAATATTCCTTTAAATATCGTACCTGAGGGGTGTCTATAGTATGCCTGTAAAGTGACGCGTGTTTCCCGTGTTTAGAACAGTCCCTGCACCAAATGTCATTTTTAAAGGAAAAAAATCTCATTTAAAACTGCTTGCGGGTTTAATGTAATGTCAGGTCCTGGCAATATGGATGAAAATCAGTGAGACAAACGGCATGGGTACCCCCCAGTCCATTACCAGGCCCTTTGGGTCTTGTATGGATCAAACTGCTTGCGGGTTTAATGTAATGTCGGGTCCTGGCAATATGGATGAAAATCAGTGAGACAAACGGCATGGGTACCCCCCAGTCCATTACCAGGCCCTTTGGGTCTTGTATGGATATTAAGGGGAACCCCGCACCCAAATTAAAATAAGGAAAGATGTGGGGCCACCAGGCCCTATATACTCTGAACAGCAGTATACAGGCTGTAGGTTTGTTGTTAAGTAGAATCTCTTTGTAATTTTGAACGGGTACATTTTTAACGTGTTTAGCTCCAGCCAAAAAATCTTTTTTAAGCTTTTTGGAAAACATAGGGAAGGGTTATCACCCCTGTGACATTTGTTTTGCTGTCTTTCCTCCTCTTCAGAAGATTTCACCTCACTTTTTGTCCCAATGGATTGGAAAGCATCAGTGGAAAGGAGAAATGTTTTTCCCATATTAACTCTTACAGGAGAGAATTTCCCTTCCTAGGGGTAGATTTATTCTCACTTCCTGTTGTCTCCTTCCGTTTGCAAGTAGGAGTCGTTTGTAAGTTAGTTGTTTGAAAGTAGGGTCCTGCCCTATATACTCAGCAGAAATTTGGGCCTTAGGTGTTGCTGTGGCCACAACACTGTAAGCCCTCACAGGGCTCTGCTGTGAAATATTAGATCAAGAATTGTAATTACATGCCCCTGTTGAACAGGAGGTGAAAAATTAGGCCTTAGGCACTGGTGCTGGTGCCACAACACTGCAACCCCTCACAGACACTCTAGTTGGAATGCAGGAACGAGCCCTGCTGCAAAGTATTGCATCAAAAATTGTAATTACACGCCCCTGTTAAACAAGGGCTGAAAAATTGGGCCTTAGGCACTGGTGCTGGTGCCACAACACTGCAACCCCTCACAGACACTCTAGTTGGAATGCAGGAACAAGCCCTGCTGCAAAGTATTACATCAAAAATCGTAATTACACGCCCCTGTTAAACAGGGGCTGAAAAATTGTGCCTTAGGCACTGGTGGTGGCACCCAGAACCAAAAATGTTCTTACAAGCTATCAGCGTGATGATTGAGGAGGAAGAGGATAATTACTCAGGGATAGTCACTCAGCATCAGCATAGGCAGTCTTTGAAGGGATCTGAGATTTCAAAAAAAATTATTCGGTTACATCAGCATCAGGTGCTTGGTAGCTGGTGGTGATCCAAGACTCATTCATTTTTATGAAGGTCAGTCGATCGACCGAGTCAGTGGACAGACGCACCCTGTGATCGGTTACCACGCCTCCAGCAGCACTGAATGTGCGTTCCGAAAGAACGCTGGATGCAGGACAGGCCAGTAGCTCAATTGCATACTGTGCAAGCTCTGGCCAGTGATCCATCCTCAAGACCCAGTAACCCAGAGGATTTTCGGTGGGAAAGGTGTCCAAGTCTGATCTTGCCCCTAGGTATTCCTGCACCATGTAAAACAGACGCTGGCGATGGTTGCTGGAACCGATCATACCTTGGGGCTGCGGACCAAAAAATTGTCTGAACGCATCGGTCAGACGACCACCTTCTCCACCGCTCCTTCTTTGACTGACCGAAGCCTCAGCAACACGTTGTCCAGAAACAGGAGTTTGTAACCTCCCAGTCTCTGGGAACGCGTTGCACAGACCTTTCTGCAAGGCCTCCCGAAGATGTTTCATCCTCTGCTCCCTCTGCGATGGCAAGATAAGGTCCGCAACCTTACCCTTGTAACGTGGATCAAGGAGGGTTGCCAGCCAGTATTGGTCCTTCTCCTTGATACCACGAATACGAGGATCCTTACGCAGGCTTTGCAGGATCAGGGAGGCCATGCAGCGTAGGTTTGCTGAGGCATTCGGTCCGGAGTCCTCTGGGTCACTAAGGACGACATGGTCCGCAGCCACCTCCTCCCAGCCACGTACAAGTCCATGTGTTTCTTGGGACTGATCCCTTAAAGACTGCTGCTGATGCTGAGTGCTAGGCTCCACCTCCATACTGACACAATCTTCCTCCTCCCCCTCCTCCTCTTCCTCCTCGTCCTCTTCCTGTGTGATCGGCGGGCACGCAGGAACACTGTCTGGATAAAGGGGGCCTTGAGAGCTAAGGAAGTCCTCCTCTTCCTGCCTCTGTTCTGCCTCAAGTGCCCTGTCCATTATTCCACGCAGCGTGTGCTCCAACAGGTGGACAAGGGGGACAGTGTCACTGATGCATGCACTGTCACTGCTCACCATCCTCGTGGCCTCCTCAAATGGTGACAGGACAGTGCATGCATCCCTGATCATGGCCCACTGGCGTGGGGAAAAAAAAAACAAGCTCCCCTGACCCTGTCCTGGTGCCATAGTCGCACAGGTACTCATTGATGGCCCTCTGCTGCGTGTGCAGCCGCTGCAGCATGGCCAACGTTGAGTTCCACCTGGTGGGCATGTCACAGATTAGGCGGTTCTTGGGCAGGTTAAACTCCTTTTGGAGGTCCGTCAGCCGAGCACTGGCATTATATGACCGGCGGAAATGCACACAGACTTTCCTGGCCTGCCTCAGGACATCCTGTAAGCCCGGGTACCTGCCCAAGAACCGCTGCACCACCAAGTTAAGGACGTGAGCCAAACAGGGCACATGGGTCATTTGTCCCTGTCGGAGGGCAGAGAGGAGGTTGGTGCCATTGTCGCAAACCACCATTCCTGCCTTAAGTTGGCGTGGCGTCAACCACCTCTGAACCTGCCCCTGCAGAGCTGACAGAACCTCTGCCCCAGTGTGGCTCCTGTCCCCCAAGCACACCAGCTCAAGCACCGCATGGCATCTTTTGGCCTGCGTACTTGCGTAGCCCCTTGAACGCCTACGGAGCACCGCTGGTTCCGAGGAAGAGGCCATGGAGGAAGAAGAAGAGGAGGGGGTGGAGGAGAGAGGTGTGTCACAATCATTAGCATTTTGGAGGCGTGGTGGCGGAACAACCTCCAACACTACTGCACCTTGTCCTGCATCCTTCCCAGCTGCCAGCAGAGTCACCCAATGCGCCGTGAAACTTAGGTAACGTCCCTGTCCATGCCTGCTGGACCATGAGTCAGCGGTAATATGCACCTTACCGCTGACCGCCCTGTCCAGCGAGGCATGGACATTGCCTTCTACATGCTGGTAGAGAGCCGGAATCGCCTTCCGTGAGAAAAAGTGGCGTTTGGGTACCTGCCACTGAGGAACCGCACATTGCACAAACTCACGGAAGGGGGCAGAGTCTACCAACTGAAAAGGCAGCAGTTGAAGTGCTAGCAATTTTGCCAAGCTAGCATTCAACCATTGGGCATGTGGATGGCTGGGAGCAAACTTCTTTCGGCGGTGCAGCAGCTGGGGCAGGGAAATTTGCCTGGTACAATCTGACGTCGGTGTACCAAAATCAGATTGCCCACAAGTACGTGGCTGTGACACACCTAATTCTACACCTTCATTCCTCTCAGTGCAGGTCTCAGAGAGGACTGAAGGTCTAGTGGGGTTGGAAATCTCAGCTGATGAGGAGCAAGCAGAGGTCCTCTTTGTTCTTTGGTGTGGGTCTTTTAGATACGCTTGCCAACGAACTGCATGGCAGGTCAACATATGTCTGGTCAAGCATGTGGTACCCAAGCGGGAGATGTTTTGGCCACGCAAGATACGCTTGAGACATATGTTGCAAATAGCAGCGGTGCGATCTGATGCACTCGTCTCAAAAAAGGCCCACACCAAAGAACTTTTTGAATAACGCGCAGAGACTGCAGCGCCCTGCACATGTGGAGCTTTGGGGTGTGATGCAGTCAATGTGCTGCCCTTAGGCTGGCCCCTGGAGGGAATCCTGCCTCGTTGGTGATGTGCCGCCTCCTCCTCCTCTTCCTCCTCCTCCTCCTCCTCTCTCCTATCAGGCACCCACGTTGAGTCAGTGACCTCATCATCCCCTCCCTCCTCATCACTGGAGCAAACCTGGTAGTATGCTGCAGCAGGGGGAGCATGACTGCCAGATTGCTGTCCTTCTTGGGCACCCCCTCTGTCCGTGTTCGTGTTACTGCCTTCATCGAGCTCAGTATCATCATCAGAGCCTTCCAAACGCTGGGCATCCTCCTGGAGCATGTACCCAACACTGTGGTCAAACAGTTCGAGGGACTCCTCAGGAGGACATGGTGGGGCTAGGGAAGGAGTCACTGATGACATTGAGCCGAGGGAAGAGGCCGCTGCTTTGCCAGACAAAGTACCCTGGGCATGGGTGAGAGAGGATGAGGAGGATGAGGACGGCTTGGTCATCCACTCGACCAAGTCTTCCGCATGTTGCGGCTCAACATGGCTAGCTGCCGAAAAAAAGGCCAAGCGTGTCCCATGGCCACGTGCTGATGAGGATGCACCGTCTCCACGACCAGCACTAGACACAGAGCCTGCTTGCCCTCTCTTATTGGCTTGTGACTGTCTGCCTCTCCTTCTTGGCCTTCCAGACATACTAATGGCCTGTAGCTGCACTAAGCTGGGATATATATATATATATATATATATATATATATATATATATATATATATGTACTGATACTGCAGCTAGCAAAATCAACTGCCTGCCTGTAGTATGAGAACACCACCAACCTTCTACAGGTAGCTTTAGCTGAACACTGTGAGGTGGACACACCCCACTAACTTGTAGGTTTAGCAGAACACTGTGAGCAGGACGCACTGCACTAACTGTAAATAGTCTAGCTGCCTGACTGTGGTACTAATAGGATCAAAAGAACACCAGCAATTTTCTTCAGGTAGCTGTATTTACTGTAACAAGACAAGCCTGCCTGTCAGTAAGAAGATAACAGAAACGGATCTAGCTGAACACTGTGAGCAGGACGCACCCCACTAGCTTGTAGGTTTAGCTGAACACTGTGAGGTGGACGCACCCCACTAACTTGTAGGTTTAGCTGAACACTGTGAGCAGGACGCACCCCACTAACTTGTAGGTTTAGCAGAACACTGTGAGCAGGACGCACTGCACTAACTGTAAATAGTCTAGCTGTCTGACTGTGGTACTAATAGGATCAAAAGAACATCAGTAATTTTCTTTAAAATACTGTAACAAGACAAGCCTGCCTGTCAGTAAGAAGATAACAGGAACGGATCTAGCTGAACACTGTGAGCAGGACGCACCCCACTAGCTTGTAGGTTTAGCTGAACACTGTGAGGTGGACGCACCCCACTAACTTGTAGGTTTAGCTGAACACTGTGAGCAGGACGCACCCCACTAACTTGTAGGTTTAGCAGAACACTGTGAGCAGGACGCACTGCACTAACTGTAAATAGTCTAGCTGCCTGACTGTGGTACTAATAGGATCAAAAGAACACCAGCAATTTTCTTCAGGTAGCTGTATTTACTGTAACAAGACAAGCCTGCCTGTCAGTAAGAAGATAACAGAAACGGATCTAGCTGAACACTGTGAGCAGGACGCACCCCACTAGCTTGTAGGTTTAGCTGAACACTGTGAGGTGGACGCACCCCACTAACTTGTAGGTTTAGCTGAACACTGTGAGCAGGACGCACCCCACTAACTTGTAGGTTTAGCAGAACACTGTGAGCAGGACGCACTGCACTAACTGTAAATAGTCTAGCTGCCTGACTGTGGTACTAATAGGATCAAAAGAACACCAGCAATTTTCTTCAGGTAGCTGTATTTACTGTAACAAGACAAGCCTGCCTGTCAGTAAGAAGATAACAGAAACGGATCTAGCTGAACACTGTGAGCAGGACGCACCCCACTAGCTTGTAGGTTTAGCTGAACACTGTGAGGTGGACGCACCCCACTAACTTGTAGGTTTAGCTGAACACTGTGAGCAGGACGCACCCCACTTACTTGTAGGTTTAGCAGAACACTGTGGGCAGGACGCACTGCACTAACTGTAAATAGTCTAGCTGCCTGACTGTGGTACTAATAGGATCAAAAGAACACCAGTAATTTTCTTTAAAATACTGTAACAAGACAAGCCTGCCTGTCAGTAAGAAGATAACAGGAACGGATCTAGCTGAACACTGTGAGCAGGACGCACTGCACTAAATGTAAATAGTCTAGCTGCCTGACTGTGGTACTAATAGGATCAAAAGAACACCAGTAATTTTCTTCAAAATACTGTAACAAGACAAGCCTGCCTGTCAGTAGGAATATAACAGGAACGGATCTAGCTGAACACTGTGAGCAGGACGCACTGCACTAAATGTAAATAGTCTAGAAGATAACAGGAACGGATCTAGCTAAACTGAATACAGTGTATATATATATATATATATATATATATATATATATATATATATATATATATATATATATATATGCAACACCTGGGATGCATATATATACACAATACACTTTAAGTGCAGCTAACTGACTGACTGTCCTGCCTAATCTAGCTAACTCAAATGAAATGACACTGTCTCTCTCTCTCTAAGCACACCGGAACACACTGCACAGGGCCGCCGTGTAGGCGGCCTTATATAGTGTGGGGCGTGTACTAAATCCCCTGAGCCATAATTGGCCAAAGCCTCCTTGGCTTTGGCCAATTATGGCTCTCTGTTAAGGCGGCGCTGTGATTGGCCAAGCATGCGGGTCATAGTGCATGCTTGGCCAATCATCAGCAAGCAATGCACTGCGATGCCGCAGTGAATTATGGGCCGTGACGCGCCACACGAATTTGGCGCGAACGGCCCATATCGTTCGCAATTCGGCGAACGATCGAAAAGCCGATGTTCGACTCGAACATGGGTTCGACTCGAACACGAAGCTCATCCCTATTCCTGAGTTGTGTATGTTCTGTTTGGAAACATGCCTGTTGAACCAAAAAAAGGCTATTTCTAATGTGACCCAAAAAAATGTTATACAACAAAGATGTTAGTTTGTTCAAAAACCCTTTTCTAATGCACATGTGAATGTTCTTTTTAGTAAAATGTTTTCTACTCAACAATGTGTGGCTTCTTATTTTAATGCTCAAAAGCAGTTTTTGTAGTAAGTTGGTGTTTACACTGACAATGGGGGTTATTTACTAAAGGCAAATCCACTTTGCACTACAAGTGCACTTTCATTGGAGTTTCAAGTGCACTTTTGCAGTGCACTTGGAGTGCACTTGGTGTGCAAAATGTATTTTCATTTAGTAAATAACTCCCACAGTGCTATTTGCCACAATCATGCTATTTTCCTGACTACCAAAAAATCACAAAAAAGGCCCACAAGCAGTAAATACCAGGAAATATTATTTCTGTTTTTCCAAAAAAAATTATTTTTAAAATGTTTCTTGATTGTGTGGCATGTCAATGGCCCCCCTACCTGCAAAGTACTCCAGATATTTTTGTCTCACTTCGCGGGGGCTTTGGGGGAGCAAGCCAGAACGGCCAGCTTCAAGTGCCATCAGGGTTGAAGGATCAGGAAAGCCGGCCTCAGTCCCAACTGAGGTCACATAGTTTGTAGCATTTTTTCAAAGAAAATTGTGCATAATGCAGCAGGCAAGCACAATATGATTGAGTTTATATCCCTCCATGTGGATTGGTGTCAGAAATAGGTGGAATCGGCTGGCCATTATCCCAAAAGCGTTCTCCACCACTCTTCTGGCTCTGGCCAGCCGGTAATTAAAAACCCTCTGGTCCAGGGTGAGGGTCCTCATAGGGAATGGCCGCATAAGATGGTCCCCCAGTGCAAATGCGTCATCCGCGACAAAGACGAACGGGAGTTCTTCCACATTGTCTTCTGGAGGTGGCAAGCCCAAGCTGCCATTCTGGAGCCATCAGGAAAAATGTCTGTGTGGGCGATGAATCCACCATCCGACATCCTTCCATTTTTCCCCACGTCCACATGCAGGAACTCATAAGTAGCCGACATCACTGCCAACAACACAATACTATTAAACCCCTTGTAATTATAATAGTATGACCTGAGTTGGTGGGCGAGACTATGTGGACGTGTTTCCCATCTATTGCCCCTCCGCAGTTGGGAAAGTCCAACCGCTGGGCAAAGTGGGATGCCACAGTCTGCCATTCCTGTGATGTTGAAGGAAACTGTGGATTCAAACAAGAAAACAAATAGTAATTTTGCACATAACATTGCAAGCAGATTATACACAAACATTCTTGGCCAACATCAGTATAACATTTATTTTAAGGAGTACTTAAAGACAAAAATATAAGATCCACTTATCACATTCCTCTCCCCCTCTGAAGGCCCATTGTAAAAAATTTTAGGGAGGGAGATGTTTTGGACAGGTAAATAATGTGTGTTTCTTTGGCTAGCCCCTCCTTACTTTACACTATTGGCAGCCCACTGGACAGGTAAGAAGTGTCATAATACAAAAATATGAATACACACTGTCCTAATTGAAGCACGTTTTTACATTGTGCAATTACCCATTAAGATAATAGGAGAACAAAACTTTAAACAGTACCATTTGAAAGTATTCAGGCAGGACCTTTCACTACATGCTTTGGTGAATTCATCAATAAATATGACCACAAAAGAGGTAGGTAGTGTGTATGGGTTGGTCAAAGTCAGCAGATAGAGGATTGGTATCGGTTGACTTAGCGGTTGGGGGGGAGGGAGGGTTCCAAATGATTTTGGGACCCCCAAAAAAAGCCTCTGGCACTCTGCATGAATTTAAGCACAGAAATAAAATTTGTACACATTTTAGGGGGTGTTTAGGGTAAAGCACTACAATGGAGCTGACAAAATACATTGTTAAGTGACTAGGCTAGGTGTGTATGGGCCTATGATAGCATGGTGGGGAGGTTAGTGAAGGCAAATACGCATGAAGGACAAAAAAGGAAGTTTAAAAAATTCAAGTATGCATGAGGATAAAGAGGAAAGAATAAAACTTACCTTAATATAGTCCTTCTGCAGGACCTGAATGATGGCAGAACAGGTCTCTGGAATAATGATCCCCAGAGCCTGGGGGGAGATGCCTGTAGAGAACTTGATGTCCTGCAGACTTCACCCTGTCGCCAAGTACCGCAACATGGCGACTAGCATCTGCTCGGGAGTGATGGCTTGCTGCATGCAGGTGTCCTGCCTGCTAATATAAGGGGACAGCAAAGCCAACAAACTGTGAAAAACGGGGTCTGTCATCCAGGGATAATTCCGGAATTCATCAGGATTATTCTCACGGATCTCACGCAACAAAGGCATATGAGAGAATTGGTCATGCTGGAGCAACCAATTCTTCATCCATGAACTCCTCCCCATCCTGTTCATGGACTGGGCTTGGGTCAAATCAAGAACCCCAACACCAAGCCTCCTCACAGTACGAACTCTACGACGAGTACGTAACTGCAACATGGCTTCAAAATGGTCGGCTGGTCAGAACGAACTAACAGAACGCACTAAAAAACTGAAAGGCCTGAGAAGAGCGAGCTTCAAATCAGAAACGAGCGGAAAAGAACGCACTGCAAATTCAAATACATACTATAAAATATGCACTAAAAAACAAATGCAAACTGACTACATGCACTGAAAACCAGATACGAACCCACAAGCACAAACTGAAAAGCAGTAATGATCGGAAAAGCACGAGTCTGAAAAGCGCGATTCGTCTCTCACCAAACTTCTACTAACATGAGATAAACATGAGATTAGCATAAGAAGCCCAAAGGGTGGCGCACTGGCTATTGAACATCCTCTTTCTAGTGCCATCGTACATGTTGTACGTCACCGCGTTCTTGACGTTCGCAAATTCCGACCAACTTTATGTGACCGCGTGTATACAAGACAAGTTTGAGCCAACATGGATTTTGTTGTCAGAATGTGCGATCGTGTGTACGCGGCATTACAATGGGTTGAAACATGGAGGCGCTGCAGCGCACCACAATGCGCATTTCATGTGTTATGATACACTGTGTTGAATTGTTATGTACAGGATTAAGACCATTGCAATGCTTTGGCAGCCTATTGCTAATTATTAGGCTGTCTTAAGGCAACCCATCTTATTGTGCAGCCTAATGCATGTACATTAATGCACCACAAATGATATATATAAAAAGGACCTTAAAGTTAAAGTCCACGCTAAAACTAAAATCCCTGCATCTATAGAAGCCCACAATCTAACACTAACCTATCTAGCCCTGTAAAGAAAAAAGGAGTATACATATCTTTTCTGAAGGTGATCCGACCCAATCCCACACTGAGCTTTCATCTGCGGCTTCGCAGAGGACATGTCCGACAACGGAAGCCCCATAGTAAGTCTATGGGTGACGTCACTTCCCATTCATTTCACAGCCATTGCCAGTCGTGTCCTTTGCAAAGTTTCCGCCGCTAGAGATCGGGTCAGATCGGCTTCAGAAAAGGCATGTATACTAATTTTTTTCTTTACAGGGCTAGATAGGTTAGTGTTAGATCGTGGGTGTCTAGGGATTTTAGTTTTAGCATGTACTTCCACTTTAAGATACACATATGTTAAGTACTGGTGTGTTGATCAACCATTTTTTTTTATCTGATCTCTTCCCTTGTTCCCCCAATATGACCCAGTGCTAGGAACCATTTCTTCCTTGTTTCCATTACATACACATGCAATACTTGGGCACAGTTCTTGATGGTCTGAGCGTACATATATATGAAAATGACAGATAATAAACAAATGCTCATGATGTTCCTCCTGCAGTTCTCTCACTAGATCCATATTATTTTTTATGAGTTTATTAGAGATAAAAGTCTAACTAGAATATTTGACAAAACTGACGTATATAAAGACACTCGCACGAGGCAATGGCATATGAAATAGAGAAATTCAAGTCTTAACATTTAACATCTCACTGCCAATTACATGAATTCTATAAGAATGAGCCAATGAATAGCTGGTAGTTATTTGAAATATAACACTTTTGAAGCTTAACATGTATTAGGTAAAATAAGAATCAGTCTGCTCCATGCTCAGCTCTCCAACTGGAACTAGGGAGCATAATAAATGGCAGCTCGGTTTAACTTTAACTTTTTGCCTTACAGATTTGTGGAATGGAATCCATACAAAAGCCTGGATAACCTCCAGCCCTGTATATCCTCCACAGAGCTCAATTGTATACATGCAGCCACTTAACATGTTGACATTCCCCATTGCAGAATAAAACTGAAATAACAAATTAGTGCTCTCCTCCGTGAGACATAGTAGATATTTTTGTGTGTGCATCCTATTAAATTGTGTCTCAATTAATACATACTAGATAGATAATAAAACCAATGTAAAAGTAACAATTATCACTGATTTAGATGTGCTAGTAAACAAAGCTAACATTACATGTTTTTATACTTCTTCTGTAAAGGGTAACCTCTGTTCAAACAAGGTTAACCATTTTAATATTTTTAGATATACAGTATCTCACAAAAGTGAGTACACCCTCACATTTTTATAAATATTTTCTTCTATCTTTTTATGTGACAGCACTAGGGATGAGCTTCGAGTCGAACATCGCATGTTCGACCGTTTGTCGAATTGCGAACGTTATGGGCCGTTCGCGCCAAATTCGCGTGGCGTGTCATGGCCCATAATTCACTGCGGCATGTGGCTGATGATTGGCTAAGCATGCACTATGACCCACATGCTTGGCCAATCACAGCACCGTCTGCACATTTGGCTCAGGGGGTTTAGTACACTCCCCACACTATATAAGGCCGCCTGCGTGGCGGCCTTGTGTAGTGTGTTGCAGCGGCGGAGAGAGATACACAGAGAGACAGTGTCATTTGATTTAAGCTAGATAGAGTAGGCAGGCGAGTCAGTTAGCTGCACTTACAGTGTATTGTGTATATATATATATATATATGCATCCTAGGTGTTGTATATATATATATATATATATATATATATATATATATATATATATATATATATATATACACTGTATTCAGTTTAGCTAGATCATTTCCTGTTATTCTCTTCCTACTGACAGGCAGGCAGGTGTTTTTACAGTATTTACAGTTACCTGAAGAAAATTGCTGGTGTTCTTCTGATCCTATTAGTCCTATTAGCTACAGTATTTACAGTTAGTGTAGTGCGTCCTCTGCACAGTGTGCACCTAAAGCTACCTCAAGAAAATTGGTGGTGTTCTTCTGATTCTATTAGTACCGCAGGCAGCTGCAGAATTTACAGTTAGTGTAGTGCGTCCTCTGCACAGTGTGCACCTAAAGCTACCTGAAGACAATTGCTGCTGTTCTGATCCTATTAATACCACAGGCAGGCAGCTGCAGTATTTAAAGTTAGTGTACTGTGTCCTCTGCACAGTGTGCACCTAAAGCTACCTGTAAAAAATTGGTGGTGTTTTTCTGATCCTATTAGTACCACGGGCAGGCAGCTACAGTATTTACAGTTAGTGTACTGCATCCTCTGCACAGTGTGCACCTAAAGCTACCTGAAGAAAATTGGTGGTGTTCTTCTGATCCTATTAGTACCACAGGCAGGCAGCTGGAGTATTTACAGTTAGTGTACTGTGTCCTCTGCACAGTGTGCACCTAAAGCTACCTGAAGAAAATTGCTGTTGTTCTGATCCTATTAATACCATAGGCAGGCAGCTACAGTATTTACAGTTAGTGTACTGTGTCCTCTGCACAGTGTGCACCTAAATCTATCTGAAGAAAATTGGTGGTGTTCTTCTGATCCTATTATGACCACAGGCAGGCAGCTACAGTATTTACAGTTAATGTACTGTGTCCTCTGCACAGTGTGCACCTAAAGCTACCTGAAGTAAATTGCTGGTGTTCTTCTGATCCTATTAGTACCACAGGCAGGCAGCTACAGTATTTACAGTTAGTGTACTGTGTCCTCTGCACAGTGTGCACCTAAAGCTACCTGAAGACAATTGCTGGTGTTCTCATACTAATAATACTACAGGCAAGCAGTTGATTCTGCTAGCTCCTGTATCAGTATATATATACATCCCAGCTTTGTGCAGCTACATCTCACTGCAGGCCATTAGTATGTCTGGAAGGCCAACAAGGAGAGGCAGACAGTCACAAGCCAATAAAAGAGGGCAAGCAGGCTCTGTGTCTAGAGGCAACAGTGCTGGTGGTGGAGACGGTGCATCCTTATCAGCACGTGGCCGTGGGACATGCTTGTCCTTTTTTTCAGCAGCTGGCCGTGTTGAGCCGCAACATGTGGAAGACTTGGTAGAGTGGATGACCAAGCCGTCCTCATCCTCCTCATCATCTCTCACCCAGGCTCAGGGTACTTTGTCTGGCAAAGCAGCTGTCAACGCGACCCCTTCCCTCGGCTCAATGGTATCAGTCACTCCTTCCCTAGCCCCACCATGTACTCCTGAGGAGTCCCCTGAACTGTTTGACCATAGTGTTGAGTACATGCTCCAGGAGGATGCCCAGCATTTTGAAGGCTCCAATGATGGTACCCAGTTAGAGGAAAGGCAGTAACGTGAGCCCAGAGAGAGGGGGTGACCAAGAAGGACAGCAATCTGCCAGTCATGTTCCCCCAGCTGCAGCATACTGCCAGCTTTGCTCCAGTGATGAGGAGGGAGGGGATGATGAGGTCACTGACTCCACGTGGGTGCCTGATAGGAGAGAGGAGGAGGGGGCACATCTCCAACGAGGCAGGATGCCCTCCAGGGGCCAGCTTAAGGGCAGCACAAAAACTGCATCACACCACAGAGCTCCGCATGTGCAGGGCGCTGCTGTCTCTGCACGTTATTCCAAAAGTTCTTTGGTGTGGGCCTTTTTTGAGACAAGTGCATCAGGTCCCACCACTGCTATTTGCAACATATGTCTCAAGCGTATCTCACGTGGCCAAAATATCACCCGCTTGGGCACCACATGCTTTACCAGACATATGTCGACCTGCCATGCAGTTCGTTGGAAAGCATACCTAAAAGACCCACACCAAAGAACAAAGCGGAACTCTCCTTGCTCCTCATTAGCTGGGATCTCCAACCCCACTATACCTTCAGTCCTCTCTAAAACCTGCACTGAGAGGAATGAAGGTGTAGAATTAGGTGTGTCACAGCCAAGTACTTGCGGGAAATCTGCTATTGTTACACCGACGTTAGATTGTACCAGGCAAATTTCCCTGCCCCAGCTGCTGCACCGCTGAAAGAAGTTTGCTCCCAGCCATCCACATGCCCATTGGTAGAATCCTAGCTTGGCTAAATTGCTAGCACTTCAACTGCTGCCTTTTCAGTTGGCAGACTCTGCTCCCTTCCGTAAGTTTGTGGAATGTGCGGTTCCTCAGTGGCAGGTTCCCAAACTCCACTTTTTCTCATGGAAGGCAATTGTGGCTTTCTACCGGCATGTGGAAGTCAATGTCTTGGCCTCACTGCACAGGGCAGTCAGTGGTAAGGTGCATATTACCGCTGACTCATGGTCCAGCAGGCATGGACAGGGATGTTACCCATCTTTCACCATGCACTGGGTGACTCTTCTGGCAGCTGGGAAGGATGCAGGACAGGGTGCAGTAGTGTTGGAGGTTGTTCTGCCACCACGCCTCCAAAATTCTACTAGTGGTGATTCTACCACACCTCTCTCCTCCATCCCCTCCTCTTCTTATTCCTCCATGGCCTCTTCCTGTGCTGATTTGTCCTCAGAACCAGCGGTGCTCCGTAGGTGTTCAAGGGGCTACGCAAGCACGCAGGCAAAAAGATGCCATGTGGTGTTTGAGCTGCTTTGCTTGGGGGACAGGAGCCACACTGGGGCAGAGATTCTGTCAGCTCTGCAGGGGCAGGTTCAGAGGTGGTTGACGCCATGCCAGCTTAAGCCAGGTATGGTGGTTTGCGACAATGGCACCAACCTCCTCTCCGCCCTCCGACAGGGACAACTGACCCATGTGCTCTGTTTGGCTCACATCCTTAACTTGGTGGTGCAGCGGTTCTTGGGCAGGTACCGGGGCTTACAGGGTGTTCTGAGGCAGGCCAGGAAAGTTTGTGTTCTTTTCCACAGGTCATATAATGCCAGTGCTCAGCTGGCTGACCTCCAAAAGGAATTTAACCTGCCCAAGAACCGCTTAACATGCCCACATGCCCACCAGGTGGAACTCAATGTTGGCCATGCTGAAGTGCCTGCACACACAGCAGAGGGCCCTCAATGACTACCTGTGCGAGTATGACACCAGGACAGGGTCAGGGGACCTTGTTTTTTTTCCCCATGCCAGTGGGCTATGATCAGGGATGCATACACTGTCCTTTCACCATTTGAGGAGGCCATGAGGATGGTGAGCAGTGACAGTGCATGCATCAGTGACGCTGTCCCTCTTGTCCACCTGTTGGAGCACACACTGCGTGGAATAATGGACAGGGCACTTGAGGCAGAACAGAGGGAGGAAGAGGAGGACTTTTTTACCTCTCAAGGCCCTCTTTATCCAGACAATGTTCCTGTGTGCCAGCTGATCACACAAGAAGAGAACGAGAAGGAGGAGGATTGTGTCAGCATGGAAGTGGAGCCTGGCACTCAGCATCAGCAGCAGTCTTCAAGGAATCATTTACAGTCCTAAGAAACCCATGGACTTGTACATGGCTAAGAGAAGGTGGCTGCAGATCATGTCGTCCTTAGTGACCCAGAGGACTCTGGACCGAATGCCTCAGCAAACCTACGCTGCATGGCCTCCCTGATCCTGCAAAGCCTGCGGAAGGATTATCGTATTCGTGGTATCAAGGGGGGGATGAATATTGGCTGGCAACCCTTCTTGATCCACATTACAAGGGTAAGATTGCGGACCTTATCTTGCTGTCGCAGAGGGAGCAGAGGATGAAACATCTTCGGGAGGCCTTGCAGAAAGGTTTGTGCAACGCGTTTCCAGAGCCTGGGAGGTTACAATTTCCTGGTCCTCCTGGACAATATGTTGCTCAGGCTTCGGTCAGTCACAGAAGTAGCAGTGAAGAAGGTGGCCGTCTGACCGATGCGTTCAGACAATTTTTTAGTCTGCAGCCCCAAGGTCTGATCGGTTCCAGCAATCATCATCAGCATCTGATTCACATGGTGCAGGATTACCTAGGGGCAAGATCAGACTTGGACACCTTTCCCACCGAAAATCCTCTGGGTTACTGGGTCTTGAGGATGGATCACTGGCCAGAGCTTGCACAGTATGCAATTGAGCTACTGGCCTGTCCTGCATCCAGCGTTCTTTTGGAACGCACATTCAGTGCTGCTGGAGGCTTTGTAACCGATCACAGGGTGCACCTGTCCACCAAATCGGTCGATCGGCTGACCTTCATAAAAATGAATCAGTCTTGGATCACCAGCTACCAAGCACCTGATGCTGATGTAACCGATTTTTTTTTTTTTTAATGTGAGATCCCTTGAAGACTGCCTATGCTAATGCTGAGTGACTATCCTGTTATGCTGAGTGACAATCCTCTTCCACCTCAATTTTCATGCTGATAATTTGTAAGAACATTTTTGGTTCTGAGCACCTCCACCAGTGGCCATGGCGTCCAATTTTTCTGCCCCTTTTTAACAGGGGCGTGTAATTACAATTTTTGATGCAATACTTTGCAGCAGGGCTCATTCCTGCGCTCCAACTATAGTATCTGTGAGGGGTTGCAGTGTTGTGGCACCAGCACCAGTCCCCAAGGCCCAATTTTTCAGCCCCTGTTTAACAGGGGCGTATAATTACAATTTTTGATGCAATACTTTGCAACAGGGCTCATTTCTGCGCTCCAGCTATAGCATCTGTGAGGGGTTGCAGTGTTGTGGCAATTTTTCTGCCCCTGTTTAACAGGGGAGTGTAATTAAAATTTTTGATGCAATAATTTGCAGCAGGGCTCATTCCTGTGCTCCAACTAGAGTATCTTTGAGGGGTTGCAGTGGTGTGGCACCAGTGCCTAAGGCCCAATTTTTCTGCCCCTGTTCAACAGGGACATGTAATTACAATTCTTGATCTAATATTTCACAGCAGGGCCCATTCCTGCACCCACCAAGAGTAACTGTGGGGGCTTACAGTGTTGTGGCAACACCAACACATAAGGCCCCAATTTCTGCAGAGTATATAGGGCAGGCTCCTACTTTCAAACATCCAACTTACAAACGGCTCCCACTTGCAACAGGAAGTGAGATGAAATCTACCCCTAGGAAGGGAAATTCTCTCCTGTAAGAGTTAATATGGGAAAAATGTGTCTCATCTTCACTGATGCTTTATGACCAAACCTTGCTTCACTAAAAAACCCAAATTTTTAAAAAACATTTGTCATTGGGACAGAAAGTGAGGTGAAATCTTTTGAAGAGGTGCACAGACAGCAAAACAAATGTTACAGGGGTGATAACCCTTCCCTATGTTTTCCAAAAAGCTTACAAATTGATTTTTTGGCTGGAGCTATACTTTAAAAATGTACCAGTTCAAAATTACAAACACATTCTACTTAACAACAAACCTACAGTCCCTGTCTTGTTTGCACTGTCTGTATACTGCTGTTCAAAGTATATAGGGCCTGGGGGCCCCACGCCTTTCCTTTTTTTAATTTGGGTGCGGGGTTCCCCTTAATATCCATACAAGACCCAAAGGGCCTGGTAATGGACAACATGCTGTTTGTCTCACTGGTTTTCATCCATATTGCCGGGACCTGACATTACATTAAAGCCGCAAGCAGTTTTAAATTGCTTTTTTCCTTTAAAAATGTCGTTTTGTGCAGGGACTGTTCTAAGTACGGGAAACACACGCCACTTTACAGGCATACTATAGACACCCCCCAGGTACGATATTTAAAGGAATATTTCACTTTTTTTTTCACTTTAAGCATCATTAAAACCACTGTTTCCGAAAAAACGTCCCTTTTTAAAAAATTTTTTTGCATTGATACATGTCCCCTGGGGCAGGACCCGGGTCCCCAAACCCTTTTTAGGACAATAACTTGCATATTAGACTTTAAATTTAGCACTTTTGATTTTGAACGTTCGAGTCCCATAAACTTTAACAGGGTTCTAAAGTTTGCGCAAACTTTTGGTCCGTTCACAGGTTCTGGTGCGAACTGAACCGGGGGGGTGTTCGGCTCATCCCTAGACAGCACTGAAGAAATTACACTTTGCTACAATGTAAAGTAGTGAGTGTACAGCTTGTATAACAAATGTAAATTTGCTGTCCCCATAAAAATAACTCAACACACAGCCATTAATGTCTAAATTGCTGCCAACAAAAGTGAGTACATCCCTAAATGAAAATGAAAATGTCCCAATTAGCCATTTTCTCTCCCTGGTGTCATGTGACTCGTTACTGTTACAAGGTCTCAGGTGTGAATGGGGAGCAGGTGTGTTAAATTTGGTGTTATCGCTCTCACTCTCTCATACCGGTCACTGTAAGTTTAACATGGCACCTCATGGCAAAGAACTCTCTGAGGATCTGAAAAAAAGAATTGTTGCTCTACATAAAGATGGCCTAGGCTATAAGAAGATTGCCAAGACCCTGAAACTGAGCTGCAGCGCGGTGGCCAAGACCATACAGCGGTTTAACAGGACAGGTTCCACTCAGAACAGGCCTTGCCATGGTCGACCAAGGAAGTTAAGTGCACATGCTCAGTGTCATATCCAGAGGATGTCTTTGGGAAATAGACGTATGAGTCCTGCCAGCATTGCTGCAGAGGTTGAAGGGGTGGGGGGTCGGTCTGTCAGTGCTCAGACCATACGCTGCACACTGCATCAAAATGGTCTGCATGGCTGTCGTCTAAGAAGGAATTCTCTTCTAAAGATGATGCACAGAAAGACCGCAAACAGTTTGCTGAAGACAAGTAGACTAAGGACATGGATTACTGGAACCATGTCCTGTGGTCTGATGAGACCAAGATAAACGTATTTGGTTCAGATGGTGTCAAGCATGTGTGGCGGCAAACAGGTGAGGAGTACACAGACAAGTGTGTCTTGTCTACAGTAAAGCATGGTGGTGGGAATGTCTTGGTCTGGGGCTGCATGAGTGCTGCCAGCACTGGGGAGCCACAGTTCATTGAGGGAACCATGAATGCTATCATGTACTGTGACATACTGAAGCAGAGCATGATCCCCTCCCTTCGGAAACTAGGCCCCATGCAGTATTCCAACATGACAACGACCTGAAACAGACCTCCAAGATGACCACTGACTTACTAAAGAAGCTGAGGGTAAAGGTGATGCCAAGCATGTCTCCAGACCTAAACCCTATTGAGCATCTGTGGGGCATCTTTAAATGGAAGGTGGAGGAGCACAAGGTCAGCTCTGTGATGTCGTCATAGAGGAGTGGAAGAGGACTCCAGTGGCAACATGTGAAGCTCTGGTGAACTCCATGCCCAAGAGGGTAAGACAGTGCTGGAAAATAATGGTGGCCACACAAAATATTGACACTTTGAGCACAATTTGGACATTTTCACTAAGGGGTGTACTCCCTTTTGTTGCCAGCGGTTTAGACATTAATGGCTGTGTGTCGAGTTATTTTGAGGGGACAGCAAATTTACACTGTTATACAAGCTGTACACTCACTACTTTACATCGTAGCAAAGTGTCATTTCTTCAGTCTTGTCACATAAAAAGATAGAAGAAAATATTTATAAAAAATGTGAGGGGTGTACTCACTTTTGTGAGATACTGTAATCTAAGCAAAATATTTTGTTGGTGCTCTCATCTACTGATGATTGACATGATTCACCACATTCATAAAATGTAACATGCTGGGATACAATGTAAGCTAATAAACGCATGCTAAATAGTCATTAAATTAGATCTAAACCCTATAACTAAAACCGTGTCTAAACGGAAACATGTTATGTCATTTTTCAAAATTGATTTCATTGTTTTTTTAATCTGTAGCATTAAAAGATTATTTGGTAATGCTGCCTTGAATGACCTTGTTCATGCACTTCTGATGCTGATTGATGTGATTTCTCTCTCAGATCATGCGCCTATCCACCACAGCGGTGGATCAAACTCTGCGGTTTTGCTCGTTATCCAATTACACCCCCACCATCGTGGCATCTCAGTGAGGCCTTGCTCATATTCCCTGCCATTTGATTGCTGGAGTCCAGCCTGATAGACTACTTTTTAACCAACACAGATTTTGTGGATAACCCCTTCCTTGTTTGGGAAATCCACAAGGTGGTCATTCGGTGTGTGTTAATCTAGATGGGCTCACCTTATGAAAGAAGCGGTCCCTCTGTATTGGCCCCCTTCTTGCCCAATTGCACAGACTGGAGCGCTCACATAAGGAGACTTTGGATTATGCCACCTTCTCCGATCACCTTAAAGTGCGGGGAGCTTAATCACATCTTATTCCAGAAAACCAAACAAAAGTTTGACATGGGCACAACGTTCCCTTTACAAATTCTCAAACAAACTAGCCACTCTACTGACAGGGCACTTCATGGCCCCTGTGCTGAGACCTTCATCCTCACCATTCCCTCTCAGTCAGGGCAGAAGCTAACTCCATCTGCCTCTATGGCCTTGGAGTTTTGAGCTTTCTCCATTGACTTGTGCAACTTGCACCCTCCATCTACCCCTAGATCCTCCCAGAACCCTCTCTCTGAGATTAGTGCCTATATGTTGGCCTCTGGAATACACTCTCTGTAAGAAACTGGAAGCCCTGCTATTGGGAAATTTTAAACCGAAAAAAATCTGGGCCCGGATGGCCGGACTTCAACCTACTATAAAATCTTTTTTGACCTTTTGGCCCCATGCTTAGTGTCTGCCTTCAACTCTTTGATTGATGGGAAACAAATGCCTGTTGAAACGCTGAGGGCATATATTTGCCTTATCCACAAAAATGGTAAGGATTCAATGCAGTATGGCAGTTACCTCCTGACTGCTCTTTTGAATACTGATCTGAAATTATTGGCGAGGGTGTTGGCCAACAGACTCCTTCCCTACATCCCCCATCTTATCCACAGGAACCAGGCCAGTTTCATGTGAACCTACCAATGCGATTATGGTCCTCAATTTAATCCATGCAGCTTCATCGATGCAACGCTTGCTTATCCTGCTCTCTGCAGACGCGGAGAAAGTGTTTAACCATGTCAGTTGGTGCTTTATGAGTGCCACATTTAAACACATGAGCTTGGGGACCCGTATGCTTTCGTGGATCTCTGACCTGTGTTCCTCACCTATGGTGGCTGTGCTGGTTAATGAAACCACATGAAACCACATCTGACTTTTTCTCGATCATGAACGGGACGAGACAGGGATGTCACCTTTCACTCATAATTTTTATCCTCACCCTGGAGCTGTTCCTCTGTTCAGTTGAGCTAACCCAAATATTGGATATTTCGGGATTTGAGAAACCATCATGCATGCACAAAGTGGCTGCCTTCACAGATGACCTCATTTTTTTTCATGATGGAACTCCTTACAACTTTACCCAATTTACTGCAAGCTCTTTGAGATTACAGCTCTTTGTTAAATTTTAAGATCAACCTCACAAAATGTTTTAGCTCATTTTTTATTTTATTTTTTTGGAGGAAATTGTATTACTAATCAGCATAGGTTAAAAACCTCCATTACAAGAACAAATATCCATAGATATACAGAGATATACAAATGCAATTGGATTGACCTGTCCAGAACACAGTAACCATATTCACACTTGCCACGGGTAACATATTTTAAAGCAATGTACCTCAGAGGCCGATAAGTAACTTTTTCCCCCCAGTGGGGTTAACATTAAGCTCTGGTTTATGTGCAGCTCAGTCGGTCACCAGTTCTATAGAAGGGACGGACTGCACCTAAATGATGAGGGTGCAGATCTGCTGGGAGTGAAGATGGCCAAAAAGTTAGAGGGGCTTTTAAACAAGGTAACGGGGGGGAGGGTCCAGAGGTAGAGATAGTCAGCGTGGAACATATTCCAGAGGGTAGTACTGGGGGCATTAGTGGTAGATTGACTAAAGCACATAAACCCGAGGTAAGTATAGTAACAAGTCCTATTTGCAATCTCAGAACATCCAATAAGAGGACAGTATGCGACCGGTCTAAACTACATGACATGTTCACCAATGCCAGGAGCCTGGCGTAAGAGATGGGAGAACTAGAGATACTGTTGTACGAGGAGGATTTAGATTTTGTGGGAATTTCAGAGACATGGTTCAACAGCTCTAATGATTGGCTGGCAACCATTCAAGGGTATTTCATTTATTGCATGGATAGAGAGGGTAAAAAAGGGGGAGGGGTATGCCTGTATATCAAGAATAATGTACAAGTGAATGTGAGAGATGACATCACTAAGGGAGGTAGGGTGGAGGTGGAATCCTTATGGGTAGAGCTCCAAAGGGATGAAACTAAGGGGCAAATAATACTGGGAGTATGCTATTGGCCCCCTTACCTGAGGGAGGAGGGTGAGATGGACCTAATATCACAATTTGGATTAGCAGCAAGGAATGGTAGTGTCATCATAATGGGGGATTTTAATTATCCAGACATAAACTGGGCAAAAGGAACCGTGCATTCGTCTAAGGCTTGCCAGTTCCTAAATCTCTTACAATACAATTTCATGGGTCAGATGGTAGACACACCAAATAGAAACAAAGTGTTACTAGACCTACTGATTACCAACAATACATACCTGATCATGGATATGGCAATGAGGGGCACTTTAGGAAACAGCGATCACAGGTCAATTAGCTTCAGTATAAGTCACAGAAATAGGAAACATAAGGGGAATACAAAGACAATAAATTTCAAAAGAGCAAACTTCCTTAAACTATGAACCTTGCTAGAAGATATAAATTGGGATAAAATCTTAGGAAAAAAGAACACGGAGGAGAGATGGGTTTTCTTTAAGAGTGTATTAAATAAGGGCATTAGCCAATGAATCCCATTGGGAAATAAATTTAAAAGAGCGAACAAAAATCCTGGATGGCTTAACTCCAATGTAAAAATGCATATAAAAGCAAAGGAGGGCGTGACTTGGCGTGCAATGAGAATGGCAGCACACTAAAGGAGCTCCACTAGCACACACAGCCGTACACAGCCCTACACCCGACCACCAGCTCTCAAATGCCAGGTAAGAAGTTCTACACATCTCACTCTCGCCCTCACCGCTGATCGGCTGCCTACCCTGCAAGGAACATTTCTGAGCTTTTTAAAAGCACGTCTGCAGCACACAGTGGCAGCCTAGGATCCAAAATGGGGCCGATGCACCATGAGGAGGAATACAGTGAAGACTCACAGTTGGCTTCTGAAGACCCAGACAGGGGTAAAACCAGATCAGATCTCTCCCTGACCTACTCTGACATGTCAGTGATTGCAGTGGACATTAATAGCTTCAGCCCCGGAAAATTTTACCCCCTTCCTGACCAGAGCACTTTTTGCGATTCAGCACTGCGTCTCTTTAACTGACAATTTTGCAGACGTGTGACTTTGCACCCAAACAAAATTGAAGTCCTTTTTTTCCCCCACAAATAGAGCTTTCTTTTGGTGGTATTTGATCACCTCTGCAGTTTTTATTTTTTGAACTATAAACAAAAAAAGAGCAACAATTTTGAAAAAAACGCATTATTTTTTACATTTTGCTATAATAAATATCCCCCACAAATATATATTAAAAAAAACTATTTTTTTCCTCAGTTTAGGCTGATATGTATTCTTCTACATATTTTTAGTAAAAAAAAATCGCAATAGGCGTATATTCATTGGTTTGCGCAAAAGTTATAGCGTCTACAAAATAGGGGATAGTTTTTGCCATTTTTATTTTTTTTTTATTAGTAATGGCGGCGATATGCGATTATTATCAGGACTGCGACATTATGTCGGACACATCGGACACTGTTGACACTATTTTGGGACCATTGTCATTTATATTTATATAGCAGTGATCTCTGTCATGACAGCTATAACTAAGCATCTATCCATGATGTGAAATGCGTTAGCTGTTTTTCCCTGTCTTCTATGCACAAGATTTAAATGTTTTTGGATTTTAATTGTTTAAATAAAGATGTCTTTAGCGGTGTGTGGCCTTCCAGGATTTTTTTCTTTCTCCCGATCTCTGTCATGACACAAGCCAGAATGGGGAAATGCCTTGTTTACAAAGGCACATCCCTGTTCTGAGGCTCCATGACACGATTGCCGGGAGACCGGCGGACATCGAGTCCGCCAGTCCCGCGGGCAAGGTCGCGCTGTAAGCGGCGAGCGCGGTCATGCTGTAAGCAGTGCGGGCGCGCACACCTGCTATCCCCACCTCTTAAAGGGGACATACAGGTATGCCCATTTGTCCAAAGCTGCCATTGTGCCGATGCATATCGGTGTGCAGTGGTCGGCAAGTGGTTAAATCAACCCTTTCTGCAGTGATCACAGATTTAAAAACAAACCTGCTAGTGCTTAATGAGAAGCTTATATCTGTAGAAGAAGAAGGGAAGCACAGCGACAAGGCCATCCACAGACTTGAAAAGATATCGGTCACACAGGCCCAACATTCATAGAAATGAATAGGCACATTTAAGACCTGGATAACAGAGGCAGGAGATGTAATATAAGAATGAGGGGTATTCCAGAAACAGTGGAGCATGACCAGATTGTGTCAGCGTTACAGGGGGTCTTTAGTAGTCTGGAAAGACAAGAGGACATGGAGATACAGTTTGTGAGTTTGTGAGAGCACATACAGCCCTGAGACCAAAGGGACCTGAGACTGCCCCACCAAGGGACATGATATGTTGCCTGCAAAGCTTTATCCTTAAAGAAGAAATCATGCGTAAAGCACGGAGGAATGATCACATTATATTTAATGGGGAAACCATAATGATGTTCCAGGACCTTTCTCAGATTACTCTGAAGAACAGGCGCCCCCTGCTGGAGAAGCTTAGGGACAGGGAGCTGAGACATGGCACTTTCCATTTACCCTTTACCCATTGTCTCACACAATGGACAACAGCATGTACTGTGCACACCTGCTGACCTCCCGGACTTTTGCAACACACTGAACCTGGGCCAGACAGATCTCCCTGAGTGGTGCAATGATTTTTTACAGGCCCCTCTGGAGAGAAGCCCCCCCAGATCACCGTTTTCCACACCTGATAAGCGGCAAGAAAAAAAAACAAAACAGAGCCCAGGGGGAGGGTCTAAAGCAGGGACACCCAGAATGCAAGCTGAATCAGCTAGAGACCAGAACGATGAGTGATCCACTCACACACTGCTTCTTCCCTTTCCCCACCCCAGTTTGAGCCCTGATAACCACTGATCACACAGAGCTAGAAGTCCCCTATAGAAGTTGTTCAACTCCCAACAAAACATTCACTTTCTGCTAAAAGCTGGCAAAGCCCAACTTGGATGGTCGCTCCTCTATCTGCACCCACGGCACATGAGCAATGCTACGGAGCATTTTCAGATGATGGTGAGGCCCCACACAACCTGGAATTACACACATCATGATACCTCACTAGGCTGGAACTGCCTCATTTGTTTTGCCCCAGGTAACCCAGCAGCTTGGAATCAGTCGAACAGTGTGAATTGATGGCGAATTTTTACAGGATGGGCTCCATCCCCACAAGATAAACTCACACGTTAGATCAAGCCACTGAAGCTGGATTTGCAACACATTCTGAGCTTAGTGACTATCCCCCCCTCTTTTTTTTCAGCTCAGGATCCAGTTACAGGCCATGTCGGTCTTTCGTATTGTGCATTGACTGACCAAGTTAGCCCCACGTTGTGCCATATCTCAGTTTTAAGGGACTTAAACCTTAGGCACTCGGGATCGCATTGCCCTTTTTGGTCGGGTGTTTATGTGTTTATTTGCTCGTATGTTATACCAATTACAGAATTTAAGCTACTACAGTTGCGGCTGTGTGTGCAACAGCCAGTTAGTTCCTCTAGGTTTATTTGTTTAGTCTGTCCCTAGGGTACGACAGAGGTGACGTTTGTCGCCTCCCTTCTATCCCGCAGAGTGACCGGGGCTCCTAGATATGGACACAGGGGACACTACATTTCTTTGTGAGTAACTTCGACCCGGGATGGCTGGTTCCACCCCGGGAAAGGGCTACTAATAATCATCAACTCTCTTACCTCTCTACCCCTACCCCCTACCCCCTCTCTATCTCTCTCCTCGATCCCTCTTTATCCTCATACCCCCATCTATCTTCCCCACATTTATGAAAATAAGTACTGTTTGTTTTACTTTATCTTTAACACAGGTACTAATCTACATCTGCCAGTTTTATCTCTTGCAGTTTGACCCTTGGAGCACCTCCTCCTGTGCCACCCGGATGACCTATTCATCCTTGGGGCATAGCCCCTTAGTGATATCACACAACGTCAGAGGCCTGACCATCTCTGAACAATGCTCTATCATGCTCCAAGAGCTCAAAAAAGGTAGGCCTAATTTTGTGTTCCTACAGGAAACACATTTTAAAATGCATCACTTATCAAAACTTGTAAACCATTATTTCACAAAGGCTTTTCATGTCACTAACAACAATTCCAGGTCCAAAGGGGTCTCAATACTAGTGAGTAACGAATTACTAGAACAAATGGCTGACCCAGGAGGCAGATTTATATTTCTAAAGGGGACATATGGGGACATGCCAGTGACATGCCAGTGGCGAATGTGTACTTCCCCAACAGAGCGCATGTAACGTTCTGTCAGCAAATTACTAGGGAATTGCAGGGGTTCTACTCAGGCTGCCTAATACTGGGCAGGGACTTTAATGTCCCGCTAAATCCACTGACGGACACCTCCGATGGTAAAACCTGTATCACCTACAGAATACTTAGGAAAATCAAATCTTTATTGCAGTCTCTACACTTGACAGATACATGGCGCTTCCTAAATCCTGAGGGCCGAGACTACACATATTACTCTACCCCACACTCCAGATACGCCCGCCTAGAGTCCCTGTTTATCTCACAGAGGGACCTCCCCTCCGTTAAGGCAGCCCATTAGGCATCCAATCAATCTTGGATCACTCCCCCATCTTGCTAACGCTGGACCTCATGACCCCCCCACATAGACAACCGACATGGAGACTTAACGCCTCTTTGCTGACAGACCCATCACTCCTTCCCTCAATCAACTCCGCACTGACAGAATTCTTCAGACATAACTCAACACCGAATGCGGACCCGTTCATAGGCTGGGAGCCCCATAAATGTACAATCAGGGGAGAACTAATTAGGATGGGTTCTAAACACAAAAAAGAAAGGGAATACAACATACGAAACTTAATAGCACAAATAAGCACTTTAGTAACCCTCCATAAACAGTCACTCTCAGTACAATCGGCCACATATACATACTTGAAGCCAGAACCAAACGCATGCTGTTTTTTAAGAAAAAACTCTATTATGAGTCGGAGAACAACAGGTAATTTCTGGCCAGGGCTTTGAAAGATCACACTTGTACCAATAACATTGCTGGCATTAAAAGGCAGAACGGTAACATAGACGTCACCGCCAAAGTGATAGCTGCACACTTTCACGAGTTTTACACTAATCTGTATAACCTCCCGCCACAACACAGACTACAGGGTATGGAAGGTGACAGGACACAAATCATCCAAAAATATCTAACCAAATGCGGGCACCCAACCCTACAGGACCTGGACTCCTCCCTACTAGAAACACCAATCACTCCGCTAGAGATCAAACAAGCCATCAAACAACTGAAACCTGGAAAGAGCCCGGGCCCAGATGGCTATTCTGCCATCTATTACAAAACCTTCTCAAACATTATTACTGAACAGCTTACTGCTGCTCTGAACTCCATGTCTAAATGCAGGGAGGTAACACCAAGTTACCGCCCCATATCCTTACTGAATTTGGATGTTAAACTTTTTGCAAAAATTCTTGCACTATGAGTGGGGACCACTTCTTCCAGACCTTATTGGCTTGGAACAGGTGGACTTTGTGCTGGGTAGAGAAGCAAAAGATATTTTCACCAAAGTCCTACTCCTCATCCATGCAACGAGGGAGCGGGACGTCAAAGGTCTTCTCCTCTCTACGGATACAGAGAAGGCCTTTCGACCGTGAGGCTTGGGATTTCATGATGGCGGTGTATAGACACGTGGGACTAGGTCCACATATGCTGTCGTGGATCTCTGCACTATACCAGACCCCCTTGGCGAAACTGAAAATCAACGGCACACATCTGAAAAGGTTCACATACGAAATGGCACTAGGCAGGGCTGTCCTCTGTCTCCACTGCTGTTCGTCCTGTCCTTTGAATCTTTTATAAGACTGATTAAAATGAACACCACGATTACGGGCTTCAGGGTCCAGGACAGGGAGTTCAAGCTAGCAGCATATGCAGATGACCTCCTATTTTTCTTAACAAACCCGACAATCACTCTCCCCAACTTACTAAATGAATTTGCCCACTATGACTATATTTCGAACCTGAAAATAAACTACACAAAATCTGAGGCGTTAAACATATCACTTCCTGACAGAACACTAGCACTGACCAAATCCAACTCATCCTTTAGATGGGACCCCAGAGCTATTAAATACCTAGGCACCTGGCTGACCCCACAAACACATAACATATTTGAGGATAATTTCCCACCCCTTCTCAAAAGCAATGCAGAAGACATTGCAAAGTGGCACTCAGGGTATTTCTCCTGGTTTGGGAGTGCAGCCATTATTAAAATGATAATCTTGGCCAAGCTATATCTGATGTGAACCTTACCCATCAAAATTCCTCCATTTTTCTTCAAGACACTTAACTGCATTCTATTGAAGTTCCTCTGGAATCATCACAAACCTAGAATTAAGCTTTACTGGCGGGTACTCCGGTTTCCTCTCACATTCCAAAGACATGCTGGTAGGTTAATTGGATCCTGTCTAAATTGTCCCTAGTATGTATGAATGTGAGTTAGGGACCTTAGATTGCAAGCTCCTTGAGGGTAGGGACTGATGTGAATGTACAATGTATATGTAAAGTGCTGCGTAAATTGATGGTACTATATAAGTACCTGAAATAAATAAATAAATAACCTTTACAGCAAAACACTCCACTACTGGCAGGTGACTGCTACACTGGGGGCAAAATCAAAGACTGGTCCACACTAAAACTAGAAAGCAACCTCCCACACTTATGCTGGTGGTCCTGCTTTCAGCTAAGAAACTACCTAACTAAACAAAGACACTCACTGGACTTTCACAGGCCCCTAACTGACCTGGAATCGGTGTGTCATAATGGTACCCCAATTTTCAAAGCCACATCAATAGCTTATTTATGGCTACAACATGCTAAGAAGGCCGGGACAGATAAGCACAGGAGGAGATGGTCGGAGGAGCTACGAGTAGAGATCACAGACAAACAATGGAGGTACGATTACATATTAGCGCATAAGTGTTCCATAAGCCTGAATATACAGGAAACAAGCTACAAGCTGTTAACGCACTGGTACAACTCCCCTGACAAACTTCACAGATGGGATCCAAAAACATCGGACTTATGCTGGTGATGTCAAACAGAGACAGGTACGTTGATCCACATTTGGTGGCAGTACTCTCTAATCAAAATTAGAGTTCTAATTAAAAAATTACAGAGACCAAACTTAATCTAAATGCAGCATGTTGCTTGTTACATGTGACAAATTTCACTCTTAAAAGATACAAAAACTCCCTAACCAAACACCTCCTCAATGCGGCCAAATCATTGATCCTGCTACACTGGAGATCCCCCCAGGTACCATCCATCTCAGATTGGCTAAACAAAGTCAAAGACATATGTGAAATGGAGGATACCCTGGCACAAGACACAGGCAGCTTAGAGAGATTCCAAAAAAACCTGGCAACCCTGGTTTACATTCAGATACTCCCAGGATTTTGAGGACGCTAAGTCCCCCCATGCCTCATAAAGCCCAAATAACCATGTGTCCTTATAGGACCAAATACCTAACCTACTCCACTTAAGCAGATCTGAAGACAAACAATGTACCCACAATACCTATTCCTGTTCCCTCTCTTTCCCCCTTTCTACCCTCTCCTTTTCATACAAGGGCAGAGTATGACAAGACATCTGACTAGTATAAGGCTAACAATGTTCTTTTTTTTTACCACTATACTGTTTGGCCAAAGACAGAGGCAAAACCACAGTCTTGCTACACCAATAAAGAAAGTTTAGCAGTAATTAAATTGATTTGACCTCCTTTATCCAACACCACACCTATGCATTACCAGATAGCATTCCTAGTTTCAGAGGGTGGTGATAAATGGGGAGTACTCGGAATGGTCAGGGGTGGAAAGTGGGGTCCACCAGGATTCTGTGCTGGGACCAATCCTAATTAATTTGTTCATAAATGACCTGGAGGATGGGGTAAACAGTTCAATCTCTGTATTTGCAGACTATACTAAGCTAAGCAGGGCGATAACTTCTCTGCAAGATGTGGAAACCTTGAAAGAAGATCTGAACAAATTAATGGGGAGGGCAACTGCATGGCAAATGAGGTTTAATGTGGAAAAATGTAAAATATTGCGTTTGGGTGGCAAAAATATGAATGCAATATATTCTCTTAGGGAAGAACCTCTGGGGTAATCAAGGTTGGAAAAGGACCTGGGGGTCATAGTAGATGATAGGCTCAGCGATGGCATGCAATGCCAAGCTGCTGCTAACAAAGCAAACAGAATTTTGGCATGCATTAAAAAGGGGATTAACTCAATAAAGATAAAGCAATAATTCTCCTACTCTACAAGACTCTGGTCTGGCCTAACCTGGAGTATGCTGTCCAGTTCTGGGCACCAGTCCTCGGGAAGGATGTACTGGAAATGGAGCGAGTACAGAGAAGGGCAACAAATCTAATAAAGGGACTGGAGGATATTAGTTATGAATAAAGGTTACCAGCACTGAACGTATTCTCTCTGGAGAAGAGACGCTTGAGAGGGGATGTGATTTAAATTTACAAATACCATACTGGTGACCCCACAATAGGGATACAACTTTTCTATGCAAGGAAGTTTAATAAGACACGTGGCTACTCATAAAGATTATAAGAAAAGAGGTTTAACCTTAGACTGTGTAGAGGGTTCTTTACTGTAAGAGAAGCAAGGATGTGGAATTCACCTCCGCAGGCGGTGGTTTCAGCAGGGAGCATCAATAGCTTAAAAAACTATAAGCTAAGCACCTGAACGACCACAAAATACAGGGATATACAATGTATTACTGACATATAACCACACACATAGGTTGGACTTTATGAACTTGTGCCTTTTTTCAATCTCACCTACTATGTAACTATGTAACTATGATATCTGTGTGACTTCATTTAACAGATGTGAATGCAAGTTGCACTGAAATCACACAGAAATAGTACAGGAACCCTTTTTTAAAGTCGCTGCAGCTTGAGTCTCAGCAATTTGAACTGTTTCAGTGCTGCGAATGAGGCGAGACTTGTCATGTGATTTTGAACTGTCAAGTCGCATTGGTGTGAACCAGGGCAAAACCTCAAAATCAGATATATAAAACATGAACATTAGCTTTGTATAAACAAAACAAAAAACATCCACCCCAGGTCCAAGTAATATGTGTGAAACTGCTCCTCCAATCCACCATCCAAGGAATTATTATCCCACCACATCTCATCCCATAGCGTTTCAAATATCGACTTCCCCTTTTAATGTGTCAGTAGAGTCAACCCAGTGTAACCAAACCTTCCTAAACTGTTTGGGTGCTCCCTGTGCCTCATTAGAGATGGGCCAAACATCCCTGTTTGGTACGTACCAGAACACCCCAACAGGGAAAAACTCTATTAAAGTCTATGGGACCCGAACAAGAAAAATCCCCATTTTCAATGACATGCGTGGCAGCTCCAGTAATGGATGCCTAGTCCGTGAGCTCTGTCTCTCTCCAGCGCTCCAAAGCCCTCCAGCGCTGTAAGCGCCCATGGTAACGAGCCGGCTTCAACCCCACCTACCTTCCCGATATCCTCGGGGACAGCCAGGAGAGACCTCAGGAGCCAGTTTGGAGCTGCAGGCCTCAGATTCCAAGATGGCGGCCGCTCCACCATGCTGCAGACGGCCTCTCTGATTCCTGCACAAATCATGGACACACAAGTGAGTACTTCCCCGGGCCCCACGTACCCTGCATCCACAAAATACTTGATTGAGCACACGCTGGAGGAGCTGGGACTCTCTCCTATGGAGGCAGGCCTTCCACAGACACAGCAACCACTGCAATTCCAGGGATTTGGGCCTAGCACAGCCAAGGGCTTTAGCAGATTTATTTGCTAAATTTGCAGACCTACTTGATTGTCGTCTACACAATACTGCTAAGAAGACTACTAGTGACATTAAAGCGGAGCTCCAGACCTTAGGGTCCCGCATAGAAGTCATTGAAAATAAACTGGATTATAAAATTTCCAGAACAAACCAAAACACAAATCATATCTAAGATCTGCAAAACCAGCTTGAGATGGCTATGGCAAAAATAGATTAACTTGAAAATAGAAATCGGAGATACAACTTTAGGATCAGAGGGCTCCCGGAATCCTTTAAAGATATCCCTGAAACAACACGTGCATTTATTAAGGAACTGATTTCTGATATCCCACAGCACAGATTGGAGATAGATCATACTCATAGGGCCGTTAAACCTCCACGCTTGGATGGGCTCCCAAGAGACATAGTGGTAAAACCACATTTCTATGCTGTTAAATCTCGTTCCATATCCAAGCTGTCATTCCAGGGCCATGAGATTCAGATTTTTGAAGATTTGTCCCCTTCTACAATACAGAAACGCAGAGCTCTCAAACCACTGCTCACAATCTCAATGGAGAAGGAAATCAAGTACTAGTGGTTCTTCCCGTTTCAGCTCAAGTTCCTCTTCAAAGGCAAAGCATATACATTTGCTTCCTTTTCGGAGGGAGAGAGACTGCTACTGCATCTAGGCCTTATTCGACATGACCCGCAACATCCAACCCCAGGCTCCGCCTCCAAGTCTTCGAAATGGCAACTTCCCTCAAGCCCCCTGCCACCGGTTTGGGAGAAATCCAAATCCAAAAAAACAAAAGGAAACCTTGCCCCTTGAAGGGTTTGGGACTACCTCCTTTTTCATCCCTCGCTGATCTCGGAGAAGACTCTGCTCTTCTATTGGATGTCATTGAACTTTTTGCTCTCCTCATGCTCCCAGATGCCTCAGTGGTGGCTGGATTCAGCGGTTTCAACCTTAAGGAGTCTTCTACGTTTTAACCTCCTGTTTAGACTGTTTTGCACTCTAGTTATATCTGAAGAGTCGGAGAGAAGGGGAGGTGGGGCGGGGGAAGTGGATTCTTCCTGGCTTCAAACTGTCACCTCTATGTCCACCTTGGGTTTTTAATGTCTCCTATGACTCTAGAATATTTTTTTTAGGTCCCCCCCCCCCCCCCCGTTTAAACTAGTCACTATGACTCCAGATCTGAAGAACCAAGACCTATTTCTGTTTGCCTCCTAAATTAAGTTCCCCCTTCCCATTTCCCCCTTTTTTCCCTATCTCCTGCCCCTTTCCTCACCCATGCCCTCCCCCCTTCCTCCTACCCCTTCCCTCCTTCCCTTCCTACCTGTGCCCATCATCTTATTGCTATTCAGGTGCACTCCTGAAAGGGACTTATTTCTCTGTTACATGTTTTAGTGTGACGCTTTGCTCTATTAGCTGGCTTTAAGCCATAGTTTTACGTTTCTCAACATGGAAAGCTTCACGGCTAGAGTGGTGCTCATGCCCCTCTTCCAGTCCAGAAGAATAGGTATCTTACCCTCTTCTTTACAGGTTTGTTCCCTCTCTAGCAGAGGGGACAACTATGGGTTTAAATGTAATGATGGAGGGTTTTTCATCCTCCATCACATGGAAGTCTTCCATTCCTCTCTCCTTTCTATCCCCCTTTTTCTTTTTCCATTCCTTTTCTAATTCTATTTTTCTTGCAGTGACTGACATGAAGAGTACCTTAAAGTGTTTAGCAGCAGTATCTGGGGAGTCACTGACTTGTGGTTTGCATCCTTCTGTCTTTGAGCACCTGGAGGTAAGTGCAACTCAGTGGATTGCTTTTTTCACCCTTCTACTCCATTGCTGACTACTCCTCTTTAAGACCCCCTTTAAGGGTGGCATCTCATAATGTCCAAGGTCTAAATTCCACGGTCAATAGGTGGAAAGCTTTACAACACACACTCTTAAAATTGATGTGGCCCTTTTGCAGGACATGCACTTACCCAAGCGATATAGACCCTTGTTTATCCATTCCAAATTCTCTACCTTTTTTCAGAGGGGAGGTATATATTGATTAAAGGGGTTATTGACAACCAAATTTACTCTTTTGTCTCCTACTACACCCTAACCAATTGGCAATTCTCCCTTTTTCAAACAATGTTTAGATCCCTGTCTCCTTTGATGGAAGGTACAGTGATATTTGGAGGGGGACTCAAATACTGCATTTGATCATGGCTTAGATAAGTCCCGCCCACTGGGCAAATGTTTTATTGACCAACTAAACAGAGCCTCTGAATAACTAAAATTATATTCCAACAGGGTTTGGTAGATGTTTCGAGAGAAATCAACCCAACACTAAGGGATTATACACACTATTCAAGTCCACACAACTCTTTCGCCAGAATAGATCATATTTTCATTACTACTGTTACGATTCTGCTGGCCATCAAGTCTTATATTAGGGAATCCCCCTGGTTGGATCACTCTATGGCAGTGGTTCTCAACTCCTGTCCTCAGGGCCCACTAACAGGCCAGATTTTAAGTATTACCTTGTGGAGAGGCAGACTAGAATACTGCAATCACTGAGCAGCAAATTATATCACCTGTGATGTATTTCAGTTATCCTTCAAACCTGGCCTGTTAGTGGGTCCTGAGGACAGGAGTTGAGAACCACTGCTCTATGGTACACCTTATTCTACAGTAGGAATGAGCTTCGAGTTCGAGTTGAAACTCATGTTCGACTCAAACATCAGCTGTTCGCCAGTTCGCCGAACAGTGATCAATTTGGGGTGTTTGCGGCAAATTCGGAAGCCGCAGAACCCCCACTTAAAAGTCTATGGGAGAAATCAAAAGTGCTAATTTTAAAGGCTTATATGCAAGTTATTGTCATAAAAAGTGTTTGGGGACCTGGGTCCCGCCCCAGGGGACATGGATCAATGCAAAAAAAGTTTTAAAATGGCCGTTTTTTCGGGAGCAGTGATTTTAATAATGCTTAAAGTGAAACAATAAAAGTGTAATATTCCTTTAAATTTCGTACCTGGGGGGTGTCTATAGTATGCCTGTAAAGGGGCACATGTTTCCCGTGTTTAGAACAGTCTGACAGCAAAATGACATTTCAAAGGAAAAAAAGTCATTTAAAACTACTCGCGGCTATTAATGAATTGTCGGTCCGACAATGCACATAAAAGTTCATTGAAAAAAACGGCATGGGATTTCCCCACAGGGGAACCCCGGACCAAAAAAAAAATGGCGTGGGGGTACCCCTAAATTCCATACCAGGCCCCCCAGGTCTGGTATGGATATTAAGGGGAACCCCGTGACAAAATTTTTTTAAAAAAAAAGCGTGGGGGTCCCCCTCAAAATCCATACCAGACCCTTAAGGTCTGGTATGGAATTTAAGGGGAACTCCGCGCCAAAATGAAAAAAAAATGGTGTGGGGTCCCCAAAAATCTATACCAGACCCTTATCCGAGCATGCAACCTGGCAGGCCACAGGAAAAGAGGGGGGGATGAGAGAGCACCCCCCTTCCTGTACCGTACCAGGCCACATGCCCTCAACATTGGGAGGGTGCTTTGGGGTCCCCCCAAAGCACCTTGTCCCCATGTTGATGGGGACAAGGGCCTCATCCCCACAACCCATGCCCGGTGGTTGTGGGGGTCTGCGGGCGGGGGGCTTATCGGAATCTGGAAGCTCCCTTTAACAAGGGGACCCCCAGATCCTGGCCCCTATGTGTGAAATGGTAAGGGGTACAAAAGTACCCCTACCATTTCACAAAAAAAGTGTCAAAAATGTTAAAAATGACAAGAGACAGTTTTTAACAATTCGTTTATTTAAAATCTTCTTCTTTTCATCTTCTTTCTTCTATCTTCTTTCTTCTATCTTCCTTCGGTTTCTTCCTCCATCTTCTTCTTCCTCTGGTTCTTCCTCCGATCCTCTGCTTCTTGCTCCGATGTTCTCGTCCGGCATCTACCTCCGCAGGGTCTTCTTCCCTTCTTCGTTCTCGGGCCGCTCCGCATCCATGATGAGAGGCTCCCGCTGTGTGACGCTTCTCATCTTCTGACGGTTCTTAAATAATGGAGGGCGGGACCACCCGGTGACCCCACCCCCCTCTGACACATGGGGACTTGACGGGGACTTCCCTAAGGCTTTCCCCGTGACATCAGAGGGGGGTGGGATCACCCGTTACGTAGGAAACGTGACGTCACGGCGAAAGCCACGGGGAAGTCCCCGTCAAGTCCCCATGCGTCAGAGGGGGGCGGGTCACCGGGATGAGAAGACGAGAAGTGTCACACAGCAGGAGCCTCCCATCATGGATGCGGAGTGGCCCGAGAACAAAGAAGAGAAGAAGACACCATGGAGGAAGATGCCGGACGAGAACACCGGAGCAAGAAGCAGCGGATCGGAGGAAGAAGAAGATGGAGGAAGAAACTGAAGGAAGATAGAAGAAAGAAGATAGAAGAAAGAAGATGGAAAGAAGAAGATTTTAAATAAAGGAATTGTCAAAAACTGTCTCGTCATTTTTAACATTTTTGACACTTTTTTTGTGAAATGGTAGGGGTACTTTTGTACCCCTTTACCATTTCACACAGGGGGGGCCGGGATCTGGGGGTCCCCTTTGTTAAAGGGGGCTTCCAGATTCCGATAAGCCCCCCCGCCCACAGACCCCCACAACCACCGGGCATGGGTTGTGGGGATGAGGCCCTTGTCCCCATCAACTTGGGGACAAAGTACTTTGGGGGGACCCCAAAGCACCCTCCCAATGTTGAGGGCATGTGGTCTGGTACGGTTCAGGAGGGGGGCGCTCTCTCGTCTCCCCCTCTTTTCCTGCGGCCTGCCAGGTTGCGTGCTTGGATAAGGGTCTGGTATGGATTTTTGGGGGGACCCCACACCATTTTTTTAAAATTTTGGTACGGGGTTCCCCTTAAAATCCATACCTGAAGGGCTGGTGTGGATTTTGAGGGGGACCCCCACACCTTTTTTTTTTTTTTTAATTTTGGCGCGGGGTTCCCCTTAATATCCATACTAGACCTGAAGGGCCTGGTATGGAATTTAGGGGGACCCCCACACCATTTTTTTTTTAATTTTGGCATTTTGCCATTTTGCCATTTATTTCAATGAACTTTTATGTGTATTGTTGGACCGACAATTCATTATTAGCCGAGAGTAGCGAAAAGCATAGGGGGACTGGGGGAAAAAATTGGGGCAATGGGGACTTTATATGAAACACATCACTAAGGCAAGCTGAGTCATCAGATGTAAAAAATATATAAATTTATTGATACCACATGGGAAATAAGGTGCAATAGATGATACTCACATAAGGTAAATAAATAAGGTACAGAGTATGTAAAACATGACAGTAGAACATATAATAGTAGCATAGTAACACGTTATACATTGTAATATAGATCAATTGCAGCATCATCAAAGTTACACCCCACATGTGTATACATAATTCATATTGAATTAAAAACTGACTGATGGCTAAAACGCTAAAATGCCCATGATAGATAAATATTTGCTGTGACGTGTCAAGAAGTTATGAATGTTCAGTTATATTGCTCGACGCGTTTCGTGGAAGTTTGTCCACTCATCAGGAGCAGCTATCTGGAAATATCTAAACATATACAATAGTAGTTAATATTATTTTATTACAACAGGAAGAGGGGGAGCAAGACCGCTAGTCCTAACACTCTTACCTGTGGATGAATGGTATAGTAATAGTAGGGCATATAAAGGAAAGTCATGATTGGAGGAGAACCAGGGGTGGACACAATAACCCCACGGGAGCTGAGGAGGCAAACAAGAGGCGGCAGGGCGAGGCAGCTCAGGACACCGCAGAGTAGTGGTTAGCAACAAGGATCTCTTCTACCTTATTGGTCTTCCTTTTTCGCAATTCATTTTCACTGTCATTCTACCGTGCCCTACACTTGATTTTCCACCTAGTGGTCCTCTTACACATTGTTCCTCACCCACATGTATCTTATTTTATTTATCTACAGTTATTTTGGGTCTATGCTCTATCTCATACCACCAGGTGGGAAACCTAGGTGAACCTTGTTGCTAACCACTACTCTGCGGTGTCCTGAGCTGCCTCGCCCTGCCGCCTCTTGTTTGCCTCCTCAGCTCCCGTGGGGTTATTGTGTCCACCCCTGGTTCTCCTCCAATCATGACTTTCCTTTATATGCCCTACTATTACTATACCATTCATCCACAGGTAAGAGTGTTAGGACTAGCGGTCTTGCTCCCCCTCTTCCTGTTGTAATAAAATAATATTAACTACTATTGTATATGTTTAGATATTTCCAGATAGCTGCTCCTGATGAGTGGACAAACTTCCACGAAACGCGTCGAGCAATATAACTGAACATTCATAACTTCTTGACACGTCACAGCAAATATTTATCTATCATGGGCATTTTAGCGTTTTAGCCATCAGTCAGTTTTTAATTCAATATGAATTATGTATACACATGTGGGGTGTAACTTTGATGATGCTGCAATTGATCTATATTACAATGTATAACGTGTTACTATGCTACTATTATATGTTCTACTGTCATGTTTTACATACTCTGTACCTTATTTATTTACCTTATGTGAGTATCATCTATTGCACCTTATTTCCCATGTGGTATCAATAAATTTATATATTTTTTACATCTGATGACTCAGCTTGCCTCAGTGATGTGTTTCATATAAAGTCCCCATTGCCCCAATTTTTTCCCCCAGTCCCCCTATGCTTTTCTCAGATATAATTGGATGGAGACCTGTGTACTGGATGGTCATGGTCTCATATAAAGTCCTAACTTTTTCCGCTTGTTTTAATAATTAGCCGAGAGTAGTTTTAAATGACTTATTTTCCTTTGAAATGTTATTTTGCTGCCAGACTGTTTTAAACGCGGGAAATATGTGCTCCTTTACAGGCATACTATAGACACCCCCCAGGTACAAAATTTAAAGGAATATTACACTTTTATTGTTTTTACTTTAAGCATTATTAAAATCACTGCTCCCAAAAAAACATCCGTTTTTAAAACTTTTTTTTGCATTGATCCCCTGGGGCAGGACCCAGGTCCCCAAACACTTTTTTTGACAGTAACTTGCATATAAGCCTTAAAAAATTAGCACTTTTGATTATTCATGTTCAAGTCCCATAGATTTTAATGGTGTTCGCGTGTTCGAACAAATTTTTTGCCTGTTCACATGTTCTGATGCAAACCGAACAGGGGGGTGTTCGGCTCATCGCTACTCTACAGTGTCCCTCAGGACACAAAAGCAGTGGATGCTGGAGACGCAATGAGTCCATCCGGACTCACGACACTCCAGAAACCACACCTTCATGTCTCTGGGCAGCTAAAATAGATAAACTAGAAAAGGAGTTCTCCAATCTAAACACAAAGCTATGGATGCAGATCACACAACCTTGAACTTAGCCCTTACTTCCAAGGCCGAAAAATGGCTTTGCTGGAATAGTGCTCGATTCTATTGTCAAGGAGACAAAATAGGGGCCATGTTAGCACATAGATTAACTCCGAAATCCAGAACCTTCGCTGTCCCCAAAATTAGAATACAGGGAGGCACGTTATCCCAGAACCCTCAGCATATTATGAGAGAATTTCACAGCTTTTACAAAAAATTATATAGTTCAGGGACGTATCCACAACAGTCCGTATTGGATCAATTTCTCGATAACATTCAGATCTCCAAATTAGAGGACCATCTCCGCATGAAACTAGAAGCCCCAATAGCGGCGGAAGAAGTTTGTGACATTTAAAACCTCACTCAGCTCCAGGACCCGATGGGTTCCCTGTTCCTTATTACAAAGTGTTTTCCAAAACATTGGCACCCTATATGGCTCAGATTTTTAATGCATTAAGACAGGGTTCTCCCTTAGAATGCTTGTTAAATGCAGCATACATTTCAGTGATCCCTAAACCAGGCAAGGATTGTAGCTCAGTTATTTTAGGCCATCATTAACAATTATCTGAAGATTCTGACTAAAATCCTGGCAAACCACATGTTATCTTTTATAAGCTTATACATTCGTAAGGACCAGGTGGGTTTCAACTCTGGGAGACAGGGACCAGACCAAATTTGTCGAGCGATTGATATAATTACTCTTTTATATCAAACTGGGATGGTGACTCCCCACAGGAAGGTTTTCTCCTCTCGCTGGATCTACAGAAAGCTTTTGACACTTGTTTACTGGCCCTATATTTTCACCACCCTTAAACATTGGGGTTTTGGAGAATCATTTATTAATATCTTACAAGCTTTATATTCTACCTCTGAAGCTCAGGTCCGCATGCAGGAATTTTGCGCAGAATTGTTCCACATATTAAGAGGGACTAGGCAAGGGTGTCCACTCTTGCCACTCATATTCGCTATAGCAATAGAAACTCTAGCTGTAGCAATTAGAGATCACCCAGATGTACATGGCATTCAGTGTGGCTTGCGCTCTCACAAATGTGCTCTATTTGCTGATGATCTTCTCTTGTTCTTATCTACTCTGTTATTTTATCTCCCGAACATATGCCGGCTACTGAATGATTTCGGGAAAATTTCCGGTCTCCTACTTAACTGTGACAAATCCCTGGCTCTGAATGTAAATATTTCACCTTCTATAATCACCAGACTTAAAGTGGACTTCCTATTCTCCTGAAGTGATACCTCATTCTTTTACCTGGGGGTTAATTTGGCGGACAAAATTTAACACCTTTACCAGGCTAATTACTGCCCTCTTTTTAAAAAACTAGAGGCAGATGTATCCAGGTGTTCGCAATTCACTCTCTCCTGGCTAGGTAGAATGTGATAAAAATTACGCTGCTCCCACGCATCCTCTATTTCTTTAGGTACCTTCCTATCCCATTAATTAAGGCACATGTAAGACACTTTCAAGCTAAAATTGTTAAATTTGTCTGGGGAAAGGGGGGGCTATCCTTTGTCCAAATCAATCCTATTCCGAGCAAGAGACGAGGGTGGTCTAGGCCTTCCCAACCTATTTTTGTACTATCAAGCGGCTCAGTTAGCTCAGATTTCAATAGTTTATTCTCGTTGGGAAACGCCGGACTGGGTCCACATTGAAAGACGAGTGGTGCCCCTACACACCTTAGACTTTCTTCTTTAGTGCCAACAGAAATTGAGACCCCCAATTCTAGCACCCACTTAATCCCACTCCTTTACCCTTTGGGATAAACTGAGACTCCACCCTCAACTATGCTCCAACCTAAAGCCTTTGATGCACCTATTTTGCACCTATGAATTTATCTTTGGATATTTTGAAATATGTTGTGTATCTCTTATGTTCTTATTTTCTTTCCTGTTTTTCTCCCTTTTCTTTTCCTTGAGGAAACCCAGGCACCTGCAACAGTGGTTCTTTTGGTGGTCTTTCTGTGGAATGGTTCTTGGGGATGGTAAGCTGGAGCTGGCTAGATCCCTCTCTGTCCATCTTACATGTACACAATGGCTACCTCTAAATTCCCCTTGCTTAGACTGACATCTCATAATTCGCAGGGCCTTAATTCACCTGTGAAACGTCGAAAGGCGCTGCAGCATCATCATTCCCAACAAGCTGATATAGTGTTTCTTCAGGAGACTCACTTTTCTTCCTCGTACAAACCCTCATTTCTCCATAAACACTTTCCTAGGTTCTATACAGCCAAGGCAGATACAAAAACAAAAGGGGTAGCCATCCTATTCACAAATCATATCCCTTTCTCCCTCATTAAAGAGATCAAGGACCCGGAAGTCTGCTACCTACTGGTTAAAGGCCTCATAGGCGAATCACTGCATACTCTGCTCTTTATTATGCCCCAAACAAGGGTCAAGCTTTCTATTTAGCTACCATGCCTTGGTCTGTCTCCACATTTTGAGGGCATTGTTATTTGTGGGGGAGATTCCAATTTAGCCCTGGATGTCAGCATCGACTCCTCTAAGCCACCAGGTCAGCAGCTGTGCCGTCCCCTAAGGCTAGCCTCTGTCTAGCCAAATTATTACAGTCACTCAATTTGATTTATGCCTGGCAAGAAAAACACCCATCCATGTGGGATTTCACCCATTATTCTCATCCCCATCAGATTTACTCCAGGATAGACCATGTGTTTATTTGTCCTTCCCTCCTCTCTTCAATTCAGAAAGCTTGCATACGAGACACTGCTTGGTCGGATCACACGCTCCTCTTTCTCTCATTCACACACTCGGCCCTGGGCAACTGCCCAATAAATTGGCAAATGAATGAATCCCTGTTAAGCGTCCCGGTTCGATGCTCAGAAATTGAAAAGAGTATTTTCAAATCAAACAGCAGATATCTCCCTAGTCACAGTGTGGGCTGCTCACAAAGTGACAATTCGGGGCAAATTGTTCCAAATTGCCACATAGCTAAAACAAGAACTCCTTGTAGGGAGTGGAACACCTTGTACGTGAGCTTCAATCTTTGCATAAGGAACATAGGCAACAACCGTATAGTGCCCTGCTGGCATGTATAGTATCCACCAGACTATCCCTGAACATGTTGCTCACAATGCATGCTGAGAAGGCCCTACGATGGTCTGCCACCAAATTTTATATCCATTGGGATCGTGTCAGTATCATTTTGGCATCCAAACTCACCCCCAAAATTCACCAGGAGGTGCTTCTTAAAATTAGATGCTCCAGTGGCACATATACCCAGGATCCAACTAAAGCATTATCAGAATTTCAGAAATTCTGTAGCACCCTATATAAAGCCTTGACATCTGCAGACCCAGAGGACTTGCACTCATTCCTGCAGTCAGTTGCTCTACCCAAGTTATCGGCAGGTCACAGAGAGGTGATGGATGCACCGATCTCAATTCGAGAAATTCTGGATGTATTTAAGCGATCCAATCATTCCTCAGCACCAGGGCCTGATGGGTTCAGATGGGGAAAAAGGGTTTATCTGGATCAAAATCAGCGAGCCGTTAATATAATCTCGTTATTGAATTCGGGGTGGTCGGGGGACCCTCGCCAGGAGGGCATGTTGCTCTCTATTGACCTCCAAAAAGCATTTGACTCGGTCTCTTAGTCGTATATGTTTTTTTTTTTTCCATTTAAACATTTTTATTTTTGTAAAGAGAAGGTATACAGGCACAGTATATATATATATATATATATATATATATATATATATATATATATATATATATATACAAAAAAAGGGGGGGAAAGGACGAAATAAACAAAGACCATTACATTTCTTATACATTAACTGTAAGCAAAATGACAAGAAAAAGCAAACAAATTTGAGGTCAGATAAGGTCTACAATTCAATCTGCTGCGCAACTCTAGAGGTAGTCTTGAGATGCTACCTACTACTCAGACTGGACGGGAGGCTAATTACCCAAAATCCAATATGGGGAGGCCTAGTAAATCAATCTGACCGATGGCTCTCCACCCCTGTGGGAGCATACTGTGGAAGCGCCTGTCGGTCCGATCGGTACTCTCTCCCATTAAGACCCTGAAGTCTCTCAAAAAAATTAGCCCCCCTCCAATTGCAGGACCCTAAATCTGAGGATCCGGTAAGCAGATTGTGAAGTTTGTAGAGGTAGTCACAACCTACTCTGACTTCGGCGAACAACAGAGAATTGGCTACCTGATCGAGTTCTACTTGTGTCAGTAGACAACCTGTTACGAGCTGGTTAATATAGTCCTACATAGGAGACAAGAGAGTCTCTATCAGAGAAAGAGAGAAAGGTGTGAAAATTGAAAGAGAGGGGGAGGGTAGAGAGCAGCATCACTGTGTAGACCCTCCAGACTCAGGATCCAAAGGCATGCCTGGGAACAGAAGGATTCCACAGTATCTGGCCCATGGTTCCCATATAGCAAAGAAATTACTACTTTTGTCCTTCAGTTTGGCTGCAATTTGTTCCTGCACCACAATCCAGGAGACCTTCCTCTTGAAACCAAGGATCGATACTCTAGATTTTTTCCAACCTTTTGCTATAGTTACTTTGGCCCCTAAGAGGATGAAGAATATCAGCTTCTTTGTTAATTTAGATATATCCCCTATCTTCCCATTAAGCAGAGCGATATTGGGGTCTGGAGTTATTACTTTCCGTGATACGGTGCTAATTATGCGGAACACTTTCTGCCAGTACGATCTAATTCGCGGGCAGGACCACCATGTATGTATCATTGAGCCCTGAAGTTCACATCCCCTGAAGCAAAGAGGGGAGGCCCCTGGAAAAATGACAGACAGGCGAGCTGGGACATAATACCAACGAGTTATAACTTTGACACTAGCTTCTATCAGGGAGACATTTAGTATACCTTTAAAAGATCTGAGGAACCCGACAGACCAGTCCTGTATCGTTCGGGTGCTTTCTGTGTCCTCTTCCCAGGCTCGAGCATAAGCAGGTGTCACGTACCTGTTAGGTTTTGAGCCCGAAGTGCAGAGAAGGACCTCCCTTACAGCTCCCACTCCTGTTCCTCTGGAATGGAGACAGAAGGCCAGGAGTGAGGAGTGGTATGGGTGCCTGGCAAGATCGACAGTCACCGGAAGTTCAGAAGTGGTGGCACCCTTTGGATCCAGAAGCTGAAGAGGAAGCTGGAATGCAGAGAGGACCCGGAGCCACAGCAGGTAAGGAAGCAGGTAAGTAAGCAGGTAAGTAAGCAGGACTGGAACCAGGAACAAAGCAGCAGGTAGTAGCCTGGAACGCTGGACTGGAACCAGGAACAAAGCAGCAGGTAGTAGCCTGGAACGCTGGACTGGAACCAGGAACAAAGCAGCAGGTAGTAGCCTGGAATGCTGGACTGGAACCAGGAACAAAGCAGCAGGTAGTAGCCTAGAATGCTGGAATGGAACCTGGAACAAGGCAGCAGGTAGTAGACTGGAACGCTGGACTGGAACCAGGAACAAGGCAGCAGGTAGTAGACTGGAACGCTGGACTGGAACCAGGAACAAGGCAGCAGACAGTAGACTGGAACGCTGGACTGGAACCAGGAACAAGGCAGCAGGTAGTAGCCTGGGACGCTGGGCTGGAACCTGGAACAAGGCAGCAGGTAGTAGACTGGAACACTGGACTGGAACCAGGAACAAGGCAGCAGGTAGTAGACTAGAACGCTGGACTGGAACCAGGAACAAGGCAGCAGGTAGTAGACTGGAACGCTGGACTGGAACCAGGAACAAGGCAGCAGGTAGCAGACTGGATACAGGTATCAGACTGAGGGATGGTCAAACAAGCCGGAGGTCGGTATCGGTTGATCAGCAGAGGTACCAGGGACAACACAGAGGGATGGTCAGGCAAGCCAAGAGGGTCTGGTGCAGGCGGAAAGCAGGATGGTCTAACAGGAAGCCGGGTCAGATAGCAGAGTACACAGGTCAGATCAGGTTAAGGCACACGGAACGCTGTAGAGCAGACAGCGGGGATAGAGTGTGACAGGCCGGTTTAAATAGCCCGCCTGGCACTAGCGGGAGTGCGCGCGCGAGTGCCCGTGCGAGACAGCACCCGTGAACGCGCGCTCATGCGCAGTGGAACCCGCGGCCATGTCCCCCTGCGTCTGGATCACTGATTACTGGCAGGATCTTCATGACAGCAGGTTTGTCCGCATTAGTTTTTAAAGCTGTGTAGATTAGTGATATTCCTCCCCTCTGGATTACTGTGTTGGAGCACTATTGTTCAAAAGGAGTCAAGGAGGTGATTTCAAGGTTACGTGACCAAATTGAGTGTAAAAAGTGGGAAATTTGAGAAAATCTGAACCTCTCCGATTCTGGCATTTCTACATTTTCTACATTGGGACAGTGTGATCGGGCCCTTAGGAGAAAGTGTCCTATTCTATAGAGTCCTTTATCTGTCCACCATTTGAACGCCTTAATGACCATCCCTGGTGGAAAGTCTGCATTGTGAAAAAGATGTGCTAGTGGTCTCATAGGGGAGATCAGGTTGTGATGTTTAAAAAGGCCTGTGCCAAGGGCGATAGAATGTGAGAGGGTCGGAGCCAAGATGGCTGGTCTAATTTTAGGGTTGCACCAGAGAAGGTAATCTATATTGTTAAGTGGGGTGGCCTAACGCTTCATTAAAAGCCAGCTAGGTTTTGGGCCTTTTGTGAAGACTACTGAGATTTGTGATAATTCTAAGCCCCCCTTGACTCTTCAGACGGTAGAGAATGCTGGATGGACATCTATAACCTTTATGACCCCAAACAAAGCGGAGAATCTCCAATTGAAATTTGAGGAGGGCTTTTTCCTTAATTGGGATAGGGAGGGAGTGAAACAGATATAGGAGGCACGGGAGAAGAGTCATCTTTACCGCATGAATCCTACCCAGCCAGGACAGACCGCATCTAGCCCATCTCTCCAGGTTCCCTCTGCACTTTCGAAACAAAGGGGGGTAATTCGCGCTGTAGAGGTTGAGTAAATCTGGTGTTATTTTAATACCTAGATATGGAATCTCTGTTTGTGCCCAAGAAAAAGCAAAGTTGGTGGATAATTGTGTAATAATATCTTGTGGAACCGAAATGTTTATGGTTATTGATTTAGATAAATTGACCTTTAGGCCAGAGACTGTGCTAAAATTCTGTAATATTTTGTAGATCACAGGGGTGGACGTGAGGGGGGAAGTGATATAGAGGAGGAGATCATCCGCATAAAGTGCACACTTATGCTCCTGATCTCCACAGCGCACGCCCCTAATGTCTGGGTTCATCCTGACCACGATCACCAAGGTCTCGATGGCGATCGCAAACAGGAGAGGAGAAAGTGGACAACCCTGTCTGGTCCCCCTACCAATTGGGAACTTCTCTGAGTATCTCCCTAAGAGCCTGACCTGGGCCGAGGGGGTAGAGTATAGGGACCTAAATGTGTTCAGGAAGTAGGGGCCAAACCCCCATCTTTGAAGTAATTCCATCATGTATTCCCAGTGTACGGAGTCAAATGCTTTATGTAGATCAATGGAAAGGAGGAAGCCCTTCTGAAGAGGGCCACCGTCCCACCCAGACTTGAGCAGGGATATAACATCTATTGTTCTACGAATTTGGTCCGGTCCCTGTCTCCCCGGGATGAAGCCCACCTGGTCCTTATGAATATAGGTTGTAATAAAGCTCACTACCCTATTCGCTAATATCTTTGTAAATATTTTAATATCATTATTAATAAGCGAAATAGGCCTGTAGTTAACTATTTCACTAGGGTCTTTCCCAGGCTTCGGGATTACAGTTATAAATGCTGTATTAAGATCATGTCCCAGGGGGGCTCCACCCCTGAGGGAGTTGAAAAATTTAGTTAGATGAGGGGCCAGGGATGGGGCAAACTTTTTGTAATAGCCCGTAGAAAAACCATCCGGTCCCGGGGCTGAACCTTTCTTTAAGGATCGTATCGTATCTAATGCCGCGTACACACGGTCGGACTTTTCGTCTACAAAAGTCCAACGGACGCTGACGGACTAAAGCTGGCTGGTAATCCGATCGTGTGTGGGCTTCTCCGGACTTTCAACTGACTTTTTCAGCCTCAAATCCGACGGACTTTAGATTTGAAACATGCTTCAAATCTTTCCGACGGACTCGAGTCCGGTCGAAAAATCCGCTCGTCTGTATGCTAGTCCGACGGACAAAAACCCACGCTAGGGCAGCTATTGGCTATTGGCTATCAACTTCCTTATTTTAGTCCGGTGTACGTCATCACGTAAGAATTTGACGGACTTTTGTGTGATCGTGTGTAGGCAAGTCTGTTCGTTAGAAAGTCCGCCGCAAGTCCGTCGAAAGTCCGTCGAAAGTCTGTCGGACAGACTGTCGGACTTTTGTAGCTGAAAAGTCCGACCGTGTGTACGCCCCATTACACTTCCTCCACTGAAAAAGGATCTTCCATAAGTTCTCTATGCTCTTTAGACAGTTTAGGTAGAGAAAGATTGTCTAAGAAGCCATCATGTTTTGGATGTGGGGGAGGGTCAATGGGTCTGTACAGCTTAGAGTAAAATTGTGAAAAGGCCTCCATAATCTTCGTCGGTTTCTGGGTCAAATCACCTTCAAGCGTTTTAATTTTGGGGAAAGCTAAAGTGCGTGGTTTAGGGTAAGTTTTGTCACTAATCTAGAGCCTATTCGATCGGATTGGTGGTAAAATGTGGCTCCAGTCCATCTTAGGTGTTTTTCAGCCGCGGAGGTCAGAGCAAGATTGAGGAGAGTACGGGATTTATCAAGTTTGTTCAGGGACTCAGCGGTAAGAAGGTTCTTGTGCATCCTTGCCGCAGAACGATAGTCAGCTGTTAGTTTAAGGACTTCCGCTTTGTGTGCAGCTTTGAGTTAGGAAGATAATCTAATGATGTGTCCACAGAGAACAGCTTTGTGTGCTGCCCAAACGCTTGTCGGGGAGACATCCGCCGTTTGGTTGATACTGAAATAGTCTTTAATGGCTTTCTCAATATCCGTGCAATGTATCGGATCACTGAGGAGTGATTCCTGTAACCTCCATCGAGGGGGCCCCTTTGTGGGACCTGCTTTCTGGGCTACCACCGAAACTATTGCGTGGTCTGACAAGGGGGAATCCAAGATTTTTGAGTTTGGGATAAGTGGGATCGTGCGATAGCGAGAGAAGATGTGGTCTATCCTGGCATATGAGTTGTGGGGGGCGGAAAAATTAGTATAGTCTTTTTTGTGTGGATTAGCTTCCCTCCATAAATCAATCAGACCTTCCTCGAACAGGAGAGCTGCAATCTTAGCACTTTGTTTGGCTGGGCGTTTAGGTCTGGAATGTCCATTTGCTAGTCTATCAAGTCCGGAGTCAAAGGCGATATTTGAGTCACCTCCCATAAATACAGTGCCTTTTAGGTGGATATGAAGTTTTTTGAGCATTGAGTCAAAGAACTGGCTGCATAATAGGAAACGAAGGTGTAGAGATTGCCTTCTATGTGGCCAGAAACTAGCAGAAAGTGACCCTGAGGATCAACTACCGTCTCAGGTTGAGAGACATTTATATGTTTGGCGAAACAGATCGCTACTCCCTTGGTTTTGTTTTCTGTGGAAGCCAGGAAAAATTGGGGGTAATGTTGATGTACGAATGAGTGTTTATAGTTGGCCGGGAAGTGGGTTTCTTGTAGCAGAAGGACGTCAGCGTGCATGGATTTATATGACTGGAATACCTTTCTACGTTTAACCTGAGAGTTAAGGCCTTGTGTGTTGTGTGAGAAAATTCTAAGGGGATGGTGTTTATCTGAGGTGTTAGCCATAATCCAGAGGGGAGAGAGCTATACGGAACATCTGAGCCTTACCGTCTCCTGGAAAATCAAGAGTGATGCGAGGACCAGCTACTGAGACACATGGAGTACTCCAACCTGGGAAGCTGAGCCAGAGATCCCCTTTGAGTCCTGAAGAGCCTACAATCAAGTATATACAAGTAGAGGGAGAGAGATGGGAAAAAGAGATGAAATGGAGGAGAAAAGGAAGAAAAAATGGTGAGTTTTGAAATGTAAACAACCAAAAAAACAAAAATATCACAGTAGATTGTGCATAAATGAGATGGGGTCCCATACCCCAATCGACCCTAAGTGAGGGAGCGAGAAGTCGGTCCCTCCCTTGCATCCAGTTGGACTGGAGCAGCCCTGAAACAGGGGTACCACTTAGGTCCCAAGGGACTCGGAAGTTATCTTGGGAACTAGGAGCAGCGCACTGGGTCCACCACAGCCCCAGCCCCTCTAACCCTATTAATTGAAGACAACAGATGAGTCCATCAAAAACATATGACAGAGCGATCAAAATGAGTAGTTAACCTTGAAAAACTTAAGCGTAATAACAAGAATACAATTAGACACTGAGTATCGTGGCAACCCGGTATCCCCCTCACAAGTGACGGGAATCTAGGCCGCCTCAAGCCCATCCGAGCTCGACAGTGGGTATTCCTTCCTGGGAAACCCCTTTTTCAAATGCCCCTGAGCCAAACCAAAAACAAAAAAAAAACAAAACAAAAAAACACAAAACTATGCCCTAGGAGCCCTGATCAGTAAAAACAGTCAGATACAAAAGAGAAAAAATGTTGACTCCAGCCAGTGATAACCATGCTAACTAATCTCTAAAGCATCCAAAAGAGCCCCTGGAGTGGACCAGTGAAAAAGAACAAAAAGGGGGCCGGGGTAAGTCTTCCCCAGAATCCCAAGGGCTAGGAGTTGCCACCAATCAACCACTGTTGGGTCTCAAACCTCCATCAAATAGTTATAAGATTGAGAACGTCAACGTATGACGAAACACGTCTGGGAGGGACGTGCTGACGTCACCACGTTGCCATATTGAGGATGGGAGAGTGTCTGAAGTGCCGGCCGGCTCCGTTTTATCCTTCGTTTTAACTTTTCGTGTTTGTGTAAGTGCTACTTTATTTTTAATAAATTAAGAGTTATACAGTATTACACCATTGGCTCCTTTCTATCATATGTGCACTGCTGAGCCTGGATCCACTGAGGCAGGACGTATTCATGCCATTCCTATCAGGAGCTCGTTTGTGTTTTCGTTACATCTGTCCATTTTGTTTGGATTTCTGGTAAGCAGGTTTTCCTTAAGGTTTGCTGCTGCTTTCTTATCCGGTGTTTTCCAGTTTTCCGGTGATCAGTCTCTGGCTAGATTTACTCCGCTCACAGTGTTTTGCCATCTGGTAAGCAGTTTGGACTTATGATTTGCTGCACCTAGAGGGATTTTTCATGTCTTTTCCTGGGTGACCATTACATGCTTTTTTTCTTTCTAAATCTGGTAAGCAGATCTGTGTGTCATTCACGTTTTTTATCTTACTCACTCTGGCATCTAACTTGCATGTTTGCCTGACACTCATACAACCATCCCAGTTGTTGTCATTCACACTGGATTTCTTATGATCACACATGATTTTTTTGGTATAAGATTGAGTGTTGCACTTTTTTTATTATTTAATTTTTTTTTGTTTTTGAAGTGTTTTACGTATCAGTATTACGCTATGTTTTTTTCATATATTTTTGGATAACCTCTGTGGACTGAATACACGGGACGAGTGTGTTTATCCTGCCTCACCGGGATCGTCCATCTCAAGGCCCGGGCTGGGTTTAAGCCATTTGCCCCAATTTGGCTTACTTCTGGTAAGCACATTACCTTATGAAGTGTTCCAGATTCATGCATTTTCCATCACATGTTTACTCTGGATGAATTTCACGTCATTCACCTATGACAGACTAATTTTCCTTTTTTGAATCATATATGGGACTATATAATTGTATATGGGACTTCATTTTTTCATTATTGCTGTTTTTATAGCGCGGTTTCTTCGTTATAATAGTTATGATTCACGTCAGGAGATTTTCCTTCGATCTCTTGGAGCCTTGTTTCAGCCAGGAAGGTTGAAGAGGACTTGACGGAGAGGGTCTCTTGGTGGAGGAAGGGGTCCCTTTATTTGTATGAGACGAGGAGGGATTCTGATTGATTAGGCCCAATTGCAGAAATAGATGTTCGCCCTCAGCAAAGGTGGAAAAGCCGTAATTTCTGCTTTTGTATGTGAAGTTTAGTCTCAGAGGGAATGACCACCTGTAGGGAATATCCTTCTCTTGTAGCAATATTACCAGTGGTTTAAGGGATCTCCTCCTTTGGACCGTGTAGGAGGACAGGTCGACAAAAATCTGTATTTTATGTCCGTGAATAGATAAATCCTTCATGTTTCTGGCTTGCCGCATAACCTCCTCCTTCACTGCATAAAAATGAGGCTTAACAATTATGTCTCTTGGGAGGCCGTCTTTGCGTGGGTGTTGTAGCGCTCTGAGTGCCCTATCCAGCTCCAGGCGATATTCAGGGATCCCTGGGATGAGATCTTTGATAAGATCTTTGAGCGCAGACTGTACCTCTTGCTCAGATTCTGGGAGCCCCCGAACCCTGAAGTTGTACCATCTCGATCTGTTTTCGAGATCGTCTATCTTCGCAAATGCCGTCTCGAGTTGATCCTGCATTTCTTGAATTTGTGCGGTATTCTGGTTAATGCGAGCCCCAGCTTGGTCTGCTTTTTGTTCAATATAGTCCAATCTGAGACCAAACTGCTGCATGTCAGCATGAATGGAGGATGTAATTTGAGCTGCATTCTGAGCTAGGCTTTTTGAAAGCATAAGAGCAAAAGCTTCCATCATGGAGGGGAAATCTGTGGGGGTGGGGGCCGCCTCCTGTGCTCCGCTGACCGATAATAGCAGGTCTGTCTATGGATCCATCATGGGGGTAGATGGCAATCCGGATAGCAGACTTAAAAGGAGTGATTCGGTGGATGCTGGTGAGTGGTCCTGGGGCTGTGGGTCGTGCACAGTACCTGGAGAATGTGGGGAGCGGAGGTCCTGGTCTGCTATAGAGTCTTCAGCAGTAACCGTCATGCTGCGGTTCGGAGGTGTGGCGGCCATCTTGGCATAACTGAGGGGTCCGCTCGCGCCCATCATCTGGCCAGTGAGGTTCCTTCTGGCGGTGCCCAATGACATTAGAGGCTTCCCGGGGGATTCCCCTACCCTGCAGTGCCGTTAATGCTGTCGGCTGATCGCTCTGTCAGCTCACGGGGGACAGAGAAGACTGTGGTGGCACGGAGCTTCAGATGCTGGTGGCCATCTTAGAAGCTGCCGCACATGCGCTCTGCCCTTGGTCGTATATGTTTAAGCTGCTAGGAGCTTGAGGCTTTGGTGAGCACTTTCTTACAGTTCTGAGATCGCTTATAGACATCTCTAACGGCGAAGGTTCATTTGCAGGGCTTTTACTCAGAGCAGATTCATATTTCGCAAGGGACAAGGCAAGGGTGTGCACTCTTGCCACTAATTTTTGATACAGCCATTGAAACTCTGGCAATTGCGATACGATCTGACCCAAACATTCAAGGTGTGCACTGTGACAATGTTTCTCAACTCCAGTCCTCAAGTACCCCCAACAGGTCATGTTTTCAGGATTTCCCGCAGATGAAATGGCTGTGGTAATTACGAAGGCAATGAAACTGATCAAATCACCTGTGCAAAATAATGGAAATATAACCTGTTGGGGGTACTGGAGTTGAGAAACATTGCACTGTGAGAACCAAACTCATAAATGTGCCCTGTTTGCTGACGATTTACTTTTATTTGTCACGACGCCCTTGATCTTCCTACCTAATGTACTCTGTCTATTGCATCAGTTCAGGGAGGTCTCAGGCCTGCCGGTTAATGATAATAAATCAATAGCAATGAATGTTAATTTTCCCCGGGACTTGGTGTCTCGTATGCAAGCATAATTTCCATTTCACTGGAAATCCAATTTTTATTCTACTTAGGGGTCTGTTTAATGCCCTCTCTAGCGACTCTAGATAAAATGAATTACCTACCTTCATATAAAAATTAGAAGAGGATCTGGGGGGTAGGATGATGCATGGTCTGTCCTGGTTGGGCAAAATCTATTCTGTAAAGATGACACTTCTTCCACGTTTATTGTACTATTTTAGTTCCCTGCCCATATCATTAGTGAGATCTGACCTGGCAAGATTCCAAGCTAAGCTTACATGCTTTCTCTGGAATGGCAAGAGCCATAGAGTCTCTAAGCAAGTTCTGCTTGCTCACAAAATTAAGGGTGGCCTCGGCCCAGATAGCTCAACTATCGGTAGTATATTCTCCCTTTGACATTAACACATTGCAAGTCATGGCTGAAGATGCCGGAGGCGTAAACATTTAGCTTTTTAGAAAAAATAATAATTCTCATTTCCTTTGATCATTAGGCCCTGAGGTACGTCAGGACCCCAAAGTGACCCCTATGAGAGTTATTGTGAGCAGGATACTGGACAGAGAGAAGGGATTTCAATTTTTTACTGGTTCTTGTTGACTCTACTGTCACACGTACCTTACATGCGACCGTGGGACACAGATTTAGCTTCTGAGAAAGACTTAGACCATTGGCACTCCTCTTTCCATGCTGCCTATAAGGGTGTACTAAATGTCTCTTTGGTGCAGGCGAGTGTTAAGGTCCTTACCAGATGGTATATGGTTCCAGCATATCTTGCAAGGCTATCTCTGACCTCTGACCTCCTCACCTTCATGTACATTGTACCCCTACTCATTCACCAAAAAATTGTCAAAAATAAAAGAAAAACAGTAGACAGTTTGGCCTGGTATTGTTCAGGAGGGGGTGATCGCTCGTCCCCCCACCCCCTTCCTGGCCTGCCAGGCTGCATGCTTGAATAAGTGTCAAGCATGGATTCTGGGGGGGACCCTACACCGTTTTGTTTTTAATTGCCGGCAATGTGTTTTTTTCTGTCAGCTGGGAAGCCCATTGACAGCTGATGACTGATCCATTGTTAAGGACTCAGCAGCTGGCTTCCTGACCCCACTCCTTAACAACCAGCTATTCACTGTGCCCTGATTGGGCAGCACGCAGTGCATTGAGGGGCGCTCGGCGGATGAACATCCCACCGAGCGCCCTGCAAGTTCGAGTGTTTGCTGAACGGGCGAACAAGCAATGTTTAGGCCGAACTTTTGCTCAGCCCAAACCCTTAGCCCAACTCCATGCCTCATATGTCATTCGGTAGAGCGGAATATTTGTATTAACCAATTTTAACCAACCAAGGTGAGTTTTTCAACATGGATCCATTTTCTGACAATAAGCTTGCAGGCATAAAAGCAAAGGTGTCTAAGAAACTGCATCCATCTCCTCATCCTCAATAACTGCTAATAGACATAATGAAGAAAAGGCCTATATACATTTGGGAGGCCGAACTTATCAGCAATGAACTCCATCACCTGGGACAACAAGGGCCTTACTTTAGAGCATTCCTAAATGATGTGAAGAAAAGTACCCTCACAGCTGGCATTTATGACATACTGGACAGTCTCTCTTATACATACGGAATAAGCGAGCAGGGTTATAAAATATCTGATGCAAATATCTTAACTGAAAATGACCCCACTCGTTTTGGGCACATATATATGGGAGTTAGACAATATATATAAAAATTTAGGAAGGAATATCATTTTAAAAAAATTTACATGCCCCATGAAGGTAAGCCGTAATGCTTGCCACCTCCACACCATCTCTTGAAATGCCGCTACCACCGGTGATAAATTGTTGTCCAATAATTTAGAAACCCCAAGATATGCCTAAGTTCTATAAAAGATATAAAAGGTGGGTACATTTATCTGATATTTTAGGAGAAATTAGTCTATGAGACTGCAATGCTTTCTCCCATTCATCATTCTCAATAGGTCTTAACTGCCTTTTCCAGGTAGCTTTTCATGAAAAGCAAGACACCCCTGCCCTGCCTCTAAAATTTGGAGTCCTGCATACTTTGGATCCCTTGCTAATATCACACCAGATGGTGGTTTTCAGATAGAGATGTGTGGGGGCATTCTCCCAACAAGTCAGCATTTAAACCTTAAAGAAGATACTGTATACCTCTTCCCCACTTCATTAAAAACTACAACGAAAGGCCCTTCACTCAAAACTTTTAGGGTACTTCAAATAGAATATGGTTTAAACAATAATGACCTGTTTACCTTTCTCCAGATTTCGCACTTGTTAGCAACGATTCCTGACCCCTCTATTACACTACCCTGAAGGATAGCTTTATATCTTACAAACCCTACTACTACAATTAAATGCATTTCCCTATTTTATAACATTCTAAATCAAAAATCAATATTCACTAAATCTCCTTCTATGAGGACATGGGAAATTGATCTGACGACCTCTTACTCCACTGAACAATTGAAGATAGCACTGACATCCACCTACAAAGCCACTAAAAGTGTTAACCTCTGGGAACTTTATCAAAAACTAATGTTAAGATGGTATTTAACACCCACAAGAATAGCAGGGTTTGACCCGCAATCATCCCCACTGTGCTGGAGACAATGCGGTCATAGAGGATCATTATTCCACATATTCTGGAAATGTCCAATACTACAACCCCTCTGGTCAGCCATTTTTAATATCATAACTCAAATAATGGGTGCACAGGTCCCCAATAACCCCAATCCCGCCTCCCCTAAGGAAAATAGTATCTCATATATTATTAGGTGTGCGATTGGAAATCGCTAGACATTGGAAACAAAAGGGAGTGCCAACCTTTACTGAAGTAGTAAGAACCACTAATTTACATATATCTTACGAAATTATGTTTGCTATATCCCAAAATAACACTCAATCACTACACACAAACTGGAAACCCTGGTTAGAATGGTATAATGTAAATAAAGCCTGATATATACCATCTATATTACAAACAATATTGTCAACCTATATTCCTTTGTCCCAAATCACATCACGCTATATGTTATAAGTTATATGTTAAATGGTTATGTTACTGGATGCCCTTTTAGGACAGCTCATTCTAAATACATGGATTAATAGCCAAAATGACCAACTACAGGACACCTGCTTTGTGGTTGTGGGTCATCCCCGTCTGCTCAAATCTGGTACCGCAGTATGTGCCCATGTGGGGCGGTGTTGGATGGGAGTGGACGGGGCCCATGATGCAGGGCGGTGATGCCTTTCAGAGATACTACAGATGGCTCCGACTGCACTATTGGCTGCAGTTACTAGCCCTCTTGATAGGTAACAAATGTCTTTTAGCAAGCTACCTAGTTACATGTCAAGTACAGAGTATAACTCTACATATCCACATAACTTTACCAAATGCTCTGTCCATATATATTGCATACTTTTGTCTTTTTTATTTTATATTTATGTTTATGTTTCCAAATCCCTTTGTGTTTTGTATTTGGATTAAAAACTTTTCAATAAAAATTATTGAAATGAAAAACTACAACAAAAGTTTGGCTGGAATTGAGATTTGAATGCCTTATGTGTTAATATACTAATAAAATCAAAATAACTATTATCTGGCTTTTGTATGATAAGTTTTACAATTCAATAAACACATTAAGCTCTTTTCATAACAGAAAAGAGTGAGAGGTGGATCTATCCATAGCATTACTCAAAAAAATAATAACCGTAGCCACTTTTCATAGATACTCAAACAATGTACTCAGAAGGAAAAAAAAAAATTTCCATTGACGCATGCACAGATATTTTAAACAGAGAATAATGTCAAACATTGCTGCAATAAATCTCTCTAAGGGAACTTACTGAAAAGGGCATAATCTTAGGATCTAAAGCAAATCATTTTCTAGTGTAACTAGAATACAAAGTTCTACACTTAAGAATTTAAATCCAGTAGCAAAAAGATAGTAAAGGAAAAAATCAATATACTTCTGAGTACCCTACATAAATTATTCTAAACCTAAAGCTGGGGTGCAGGAACATTGAAATAGATGATTTGGGATTTTAAGCAAGAATCCATTCAACATAAACAAATGTTACAACCCAGACATTACTTTCCACAATGAATAAACAAGTACAGTAATCAGTTAAGGTGCACTGCTAACCCAAAACTGACTATACACGCATACAAACAATTTTACATGTCATGTTGACATAAATAATAACCTCATGTCAGGCTATATCATGCATAGCAATGCATAAACAGAGTGATACAATCCATGATGGAACATGTTGAGTGGAGCCAGGTGATGTAATTACCGAAACCAGAAGTAAAGCACCAATAACGATCTTTAGAATCTCAATGTGATATTGGAGCATTTTGGTATTTTTACCATTATAAATGTGAGTACAAATAGTTTTAATAAATTGTGGCAGTGACTTCAATCATCAAACTCTCTGCCTCCCGGGAAAGGGGTTATGTGCATTAGATCTGTATTGCTATATGGGTCCAAATATTGAGGTGAGGGCATAATTATCATGGAGGTGAAGTTGTGGTGTCACAAAGTTTGGCATATCTTCAGTCTGAATGGACTATAATGACTTATTAAGTGTCATGGATGTACATTTTTTTTTGCAATTTTCATTATTTTTATTTCTTTTTGTTATTGATGCAATTTTGTTTATATTAGTACTATTTATGTGTAACTGAAGCAGCTCAGCACTATAGTTCACTGTTACCTATTCTGTCATTGCTATTCCCTGTCATGATGTGGAAAGAGTTTTGTATCAAGAGTTTTCATCTGGGCAGGTTGAAGGGCTCACACAAAGGAAACTGGATCTTCAGTTTCCTCAGGGGCTGGTATGACCCAGTTTGGCACTTGGAGTCTGGAGGCTTCATAGAGACTTGGGAGAGATGAAGTTTTACATTTTGAGTCCAGGTTTGTGCAATGCTTTTATTAGAGATATGAATATGGCTCAGAGCTTTACCCTAGTAGACAGAAAAGGTTGCAGCCCATTCAACAGGGCTCCACTAGGAAACAGGTGGGACCCAGTGCAGCTCAGAGCTGCTAGGTGTATGCACATATCTTGTGTGAGAAGTCTGTCTGGAGGATACAGAAGAGTATAAAGGATAAAGAGCCTAATGTGTGAGGCCAGAGTAGCAGTGCTGCACGTGTATGCCAGAAGGAAGACTAATATTTGTTTTGTTGCTGAAAAATACTGAAAACCTCTGCAGGGGAAAACCATGTGATGTCCTGAACTTTGTTTGAGGCTGGGTTCACACTACTGTGAATTGGATGCGGGTTTCCCAGCATCCAATTCGCATAGCAGGAGATTGTGACCGGCTCTCCATGGAGCCGGTTCACACATCTCCGCAGCTGCTCCAGTGCAAATTGCACAGGAGCCATGTGCATCTTTTGGTCCATTTCAGGCCTGAATTCAGCCAAAAATTTATGCTGAAATCAGACCTGATACAGTGAATGGAGATGCACCAGACTCCTGCTGTGAGCCGCTGCATTCTATAGTGTGAACCCAGCCTGATTAAAAGTGGGCAAGAAAAGCCCTTCTAAAGAAGGTTTAAGAAAGTGGCATGTCAAGGATGCAAGCCTGCTGCAACTAGCTAACCAAGGCAAGGACCTTGTTTTGTGTAGGAGGGAATGAGGGGGAGCTTACTTTGCACAAGACTGGCTGTTATACCTTTTTCAAAGATTGCAATACCTCTGACCACCACTAAAGGGAGACTCCAATCTAACTGACTATCCACAGACAGGCAGATACAAATCTTGCATGAAATCTGATGCCCCGTACACACGATCGGATTTTCCGACAACAAATTTTGGATGTGAGCTTGTTGGCTGAAAGTCCAACCGTGTGTATGGTCCATCGAACATTAGTTGACGGACTTTCCGCCAACAAATGTTGGCTAGCAGGTTCTGAAATTTTCCTCCAACAAAACTTTGTTGTCTGAATTTCCGATAGTGTGTACACAAGTCCAACGCACAAAAATTCACGTATGCTCGGAATCAAGCAGAAGGAGCCGCACCGGCTATTGAACTTCTTTTTCTTGGCTCGTTGTACGTCTTATACGTCACCACGTTCCCACGTTCGTAATTGTTGACCAACATTTGTGTGACCGTGTGTATGCAAGACAAGTTGGAGCCAACATCCTTTGAACAAAAATCCACGGTTTTGTTGTCGGAAAGTCCGATCGTGCATACGGGGCATTAGAGTTGGGGAGCAAAACAACCATTAGCACAAACTTCTAGGATTCCTTAAGCTACCCTATGAGCTAGAATCCTTGTGTTAACCACTTTTACCTACTGTTCACACACACGTACACCAAACACACAACAATCTGCCAACACACACTAATTGCAAACATATTAGCAAGGAACATAGATTGAGCAAGTAGACACTACAATGTAACAATCCCTCTAAGGATATGATTTCTAGATTTGTACGCAGAAGCCACTTAATATTATAATTTATTACTCCAAAGGTGGTTAGTGCATTACATATGTACAAAGAAAAGAATAAAAAGACAAAAGACAAAAGGACATACAAAGTTTGGCTATTAGCTATGAAAATAAAAAGGGATAAAAAAACTGAAAAAACTGAAATAAAAATTTACAGAGGTTTATCTTGTCGACAGGAGCATGTCAGAAACATTTGCAATCCACCAGTTTAGGCTGGCCCCATGTGAATCACACCATCCATTTCTTAAGCTTCTCTATTTATTGAGATGTGAATGTGGGCTGGACTTTAGCCCGTGGCCAGTCAACCATGGAGGTGTTCCCTTCTCAGCCCAGAGGATGGTTTTGCACTCTGAATGACCGGGATTAAATGGGCCATGAATGGTTCTGTTGGCTCGGTCGGAGATCGGATTTTAGACAGCAGCGCGTCTGTCTAATCGCAACAAGACCAACCACTGACAAGCTGTTGTGTGCAGGCAACATTTAACTGTTTTGTGGATCTCTCATAAATTCTTTGCACACTACATATGCCATTTTATATGTACATGTACCCCAAAATATGTATGATCAGCAGGAACTATTTTCATCTCTCTGTAACTTATATTTTAGTTTTTATGAGAGAAAAAATACATAATCTTTGACTTAAACCAGTTGTTGGTAGACAATTCAGGACATTCTGGTTGTATAGGTCTCGTCTCTGGGCTGGGCTTGTAGACAAAATGGCTAAAGCCTAGTACACACAATGAGATTATCGGATGAATGATCGTCTTTTTTTGGATGGTAATCTTCATATCAAAAACGAATAGGTTACTAAAGTACGAAAACTCTCATACGACAGAATAAAAACTCGGAAGTAATGTAATGTGTTGTAGTATATTTGTATTGTATTTTCAGACAAAAACTGTACCAATTAAACTAAAATCATATGATCTGGTATCGTACGAGAAAAATTTTCGCGTTCGTCCCTTCAGAAAATTTCAGACGACAGCTGTGTACAAACAATCACATTATCACTTTGAAAGCAATATTTTTTGTATGATATTCTGATTGTGTGTACAGAGCTTTAGACTTCCCTTTGAGACTCAGGGAGGTGGTAATTTGTTTATCCTAATCTACCTCTACAGAGATGTGAAAATGTCATTGCCATTTGAGGAACATCTGTCTGCTATTAATTACTGAATTAAGAGAATACTGTATTATTAATGCCACTGAATTAAACTATATTTACAATCATACTACTTTTACAGGTTATTTCACATCTCATCTATTGGTAACGTTATACCAGTTTTAAATTTATGTTACAGGCTGATTCCTCAATGCTCTACCATTTGAAGTTGTTTTTCACAGTACTACCAGTACCTGAAAGCATAGTCTTATTATTATCGTTCCCCTTCACAAATCATTTACACAGAGCGTACCACTTCATATGATCCAATTCAAACACTGTGTTCCAAACCCTGTAAAAATGTTGTACATGCCATGTCAGAAACAAAACCTAAATATCTATGTATAATGACCCAGTGAGGGGCACATAAAATGACAACAGCCCAGGGCCCACTATACAATTGATCACTGACTGTTTTGTATTGTACTGCCCATTTATGTCCTGAAGAGCACTATGTTTATGTAAAAAAAAAACTCACCAGTGAAGTGGTAACGAATAAAGCACATGCCATTCCTATGAAGTGACTCTTTCACTGTCTGGAGATGTCCATTACTCGCTGCTCCCTCGCTAGTGAACAAGAGCTTTCAGTGTTTTGGGTCAGCAGGGGAGTGACTTCATTAAGACAAGTGGTTCCCCTACCTTTCTAATTATTTTCCTGTGACAAAATGGCTCATCTGTTCATATGTTTCCACTCATGTACATGCAGTTTGTTCAAGGATAAAAACAACAGGCATTCAAACAGGGGCTGAGACAAGGGGTGGGCAGGAGGGTAAGCTGCCCTGGGCAATGTGGTATAATGTGAGTTGCTGGGGTGCCGCAAGGAGATTGGGGGAGGGGATTTGTGTTGGGTGGGGGAATTTGGTGGAAAACAGGAGGCAATAATTTTTCAAGGAGGAGAAATTTAGGGGGGGTGTTAAGAAAAGGTGATTTGGGGGATTTGTTTTGGGAGGGGGATGGGGAAAGAGGATTTGTGCTAGGAAGGGATTTTTTTCTGTTTCAATGGTTTTTATTGAAGGTTTTCATGACATTTTCAACATTTAAGTCTTAACCGTATACCATATCTCGGTATTATTAGTATACAGTGCGCCTTTTTATAAAAGTAAATTATTGTCTTCTGGTCTGCACATCTGTTACTGCTTATTGCTCCAATTCAAGGGAAAAAAAGGGTAAAATGAAACCAAAATCAGATAACATTTCCGTAGTCTGAAAGATAACTATGAATATCTCTTGATTTCCCCGTCCCTCCACTACTCTCCATGCAGGAGGGGGAGGAATGGGGAGGACCAAGACCATAGATTATTCCAGGAGAAGAAAAGGAGAAGAATGAAAGTAAGAAGAAAAGAATATCAGAGAGGGAAGGAAGTTCACTCCCTAAAATTAATATGGTCAATCCATGAGATCTCACAAGGGGTCAGACAAGTATTTGTTCCAGGGTTCCCAGATCTTGTCAAATAGGGCTCGTTTGTCCTGTAAAATCGCCGAAAGGTGTTCATTTACCATGATCCATGACAACTTGTTTTTACCAGGTCAAAAAGGATTGTGGGCATCCTCCATGATCTGGCAATTGCTATTCTGGCTGCCGTAAAGATAAAGATTACAAGTTTCCCTGCCTGTTTAGATGTACCTTCTACCGGGCATCCCAGAAGAGCTTGCTGCGGTGATGTAGTTAAGTTCACCTGTGTAAATGAGAAGATGAAATTTTAGAGGCAAATCCAAAAATGTTTCACCTTGGTGCAGGACCAACATATATGGATCACAGTGCCTTCCATACCACACACTCGAAAACAGGAGGGAGAACAAAGCTATTCTCGTTGGTACCATGTACCATCTGAGTAATACCTTGTAATTTGCTTTGATCAATTAAGTATTTAAATATGATTTTGACGCACACTGTGACATTTTGGACCATTCATCTAGAGCGAATGTCTCCCTTATGTCTTGTTCCCACTTCTTCATATAGAACAATTTTTCTGGAGAAGAGGTCAATATACTATAGATTTTGGAGATAAAGCCAGTGTGCTTATCAAGGGACCTGCATAAATACTCCATTGAGGTGGACGTGGTTATGTCAGCCACCGCTTGGCAGGTTTTCAGAAAATGCACTATTTGCACATAATGAAAAATCTCTGAGTTTGGAAGAAGGTATTTCTCTTGAAGGGTTCCTTGTGATAGAATCCCCCCCATGATCACAGAGGTCAGCAAATATGTATCAAACCCTTGTTTGTCCACCAAGCAAGGGTATTAAGATTGAGACCTGGGGTGAAGAGTGGGTTGACAGCTAGGGGGGGCAGGGGAGCGTGTGGAGATTTAAAATTGTGGGGTTTCATTATACTATCCCAAAGGTTTAATGAATATGATAGTGTGGGACACATTGCGGCCAGTCTATCCTTAGGTCTCAGCCACATCAGTTGACTAATTGTTTTTTTGGGATGTAGGGATGATTCCATTTTCATCCAGATGGATGGAGATGTTGCAGAGTGGTAGCGAATTATCTGTGCCATTTGCGCTGCATGAAAATATTTGGCCAAGTCCTGGTCTCCCATGCCTCCCCTCATCTTAGGAATGTATACAGTGCGCTTGTTCACCCGAGGTCTCTTATTCCCCCCATATAAATTTCAAAACCTTATGTTGGAATTTGTGTAAGTCTGACATATAGATTGTGATAGGCAGTGCTCTGAATTAATTTAATAACCTTGGCAAGAGATTAATCTTGATCGCTTGCAGTCTAACGAACCACGACGGAGGATTATTGACCCATCGTTGGAGATCAGCCCCCATCTTGCTATATAGTGGGGGGTAGTTTGCCTGATATAATTTATCTAAAGTGGGGGTTAGGAAAATTCCTAAATATGGGAGGGCATTCGTCTGCCATTTAAAATGAAATGAACTTTGTAGTCCGCATCTAGTGAGAGGTTGAGGGCAACCGATTTCAAATGATTGATTGAAAGACCCGAAATCATGGAGAAATGGCATAGGGTTTGGTACAGGTTTGGGAGTGACGTGATCGGGGACGAGAGGAGCAAGAGGATGTCATCAGCAAACATAGCACACTTGTGCTCAGACTCTCCGCAATGTATGCCTTTTATGTTGGGATGGTTCCTCATTTTAATTGCCAAGGGTTCCAGGGCCCATAAGAATAGAATAGGAGATAGAGGGCACCCTTGCCGAGTTCCTCTATGGATATCTATTTGGGGTGAGGCATATCCCTTAACCTGGACACTTGCCATAGGTATGCTATAAAGAGTCTGCAACACCCCCAAAAATTTGGGGCCAAACCCATAGCCTTTCAATGCATAAAATAGATAGTCCCATGACAAGGAGTCAAAGGCCTTGCATAGGTCTAATGTCAACAGCATGCCCTTCCTGGGTCTGTGATTATCCCAATTGGACTGGACCGCTGATATGATAAATATTAATCGTCGGGTCTGATCCAGAGCCTGATGATTGGGCACAAACCCCACCTGGTCTTGATGGGAAAGTATTCATTTGATTTGCCAAAACTTTGGTCATCAATTTAAGATCTACGTTAATTAGCAAAATTGGGCAATAGTTGGCACAGTCCCCATGATCCTTCTCAGGTTTAGGAATGACATGTCTAAAGGCCACATTTTCGTGCATTGCCAATGCTGAGCCTTTTTTCAGGTCATCAAAAAAGGAGCATAGGTGGGGTACCAACAACTCTAAATACTTCTTGTGATAGTGACCTGAAAATCCATTAGGGTGCCTTTGAGGGGCGCAGACTCTTGATGGTCACTTTAATTTCGCCCTCTGTAAAATCTCCCTCCATCACTTCAATATGATCGTATGCCACTTTAGGTAAAGGTATGTCCCTAAAGTACTTATCGGCCAGAGCTGCAGAGAGCGTTCGGTGAAGCGTATAATTTTGAGTAAAAGAAACTGAATTCCTGTACCACCAATTTTGGGCCAATTTGTCATTGCACAAGCGTAGTTCTTGTAAGGCCAGATTGTAAGGGAGAGGTGTGAGCTTCCTAGCTAACAAGGTGTTCGGCTTGTCTCCCAAGGTGTAGAATAAGTGTCTGGACCAGCGAAGATACTTCTCTGCTTTGGTAGTGAGGCTACGGTTAAGTGCCGTACGCTCTGCATCGATTTTGTGTCTCGTGTCAATCTGGGGATTTTTCTTTTGTTTCAACATAAGGGCCTGTAGTAGTCTCCTGTTGTTGTATTTGTGTATGTATGCGTTTGGTCCTAGAGACTAGTTGAATCAACTGACCGTGAATTGTGGCTTTGTGCGCTGCCCAATTGATGCTCGGGTCATGTCAGTGGCACAATTTTCAGTAAAGTATTGGCCTATGGCCCTTTCAATTTCAGTGAATATAATAGGATCATTAAGTAAGGAGGCGTTGAGGCGCCAAGCAGTGGGTTTCGGTTTCGTCCCCAGGTCTGATAAATAGTTTTGCAGGGGGGAATGATCAGACTATGCCGTGGTCAGTATTTTGGCTGATTTGATTGAGGGGAGCAGATGTGATGGAGTGAACACATGATCCATTCGGGAGTAGGTTTTATGCACTGGGGAATAATGGGTATAATCCCTAGTGGCTGGGTGGGGCTCTCCAAATATCTATTAGGTTATAAGAGTGTAACAGCCTAGCCAATTTACAGCCCTGTTTCAGAGTAAGTTTCAAGACTGGTTTATTTGGATTAGACCTATCCTGTGCTTGGTCCAGGGTACATTACTGTCACCTCCTAGTATGAGCTGACCCGTTACATGTGGGATCAGTGTCGCTAGCATGGTTTCAAAGAACTTTACCTGTCCCCCATTAGGGGCATAGTAGGAGACTAACGTGATGACCTGTTCATTAATTCTCCCAACCGCCATGATAAACCTCCCTTCTTTATCTTTCTGGATCATATCCGGGGTAAAGGGAATGCATTTTGCAATGCATATCGTAGCAACTCCTTTTTTTCTCTGAGCCATTGGAAAAGTAGCACGTGGGTATCGGGCATTTAGGTATTTAGGTACCAAGGCCCGGGAGAAATGAGATTCCTGTAAGAGCACTATGTCTTCTCCCCATTTATGATACCCTGTTTCCCCGAAAATAAGACCTAGCGTGATTGTCGTTGATGGCTGCAATATAAGCCCTACCCCCCAAATAACCCCTAGTTAAAGTCCTTGTAGGTCTTATTTTCAGGGTAGGTCTTATTTTCGGGGAAACAGGGTAGGGCTTATTTGGGGGGTAGGGCTTATATTGCAGCCATCACTGACAATCACTCTAGGTCTTATTTTCGGGGAAACAGGGTATTGGTGAAAAGCCTTTGCCCTTTTAGTTGGAGAATTTATGCCTCGCACATTATGGGTTAAAACTGTGAATTTGGTTGCATGGGTACTCAACATGGTGGTTTGATAGACTGTACTTGACTGTTATAGTTTTTTATCATCTCGTCCGAGATCCCTTCGCTCTGAGGGTGAACCGCTAGGTTTGGAGTGTGGAGTGCACTTAGGTAAAGAGCTGGAAAGAAGAGAAGAAAAGGTAGTGAGTTAGAGTAATGTACCGACACACTGATTATCTGTGTGTCAAAAAACACAGAACATATAGGCAACATAATGTCACACAAGGTGACAAAGGTCAATGACCTCTGGGAATTCAACGTTCCCATGAAGTATTGTGAGGTTCACTCACTGACAAGGCGGGACAAGCTCACCCAGAAGTGGCATATGTATGCGCCCTGGTGTCTTTCCAGTCCTGTTACTGTGAGGGAAAGAAATGTCCGAGATTCAAAGCTTCAACATATGTATAACCAGATAAAAGGGTATTTTTACTGCGCTATCCAAATAAATCATAAGTATTGAAAAAACAAGCCGCAACTACAATGTGAGACACACACACTAAATACAAATATAAGAAAAAAAGCCGCGCTATATATTAATGATCAAAAAGTGTGACCTAAAAAATATTCATCTAATATGATAGATATGGACAACTCCTTGTGTCGCACTAATAGATGAGTTCCGTCCAATGGGCTATTGGATAGAAATCCCAATGAGTGTGCAGTTCATAGTGATTTTCCAAGTGGTGATATCTTAGACTTCCAAACATTAGTGACATACGTCCACAACACCATGGGAGATGTGATAAAGTGCGACAGGAAAGTTCCTCCACCAGTGATATTAATGCCGCTTACCAGCTTTTTAGATCTCTTGTTTAAGGACATTGTGAGTGCTCGTGGCTCTTATCCCCAGCCATGGGTCTTTAAAACTTGGATGGCTAGATGTCACCGGACTTTCTTGTGGGATATCCTCTGTGCAGCAGATACACGCTCATTCCCCATGAAAGAATATGAAGGTATCCATAGCGTAATTCATTTAAAAATGCATTTATTTAAAAGCTAAAATATTGCACTTACAGTTATGCCGTATATGAAAAGCGTTCAAAAGACACGAGCTGGCCGGCTCTCAATAGCTGCCCATTGCTTCCGGGTTCAGCGCGGTATGTGGTGCCCATAGGCAGCCGGTTAACCCATTATTTATAGGAAATCTCTTATTCATAATCCGGGGGCAGTTAATATACATGGAGTCCCAGTGAGAAGCCTGTCTCCCGACTCCCCTAAAGCTCTCCAGTCATTTGCCAATGCATTGGTTGAATCTCAACGACTAATGTGAAACATTTTAAATTTAAAAAAATAAAAAAAACATTTTTAATGATAAAAAAGTTTTTTTCTCCCAAAAAAAGAGAAAAAAACTCAATTCATAGAAAGAGAAAAATAGAAAAAAGGAAAATCAAAAAACTGTGAAAAATTATGAAAAAATTCTTCCACAAAATCTCAATTAATCTTTATAATTCATTTAATAATTACACATATCCACTTTAATTAAATGTTACTTGGGTTATAGTGTATGTGTTATGACATTGCAATATTGTGCTCTACTCCCTTCATATCTATGTACCCCTGAAAGGGGAAAAAAAGGAGAAAGAGAAGAAAAAAATCACACAGACATCATATCCCCAATGGAGTCAGGAGACCATCATAGGGAAGAAATAAATAGCTATCTCTACATCTTGCCTATATGCTTTGGTACCAGCGGGGTCAATACCACAAATTTACTAGCCATTATCAATAAATGCATTTACGTCTGTGTCGACATTAAGGCCATATGGGGTATATCAACGTACTTTATGGATCCATGCCATCTCAAGTCTATATAATTCCCTTACTAGGGAGCTCCCTCTCCAATGAGCACTAAACTTGTCTATCCCCAAAAATAGTGTATTGGCAGGATTGCGGTTGTGGTGGATTGCATAATGTTTGGAGACAGAATGAAATCTAAAACCGTTCTTAATATTAGTAATGTGTTCCCCCACACAGACTTGCATGGACCGTCTAGTCCTGCCTATATATTGAAGCCTGCATGAGCATTGTAATAAATACACAACGTCCATTGAGCTGCATGTAATGAATGGCTCTATTGGATGTTGCCTAGATGTACTACTTGAAACAAAGGAATCACTTTTCCTCTGTTTACTTTTATTCAATTTACAAATCTGACATCTGCGACACTGATGGTATCCAGAAAGATTCTGAAAGAAGGATACTTTTTTAGTGGGTGGATCCACAACATTGGAGGGGAATCCTATTATGAAGAGACGGAACCCCCCTAAAAATTATTTGTGGGTTGGCAGGTAAAAACGTCTTGATAATCCTATCATTGCCTAGCAAGTGCCAATGCCTACGAAGAATGTTTTTAATTAAATGATGTTGTGTGGAGAAGGTTGTAATAAATGGTATGACAGGTCCCTCTTTAGCTTTCCTAGGACCATCATTCAACAGTGTGGTTCTATCTATTGCTGCTACCTGTTCCATTGTTCTATCCATAGATTCTGAGTCACAACCCTTCTCCTCCAATCTGCCTTTTAAAATACTAGCTTGGGTTTTATAATCTCTTGTCAGTGCAGTTCCGTCTCATTCTTATGAACTGACTTTTCGGAATGGACTTGAGCCAGGAGTCATGATGGCAACTCCCCAAAGGTATAAAGGCATTACGGTCGGTCTTTTTGAAGAACGAGACTGTTTTAAATGTACCCTCACTCTTTGAAATAGTGAGATCAAGAAAATTGATCTTCTCTTGGCTCACCTCATGGACAAAACTAATGCCCTTATCGTTATTATTGATAGAGGAGAAGAAATCATCCAACTGAGAGATAGTCCCATCCCATAGGAGGAGGACATCATCTATATACCTAGCAAAAAAACCTCAAGTGAGGGCTGCGGTCCTTATAGATGACGTCCTCCTCCCATTTGGTCATAAATATATGAGCTAGGCTGGGGGCATACTTTGCCCCATAGCCACCCCACACTGTTGTCGATAATATTGATGATCGAACCAAAAATAATTATGGCCTGCCGCATATTCAAGCAGATCAATGATAAATGCCTGCTGTTCTTTCGGTATAGTGGAAAGTATATTTAAATAATGCTTGACTGCTGCTATCCCCAAATTGTGGGGTATGATAGTATACAAGGATGTGACATCTGTGGTCACCATTAGGGTGTGATCATCAGGTTTGATTTTGGATAATAAATTGATCACATGTCTTGTGTCCTTCAGAAATGATGGTAATTGTTGTACCAATGGCTGGAGGAAGTGGTCTATGTACTTGCCCACCCGGGACGTGATGGAGTCTATACCACTCACAATCGGATGACCCTGGGGGCAAGTAAGACTCTTATGGACCTTGGGTAAGCAGTAAAGCACTGGAACCCATGGTGCTTTGGGGATCAGAAAGATCTTTTCTTTCTCATTGATAATACCTGTCTGAAAACCTTTCTCAACTAAAGGTAATAATGTTTTCTTATATTTAGTGACAGGGTTACCTGGCAAGAGAACGTAGGTGTCTTTATCACCCACTGTGCTGCGCATTTCCCGAAGGTATTCATCTCGGTCGAGAACGACAATACCCCCTCCTTTATCCGCCGGGGGGATAACTATGTTTTTGTTATTGCAAAGTGAGTCTAGACCTTCTTCTAGATTTTTATCCATTTTAGGGTTGATATTTTTAATTGACTCCAGATCCCTTAGGAGGATGTCCCTAAAGACCCTAAGTGAGGGGGCCAAAACTCTGGGGGGGTTAAATGTTGAAGCATTTGCTAATCCTGAATGTTGGTATCCTTGAAGGACACCTACACCATGTGTGGTTGGAATGGTCGCAAAATGTCATTTTATATTGATTCTGCAAACAAACCTATGGATGTCCATATACGTTTGGAATTTTAGTTTTTTAGGGGGTGCAAATTTCAGACCCTTACTTAACAGGGCTGTTTCAGATTTAGTAAGGATTTGAGAACTTAGATTGAAAATATCATCTCCCTTTACTTCTTTAGTTTTTTTTTACTGTGCTCTCCTCCCGCCTCTGGTTCCTCTTTGTTTTCTACGGGCCTTTTTACCCCTTCATTGGGTTTGGGAAAGCCCCAATTTTCTCTCCATAGACCTATTGGGGTATTCTCTGGATGGACCTGATCTAACATTTTCATAACCCCTACTATTATGCTCAAAATCTGAGGGGCCATAACTCATAGGACCCTCTCTGTCCCTCAGGGGAAAAAACTGGTTATGTGTGTCAACACCATAATCATAATCCTGATCATCTTCCCTCTCAAAGTATGAGCGATTCCCACGATAGGGTCCCTGATTGTATTGTGTATTGGAACTTCGATTATTATATGGTGTTCTATCAGGGCCTCTCATGGTATGGGGATAATCCCTTCCATAATTGTATTGTGGTCCTTGATTGGATGAATATTCGTAGCCCCTATCATAATTGACACCCTGCGTATTTGAGTGGCAGAAAAAAATTAAGTGCAGAACAATTATCCCATACAGATCTTAGAATGGAGGCTATCACTCAGGGAGGATACCCTAGGAGCAATTTCCTCGGAAATACACCATTTTCCTGTGGCTAACCAATCCCAAAAAACGCCAAAGAAATCCCAAAACAACAATAAATTTGGGAAGAAGGGTAGACATGTTTCATATCAGTCACCACAGAGGGTACTAGGATCAGGGAGAAAAGGATAACCTAAGAGAACCTCGGGGTGGAATCAACCACCACCACAGAGACAGGGTGTCAATTAAGATAGGGGCTACGGATATTCATCTAATCAAGGACTACAATACAATTATGGAAGGGATTATCCCCATACCATGAGAGGCCCTGATAGAACACCATATAATAATCGAAGTTCCAATACGCAATACAATCAGGGACCCTATCGTGGGAATCGCTCGTACTCTGAGAGGGAAGATGATCAAGATTATGATTTTTTTCCCCTGAGGGACAGAGAGGGTCCTATGGGTTATGGCTCCCCAGATTTTGAGCATAATAGTAGGGGTTATGAAAATGTTAGACCAGGTCTATCCAGAGAATACCCCAATAGGTCAAGGAGAGGAGCCAAGAACAACAAAATCGGGGTTTTCCCAAATACCAATCAAGGGGTAAAAAGGCCAGTATAAAACAAATAGGAACCAGAGAGGGGAGGAGAGCACAGTCAAAAAAACTAAAGAAGTAAAGGGAGATGGTATTTTCAATCTAAGTTCTCAAATCCTTACTAAATCTGAAACAGCCCTGTTAAGTAAGGGTCTGAAATTTGCACCCCTAAAAAACTAAACAAATTCCAAATATATATGGACAGCCATAGGTTTGTTCGCAGAATCAATATAAAACGACATTTTGTGACCATTCCAACCACACATGGTGTAGGTGTCCATCAAGAATACCAACATTTGGGATTAGCAAATGTTTCAACATTTAACCCCCCAGAGTTTTGGCCCCCTCACTTAGGGTCTTTAGGGGCGTCCTCCTAAGAGATTTGGAGTCAATTAAAAATATCAACCCTAAAATGGATAAAAATCTAGAAGATGGTCTAGACTCACTTTGCAATAACAAAAAAATAGTTATCCACCCAGCGGATAAAGAAAGGGGTATTGTCGTTCTCGACCGAGACGAATACCTTCGGGAAATGAGCAGCATAGTGGGTGATAAAGACACCTACGTTCTCTTGTCAGGTAACCCTGTCACTAAGAATAATAAAACGTTATTACCTTTAGTTGAGAAAGGTTTTCAGATGGGTATTCTCAATGAAAAAGAAAAAATCTTTCTGATCCCCAAAGCACCATGGGTTCCAGTGCTTTACTGCTTACCCAAGGTCAATAAGAGTCTTACTTGCCCCCAGGGTCGTCCAATTGCGAGTGGTATAGACTCCATCACGTCCCAGGTGGGCAAGTACATAGACCACTTCCTCCAGCCGTTGGTACAACAATTACCATCATTTCTGAAGGACACAAGACATGTAATCAATTTATTATCCAAAATCAAACCTGATGATCACACCCTAATGGTGACCACAGATGTCACATCCTTGTATACTATCATACCCCACAATTTGGGGATAGCCGCAGTCAAGCATTATTTAAATATACATTCCACTATACCGAAAAAACAGCAGGCATTTATCATTGATCTGCTTGAATATGCGGCAGGCCATAATTATTTTTGGTTCGATCATCAATATTATCGACAACAGCGTGGGGTGGCTATGGGGAAAAGTATGCCCCCAGCCTAGCTCATATATTTATGACCAAATGGGAGGAGGACGTCATCTATAAGGACCGTAGCTCTCACTTGAGATTTTGGGCTAGGTATATAGATGATGTCCTCCTATGAAATGGGACTATCTCTCAGTTGGATGATTTCTTCTCCTCTATCAACAATAACGATAGGGGCATTAGTTTTGTCAATGAGGTGAGCCAAGAGAAGATCAATTTTCTTGATCTCACTATTTCAAAGAGTGAGGGTACATTTAAAACAGTCTTGTTCTTCAAAAAGACCGACCGTAATGCCTTTATACCTTTGGGGAGTTGCCATCATGACTCCTGGCTCAAGTCCATTCCGAAAAGTCAGTTCATAAGAATGAGACGGAACTGCACTGACATAAGTGATTATAAAACCCAAGCTGGTATTTTAAAAGGCAGATTGGAGGAGAAGGGTTATGACTCAGAATCTATGGATAGAACAATGGAACAGGTAGCAGCAATAGATAGAACCACACTGTTGAATGATGGTCCTAGGAAAGCTAAAGAGGGACCTGTCATACCATTTATTACAACCTTCTCCACACAACATCATTTAATTAAAAACATTCTTTGTAGGCATTGGCACTTGCTGGGCAATGATAGGATTATCAAGACGTTTTTACCTGCCAACCCACAAATAATTTTTAGGGGGTTCCATCTCTTCGTAAAAGGATTGCCCCCAATGTTGTGGATCCACCCACTAAAAAAGTATCCTTCTTTCAGAATCTTTCTGGATACCATCAGTGTCGCAGATGTCAGATTTGTACATTGAATAAAAGTAAACAGAGGAAAACTGATTCCTTTGTTTCAAGTAGTACATCTAGACAACATCCAATAGAGCCATTCATTACATGCAGCTCGACGGGCGTTGTGTATTTATTACAATGCCTGTGTGGGCTTCAATATATAGGCAGGACTAAACACATTACTAATATTAAGAACGGTTTTAGATTTCATTCTGTCTCCAAACATTATGCAATCCACTACAACTGCAATCCTGCCAATACACCATTTTTAGGGATAGACATGTTTAGTGCTCATTGGAGAGGGAGCTCCCTAGTTAGGGAAATATCTAGACTTGAGATGGCATGGATCCATAAAGTACGTTGCTATACCCCATATGGCCTTAATGTCGACACAGACGTAAATGCATTTATTGATAATGGCTAGTAAATTTGTGGTATTGAATTGCTCTGAGTTCCTGGTTGACCCCACTGGTACCAAAGCATATAGGCAAGACGTAGAGATAGCTATTTCTTTCTCCCCTATGATGATCTCATGACTCCATTGGGGATACAATGTCTGTGTGTTTTTTTTCTTCTTTTTCTCCTTTTTTTCCCTTTTCAGGGATACATAGATATGAAGGGAGTAGAGCACAATATTGTGATGTCATAACACATACACTATAACCCAAGTAACATTTAATTAAAGTAGGTATTTTTAATTATTAAATGACTTATAAAGATTAATTGAGATTTTGTGGAAGAATTTTTTCATAATTTTTCACAATTTTTTGATTTTCCTTTTTTCTATTTTTCTCTTTCTATGAATTGAGTTTTTTTCTCTTTTTTGGGAGAAAAAACTTTTTTATCATTAAAAATTTTTTTTTATTTTTTTAGATTTAACATTTTTCACATTAGCCGTTGAGATTCAACCAATGCATTGGCAAATGACTGGAGGGCTTTAGGGGATTCGGGAGACCGGCTTCTCACTGGGACTCCATGTATATTAACTGCCCCCAAATTATGAATAAGAGATTTCCTATAAATAATGGGTTAACCAGCTGCCTATGGGCATCTATCTGCAGCAGGCACCCACACATATACTGTGTCAGTCGGGGCGAATATATTTTTAAAAAAGTGTGACACCGGATACGGAAGTATAGTTAAGCCTTGGTGGTATTTTTAGAGTGAATATTTATCACCTGATCGATCACCTATTCCTCCTGTTCAAACTAAATGAGATGAGGGTGATTATGAATTAATTATTTTGTACTTGACACTTTGTTTTTTGATATCAGCAGTCACAGGTGACATTAGTAACTCCAAAGCATAATAATTTCATTATTATACCATCGATGGTCGATTGCCCTTTTCCAAGATGGTGGAGTCTATGCGGGGACACCAGGAGCTCAGAGCTGGGCGTTCCCTTTCTTGTGCTATGTATATATGGTGGTGAGTCAGCACGCCGCCCATGCCCCTGGAAGACGTCATCTTTGAGGAAACGGCGTAGGGAGGAGCGGCAGGCTGACGTCACCACATACCGCGCTGAACCCGGAAGCAACGGGCAGCTATTGAGAGCCGGCCGGCTCGTGTCTTTTGAACGCTTTTCATATACGGCATAACTGTAAGTGCAATATTTTAGCTTTTAAATAAACACATTTTTAAATGAATTACGCTATGGATACCTTCATATTCTTTCATGGGGAATGAGTGTGTATCTTCTGCACAGAGGATATCCCACATAGAAAGTCCGGTGACATCTAGCCATCCAAGTTTTAAAGACCCATGGCTGGAGATAAGAGCCACAAGCACTCACAATCTCCTTAAACAAGAGATCTAAAAAGCTGGTAAGCGGCATTAATATCACTGGTGGAGGAACTTTCCTGTCGCACTTTATCACATCTCCCATGGTGTTTTGGATGTATGTCACTAACGTTTGGAGGGCTAAGATATCACCACTTGGAAAATCATTATGAACTGCACACTCAGTGGGATTTCTATCCAATAGCCCATTGGACGGGACTCTATCATATATATTATATATATATTTTTTATTATATTCATTTTTTCAGCACATTTCACTTGTGATTATATTTAATCATTCATCTATTAGTGTGACACAAGGAGTTGTCCATATCTATCATATTAGATGAATATTCTTTAGGTCACACTTTTTGATCATTAATATATAGCGCAGCTTTTTTTCTTATATATGTATAACCAGGCTAGGTTAGTGAATGCAATGAAATAGACAGCCGCTATCCAGCCAAAATGATTTCAGCTTTGAACCTAGATGGAAAAAGTGTACCGCCCTGTCCAAAAACTAGATTAAGGTGTCCACATCCTAGTTTGACAAACAACGAACCCCATCAACTGGAAGGAAGTTCACTAGACTTCTATTAAATCTGAGTTTCGTCAGGCAAGACTTCAGCTCTGGATCAGAAGGCTGGTGATCAGTTGAGATTCATCTGTATGCTCCCACGGCTGGATTGAGGCATTTGGATGAGGAATGGCCTTGTTGGGACCATATGGACATAATCGGTCGATCCCTTGCTTGTTGAGGAGAAGGAGATGAAGGATCTCGAGTGGTCAATCCAAGGTCTAGCAGAATGTTCTCTCCCTCACGAAAATTGGCAAAGGAATGCGTCTTGCTCTTATAGGCAAATGAGAGGCGAAAGGGAAAAGACCATTGATTTTTTATGTGGTGATTGATTAGGTGCATCAATAGAGGCTTCAATGCCTGTCTCTTCTGAATGGTTAGTTGAGAGATATCTGCAAATATTTGGACGGGGTGGCCTAATAAAGTTAGGTCTCCCTTGCTTCTGGCTTCCGACATAATTTTTTTCTTGATCCTATAAAATTGTGGCTTTACTAACACATCTCTAGGAAGGTAATCCGTTCTCGGGGCAGTCAAGGCTCGATGCACCCTGTCAAGCTCCAGATGCTGAGGAGAAATTACTGGATCAGAGTGTGTACTGCATCCTCCAGGTCGGTAATTGACTCTGGCTATCCGCGCAGCCTAAAATTGTATCATCTGGATCTATTTTCCAAGTCTTCGACTTTTGCATTAGCTTGGTCAAGTTGGTCATGCAGAGAAGACATCATCTTAGTATTCTGGTTAACCCTGCCCACCATGCCAATCACCTTAGATTCTATCGTGTCTAGCCTCTCCCCAATGCAGTGGAAATCTCCCTTTATCTCTGCTGTTATTGCAGTGCAGGCTTTAGACAATTCTTGTTGGAGTAGTGAAGAGAAATGAGCTAGCAGGGCCACATCACCAGAATAGGGAGATGGTGTGGGGGTTGGGACTGATCCTGTATAGAACTGCACTGGCTCAGAGCTATTTCTGCAAGGTCCGCCATGAGTCTGTCCATAGGGGAGGCCGTAGACCCAGCATATTCTGGGCCCTCAAGCTGAGACCCTGTGGTAGGAGAGAACTGGGGGAGCTCACCTCTGTCGTTCGCTGGCAGCTCATCCTGTGACTGGGAGGAGAATGGATCCAGTATCTGCATCTGGACATTCTGCAGAATGGTAGATGCATTTGGTGAGGCTGCCGCAGAGTGAGGGGAGGCTGGGCTATAAGATGACTGAGCTGCCTGTCCCTTCTAATTCTTCTTTGGATCCGGCGCCATCTTGGAAGAGGGGGCCCGGTATGCTGCTGGTGAAGGGCACCCTGGTTGGGTCGTGGTAGGGTTCTTTTTAGCGCAGAGGGTTCTTTTTAGTTCTTGTAAGCTTGGAAAACCCGGCGGTGAGCAGAGCTCGGTCAGAACATGTCCGCTCCTGGCGCTGCGCACATGCACACTTTCAGGGAATTTTTTTCTTATAGGGGTTTGCTAGTAGGGATGATTGGAGGGTATTTGTGCTAGGAGGGGAAATTTTTTTTGGGGGGGTTGCTAGGATGGGGAATGGAGGGATTTGTGCTGGGAGGGAGATTTAAAGTGGGGGTGTACTTGGAAGGGAGATTTGAGTAGTAGTGGATTTGTGGTAGGAGGAGTGATTTTTTTTTTTTGGAGGGGGGCAAATATTTGTGCTGGGAGGAGATATTTCAGCAGGGGAGCAGATGAACCCTGGGAGGAGGGGGCATTTTTGCTTAGGGGGTAGGCATGCAGATTAGTGCTCTTCATTTTCTTATGCCCACACATCTTGGGGGGGTGCAGTTTGGCATGTTTGCCCTGGGCTCTAGGTGTCCTTGTCCCAGCACTGCATTCAAAGTCTCCCCCTCTCATTGACATGGTATAAAAATAGAGTCTTAAAGCAGATAGTAAAAAATGTACCCTTTTAGAAATGGGCATAAACTGCCACTTGAACTACACGTTTACACGTATATCTGACCAACAGGTACTTGTACATAATCAGAGATGAGCAGCCATTGTTGCACAGTATATTAATTGAAGGTTTATATTATATTGTGTGGGAATACCTAAATATCAGCCACAGAAGATGTCTTGCTAGCATTTCAGGATTTTTTTGCAGTGACAGATATAAAAAAAAAAAGTGTCAGAGATATCAGTTTTAGCCACAAAAATTGGGACGTTTGTTTCGTTTTTAATAACTTGAAAATAAAAGGTAAACATGTGAACCTGGAGAAAGAGGCTCTTATGCTTCATGATAAAATTGGGTTCTGCATTACCAGCCTTTATTTATCTCACTTTAAAGTAGTGTGCCAAGCTGCAGTATCACAGAGACCAGTAAAGAATGTTTATCGATTTTTATGTAAATTCAAAATAAATATTGGAACAAAGGATGTAACCGCAGATCATTCATTGCCAACTCCTATGAAGTCTGAACCTGTTACCTGTCAATAGTATCATATGGTGCCTCTAAGCTGAATCAGAGAATATGAGCATAAAATAATATAGAAAATTAACTGAGAAGATGAAAGGCTTTTAAATGTAACATTATTTATTTTTAATACAAATGCTACAACTATTCAAAAAAAGTTGCAAAGCAGACACAGACAGAGCCCGCACTTCTCTACGGGCAGCTGGGTGTAAACATAATCCAATGTCCATTTACACCCAACTGCCCTTTAATCCAATATGCTTAGATGGAGGAGGATAGATCCCCTTCCGTTTGCTTTTAGCAGACAGGATCATATCAGAGGTAGGTGGGTGTAAATGGACACAAGTGGCCATAGAGATACTTTTATCATTTTTGTCAAACATTGAAAAAGCAGCTTGAACCATACAGTCTGAAGAACCAATAGTCACTGTTTCAACCCCTTAAGATTAACACTTTTGTTGAGAAAAAAAAATCCCCTCTGATGATCAATGTACATTGTAGGGATTTTAATAAATGTTGTTGTAGATTCCTACCTGTTTCTGCTTTGAAGAAAAAGCTGTGTGATTATGTCAATGAGCAGAGAGCGTCTAAATGGGAATGTCTTTTCTGTTATTAGTCAGCTGATGCACTTGCAGTGTTCCAATGAGGAACATGTTGAGTTTGCATCCCCTTAGTAATTAACCCTTTGGGATGAATGCCTAATATTTGTTGTGTATCTTAGTGCAGACTTCGAGAAAATCAGTAAGCCAATCACACAAGCAGGAAATTACATTTCAGGGAAAGTTCTGTACACCAACTTTATACAGAAGGCCTCCAGGTTGCCATATTGCATTGAATTATACCGAAAATGACAGCACTGAAGATTGAAAATTAAAAGTACTTATTAATAACATCCAGTTACAACTTGGCTTGTGTAGAAAATGTATAGACTATTTTTTTTATTTGGTATTTTGTTCCCATGAAAGTGGATTTACCTTTTAAATGAATATACACAGAAAGTTGTTATTGTGACTAGTCGTTATGCAGTTGCATAAGAAGAAATCCTGTCCTATGTAGAGAAGTCAGAAGCCTCCCAGCTAGTAAGAAAAACCTCTACAATTCAAATTTAATGTTATTATTCCACAGGTTGCATATTAAATTTTTTAATACAGCCTCCTACAGTGTATTATTAGAAAGAATGATATTCAATTGGCCTGGAATGTCCAAATATGGTTAGGCAATGAAACAGTATCAGAAAGTCTGTCAAGAAAAGACTAGGCAACCAAAAAAAGAAAAAGACAATTGTCACGTAATGTACCTAAACTGCTCACACATTAGTTTGGAAAGGATGTCTTTAATTTAGGAGGACAAAAAAAAACATTTTTGTTGTTAACAATTTTTTCAAAATGTTCCTAAATCCTCAATCTATCAGAAAAAAAAACACCATGGTCAAGCGCAAGTCTGTAACATGGTAATTCAGTGAGGTATTAAAAATAAATTAAAATAAATCTCAGATGCCCGCCTTTTTTTAACAGACAGATGTGCATTTCTAGGACAAACTTAAGGGGCGGGGGTAATGCTGACTAAATATATTTTAGTAGAGGGCATGCTGCACAGGATGTCCATCTTCAGCAATTATCTATCCATGGAATACACCCATCTCAAGTCAAATATTACAACTAAAATACATGATCATTAGCTTAATGATCACAAAAACATATATGTTCCTTTCAAATGTCAGCAGTGATTTAGTACTGTGGATTAAAAAATTTAATTGAAAACTTGATTGATTAATTTTATGATGAGTGTTGTAGTTGAAGTAAAACAAAGCATTAGACTTTATGCCCAGAGGAAAGCACTAAGAGTAAGCTTGTGTAGCTTAGTAAATGTAGGCACTAGCTAACTAAGGACCTTGTTTGGTATAGGAGGGATGTGGGGGAGCAAGTGAGATTAGCTGTAAATCACTTTTCCCAACATCCACTACAACTTGACACCATTAGAAGAAGACTCCACTCCAAACTAACTGGCTGACCACACAAAGGCAGTGTCATGGTCTGGAGTCAGGCTCGGAGTCCAGTAGCTGTAGCAGTGGAGCAGCACCCACTAACAAGTGGGACAAGTATACATGCAGATCACCCTGGCTGATGACACGGGTTCACCTGAGGTGCAGGGTCTAAGCGCTAACTGTTATTCACCAGAACTCCTGATTAAGGAGATGTGTTTTGCTGCGTGTTATTACCAGGTCACAATCCTCAGGATCGCCCCCCGGGAGGTGAGCAAGCCGGGGTCCAGGACAGCTTTATTTAGCAGATAGGGATCAAGCAGAAGCATAGTCAGCAAACAAGCCAAAAGATCAGTAATGAATGGTTTTAGGTTGGGATTAAGCAGAAGCAAAGTGGAGGAACAAGCCAAAGTTCGGTAACGAATGGTAGCGAAGATACGGATGGCAGCCGGAGAGACAAAAGTGTCATTTTGGCTGGAGAGAGCACAATCTAGCAAACAGGAAGTGCAGAGACATGGCTTAAATCAGGAAGTTCATGGGTGCAAAGAGTTCAAGATTCAAGACGAAAAAAGTTCAAGGCAGAATCATTTAGGCTGGGTCCACACTTTTGCAAATTGGATGCAGGTTTTACCGCATCCAATTTGCATGACAGAACACTGTGACCGGCTCTCGATGAAGCCGGTTCACACAGCTCTGGGACGGCCATGGAGCACACTGAAAAAGGGTCCTGTGCATCTGTCTCCATTTCAGGGCTGAAATCAGGCACAAATTTGGACCAGATTGGCACCTGAAATGGAGAACAGGGACACACTAGACCCCCTGCTGTGAGCCGTGGCTACAGCTAGTGTGAACCCGGCTTTAAGGAATTGTCCAGGGAACTGTCCAGCATTCTGAATGGCTCAACAAGAAGAGCATTGCCTGACACAGCAGAGGTCCCAGTTTCAAGACCGGGCCCTGACAGGCAGATACAAATCTTACATGCAATCGGGTGCTCTCTAAGAGCTGGTAAGCAGTCTCAAACAATTAGAACACACTTCTAAGTTTCCTCAAGCTATCCTATGACCTAAAACTCTTGTGTTAAAGGATAAGTTGACCTTTGGGAACATGTTACATGTTCCACCCCTTTTAAAGGTTAAACATGTAACATGTTTGCACTGCTGCAGATGCTCACCACTGCTCTCTTTCACTGTGACAGCAGTCTGCGGGCAGGGGGCTTATCAAAATCTGGAAGCCCCTTTAACAAGGGGGCCGCCCAGATCCCAACCCCCCTATGTGAATGAGTATAGGGTACATAGTACCCCTGTCCAATTCCTTGATTTAAAAAAGTCCCCCGGCATAGATCCATCGTCAATCACGACACCCGCCGGACCCAAAAAAAGTAATAGTGCTTTGTCAAACACTCCTAGTGACTGCCTGCTTTGCCGTCTGACATTTCTTAAAAGGGACCGAGTTACCCAATTATGTCAGCGGATGACCCCCACCCCATGTGACATCATCGACCCAGCATGACCCCGGTCACTGATGTCTTTGGGTGACTCCACCCCTTAGCTATTTAAGAACTGTCAGATGGAGAAACAGGCAATCAGTGGGAGCCTTTGACAAGGCCGGAGGTTTTTCTTTTTTTTTTACTTTTTTCAGGTTCGGCAGATGTCGTGATTGGTGATGGATCTACTTCAGGAGGCATTTTATTTTTTAATAAGGGAATTGCCAAAAAAGAAATTATTGGGTCTTTATTGACCCCGCCCCATGTGACATCATCAACCCAGCATGCCCCCAGTTGTTACCCACTTCAATACCAGGCACTTATGCACCTTCCCGCCCAGACCAATTTTCAGCTTTCAGCACTCTCACATTTTGAATGATAATTACTCAGTCATGCTACACTGTATCCAAACATAATGTTTATCATTTTCTTCTCACAAATAGAGCTTTCTTTTGGTGGTATTTAATTACCACTGGGTTTTTTATTTTTTGCGATATAAGCGAAAAAACAGCAATACTTTTGAAAAAAAACACACTTTTTTAGTTTCTATTGTAAAATGTTTGGAAATAAGTCATTTTTTTCATAAATGTGTGCCAAAATTTATACTGCTACATATGTGGTAAAAATAACCCAAATTGGTGTATATTATTTGGTCTTTGTGAAAGTTATAGAGTCTAAAAACTATGGTGCCAATCACTGAAAATTGATCACATCTGATCACACCTGATGTACTGAAGGCCTATCTCATTTCTTGAGACACTAACAAGCCAGGAAAGTACAAATACCCTCAAATGACCCCCTTTTGGAAAATAAACAGTCCAAGGTATTTACTAAGAGGCATGGTGAGTTTTTTGAAGTTGTAATATTTTCCCAGAATTCTTGGGAAAATTAAGATTTTTTTTTTTACACAAACTGGTCATATTAACAGGTTATTTCTCTCACACAGCATATGCATAATTGCAACTACACCCCAAAATACATTCTGCTACTCCTCCTGAGTATAGCAATACCAAATGCGTGAGAATTTACACAGCCTGGCCACATACAGAGGCCCAACATTGAAGGCGTTCTACAAGCATAAATTGCACATATCCTTTCTCAACCACATATTACACTTTTGAAGGCCCTGGAGCACCAGGACAATTGAAATTGTGAGTCCATTTGGAAAGCACACACCCCAACGTATAATTTATGAGGCATAATGAGTCTTTTGAACGGTTCATTTTTTTCCAGGAGTTTTTGGAAAAAGTGGAAAAAAAAATGAAAATGCACTTTTTTTTACACAAAGTTGTCCATTTATAAGATATTTCTAACACATAGCATGTACATAGCAAAAATGACACCCCAAAATGCATTCTTCTACTCCTCCTGAGTATAGCAATACCCCATGTGTGAGACTTTTACACAGCCTGGCCACATACAAGGGCCCAAAATTGAAGTAGCACTTTCAGGTGTTCTACAAGCATAAATTGCACATATCCTTTCTCAACCACCTATTACACTTTTGAAGTCCCTGGAGCACCAGGACAATAGAATTGTCCACAAAATTACCCCATTTTGGAAAGCACACACCCCAATGTATAATCTATGAGGCATAATGAGTCTTTAGAACGGTTCATTTTTTTCCAGAAGTTTTTGGAAAATGTGGAAAAAAAATGAAAATGCATATTTTTTACACAAAGTTGTCCCTTTATAAGCTATTTATAACACATAGCATGTACATAGCAAAAATGACACCCCAAAATACATTCTGCTACTCCTCCTGAGTATGGCGATACCACATGTTTGAGACTTTTACACAGCCTGGCCACATACAGAGGCCCAACATCCAAGTAGCATCTCCAGGCATTCTAGCAGCATTAGGTACACATATCATTTTCTGAATACCGATCACATTTTTGAAGGCCCTTCATATTTCTAACACATAGCAGGTACATACCAAATAACAAAAGATTACCTGTGGTTTTAGAAGTGCAGTGGTCCACAGAGGAGAGCATCGGTCCAGGCAGCAGGCAGGAATGAAATCAGCGACAGCAAAAGCAATCATCCAGGCAGCAGGCAGGAATACTGTCCATAGTTCATACAGGCAGAGATACTGTCAGCACAGCCAGAGAACAGCCAAAGCACAGGTCCAGGTAGCAGGCAGAGGTGTCCCAGCAGAAATACTGTCCAAAGTCAGTAGAGGCAGCAGGCAGATATATGGTCAACACAGCCAAAGTATTGGTCCAAACAGCAGGAAGAAACATGGTCCATAATGTTATGGGTGATTACAGGCAGCAATATGGTCAGTACAGCCAAAGTATTGGTCCAGGCAGCAGGAAGGACCATCAAGCTTAGGGCCAGGGGGACAGGTGTAGAGGCTTCTCCCACCCAAATCACTTTGAAGCCTCTGGGCAACCAGACCCTGTTCTGGGAGCACAGAAAACCAAAAACAGTTTTTCTCTACTCAGAACGCTATTCTGAAGCCCCTGACATATGTGAGACCCCTGTGTACTAAGGTAGATGGGCAAAAGATCAGTCCAAGTAGCAGGCAAAAACATAGTCGATTAACAGGCCAAGTTCGGTCAGAAACGTGGTTTAAATCTGCAGGCAGAGGCATCGTCGGTAAACAGGCTGAGGTTGGTGCACGTGGAAGTCAGAAACGTGGTTTAAATTGGCAAGAAAAAACATCATCGGTAAACAGGCCAGGGTCAGTTAATTGACATGGTAGCAGGCAAATGGGGAAATGGCAGTCTGTTAATAAAAAGGGGAACTAATATTGGATGGATGTATGATCATTTTTGAAGCAATCTCCGATGCACAGGCCAGGTTGGGAGGGACATTGGGGACAATAATAGCTGGAATCTCTTCTTACTCCTCCACTGCTGCATACACGGCATTTCTTTTGGCGTCTTCTTCCAGATTCTGTGGAGGGAATGCTAAAGGCAATGTGTTGCTCGTGAAGTCGACTCACACTATCAGAGAGAATGCTTCCTGGGGCGGGACCTTGTTGGTAAATGAGGACAGTGACGATATCTTCAATATACTTGCGGTAGGTGATTTGTTGATTTTGAGTTGCTTTTTGGTAGCAGACAAACAAATTAAAAGGGGCCATGTGAAACAGGTGAAACGCAACTTTCTTGTACCAATAACGGGACTTTCTGGTTGATAAATAGGGCTGTAGCATCTGATCGTTTAAATCCACCCCCCCATATACATATTGTAGTCGTGGACACATTTGGGCTTTACAATGGGGCCGCGTCTTCTTTGGATCTCCACCACGGTGTCATTGTGGATGGTAGAGAGGATGTGGACATCTTTCTTGTCCCTCCACTTCATGGCCAACACCTCCTCATTCCTCATGAGTAGGGATGAGCTTCGAGTTTGAGTCGAACTCATGTTCGACTCAAACATCGGCTGTTCGCCAGTTCTCCGAACAGCAAACAATTTGGGGTGATCGCGGCAAATTCGAAAGCAGCGGAACACCCTTTAAAAGTCTATGGGATAAATCAAAAGTGCTAATTTTAAAGGCTTATATGCATGGTATTGTCATAAAGAGTGTTTTGGGACCTGGGTCCTGCCCCAGGGGACATGGATCAATGCAAAAAAAGGTTTTAAAAACGTCCGTTTTTTCGGGAGCAGTGATTTTAATAATGCTTAAAGTGAAGCAATAAAAGTGTAATATTCCTTTAAATTTCGTACCTGGGGGGTGTCTATAGTATGCCTGTAAAGGGGCGCATGTTTCCCGTGTTTAGAACAGTCTGACAGCAAAATGACATTTCAAAGGAAAAAAGTCATTTAAAACTACTCGCGGCTATTATTGAATTGTCAGTCCGACAATATGGCATGGGATTTCCCCACAGGGGAAGCCCGAACCAAAATTTAAAAAAAAATGGCGTGTCCTTCAGGTCTGGTGTGGATATTAAGGGGAACCGCGTGCCAATTTTTTTTTTTTAAATCCATACCAGACCCTTATCCGAGCATGCAACCTGGCAGGGAAAGAGGGGGGACGAGAGAGCACACCCCCTCCTGAACCGTACCAGGCCACATGCCCTCAACATTGGGAGAGTTCTTTGTTATTTACTTCTTAAATAACAGAGGGCGGGGCTACCCCGGGGAATGCCACAGGGAAGTCCCTGTCAAGTCCCCGTGAGTCAGAGGGGGGTGGGGTCACTGGGTAGGCCCGCCCTCCATTATTTAAGAAGTGTCAGAAGACGAGAAGTGTCACACAGCAGGAGCCTCCCATCATGGATGCGGAGTGGCCCGAGAATGAAAAGGGAGGAAGATGCCGGACGAGAACACCGGAGCAAGAAGCAGAGGATTGGAGGAAGAACCAGAGGAAGAAGAAGATGGAGGAAGAAACCGAAGGAAGATAGAAGAAAGAAGATAGAAGAAAGAAGATGAAAAGAAGAAGACTTTAAATAAAGGAATTGTCAAAAACTGTCTCTTGTCATTTTTAAAATTTTTGACACTTTTTTTGTGAAATGGTGGGGGTACTTTTGTACCCTCTTACCATTTCACACAGGGGGGCTGGGATCTGGGGGTTCCCTTGTTAAAGGGGGCTTTCAGATTCTGATAAGCCCCCCGCCCACAGACCCCCACAACTACTGGGCAAGGGTTGTGGGGATGAGGCCCTTGTTCCCAACAACATGGGGACAAGGTGATTTGGGGGGGACCCCAAAGCACCCTCCCAACGTTGAGGACATGTGGCCTGGTATGGTTCAGGAGGGGGGTGCTCTCTCATCCCCCCTTTTTTCCTGCGGCCTGCCAAGTTGCGTGCTCGGATAAGGGTCTGGTATGGATTTTTGGGGGACCCCACGCCATTCTTTAAAACAATTTTGGCGCGAGGTTCCCCTTAATATCCATACCAGACCCGAAGGGCCTGGTATGGAATTTAGGGGGACCCCCACGTCATTTTTTTAAAAATTTTGGTTCAGGGTTCCCCTGTGGGGAAATCCCATGCCATTTTTATCAATGAACTTTTATGTGTATTGTCAGACCGACAATTCATTAATAGCCGCAAGTAGTTTTAAATGACTTTTTTTCCTTTGAAATGTCATTTCTTTATCGTACATCACGGGACACAGAGGCTCATAGTAATTACTAAGTGGGTTATATCTCACCTTCAGGTGCTGGACACTGGTGTAATCAATTAGACAGGAAGGTTCCTCCCTATATAACCCCTCCCCTACAGGGAATACCTCAGTTTTTTCGCCAGTGTCTAAGGTGTTGGTCACGGTTAATGAGTGCTCCTAGATGGCCTGAACGGGGTCAGGGAGCTACGCTATCGGATCCATTCAAAGAGCCAAAACAAAAGTGAAAGTGGATGGTACCCGATGCCTCAATACTGAAGAATGAGGTTTTGCCTGAAATGCTTCTCTTAGGAGAGCTGGGCCCTGAGATCCAGCACCTTGGTCACATTGCTATACCACAGGTTTGCTCTGGCAGGGCGCTATACATGGCCCAAGGCAGTGGACCCTACGTACAAAGGGGACCCCTTCCTTGAAGGTCTGGCATGACACCAACCTGCTGTGATGGATGAAGATTGGGTCGCTGTGATATTCCAGCAGTACCCTGCAGCGAGGAATGGTGAGTCTGAATTTGTTTGCAGTGTCTCTATTAAGAGAGCGATCTGACTGTCTGTTTCCCGGTGGTCACTGGGAACAGTGTGCTGTTCTATCATGCTTGTACTCGGGCTCAGGCAGGCTGCTGTTTTTTTCCCCAGCCACTAGAGGGCGCAGATTTGCTTCTAGCCTATTGTTTTTTAGGCAGGAAGAAGAAGGGCAGCCATTACCATGTAGAGTATTGGTAAGTGTAAGTGCAAACACACAAGTCCATATATAACAGGAGATATAAAGGGCTGAGCAACTTAGTCCATAGGGGACAGGCTGGAAGTTCAAGAGTTAAGTGGTAACCGGTAATGTAATGGTTAAAGTAGGCTGGTAGGCTAGGCGGCTGCTGTCCTCAGAGAGCTGGCTCTGTGATGGATGAGAGAGGGTTAGAGAAGGAAGCGCCACCTGAGTGTAGTATTAACAAATGATGTTTAATGACACCAGGTAAGGCCTATACCAATACCAATAGGCCTATTGAAGGAGCAGTGGCTCTGAGCGCGTAGCCTTCTCTCAACCTCCCTGCTAGCCCTCCTCCCTGGACGATCCCTCCCCTGGATACCGAACCCGGAAGCAGACGGGCGACCTGTGACATCATGCACGCTCCACGTGCGCTCCACGCCGGCCCCTAGTCTCTTCCTGATGGCCACAGAAGGAGCTCTCGGCTGGTAATCCACCTTCTGCAGCCCAGCATCCCTGCAGCGTCACCACCACAGGATCAGAGGGAACACCGAGGACCACATACCTATACAGATGAGCCTTTTATATGTTTTTATCCTGTAAGTGTGTTTTTACCTGGTGTCATTAAACATAATTTCTTAATACTACACTCAGGTTGTGCTTCCTTCTCTACCCCTCTCTCAGCCATTACCATGTGCTGACAGGTCGGACGGACTTGGAGACAGAACAGTGGGCCGTGAGTGTGTGAGTGCCAGCTTGGGAACAGGTACAGACAAGTCATGATTACATGCTGCATATTTTCTGCCTATCCATCGGGAATGTACAAGCTGTAAGTAGTAGTTACACCTCTGGATGATTAGCAGTTCACTTTAAAAGTGTCGTTTTCTGCTTGTGGGCATGAACAGCATAATACACGTGCTTGCAGTTTTGAAATGCATGTTGTTATATTACATGTTTTGAAAGGTTTGAGCATAGTGCATATGTGCTTGGTATCCTACAGGTATAAGTATAGGACCAACTGCAGTTGAGCAGGTGCTTGCTAAAAATCGCACAGTTTCTAAATACACACAGATGCTGATTTGCTTAGTTGCTAAAATGACACAGTTGCCAAATACACACAGACGCTGATATGCTTAGTTGCTAAAATCACACAGTTGCTAATACGCACAGATGCTGATATGCACAGTTGCTAAAATCGCACAGTTGCTAGTACGCACAGATGCTGATATGCACAGTTGCTAAAATCGCACTGTTGCTAGTACGCAAAGATGCTGATATGTACAGTTGCTGAAATTGCACAAGTTGCTAACATACACAGATGTTGAATTGCACAGTTGCTAAGGTTGCACAGTTGCTTGAAAAGCACAGATGCTGAAATACACAGTGGCTGGATTGCACAGTGCTAGATCGCACAGTTGCTGCTGAAACGCACAGGTGCTGCCTAAACAAACAGGTTGCATAAAGATACATGGTCATGTGTGTACAAAATGCAAAATGCAAAAAAAAAAAAATATATATATATATATATATACACTCAAAACATGCTTAATTTTTTGATCACATAAGAACGCGTGATCACATAAGGTGACAGGATCACTTAAAGATACACGGTCACACAAACATGCATGTTTATGTTTGTAAAGATATGCATCGTCGTTTTCTTTTCTCCTAGTCACATGGTCACGCAGAAAGGCTTGATCGCATAAAGATGCTTGACCATCAGGCTAGAAAACCTCCACAGGATCCTCATGCAGGTGCTTGCTTACAAGCTAGCCAAATGCACAACTGTTGGGATGCACAGTTGCTAGTGCGCATTGTTGCTAACGCACAAACAGTTAAATTGCATGATTGCAGAAACGCACGTTGCTGGAGGATAACTTCCTCTTTACTAGTCCACATGTTTGCATAGAATACATGAGTTTCTAATGTACATCATGTAGGTAAAACAAGTAACAGAACATGTTCTTGTTGATCGCATAAAGATGCATGTTTTCTGTTGGTATGGATTTACATGTGTTTTACATAGTCGCATGAGGACACTAGGTCACATTAAAGTGCTTGTTTGCACAGAAATGCCTAAAATCACATAAAAATGCTTGATCGCACAAGGGTGCTTGGTCGTACAAGATTCCTTGGTCACAAGGGTACTTATACTGCATAAAGTGTTTGATCATATAAAAATGCAGAATCACATAAGGATGCATGATCGCCTAAAGTTGCATGATCGCCCAGATTGGCATGGTTGCATAACAAGGCATGTTAATTTAAGTTTTTCTTAAATATACAGGATTCCTTATGGTCACATAGGAATAAGTGTCTGCATGGATACATGTTGTGTAATGTTGCATAACACATTCATAAAGCGCATGCTTGCAAGATGCCTGTTCCATAGCACACATGTTATATGTATGCGTGTATACAGCGCACACTTTTCTTGTTCTTGCCTAAAACATATTTGTATGAATTTATGCTTCCATGAACGCACGCTTCCATAGAGGCATATGGCGTTAATACTTGCCTCATACACATATGGGCCATTTGCATATGTGTTTATTTGCATGAGCTACAGAGGTTGTCTGCGCTTCGCAGGGGAACAGCACCTCTTTCGGTTGGTGGTCTGGCCCTTCGGGTTAGCCACCGTGCCCGGGGTAAAGGCCCAGGGTATAGCAGTAATGGCATACCGAGGCAATCTGCTGCTGATAAGATCAGTCAGTAGCATGGCTGGACCTAGGTGGTCAAGTATCTGGAACTCCTGGGTTGGGATCCCAGTTAAAAGGTACTTTCTTATGGTCGGTAAGGAGCTTGGAGTGTTTGGGACTCAAAAAGGGGTCAAGGCAAAGAAGAGTTCCTTACATTTACCTTTGCTAATGTGCTAGGGAAGATGGCTTCATTCAAAGCGGTTTCCTATGCTCAGTTTCGTTCAAGGCTGCTATAAATATTATTCTGTCTGCCCGGAACAAGTAGATCCTAACCTAGGCATTATCCAAAGGGTCTGGTCCCGGGAATATGCTGGAACCTCAGCAAGGTGGCAGAAGGGAAGATCCTTCATGCTGATTACCTGGGAGGTGGTGATTACCTGGGAGGTGGTGGCTTTGAAGGCTGGTCTCTAGGGATGGAGACCAGTCCTGAAGGAGACCACTGCCCAGGGGAAGTGGTCAAGCTCAGAGAGCCTTGACTGTCAACATTCTAGAGCTTCTGATGGCACGTCTGGCTTAATGACCTGGGCGTTTGATTACAGGATTGTTCTGCCAAGGTACAATCCGACAATGCCACATCAGTAATTTTACTTCAGTTACCAAGGAAGCACTAGAAGCCACACAGCCAGAGGGAAGGTCATGTACTGGTTTGGGTAGAGGAGCTTGTACCTTGCCTATTGACAATCTTCATATCGTGAAATGGAGAATTGACAGGCAGCTCTCTGGACCCGTCAACAATTGTTCCCGGGAGAATGGCCTCTGCACCCTGAATTTTTCTGCCTAGATAATAATTTTGGGCGTCCAGGTTCAACAAGAAGTTGGACAGCTTTGTGTCAAGGGCTAGGGATCCACTCACGCATGGGACAGATGCGTTAGTGACCCTGTGGAATCAGTTTTTTCACTGATTTATACGTTCTCCCCAGTTCCGCTGCTTCCGCAGCTTCTACGCAGGATCAAAGTGGAAGGGAAGCTGGTAATACTACTAGCACGGCATGGCCCAGAAGATCCTGGTATGTGGAGATTGTAAGGTTGGCAGTAGCAAAACCGTGGACTCTTCCATCCAGTCCAGACTTGCTTTCGCAAAGGGACGGTATTCCATCAGGCCTTACAATCACTAAATTTAACGGTCTGTCTATTAAAGCCCATATGTTAAAGAATCGGTTCAGTGGTAACTGCCCTGATTAATGCAAGAAAGCGGGCCTCTAGGACCATTTATTATAGGGTCTGGAGGGCCTATGTTTCCTTGTGTGAAACCAAAAGATGGCATCCTCGGAGGTATGTCATAGGTAGAATTCTTGCCTTCCTACAGTTGGGGGTAAAAATGAAGCTAGCCTTGAATACCATCAAGGGTCAAATCTCGGCCTTTGTCATTGTTTTTCAAAGGCCGCTTGCTTCGCATTCTTTGATCCATGCCTTTTATACAAGGGACAACGTGTATAAATCCACCAGTTGGGTCGCACTTGTGCCGTAGGGTTGAGTCTAGTTTTGTTGGCGTACAAGGACAGCTCCTTGGGCCAATGTATCATATTCCTTTTTATCATCCTAACAGGGGAATAGGTGTTCTCTGTTGCGGTAGCCTCCGCAAGAGTTTCAGTGTTGACAGCTTTCTTTGTATAGTGCCATACTTAATTATTCTTAAGGATAGGGTGATGTTAAATCCTCACCCAGCCTTTTTCCTTTTTTCCTAAAGGATCTAGCTGTCATTTGAATCAACACGTTTCTTACCTTCCTTTTTACCAGAACCTTGTTCTGCGGAAGGAAAGTTACTAATTCCTCTCAATATAGTGAGAGCGGTAAAAGTACATCTGAATGTTTCAAGATACGGGAATCTGACATTGTTGTGCTGCCGGAGGACTCTAAGAATGGGCAGGCAGCGTTCAAATCAGCTATTAAAATGGTTGCACTCTCTCGTTGTAGTGAGAGCAGTCAAGGCCTATCTGAAGCGACTGCTCAGATACGGAAAATGAATGTTTGTAACGCTACCTGGAGGACCCAGGATAGGGCAGATAGCATCTAAATCAACTGTTGTTTTAATGCAGATTCGTCAAGTTATTATTCAGGCTTGTGGTTTGAAGAAAATGTTTTCTTCTTAGAGTGCACTTTACCAGGGCAGTAAGTGCTTCATGGGTGGTGCGTAATCAAGCCTTTATGACTCAGATTTACAAGGCCGCCACTTGGTCGTCTATTCATACGTTCACTAATTTCTATCAGGTGAATGTAAGACGGCAAGAGGATGCCGCTTTTGGCGCAGTGTACTGCAGGCAGCAGTATAGGTCCTCACGTCTGATGGCGGTCTGCATTTATTTGTGTCTCCCTCCCCTCAGTAGGCATTGCTTTAGGACATCCCACTTAGTAATAACTATGAGCCTCTGTGTCCCGTGATGTACGATAAAGAAAATAGGATTTTTATAACAGCTTACCTGTAAAATCCTTTTCTTGGAGTACATCAGGGACACAGAGCTCCACTCTTGTGGGACACTTATTGCTTTGCTACAAAAACTGAGGTATTCCCTGTAGGGGAGGAGTTATATAGGGAGGAAACTTCCTGTCTAATTGATTACACCAGTGTCCAGCACCTGAAGGTGAGATATAACCCACTTAGTAATTACTATGAGCCTCTGTGTCCCGTGATGTACTCCAAGAAAAGGATTTTACAGGTAAGCTGTTATAAAAATCCTATTTTTGCTGTCAGACTGTTCTCAACATGGGAAACATGCGCCCCTTTACAGGCATACTATAGACACCCCCCAGGTATGAAATTTAAAGGAATATTACACTTTTATTGTTTCACTTTAAGCATTATTAAAATCATTGCTCCCAAAAAAACGGACGTTTTTTAAAACTTTTTTTGCATTGATCCATGTCCCCTGGGGCAGGACCCAGGTCCCCAAACACTTTTTATGACAATAACTTGCATATAAGCCTTTAAAATTAGCACTTTTGATTTTTCATGTTCAAGTCCCATAGACTTTAACGGTGTTCGCGTGTTCAAACAAATTTTTTGCCTGTTCGCATGTTCTGGTGTGAACCGAACAGGGGGGTGTTCGGCTCATCCCTATTCATGAATGCCGATTCTCCATTTTGCAATTTTTTTGTCAACAGATTTTGTGTGAATCTCTTATGTTTTTTTTTTTTTTAAGGTACCGCAGGCTGGGTTTTTTACTGTAAAGATGATGAAAAAGGGGCAGGCTGATATAACAGTTGTCGACATATAAATGGTATCCTTTTTCAAACAGGGGGCATGCCAGCTCCCAGACAATTTTCCCACTGGTTCCAATATATGTGGGGCAGTCACGGGGCTGGAGCTGGGGGTCTTTGCCTTCGTAGATCCAGAATGTGAAGATGTATCCAGTGGCTCGATCACATCATTTATTTAATTTCAACCCATACCTGGCTCTCTTGTTTGGTATATACTGTTTGAAGTGCAGTCGGCCAATGAAATGTATGAGGGACTCGTCCACACAAATTTTTTGGTCTGGGATGAAAACTTCTCTAAATCGCTGGGAAAAGGAATTGATTAGGGAGCGTATCTGGTACAATTTGTCATGGTTGGGATGATCTCGGGGAGTGCATTGTAAATTGTCATTGAAGTGGAAAAAATGCATAATCATTTCGTATCTTGTCCTGTACATGACAGCGGAATATATGGGCATGTGTTGGATGGGGTTGGTGGACCAATATGCATGGACTTCGTTCTTTTTTGTAAGCCCCATATTGAAAGTAAGGTCCAAAAACAATTTAAATTCATCCAGTGTGACACATAGCCACTGGAACATGCGGGCGCAGGAAGAATTGGGGTTGGCAGCAATAAATTGGGATGCATACAAATTAGTTTGATCCACCATATTCTGCAGAAAATCTTGTGGGAAAAATAAAGAGAAATAATCGAATTGAGAAAAATTTGTAGTGTCGGCCTGCACACCTGGCTGTGCGGTGAAAGGCAAGGCAACCATAAGGGGTTTGCCAGGGCATCAGGAAGGTAGGACTGAGACTGGATTCTTCGGGTTGGGCGTGTATTTCCAGTACTTGTAGCCTCTTCCTGGGGTCTGGCGCTGCTGGTGGTGGGCAGATTTCCTGATCTTGGTCCTGATCTCATTCTTTTGGGAGGGACGGTTTCCTCCCTGGACTCGGACTCTGATCCACTATCCTCCACTGGCTCGTATTCCGAACCAGAATCGGATGATGGGAGCTCCCCGTTGCTCTCATCATCCGACATGGCAAGAATATCATATGCCTCCTCAGGTGTGTAAACCCTTTGGGACATTATGGCAGTGCTTATTGGCAGGTATTAGTGGTGGGCCTGTGTGGTGGTACAGATGGCAGTACGGGTGGTGATGGTACTGATGGCAGTACGGGTGGTGGTACCAATGGCAGTACAGGTGGTGATGGCGGTACAGGTGGTGGTGGTACCAGTGGCGGTACCGACGGCTATACAGGTGGTGGTGGTACCGATGGTGGCACTAGTGGCGATACTGGTAGCGGCCTGTGTGGCAGTATAGATGGTGGGCCTGGTGGCGGTACTGGTGGTGTTACCAATGGCGGTACTGGTAGCCTGTGTGGCGGTACCAATGGGGTTGGGCCTGTGACAGATGGGCTGGTTGACAGATGGGCTAATTGACAGATGGGCTGACAGGTCCTCTTTATTGGGGGGGGAGTGTTGTGCACAGTAAAACAGTAAAGACAAGACACTGATCTCACTTACTGGTCCCTGCTCTCTCCTCACACACTGTGTGAGGAGAGAGCCGGAATCAGATAGTAACTGCTGCTTTATTTACATTTGTGACCGGCTGCGATTGGACACAGCCGGTCATGTGGTAAACAGCCAATTTCATTACCATGATCGGGGAAGCGCTGTGTCCGAGGGAGAAAACCCGGTCCCTGATCCCCGCTCTGGGCGCCTCCGGCGGTGCGCACAGAGCTCGCCGCCGAGAATCTTGTGTCATGTGATCAGCTGTCATTTTGACACGGCTGATCAAGTGGTAAATAGACAATTAAACTGGCTGTTTACCGTGATCAGGGAAGCCCTGTGTCCAAGGGACACACGCCGTTCCTGATCGCCGCGCTGCACGCCCCCGCAGGCACGCGCCGGCATGTTATCCTGCTGGTAGTCATATGACACCCAGTCAGGATAACACAACCACTTCCCAGACGTCAATATGCTATTGACCAGGTGGGAAGTGGTTAATGTCTTTGGGTGACTCAACCTCTTATCTATTTAAGAACTGTCAGATGGAGGAATAGGCAGTCAGTGGGAGCCTTAGACAGTCCAGAGGGTTTTTTTTCCTTTTTCGTGTCCGGTAGGTGTCATGATTGGCAATGGATCTACTTCGGGGGACATTTTATTTTTTAATAAAGGAATTATTGTGTCTTTATTCATTTTTTACAGTTATTTGGTGAATGGGTAGAGGTACTATGTTATAAAGAAAGGATAGAGAATACTATCCATGAGTGTGCCACATCCCAATAATCATGGAAAAAAGAGGGAATTCCCTTGAGGTGGAACTTTGAAGGCACTACTGCAATAAGAAAAATGTATATGGAAAAAATATATTTTTATTACACAAAAAATTACATATCAAAAGATAAATACATATAATACTCATACATAATTGACATAAATATGGATACAATAAAAAACCATCAAATGAAAGTAATATGATCTCCCTGAACCAAAGGTACTATGTTAAAGAGGGCTTCCAGATTCTGATAAGCCCCCCGCCAACAGACACCTACAACCACCGCCCAGGGTTGTAGGGAAGGGACCCTTGTCCCCATCAACATGGGGCCAAGGTACTTTGGGGTTGGGGGGGCAGAGCACTCCCTGCTTTAAAGTAGCCCCCATGTTGAGCGCATGTGGCCTGGTATGGTTCAGGAGGGGGGGTGCCCGCTCATCCCCCCCCTTTTTAAGGCTGCATATTCAGATAACAGTCTGGTATGGATTTTGAGGGGGGGGCATGCCATTTTTTAAAAAAAGCAGAAGAATATTACCCAAAGCATTACATTGGCTCCCCTGGCTTGCCTTATTCCTTTACTGCATCACAGTGCTGTCTCTTCTCCAGGTAAGCAACACCATCCACATGAAGAAGAAAGAATTATTCATCAGACAAGGCCACATTCTTCCATTGTTCTGTGGTCCAGTTCTGATACTCACATGCCCATTGTAGGTGCTTTTAGTCGTGGACAAGGATCAGAATGGGCAATCTGACTGGTCTGCAGCTACAGAGCCCCATGCACAACAAACTGCAATGCATATTTTTTCTACTTTCAACATATCCACTTCAGGGAGAACATGTTTTATCTGCTGCCTAATATATCCCACCTACTTTCAGATGCTGTTGTAATGAGATAATCAGTGTTATTCACTTAACTTGTCACTGGCCAAAGTTTTTTGAATAGGTGTATATACACACAGATAATATTAACACCCCAGGCCCCATCGAAAGGAGACCAAAGACTGAGTTAAATCCAGTTGCAAAAGTATATAAATTGGGTGAGAATTATGTAAACTGAAAAATGTATAACTAGACTCCCCCTGTTTTGGGGAGGCAGATTACCCTACATTAAAACATTGTTGAAGCTCATATGCAGACAGCACCTAAGATCTCAAGCTTCACCTTCCTCAAGCCTCCTGTATAATATGCCCCGCCCCCATTTTTCTTACTTACCCTGTCCATATACTGACCCTATTACCCTGTGACACTCATAGGATTACCTACATAATTTAATATAGCTTAGAGAGCCTGGTAGAATTCCATTTCTCATGCTTTGTGTGTGTATAGACATGATCTATAGATACAGGCTCATAAGAATGTAGTTGGTCTCATCGGTGTGTGTGTAGGTAGTGACAGAGCACTCCCCACTGGGAAAAGCTTATTGAAAAAATGATTGGACAGCACAGGAAAAGCAAGCCTCACAGGCACGGCTTACTTGATGCATGATAATAAAATGATAAAAATGAATCCAAAAGTATTCACATGAGGGAGAATAATCATTGCATTGTTCTCCTTGCTTGTGCATCAAATGCACTCTCTCCACTATCAGTGTCCTCAACTCCAAAATAACCCAAAAAGTGGCCTGATACCAATATGTGGAGAGGAGTATGGGCAGAATAGCAGTGCTTGGCAGTGATAATGGACTGCCTTTTTAAATACAGCACCCCTCCCACACTCCCTTTATTGGTTTTGTAAAAACTCTACATTGGTTAGAGTAACTATTTTCAGTATTACTTTACAAATACATGCTAAAACAAGGTATAGATTTACATCTCTTTGCTCTTTAAATGAGATTCTGGATACAGGAATAAAATTCATTTTGGGGCTTTGAACTTGTGAGCCAGTTTCACTCAAAAGTTTTGAAAACTGGCAATATATTGACAATGACAATTATCTGGTCTCAGATATGCAGCAGAGTATGGACTGTGGTATATGATGTATCCACTGTTGAAAGTTTATTAGCATTGATGGCTCTCCAACACACTTGGCAGATTTTCATTTATGGCACAGAAAACTGTACAAATAAGGAGAAATGACTGGCATGTTACAAAAAGAGCAAGTATGATCTTCCTGCAGACTACACTTCTTGGCATATATCTTCCTATATTTCAGACATACATAAAGAGGAACCTTTTCCATGTAGGAGTTCTATGTGGTTGATTTACTAAAACAGGAGTATGCAAAATCTGGTGCAGCTGTGCATGGTAGTTTCTAATTTCAGCTTGCTCAATTAAGCTTTGACAAAAAAAAATTGAAGCTTATTGGTTTTTATGCAGAGCTTTACCAGATTTTGCACTTTTCAGTTTTAGTAAAGCAATCCCTTTATGTTGATCTAGCGGACTGCACAGCAAGGTTACAGCCAATTGTTTTGACTGTATACCTGCTGATCGACCATGGCCAATCACAGCATAGATTTAGAATTTAATTATACTTTGATTAAAAAAACTGGAAGCTGATAAGTTTCTATGCAGAGCTGCACTAGACTTTGTACTCTCCAGTTTTAGTAAATCTATCCCTAAGCTTCATTGGATTAGCAGCGGACATTGCTAGAGATGAGCTTTTGATTTGAGACTGAAATTTGCTTGCTCAGACATTTGTCTGAAAGCTGGACTCAGTTTATTTGGCGAGTGTTGATCAACATAGATAGTAGTACTTTTTCTACTGATACTATATATAAAATCTTCCTCTGTTAATTGTTAAGAAAGCAGTGATTGCCACCCAATTTGTCCTCATCAACCAGCAACATCTCCCAGTCCCATTCATTTTGGGAATCCCCAGTTATGGAAACAAGGGGACAGGAATAGATCTGACATCACTGACCAAATATGGATACAATGTCAAAAAGTATGTGTCTATACACTTTTTTTTTGTGAATGAGTAGGGATAAAAAAAGAGGGGACCCCATATAAGAGTTTCCCCTACGTGAAGCCCTAGTTTTTAAGAGAGGACTTACAGATTATGAAAGCGCCAGCCTGAAGACCCCTACAATCAATGGAGTCATGGTTGTAGGGAGGATGAATTTGTCCTCATCAACATGGGGACAAGGTGCTTTGCCAGGGGTTCCCCTGTCAAGGTACCCCACCATGTTGAGGGCACATGGCATGGTCTAGTATAGTTCAGGAAGAGGGGCACATGCTTGCCTCCCTCCTTCCTAGCCTGCAAACTTCATGATCAAATTAAGGTCTGGTATGAACTTTGGGGGACCTTAAACTTTTTTCTTGTTTTTTTTTCCTTCGGTTATCTGTTAAAATTCATACCATGGAATTTGATGGTAACCCCACACCTTTTATTATGTGGGGTCGCAGACATAATGGTTGGTTTACAAACAGAACAAATAAGCCAAGTTATATCATCTACACGCAAATATGCAGCCACTTAGTGGCTGGGCCTTGAAGCCAAGTGGCCGTATATTTGATTGCATTAGCGACAACAGTGCTGTGCCAAGAGCAACTTGGCCAAGAGCAACTTGCGCGCTCCCGACACAGTGTCTGTCGCCTCATGAAAAGTTCCTGATCGCTGTTTGTGATCGGGAACTTTTCCCATCATGTGACTGCCGTGACAGCCAATCACGCCAGTCACATGGCCATAAGCTCCGCCCCGCCTCCTGGCATGACAAACCTCTGAAAGAGCCGGCAGTAGCCAGTGCCGAGGGGTTAAACAGCATTTGTAGTCAGATTCTTCGAGTGAGAAAGCGATACTCCTAAGCACCAAGGCCTGAGGTGTGCCTTGGCCTGGCTGGTCAGTATACCTGAAAAGAGGGCAAAAAGACACAAATTTAGGTGAAGAAGGGAAGGTAACAATCCATCAAGTGGAATGGCGCGCGCCCGGATGACAACAGTATATATCCGATAAGTGTCCGCTATGACAGGAAACCCCCCTGACTTGGTGATGCTTATATCATCTCGTTTTTTGTTACTTGTATCATCATAGATAAATTTTATATATTTATTACATTACAGAAGTCCCCTCCACTGCAGGGTGTTGGTGTGTGCGGTCTGGTGTTCCTCGTTGAGGTCCCCCTCTCAGCTCCCGGGCCAGGCTCCATGGCTTACCCCTGGCTTTGTTTTGTCGCACGGTCCCAGTTTTGGCTATCATGTGAGTAACCTTTTTGGCATGGCCCATTATGCCCAAATTTCCCCCTGTTCTGCTGATTTTGTTAGACCCATGATACTATATTGCTTCTCATACATTTTTTATAGAATTTAGATGCATCTGGCTCCTGAAGAGTGGATTGAAGTCCATGAAACGCAGCGTCGGGCCTACCTTTGATGCATCAAACACACATTGACCAATTTTTTTACTTCACATGACTTTTATCTTGCTTGGGGGATTAAGATGCATAATTGTACCTACCCATGTCCCATGGTTGTATATACATAAATTTATTGTCTATATGTGATTATTTTATGTCTAATGTATGCAATGCATTTTTATGCCATGTTGATCATTGGTCCTTAATAAACATACATATGTTTGCACCTCTGTGAGTGTGATTAGGCTGCATCATGCGCACCTCATTCAAAGTCCCAACCCCCCCTCTTTTTCCTGACTTGGTGATGAGACAGAACCCCCTATAGAACCTGTGAAGCTACCCAGAACCCAAGTAAACATCTCGTGAATGATTGGATAGAGCCTGAAGCCCGAGACGACCCAGACATGAGAATGAACTGCTTGCCGAGAAGATTGAAACTTCAACACAAGTGAAGTGCTCAGTGAAAATCCCCCCAACCCCTGGCCTACTCATACTGGTATGGGAAATGCGAGGGTGAGTGCCAAAGGACAACTGGCAGGAGTTCAAAATGCTGAATACCTGAAGGATATGATGGAGTAGGCGGATGAGGCCCATGCACTATGGCAATAAGCATTGTCAACATGGAGAAACCATGGCAGACACAGAATACTGGTCCCACCTGATTCGATCGAGTCATGCTTCAGCCTGTGACCTGGCAACCAAGTCTGAATCCTGAACCGAGGAAGGAGGGCCAGACTCCACCCCGGGGAAATAAGTCCCATGGCATGAAACAGTCATACCCAAAGTGACTGAAACCCCCCTACCTGGGAACGGAAAAGATGACTGGACTGACGTCCCTGAGTAGTCTTCCAGGCCACATTCTAGACAAGAGATCAGAGCCGAGAGTGGAATCCAGAATCATGATGACGTTTGCCCAAACCTACCACTTAAGGACCAACAAGGAGATGATGGATGCCAATACAGCCCAACCTGAGAACACAAACAAGAGAAATGACAGACAACAAGACATGAGACCAAAACGCCCCTCTGTGCCTACCTAAGTATGAGAACATGAGCAGAAATGTTAAGACCACTGCGCGTGAATGAACCTGATGACGGATCCCCCCTCGTGTAAATGGTAAGTGAGCCCGAGTAACCTGCAGCGCAGAGACAGGTAATTAAACTGAAAACTCAGGGCTGGTGTACCCACAGACCGTGGTGGGTGATTGTACAGGTGTGGTGAATGAACGTGCATCGTATGATGTATGTTATACGGGTGAGAAGATTGTGGCCAACAATCATTAACAAACGAAACCTCAGCCCGTATGGATCTATAGACATGACAGATCCTGACATGTGGGCCCTAGCTAACTAACCCAGGTACAAACATGAACAGAGATACGATGCGACATGACAAACAATGAAGATAAAAACAGCTACTGGAGTATGCCATGACTGAACAATGCCCCTCTGAGAAATGGTGAGGGCTGAAACACCGAGCCTGAAACGCTATAACAGAAATGCTGAGACTGAACGCTGAGGCAGAAACTCTATGACAGAGGAGGCGCATGCGCGGAGCGTCCTAGTATGGCCGCTTAGCCATGGAGCTCCACACCGTTCCGGCCCACTGCAGAGCGCCGTAGCCATCAGAGCCCCCGGACCAGACCCGCTCCACCGCTGACTGCTCGGGGACATCCCTGGGCATACACTGATGACTGGGTGCCCCGCTAGAAGAGACCTCACAAGGCAGCTGGAGGAATCATTGCGGCAGCCAGGCCGATCCAAGATGGCGGTTGCGAGCTCACACAGCACACACCAGGAGGGAGAGGAGTCCATTGCGGACCAGGAAGAGGAGCCTGCCCCCAGCCCAATACAGGGGAGGAACTCAGTAAGTGCACCTTTCTTGGCCCCCGCTTCACCAGCATCCACGGAATCCCTGATAGGGAGATACATGGGAGACTTTCAACTCACCCCACTGAAGGACATGCTGAGCACTTCCACCAACTCTGTCACTGGCAGACATACCCGCCACAAACCCCCAGAGGCCTCGCTCAGACAGCAACACAAATCACTACAGCCATACAGGCTGACCTCCAGCACTTGAGGATGAGGATTGAGCACATAGAACAGAAAACTGACCAGTCATTAGCCAGAATCAATCAAAATACAGCCAGGATCCAGGACATTCAGGAGCAACTTGAAGTGGCCCTTTTTAAAATAGATGACCTCGAAAACAGGTCCCGCCGATACAACTTCAGAATACGCGGCCTCCCAGAATCAGTAAAGGAAGTGCAACCGGCGGTTCGTACCCTTCTCAAGAACCTTATCCCAGGTATACCAGACCACAAACTGGAATTAGATAGAACACACAGAGCACTCCAGCCGGTGAGGAAAGATGGACTCCCCAGGGACATTATAGTGAAGCCCCATTACTACTCGGTCAAAGAGTGAATGAAAAGCTTGCCATAAGGGATCATCAAAAACAGATTTTTGCTGACCTGTCCCCCCTCACGATCCAGAAAAGGCGGTCGCTGAAACCCCTTCTATTGATTCTATCACAAAGGGAAATTACATACAGATGGGCCTTCCCCTTTCACCTGAACTTTTCCTTCCAGAACAAACCCTATGGATTTTCATCCTTCGCTGAAGGTGAGCGGCTGCTGATCCAATTAGGCCTCATCTCCCAAGAGATACCACCCCAGACTACAGGGAAGGGATCCTCTTCCATCAAGAGACCTCCTCCAACTAGCCCAATTACTCCAGTCTGGCAGAAGCAACAAACCAAGAAGGCCAAAGACTCATGACCCCCTTAACAGACCGATGGCACCTGAAAAGATTTCTAGCACAGCTCTTTCAGGATCTGTTCTGTTGACCTCTAACGGACTCCCCCAAGCCTTCGGGCACTTTTTTTTTTCCTTCCACAACCTACTTGTTATGTAGCTCAGTTGGATGTTCTTCCTAGAATTCTGTTATTCTACCGTGTACCTAATTGGTTTCCCCCGGAGTTGTGATATGGGGTGAACTAACTGTGTGTACGGTGTGCTGTTTAAAAGGTTTAATAGGTTATAATGTTGTTATATTCCCTATGGAGCTCACCCCTGGTGTTAGCTGGGAAGGGGGGTGTGAAAGATGGTGCTGGGGGGCAGTTGGGGATCCCCGAGGTTAGGGGGTTCTCCAGGAACCCGTGGGGCAACCTAGCAATTGATGTTACAAGGGAATATATTCCCCTTGCACTCCGCCTCTTCCGAGGGGCTCAATATTATTATACCAGAGAGTCTGGGCTCCCTATAGGGCTAAATCCATAAACAGTTTATCTTATTAGGGTGGGCGGACCGGTTGCCTTGCGCTTTTCATTGTTTCCGAGAGGAAGTTGCATTTCTGTCAGACACAATCCAAACTTCCCAGGGAGGTGGATTTGATGTCTTCCCTGGACCATGGGGATAAGGGTGACAACTCTTTATCCCCAAATTCCACACGAGAAAATGTTATTTTCAAGATTTAGCTTAACAAACTCTTTCTTCTTTCTCTTTTCTACCCTCCTCTCTAATTTCCTTTTTCCCTCCCACCAACCAGGTCACCTCGGTTTCATAGCCAGAATGAGGAGGTTCCAGGGCTGACTCGCAGGCTTGAGACAGCGAACATTACTTGAGGATGTTAATAATTCAGAAGGCTGGACCACCAGAGGTAAGCTTCTGTTGTCCTCACAGTGTTTCTACCTCTCTGATCCATGATTGAGGCCACTAATACTCCATGTAAGATACTGATCCTTTCCCACAATGCCCAGGGTCTAAACTCCCCAATTAAAAGATGGAAATTATTTCACCAATACCACAGTCTAAAGGCTGATATTATCCTCATTCAAGAGACGCACTTCCTCCTCCTCATACAATCCCTCATTTCTTCACCAAAATTTTCCAAATTTCTACCTGGCCAACGCCGAGAACAAAACTAGAGGCGTAGCGATAGGCTTTTCCAAGAGGGTTAACTATTCAATGTCCGAGGTGGTCAGGAATCCAGAGGGCCAATACCTCATGACCACGGGCACTATAGATAGACGGAGAATTATTTACATTTCTCTCCTACTATTCCCCCAACAGGGGACAAGGAAAATTTTTCGAGGATATGCTTCTGAAATTGAGCCTGCTTTTTAAAGGGACGGTGGTCATGGGGGGGACTCGAACCTCTCCTTTGACCTGGATAAATCCAGCGGGCTGAAACCAGTGACCAGACATCCCCCCAGACAGAGTCTCAAAATAGCTCAACAATTAAACACGCTAGGGATGGTGTATATTTGGAGAGAACTCAATCCTAGGGCAAAAGACTACACCCATTATTCAGCCCTGCACCGGACTCATGCCAGGATAGATCACATCTTTTTACCAGCCATCGCAATTCCTTTAGCTACAAAAGCCCAGATTAGGGACACATCACTTTCGGATCACTCCATTATGTCCTTGTCAATGGTTTGCCCACAAAGAGTAGCACAGACATACAAATGGAGACTTAATGAATCTCTTTTAAGCAACCCAGTACACTGCAATATCCTAGAGGGGTCCATCAGGGATTATTTTCATGAAAATGACACCGGTTCAATTTCTCCCTCGGCGCTTTGGGCGGCGCATAAGGTGGTGATGAGGGGGCGACTGATTCAGTTAGCCTCTAAACTAAAAAGAGAGAAAAGAGCAGATACCCAGAAACTCACGGACGAGTTCCTTGCCGCAAGCAAATTGCACAAACGCAACCCTACAAAGGAAACTCTTTTAAAACTAGAAACAGCCCAGGTCCAACTTAACCTTATAAAAAGACGAAAAAGTACTCTTGCACACTGGTGTGTTGGCTAAAAAAGTTCAAGAAGGACTATGGATTTCGGCTTTGCTGCTCTCAGAGGATGGGATTGTCCTAGTGTTGAAAGAAAAAAAGAGAAAAGAGAGCGCACCAGCCTAGTGCATTATCCTTGACAGGTTTATTGAATTAAAAACAAGATAAAAACTACTCACAAAAGTCGAAGGTAAAATCGCATAGTAAACACACAGAGGCAATTGTTCCAGTGGTAGCAGTTGTCCAGGTCCCAGGAAGGAGGCATACGGACTGCTGCTGGCTTACGCGTTTCGAAGGTACTTAACCTTACTCTAACCATTTCTGCCGAAAAACATCTGCGGTGGTCAGGGGCCAGGTTCTACTATCAAGCGAACAAAATAGGGGCCAAATTAGCGACTAAACTGAGCCCTAAAACATGTACACTTTCTTTTTCCAAAATTCGAATGGCAACGGGGGACCTAACACAAAACCCTGTCAACATCATGAAGGCCTTCCACAACTTCTACCACAAACTATATACAGATAGCTCCCCCCCCCCTCGCCCTCCAAAATAGATGCCTACCTCAGAGACCTCCCTATCCTTCAGCTTAATGAAAAGCATAGATTTTTCCACAGAAGAGGTACTTGAAGTAATCAAATCTCTTAAACCAGGGTCAACACCAGGCCCAGACGACTTCTCAGGCGGTTACTATAAAAAATTTGGGTCCCTTTTGGCCCCCTTTATGACAAATTTTTTTAACTCTCTACAGGATGGAGCCCCCCTGGACAGAGACCTTAACACAGCTTTTATATCGGTGATACCTAAACTGGGGAAAGACACCAGCGAGGTGGGGACTTCCGCCCGATCTCTCTTTTAAACAACGATGTCAAAATCATGACAAAAATTCTGGCCACCAGAATGTCTAGCTTCATAGCGAGATATATATACATAAGGACCAGGTGGGCTTCATCCTGGGGAGGCAGGGGCTTGATCAGGTGAGGAGGGCCATAGATATAATCTCTCTTTTAAATTCCCAATGGGATGGAGGCCCTAAGCAAACGGGCATGCTACTTTCAATAGACCTGGGAAAGGCCTTTGATTCAGTAGCTTGGCCCTATCTATTTAAGATCTTGGAGAGATGGGGGTTTGGCCCACACTTTGTGGGTACTATTCACTCACTTTACTCCTCCCCCAGTGCCCAAGTTTGCCTTCGAGGCCATTATTCCGATAGTTTCCATATTCGCATGGGGACTAGACAGGGTTGCCCTCTTTCACTGCTAATCTTTGCGATTGCCATTGTGACCCTGGCTTTGGCTATTGGATCAAACTCAGACATCAAGGGGGTCACTTGTGGACCCAAGGAACATAAATGCACATTATTTGCGGACGATATGTTGTTGTTCATAACATCCCTGTTAGTCTCTATCCCAGTTCTTTTCAAAACACTCCAAAAGTTCAGCACTATTTTAGGCTTATCGATCAATCCCAAAAAGTCATTAGCATTAAACGTTTCACTCCCGTCATCACTACTGGACCAGCTAAAACAAAGTCTTCCCTTTACCTGGGCTTCATCATCAATACCATACTTGGGGGTCACTCTTCCAAACAATATCAACAGACTTTATATATCCAACTATCCTTCAATGTTCCGTAGGTTGGAGGAAGTCCTCAAAACCTGGGGGAGGTGTGATCTGTCCTGGCTGGGTAGGATAAATGCGGCGAAAATTACCCTGATGCCCCGGATTCTATACCTGTTCAGATGCCTCCCTGTTCCTATCCCCAAAAAAGGATATTTCCAAATTCCAATCTAAGATCATTGACTTTGTCTGGGGAATGAAAGGTCACCACCTCTCTAGAAATATCCTCTATAGAAGCAAAAATCAAGGGGGCCTAGGTCTACCAAACGTTTGGTTGTATTATCAAGTGGCGCAACTAAAGCAGATTTCTATGGTCTACTCCAGGGGATCCAAACCTGACTGGATTGCTATGGAAAGACAAGCAGTTCCCCATCACACAATAGAGTTCCTCTTATGGTGCCCCCCGCGACTACGACCCCCCATCTTAGCCCCTACCCTTTCCCACTCAGTGGCACTTTTGGACACATTGCAGAAACAGTCCTCATTAAATCAGCATTAAAACCTCTTTCTCACCTATTTCATAACCCCAGCTTCCAACCGGGGATGAACATTCAGGCCTTTAGATGGTGGTTAAATAAGGGGTTGTTCAGAATAGGCCACTTCCTCACCTCCTCGGGCCCCATTACCCTGGGGACTTGCCTCAGCAAGCTTGAGATGCCAGACACGGAGAGGTTTCGCCTTTCCCAGATCAGGAACTTTCTCCACACCCTATGGACTGATAAATCTCCCTACCCCAATCCTACTGCGTATGAACAGTGGTGCTCAAACCTCACGGATGAGAGGGGTGGTATATCACTCATATATACCTCACTTGCTCAGAACGCAACCCTGCCTAACTATGCTCAAGCTTGGGAGTCTGACCTGGACCTCCACCTGGATCCGGAGGAATGGTTTTGCTCCTTTAGACGTTCTTATAAAGGCATATTGAACACGGGCTTAATTGAAGCAAATGTCAAACTGATCACTAGGTGGTACTATGTCCCCACAAGACTAGCAAAGATATACCTGGATGCTTCACCCCTTTGTTTTAGGGGCTGTGGCCACTTGGGGACTATTCATTACATATGGTGGATGTGTCCACGCATCCGCAGCTTCTGGAACTACTTTTTTGCTGTAGTGCAGAAAGTCACTGGGACAGCAATCTCCCAAGACCCTAAAATAGCACTATTGAATCACAGAATCACTGGTGCTCACAAACACGCGCAAGCTTTAATCTTCTTCATGTTTTTATGAGCCAAAATGTCACTAGCAAGAGCCTGGAAAAAACCCAAAGTCTCTATCCAAACTACAAAATGCAAAATTTCCTGGATAATGACTCAGGAACATATGACAGCAACTCTCTTGGATAAGACCCAAAAATTCATGGCCATTTGGGAACCTTGGGCAGTGTACATCAAGATCCCACTATATCCAGGTCATATACTAACCTGAAAAGCTATTCTGCTAGAGGTGACCCTCCCTTCCTATTCTCCCTCCCCCTTCTTTGCTTTTTCTTCTCTTTTCTTTTCTCCTTTTTACACACTACCTGGCTGGTTCTTTGGGTGGTAGAGACTTTTAAGGCTGATATCTTTTTTACTGACACGATACACACATACACTGGACAGGCAGATGTAAATGCTCTCGGTGAAAGGAGTAGCTCTGTAATAGGGAAAAGCTACCTTGTGATTTGACTGAACTTGGGGTCTTGTTGCATTTCTATATTGGGATGGGAGGGGGATACGAAGATTTCCAACTAACCTGGTGTGAGACGGGTGGGTCACAGCATGATCCCTAAGGGGTGATCCACCTGGCTAGCTAGTTCTAATTTACTCTGGGAAGATCCCCCATTGATCCATACAGTAATGAATCCCAGTGATCCTGGGCGAAGTTTTTTCCATACTTACGTTTTCCTGTTACACTACTATAGTGAGGTTAGCCTCAATTTATACATAGCACATCTCCGGAAACACTGATAATTTATGGTATTATTAAGTTTATTAACCTTCCTCCTTTTACTTTTTTATGTATTAAGTTTTTTTTTATTCTTGATGTACTGTATAGGCCCTTGGCCTCTGTGATTGGGCCATGTTGGCCTTAGATACGAGATAACGACTGTATTATCCTTATTTGTTATGTTATTGTAAAATTCTCAATAAACGTATTGAAAGAGAAACTCTATGACAGAAAACCTGGGGCAGAAACACAAGGACAGCAACTCTATGACAGAAATGCTGAGGCAGAAACGAAATGACAGAAATCCTGGGGCAGAAACACTATGACAAAAACGCTGATACTTGAACGCTGAAGCAGAAATGCAATGACAGAAATCCTGGGGCAGAAATGCAGGGACAGCAACGCTATGACAGAAACGCTATGACAGCAATGCTGAAACTGAACACTGAGGCAGAAATGAAATAACAGAAATTCTGGGGCAGAAACGCTATGACAGAAATGCTGATACTTGAACGCTGAAACAGAAATGCAATGACAGAAATCCTGGGGCAGAAATGCTAGGGCAGAAATGCTGAGGCAGAAATGCCATGACAGAAATCCTAGTGCAGAAACGCTATGACTTGAACGCTGAAGCAGAAATACAATGACAGAAATCCTGAGGCAGAAATGCCATGACAGATATCCTGGTGCAGAAACGCAATTGTAGTGATATAATAATAATATGTATAGTATAGTAGTATCGTGGGTATGATAATTAATTAGTAAGTACTCTTCCGCAGCAACCCAATTCTTCCAGAGAGATGCACTTTATTGACTTCCAACACAGAACAAAGTCCAAAGTCCACAGATGACAAAAAAATCTGACAGAGTATATAATTCAGAGTCCCATTTCTTCCTATGTCTGCGCCTTCACAGCCATACACAGACAAGACGATATCTACTATAGACTGAACACCATCTTATATTCACTAGACATTGAATGGCTGAGCAATTTGATTGGCCCTCTCCATTCAGGCCTTTGATATACTTTAGTCTTTCAGACAGACAACAACTCCCAGCCATGAACAGCTGCAGTCATAAACTGCCCCAATTTGCACTCCCGCATATCAACATCAACAAGTCCCCTTAGATATGTGTAATTAGATTAGATTAACAGATATCACCTAAACACCCTTTGAAATGTTCAAACAGACTTGCATAAGATTAACACATCAAAGGGTCTTCAGCTGTCCCCTTGCTATGTTAAAATTCAGTTGGCTCGGACAAATCAACCATTGTCAATTGAATTCTGGCCTGGTCAATATTGACTGTATGTGTACCTACATATAATAATATAATGTCCCACATAAATTGAACATATTACAACATATACAACATATACCCCCACTTGGGTCGGTTCTAACTACTAGAACTGACCCATAAATCAAACAACAAAAAATATCATTTTGATTTAAGGTACTGGATGCTTTACAATGGCTCATAAAAAATATGAAGTTGAAACTGGTTACATCTCTCTTCGCCAGCCTCTAAAATATCCCCATGAAACAGTTATTAGATAATATAACTTTTAGACCATGACTGGAAAAGGATTTGGTAAACATCAGTGGCCCATATAGATGTTAAGCCTTATTATATCACATCAAGATCTTGAATATTGCACAAAGACGAGCTGATGTCACAGTCCATTCTTCGGTCTGACTTCATCACATCTCTCACCATCTCACTGAAAGTGAACTTGGTATGCTCTGCTCTGGGAGCTCCAATCCACATAAGTCCAGGATTCTCTCATCTCCAGGCTCAATCTTTTCATTTTTAAAGATGCTTTTACACAAACATTTTATTTAAATATTTATGGTAAGAAGAACCATCAATGTACCAGCACTCACTTTCAAGGTCAAAAGGTTTGGGTATGGCAGTAAAAACTGTGCTGCAAACTATTTCCTTGCACTTGACATTCATGAGTCCATCTTGCAAGCATTTTACAATTCACATATGCTTATTTCCTATTTGAGCAATGATGATCGGTTGTGTACCTGTCAAGTACCAGAATTTGTCGATTGCCAGCCACAATTTGCTTTCATAATTTGCTGTAGGCCGACCCCTCATTACCTTCCATAGAGCAGTTACTTGGATCATTCAGTCCATAATTACACCTGAATGGTATACCAACATATATAACTGCAGCAACCCCGGTTCGAATCTGGGTCACGGCACCAATGTAGTGATATAATAATAATATCTATAGTATAGTAGTATCGTGGGTATGATAATTAATTAGTAAGTACTCTTCCGCAGCAACCCAATTCTTCCAGAGAGATGCACTTTATTGACTTCCAACACAGAACAAAGTCCAAAGTCCACAGATGACAAAAAAATCCGACAGAGTATATAATTCAGAGTCCCATTTCTTCCTATGTCTGCACCTTCACAGCCATACACAGACAAGACGATATCTACTATAGACTGAACACCATGTTATATTCACTAGACATTAAATGGCTGAGCAATTTTATTGGCCCTCTCCATTGATATACTTTAGTCTTTCAGACAGACAACAACTCCCAGCCGTGAACAGCTGCAGTCATAAACCACCCCAATTTGCACTCCCGCATATCAACATCAACAAGTCCCCTTAGATATGTGTAATTAGATTAGATTAACAGATATCACCTAAACACCCTTTGAAATGTTCAAATAGACTTGCATAAGATTAACACATCAAAGGGTCTTCAGCTGTCCCCTTGCTATGTTAAAATTCAGTTGGCTCGGACAAATCAACCATTGTCAATTAAATTCTGGCCTGGTCAATATTGACTGTATGTGTACCTACATATAATAATATAATGTCCCACATAAATCGGTGAACATATTACAACATATACAACAGCAATGACAGAACGCTGAGGCAGAAATGCAACGCCAGAAATCCTGGGCCAGAAGCGCTATGAAAGAAATTCTATGAAAGAAATGCCAAGACTGAACGCCGCGACTGAACGCCGTGACTGAACGCCAAGACAGAAATGCTGGGGCAGAACGCCATGACAGACAAAACGCCATGACAGAAATCCTGAGGCAGAGATGCCATGACAAAAATCCTGGGGCAGAAACGCTGTGACAGAAATCCTGGGGCAGAAAACACTGTGACAGAAATCCTGGGGCAGAAACGCTATGACAAAATGCCTAGACTGTACGCCGAGACAGAAATGCTGGGGCAGGACACTGTGACAGAAATGCTGGGGCAGAGCGCTGTGACAGAAATGCTGGGGCAGAGCGCTGTGACAGAAATGCTGGGGCAGAGCGTTGTGACAGAAATGCTGGGGCAGAACGCTGCAACAGAAATGCTGGGGCAGAACGCTACGGCAGAAACCCTGAGGCAGAAAACGCTACGACAGAAACCCTGGGGCAGAAATGCTGTGACAGAACTGGGGCAGAAATTATATGACAGAAACTCTGGGGGAGAAACATCATGACAGCAACCCTGGGGCAGAAAACGCCATGACAGCAACCCTGGGGCAAAAAACGCTATGACAGCAACCTTGGGGCAGAAAACGCCATGACAGCAACCCTGGGGCAGAAAAAGCCATGACAGAAAAGCCGGGGCAGAAACGCCATGACAGAATTGCCGGGGCAGAAGGCTATGACAGAAACGCCGGGGCAGAACACTATGACAGAAACACCAGGGCAGAACGCTATGACAGAAACGACGGGGCAGAATAACGCAATGACAGAAATCCTGGGGCAGAAACACTATGATAGAAACACTTACCAAGAAACAAAATAACCAAGTGAAAGCAGCAATGCATGTGGATTACATCCTCCCCGTCTTGCCAAGCCCTGTTGACAATGAATGAGCCCTTATGTAAGCTTGGGAATGACATGCGACTGAAACCACAATGACAATTGATAATGAATGATAAACAATCCAGCATGGTACATCTACTGTAAGCCACCACCGACCCATCACCTCACGACTGGCCGTTGCCATGACTGCTGTGTGCAGGTCTGATGTCCACAGTGACTGGGCTTGCAACGATACCAATTGTGGAGAGAGAGAGAGAAGCAGGCTGGCGGGTGACTGCCCATCCCCCCCATGTGAGCAGCAGGCGGCTGGCTGATCACCCCCCATATAAACACCTGGAGAAGCGGGAGAGCAGCTCCCATGGTGCAAGATGTGCATGGGGAGAGAGGTGCTGCGGGGGGGCGGAAGATCACCCCCCCGGTGGGCAGCTCCCTCCTGGATCTGGATCTGCATGGGGAGAGAGGAGCTGGTGGGCGGCCGATAACCCCCCACCGGGAGAAGCGGGCGGGAACACTGTGGGAAGCGGGTGGCCCCCCTTGATGCTGGATCTGCCCAGGGAAAAGTAGCTGGTAGGCGGCCGATCACCCCCCCAGTGGGCGGCTCCCTCATGGAGCTGGATGTGTACAGGGAGAGGAGGCGGGCGGCGAACACCCAGAGAAGCTGGTGGCTCCCACATGAAGCAGATGTTCATGGAGAGAGAGGAGCTGGCGGCCGATCATCCCCCCCCCGGCGGGCGGCTCCCTTGTGGAGCTGGATGCGTACGGAGAGAAGGTGGGTGGGGGAGAGGCGGGAGGCAGTCAGCGAACACCCCCGCACACCGGGAGAAGCGGGCCGGACCAACCCAGGGAGAATGAAAGGAACTGTGAGCGGTCGATCGTCCCCCCGGCAAACATTTGGAAAAGCGGGGGGGGAATGTACCCAGAGGTAACAAGGTGGGTGGCAGGCAGAATCCCCAGTGTGAGCACCTGAGAGAGGTACCGCCACCATGGTTGCAGTCGACCGTGGCTCAGCAAGGACCCGTAAGTGATGTGTCGGCCCCACCCCCTTCTGAACCCAGAAACGCAGATGAGCCCTGGCCTGACAGAGGAGGAGGCTTAAATAGCCCTCTCAGACTCCTCCCACAAATACAGGCTAGCCTCCGGCTGGCCTTTACACTTATTTCTTTATAAATGTTAGTTTTGATATAATTGGTTGTATACATTGTACAGATGTTCCACTTCACAGGCACATTGGGGCATCCACAAGGCATGTTATTAAAATAATTTAGCATTTTTAATGTTGCCTTTTTAAACATTAAAAAATTGCTGCTCTCCGGCTAACAGATATTTTGCTTCTCTAGCTTTAGCTTTGGTACATGTTCCTTTAGGACAGTGTCCAGCCCCACTATGCTATTTGTTTACCAATCCCTTGCCTATTAGCCTAGAAAATGCCCATTACGCTTTTTTTTTGGCTCCCATTGATTTCAGTGGGCTTTGGATTTGGCACCTGAACTTCAGTAATGTTCGTTGAACTCGCCTTGAACCAAACCCACATATATTCAGCTCATCCCTAGACTTTACAGTTCATTACGTATATGATCATCCTGTTATTTGGATGGCTGGATATCATAACAAGCTTATGGTTCTAATAATGAGTTTTAAGGGTCTTTGTGTATCATACAACACTACTAAGGTACATACAACACTAGTAATGTAAAAGCATTTCATTAGCTTAATAAGAAAAAGACCGTATCAAACAAATAAAAAGTAGGTTTCATTATCTTTTGAACTTTGAACATAGTACATATAACAAAGAATAATAGGAACTGTTAATTAAAGATTGGAATTTGCGGTCACATCACAGCATTAAATGTACCTTCCAAAATAAACACATCCTCTTTAAAAGCTCAAAGTGGAAAAATGTGGCATTCAAAAAGGATTCACAATAACGGAATGTGAAGTCAAACCAGGTCACACAGCGCCAAAGCCAATTTTAGAAGCATTTTGTTATTTCTTTCTATGAGCAAAGGAATAGCTATAATGGTTCATCTTCTTTTTTTACTGTTTCTACTGTTTTGAAATATAAACAATCGTTCTTTTACAAATTAACTTTTAGAATCCCAGAGCACTGTGGATAGCTATAGAGGTAGCTCTGCAGATCCTATTTGCTTTTTGTCCTAAAATCTTTTATTTATTTATTTATTTATTTATTTTTTTTTTTAAGCCTGACTGTAGAAAGTAAACACAATATATTTTTTTTTACATCAAGCTCTTGACACTTGAATATTACATGTCCAGGTTAAGAATGATAAAAACAAGTTTGAGATGAACATCTATAAAAGTCATTTTCAAAAGCTGTCTGATGACTCCTGCTAAAGTGGTTGTAACCTTAAAAAAATGCTTCTGTTCCTTTAAAACATGACCTATAGCTGGGCTCAAAATTTCAAGTCCTGAGCTACTAGCCAGGCCTTAAGGGTTACTCCCCACCAGTTGCCCCACCCAACCCTTACCATGCCCCATCCTTAATCCTGCCCCCAAACACGCCCTCATAAATTATCTCATAAAACAACACTTAAATGCAGAATTAAGTTACAAAAATAACTATTAACAACAACTTTATCAGTGCCCATCAGTGCAGTCTCACCAATGCCCATCAGTGCAGTCTCACCAGTGTCCATCAATGCAGCCTGACCTGTGCCCATCAAAACAGCGTGACCAGTGCCCATCAATGCAGCCTCACCAGTGCCAATCAATGCAGCTTCACCAGTGCCCATCAATGCAGCCTCACCAGTACCCATCAATGCAGCCTCACCTGTGCCCATCGATGCAGCCTCACCTGTGCCCATAAATGCAGCCTCACCATTGCCCATAAATGCAGCGCGACCAGTGCCCATCAATGCAGCGTGACCAGTGCCCATCAATGCAGCGTGACCAGTGCCCATCAACACAGCGTGACCTGTGCCCATCAACACAGTGTGACCCGTGTCCATCAATGCAGCCTCACCTGTGCAGAGGAAGAGGAGAGCCGGCCAGATCATCAGAGAGCGGGAATTTTTAGGGTGCCCAAGAAAATATAATAAATATTTAAAAAATATATTGAATTTATTGATACAAAATATCTAAAAAACATCACAGTATCATCATACAATAACCATATGAGTAGCCAGCAGTAGCTTCATGCTCTACATGTTTTGCCATGCAATGGCTTTCTCGGGAGACTTCCAATAAGCACTGCATATTTTGGTCACTAAAGGTAAAAGACAATATGTTAGATCAATATTCACTAATCATAACAAATTTAAATTGGTTCAAGGCATTTGCGAGAAAATTAAATTTTGTTTTGATTTGTTTAAATGTGTTATGATTAGTGAATATCGATCTTCTAACATATTGTCTTTTACCTATAGTGACCACATTATGCAGTGCTTATTGGAAGTCTCCTGAGGAAGCCATTGCATGGTGAAACATGTAGAGCATAAAGCTACTGCTGGTTACTCATATGATGGTTACTGTATGATGATACTGTGATGTTTTTTAGATATTTTGTATCAATAAATTCAATATATTTTTATATATTTGACTATTATATTTTCTTGGGCACCCTAAAAATCCCATTCCCTTTCTTCTGCCAATATATGTATTCATAGGGATATGGTGCCCTTTTGATTATCCAACTTCCAGCAATTCACAATATTTAGAGAGCGGGGATTGCCCGCTGTAACAGCTTTCTTTTGAATTGCCGAAAGGAAGAGTATTGGGACTTTAAATGAGGCATAAGGCCTGTAAGTCAAATGTCTTCATCCATATATATAGCAAAATGGGAAAGGTTGGGACCTTAAATGAAGCATGCAACGGGAAAGCAAAAAGGACACTGTGTACTGATAACAATGTATTTATTCCGTGTAACAATGCATATACTCATGGCACACATGCAAGTATAAAATAAATAGTATAAAAAAAGCCATACATTTACAGATAAACAAACATAGTAATAGTACAGGACTTGCAATATGCAAAATTCCTTAATCCATATTCTCATATAAAATAGAACCCAGCATGATAAATGTGGGCAAAAACCGTCAGAATATTGATAAAAAGAGATTAGGAATTCATGTTCTACACATCTAAATGTTGCATCTGAAAATTCATTGTAAACATCTGAATGTAGTATCTAAATGCTTGACGCGTTTAATAGAACTATATCTATTCATCAAGAGCAGATGCAAGGAGTGTGTCTAAAAAATGTAGATAAATGAACAATGTATCAAAATAGAGAAATAAAAATAATATTTATTATTTTATTATGTAGGGACAGGAGAATACCGCTGAAACCTCTCCCCATACTTACACAATGACCGTGGATGTGACATATAAATCATGCGCACCGAAGGTAAACTACGGACAACGTCTCTCCCAGGAGCTGAGGCGGTATAGACTGCAAGGATATACAGAACAGATGTACCCGGGAATAGTATTTTGAATTGCCGGGTGCTCCCGGCACTCATCGTCATACAGTTCGACCTCCTGGCCCAGTGCCTTTGGCGATGTCACACATCCCGGCATTGGACCGATGTTCTGTCTATCAAATACGCTGGGCCAGGAGGTGGGACTAAGTGATGGTGAGTGCCAGGAACACCCAGCAATACAAACGAAAGCTGTTACAGCGGGCAATCCCCGCTCTCTGATGAACCAATCAAATCAGCTTGCCTCTTCCTCTACTCTCTCTTCCCCTGGCTTGGAGAAGGACTCCCATTCAGCCCCGCTTATTGGCGGTGCTTGCCCCCCCCTCCGAGGCAGCCCACCTTCACCAGTAATCATTTTCCACTCGCAAAATGTGAGTAGGCAAGTGGAAATATTGAGGGCTGACCAATAGCATAGTGCTTGTGCAATGTAATTTGTCCCATTTTATGATATAAAATACCTGGTGTATCTGATATAAAGATATATAAATCTTGCAAGCTACTCTAGAGCAACCTGAGACTACAATCAGCGTCAGGTATAAAGTAACCTGAGGTTACAACCTAGCATGAGGTGTGGTATAACAATTCCTGTGAAACAAAGTGCAAATTCACAGCTGCTAAGCATTAATCACAATCCCATAATTTGTGAAAACATATATACAAAAAACAAAAAATGCAGCGCTGTGTGATACAGAACCTTACAAATGCATAGATTGTGCCATAAACAATGAAAATCAATATTGCTAAAAAATGTAACTATGAACATAAAAAAATATTTTTTGTGTAACAAGCAAGCACACAGTGAAAAAATGTAGTACTAATCCTTAGTATCAAGTGTCCAAAAAAAGAGATTTATTCTCCCAATTTCAATCAATCCACAGAGACAAAAGTGCAAATTGAGGTAATACACGTGTTACTGTCCAAAAGGTGACTCTAGTGATGGTAATCCTGATCAGAAGAGGGTGACTTCACACACGTACCCCCCCCCCCCACTGTTTGAATGCGCTCACCTCCAACACTTAAGTTTAGTTCACATAAGCAGTTGAACCACTCCTGGGCTCTAAGTGAAACTGGCTCAGCAGAATCCCACAGGAAAATCCAGAGAAGTGGTCCTCAATTTAAAACAAGAAAGAAGCTGGATAGTGCATTATCGCTGGTTTAAAAATGTATTTCGAAAACATAACATCAGGGTACTCACACAATTTAGGTGCTTCCAGCGCACCAAACTTTAAAAGCATTAAAGTGGATGTAAACCCAATGTCATCTTTTCTAAACTACTGCCATAGGGGTTATCTATAAGGATATACATGCCTCCTTCATGTATCTTTACCTGTCAAACGTCTCCCCTCTGTCTGCCGAAAAACTGCAGATTCTGTGGGTGGGTCTGTTGTTTGGAGCTCGGTGGGTGGAGTCGTGATGTCAGTAGAATCCCCGCCCACCTCTACACTCCCCTTGTCAATATGCATTTTCTCCTGTGTATTTTTTACACTGAACTTCTGCTATGATTTCTAACATCCAGTGAAAAGACAGGAAAGTAACCACATGACTTCAGCATGCCAAATCATGCTGAGGTGAGGAACAGCCAATCCTTGCAGAGCTGCTGAAGAAAGGAGTGGGGGTGGAAATTAAAAAATAATGCATGTCTTAGGCTAGTGCACGAGATATGTAAATCATCTGTCACTCACAGCAAGGGGGATTTGACAAAGTTTTCCTCTGTTTGTCAAGATTTATCTCACTGAACAATAAAAGAGGATTGCTCAGAGCTGGATTAACTCTTTGTGGCAAGATTGGGCTCAAATGATAGGAAGTCTTATACTCCACATTTTGACATCAAAAGAAAAAAAAAATTGGGTTTACATTCACTTTAAGCATAGGATTCCTCTCCAAACGACTTCCAAACTTGTATGTGTCAGCAACTTTTACAAACAAGCATGTATCCGAGCTCCTCCATCACTCTGGACCCTCCCCTACATGTGACGACACAGGGATAATCAGGTGTCTTCCTCAGGGTGATCTGATTGGATGGTGGAGATTATTAGAATATTTACTATGCCGGCAGCCATTGAAGTGTTGTGGCTACTCTTCAATGGCCACGGGCATAGTATAAATTGATATAGTTTGGTGTGCTGGAGGCACCTAAATTGTGTGAGTACCCTGATGTTATGTTTTCTAAATACATTTTAGCGATAATGCACTATCCATGACATGAGTAATGACATCACCAGACTGCCCATCCACCTCTACACTTGCGCCTGGGGAGTGAAAAGTGTGCGCACAGGAGAAGAAGAGTGCGCTCACGGCCCCTGTCACTCCTGCACACATATGTCACTGTCCAGTGACAGTCGGGGATGATCGGTGCAGTGGGGGGATAGCTGTGAGCACCGATCCCCCTGCATGGCTTTTCAGCTGAAAGCTGCGGGAGGGAGAGGAGGAGAAGCGGCTGATGAAAAGCCATGTAGGAAGATCGGTGCTTACAGCTGTCCCTGCTGCACGGATCATTCCTGACTGTCCTCCGTGTCTTCCTCCTCCTCCAGTGCCCGTGTTCTCCTCCACCACCCCCTTCTTCTTTGGCCCCCCTTTACTCCTCTTTCGGCCCACTGTGTCTTCCTCCTCCACCCCCCCCCTTGTCCCCCGCAGCCGGCTTTCCTCCTCTCCCACAGGCTGCAGGGAAGGGGAGAACTATCAGGATGGAGAGCGGGGGAAGGGAACGTATATATGTCATAATGGTCCATTCCTTTTCTGAATAGGACATAGAGAGTGTTCGCTACCGATCATTCTCTATGTCCTATGATAACTGAGCAGAGTAACCTGTGTATTTACTCTGCTTCAGTTTATGAATGGAGAGGAGCCTCTGTCTCTTCTCCATTCATCTTCAGTGCTGAGAAAGGGAGTGGAGAATCTGTGTCCTCTGTCCCTTTCTTTGTTTTAAAGGGGAGATGTCAAGGGTCTGTTTAGACCCCTGATATCTCACCAAAGCCCCCCAACAGGGCTGATAAAAAAAACACCAAAATAAATATTAAAAAAATAAGTTGTAAAAAAAGATTAAAAAAAAATTGTATAAAAAAAGTACTGACAGCAACCCCCCCACCCTACCAACATGGTCCAGAGCCCCAAGCTCCCCCCCCAAAAAAAAAGATTGTGAAAAAAATACATAAAAATAAAGAAAACCTATTGACACCATGCACTGCCCTACTGACACCATCCACTGCCCTACTGACACCGTCCACTGCCCTACTGACACCGCCCACTGCCCCTTACCCCCACCCCTTCCCCAAAAGCACCTTGAAAAAAATTAAAAATTCTGACTCTGTCCATTGCTCTACTGACACCATCCACTGGTCTTAAAAAAGCATTTTGAAAAAAAAATACTAAAAAATGTAATTGTAAAAAAATAAAAATAAAGGACTACTGACACTGTCCTACTAACACCATCCTGCACATACTACCCACCTCTGTACACTCCACATTCCTCCCCTGAAAATTCTACCCACCTCCATACACTCTGCACTCCTTTTCTGCACATACTACCCACCTTCATACACTTTGCACTCCTCTCCTGCACATACTTCCCACCTCCATACACTTTGCACTCCTCCTGCACATAATAGCCACCTCCATACACTCCATACTCCTCTTCTGTACATACTACTCGCCTCCATAAACTCCACACTCCTCCCCCGCACATACTACTCATCACCATACACTCTATACTCCTGTTCTGCACATGCTACCCACCACCATCCACTCCACACTGTACATTCCATATGTAACATTACCATATTCTGCACTATGTAGGTCATCTCAGACTGTATTAAACCACAACCCTTTAAGCCAATGCCCAGTATTTTACGCAATTGTAGCACCCTCTAGTAGTGTAGGTTCTAGCATTAGAATTGTTAGTGTAGGTAAATTTAGGCAGGCCTGGCTGGCATCCAGGTCTGTTTGTTTTTGTTTGATCTGGGCTGGGAGTGGCTCAATCCTGGGAGAGCTGGAGAACAAAGGAGGGGGGATGTAAAGTACACAGAATGCCTCTCTCATGCTCGTGCATGAGATAAGGAAATTAGCTATCAGTCACAGCAAGGGGGAAGAACAGACACCTATTTCTCTGCTTGTCCATTTTTTTCTTACTAAAAAAAAAGATAAGAGGACTGCTCAAAGCTGGATTAATTCCAAGACTGGGCACAGATGAAATGACATGCTATACTCTACAGTATAAGCCTTAATTACATTTTTTTTCGGGTTTACATCCACTTTAGCAACCACTTTAATTACAGTAAATACACTCAGTGTCCCTCTGAGATTCCCATCCTATGATATACTTTGTCAGATCACTGGCAAGTAAACTGAAAAAGGAATACTCTGAACCCCTTTACTGGTTCCCCACTTCCAATATAAGGCAATGATGTAATTTTTAAATGCTGGACTAATATGATCTGTGCTTTGTCATCAGTGCCAATCTGTGCCCATCATGCTGCCCATCAGTGCCACCTATCAGTGCCCATTAGTGCCTTCTTATTAGGGATGGGCCAAATGCCCCCGTTTGGGGGCTGCACTGATAGTCAGGGCACTGACGATCAGTGCCCTGATTATAAATGTAAATGTGTGCTGTCAGAATTGCCAGTTCCTGGCTCTTCTCACTTTGTGACAGCGCATGAAGAAAGGAATGTAGATAACCAGCAAGTTTGTTTTACATGTGATCAGCTGTGATTGGCCCTTTACCGCAATCTGTGATCAGCTATGTCCAAAGGAGGCACTCAGAGGCACTCAGGGGGAGTGGTTCTAGGATGACATCCATGGACACCCTCCCAGAATTAAACAACCATGCTATAGCTGTCTTTTGGCTATAGTGGGGTCAGGAAGCAGATAATCATCCAGTCATGTGTTTGTATTAGAGGTTTTTAACCATCTAATCTTGTGAAAGGAAACAGGTATAAAAAGGCCTGTTCTTTACTAAACTAAGTGAACTTTAATTTAGCAAAGAAGACATTTCCTTTGTTAATTGTACTGTCTCTCTTTTAGTATACTACTGTAATGTCCAACAGATAGGTAATTATGATACTGACCATGGTAGCCAGGCAGACATTGAGTGAGGCACACGCAGATGAGGTGAATTTCAATGAATATTAAGCGTGTTATAGAAAAATATTGAAAACGCCAAGTCTGGTATTTTACTGCTCATGAAATGACTGCAGTATTCCAAAACAAAGCATATCTTCTCTTTCTCTTATCACAGGACCCACAAGAGCTCATCCCCCTTCACAGGCTAATCTTGCCATCAGTCTCAGGAAAGCAAATAGCTGGAACTGAGCAAACTGGATTATAAATATTCAAGTGCCATGAAGACAAAAAGCTTTGTCTTTTTTCCCAGAGAAGGCAGCAAAACAGATAAACTTCATGTGAGCCACCTGCACATATTAAGCTTTCATCTCTCAGCATTTGGCTATTACAACTATGTAAGATAAGGTTTCATTTGGGTATTGCATGAAAAACAAAGCTAAAAATTGTATCTGCCAGTTTCTATTAGTGTGCAAAGCTCTGCCAGCAATGAAATTCAGCAAAGCTGGAAGTTCATTTTAAATACTTTTACAGCCAAAGATATTGGTAATTAGCTCCCAGGATGCTGGCAATGTGAAGCCCATAGGCTTGTGTGACAAGCTCCTTATCTGACTGAAGGCAAACTACACACAGTGTCGTGATAATACTTGGAGAATATACCATATGACTGTTATTTCACTTATTTTTGAAATGGCGTAATAACTCCTGTTCAGGAAAAAAATAAGCACCATTTTATCGTGCTACAAATAATATAAAAACATGTAAATATATATAAAATAAAAGGCAAAGATGTTAAAAAATAGATTTTTGTATTTTCTTCTTAAAGTTCACTGAGGGGCACAGAAATTGTCAAAATTCATTAACAGTTGGGTTAAATTGCTGTCCTCAGGAGGTTGGGATACTGGCAAACAAAAAACATTAGAGGCCAAGTTCACCTTTTTTTCTAAATTCCAGCTTCCCTGAATATACCATTATTGTGCCTCTGTTGCAGAAAAGAGAAAGCTTTCTCTGTCTTTTAGGACAAGGCCTTACCTCAGCCCCTGGTGTGTTCATAGAACACTCCTCCATTACTTCCTGCCCCATCCTGAATTTGAGATTTATGACATAAAATCCAGTACTAGGAAGTAATTTACCAGCTGACCTCATTAACACACACCATGCACCTGCCCTCCCCCTCCAGGAAATGCAAACAGCAACGCACCAAAATGTCCCATGAGCTACTTTGCCAAGTGTAGGGCAGTCCGTGCCCTGCCTTATGTATATAGTGGGAAAAATGAGGCAAACAATGTGTGCTCCCACTACTTTAGATGTGAATGGGACCTGAATGTGAAATTGGTGTTTTACAGAAGAACAATAAAGCTCCATTCGCATCTGTGCATTCCTGAATGCACGGCAAACTGCATAAAAAACACACACTTTGCCGTGTGTTTTGGAAACTCACTGCAAACGTACATTGCACTTGCAGCACAATTAAATGTTAATGGCACCCCAAGCACTGATAGCAGGCATACAAGCTTAGTAAAATGTGTGTCATGCTCCACTCTATAAAAACTTTTGGAGCTTCTTTGGAGTATTTGTCAAACATAGGGCAGCCCTTCAAGTGGATGTGCTGACCTATGCATGATGAGTAGAAACGCTCCAAAACACCCCCCCAAAAAATGCATGCAGGAACATGGGTTTCTGCTATGTAGAGATGTGAATGGGACCGGACAGCTGAGTGTCTTTATCCACTCCATCCTACGAACCTGTATAAAGATGGCCATACTCTATGCAATCTGATTGTACAATCTTGGTACAATTTCCTATAGTCTTACCAAACTATGAAATAGGAGAGTCCACCTGGACAATCAATTTGTATCAAATCAGGCAGGGCCTTAAATTGCATAGCTGTTGGGAGATCGTACAATCAGATTGTACAGAAAGTGGGTGGAAATAAAACAAGAGGAGGTATAGTAATGGGGGGGGGGTCCAGACTAATAATACACACCTATTCTGTGATGCAGCAAGGCAGTGCATGATGGGAAATGATCGACAGAATGTGATGGAAGCAAAAAGCGTTGAAATGGCTGGGGCAGAAAGGACATTAGAAGGCTTCTATATAAAAAAAAGTGAAATTCTGCCCATAAAAGTAAACTTAGCCTTTAACCACTTCAGCCCCGGAAGGATTTACCCCCTTCCTGACCAGAGCACTTTTTACAATTTGGCACTGCGTCGCTTTAACTGCTAATTGCGCTGTCATGCAATGCTGTACCCAAACGAAATTTGTGTCCTTTTGTTCCCACAAATAGAGCTTTCTTTTGATGGTATTTGATCACCTCTGCAATTTTAATTTTTTGTGCTATAAACGGAAAAAGACCAAAAATTTTGAAAAAAACAATATTTTCTACTTTTTGTTATAAAAAAAATCCAATAAACTCAATTATAGTCATACATTTTGTCCAAAATGTATTGAGCCACATGTCTTTGGTAAAAAAAAGACAATAAGTGTATATTTATTGGTTTGCGCAAAAGTTATAGCGTTTACAAACTAGGGTACATTTTCTGGAATTTACACAGCTTTTAGTTTGACTGCCTATCTCATTTATTGAGGTATTAAAATGGCAGGGCAGTACAAAACCTCCCCAAATGACCCCATTTTTGAAAGTAGACACCCCACGGAAATTGCTGAGAGGCATGTTGAGCCCATTGAATATTATTTTTTTGTCCCAAGTGATTGAATAATGACAAAAAAAAGAAAAAAAAATTACAAAAAGTTGTCACTAAATGATATATTGCTCACACAGACCATGGGCATATGTGGAATTGCACCCCGAGATACATTTAGCTGCTTCTCCTGAGTATGGGGATACCACATGTGTGGGACTTTTTGGGAGCCTAGCCGCATACGGGGCCCCCGAAAACCAAGCACCGCCTTCAGGATTTCTAAGGGCGTAAATTTTTGATTTCACTCCTCACTACCTATCACAGTTTGAAAGGCCATAAAATGCCAGGACAGTTCAACCCCCCCAAATGACCCCATTTGGGAAAGTAGACACCCCAAGCTATTTGCTGAGAGGCATGGTGAGTATTTTGCAGCTCTCATTTGTTTTTGAAAATGAAGAAAGAAAAGAAAAATGTATTTTTTTTCTTTTTTCAAATTTCAAAACCTTGTGACAAAAAGCGAGGTCTGCAAAATACTCACCATACCTCTCAGCAAATTGCTTGGGGTGTCTACTTTTCAAAATGGGGTCATTTGGGGGAAGTTTGTGCCATCTGGGTATTCCATAGCCTCCGAAACTGTAATAGGCAGTGAGGGGTGAAATAAAAAATTGACACCCTTAGAAACCCTAAAAGCGGTGCTTGGTTTTTGGGGTCCCATATGCGGCTAGGCTCCCAAAAGATCCTCTCACACATGTGGTATCCCCGTACTCAGGAGAAGCAACAGAATGTATTTTGGGGTGTAATTTCACATATTCCCATGGCATGTTTGAGCAATATATCATTTAGTGACAACTTTGTGCAAAAAAAAAAAGTTTGTCTTTTTCCCGCAACTTATGTCACAATATAAAATATTCCATGGACTTGACATGCCTCTCAGCAAATAGCTTGGGGTATCTACTTTCCAAAATGGGGTCATTTGGGGGGTTTTGAACTGTCCTGGCATTTTATGCACAACATTTAGAAGCTTATGTCACACATTACCCACTCTTCTAACCACAAAGCCCTTTCTGACACTGTTTGTTTACATGAAAAAAAAAAAATATTTTTTTTTTTGCAAGAAAATTACTTTGAACCCCCAAACATTATATATTTTTTAAAGCAAATGCCCTACAGATTAAAATGGTGGGTGTTTAATTTTTTTTTTTCACACAGTATTTGCGCAGCGATTTTTTAAATGCATTTTTTGGGGAAAAAACACTTTTTTTAATTTTAATGCACTAAAACACACTATATTGCCCAAATGTTTGATGAAATAAAAAAGATGATCTTAGGCCGAGTACATGGATACCAAACATGACATGCTTTAAAATTGCACACAAACGTGCAGTGGCGACAAACTACATACATTTTTAAAAGCCTTTACAGGTTACCACTTTAGATTTACAGAGGAGGTCTACTGCTAAAATTACTGCCCTCGATCTGACCTTCGCAGTGATACCTCACATGCATGGTGCAATTGCTGTTTACATTTGACGACAGACCAACGTTTGCGTTCGCCTTTGCGCGAGAGCAGGGGGGGACAGGGGTGCTTTTTTTTTTTCTTCTTTTTTTTTTTTTTGCTTTTTTATCTTATTTTTAGACTGTTCCTTTCATTTTTTTTTTTAATCAATTTTATTGTTATGTCAGGGAATGTAAATATCCCCTATGATAGCAATAGGTAGTGACAGGTACTCTTTTTTGAAAAAAATGGGGTTTATTAGACCCTAGATCTCTCCTGTGCCCTCAAAGCATCTGACCACACCAAGATCGGTGTGATAAAATGCTTTCCCAATTTCCCAATGGCGCTGTTTACATCTGGCGAAATCTAAGTCATGAAATGCTCGTAGCTTCCGGTTTCTTAGGCCATAGAGATGATTGGAGCCATTCTGGTCTCTGATCAGCTCTAGGGTCAGCTGGCCGAATCACCAGCTGCATTCTCAGGTTCCCTGTTGGGACAGGAGAGCCAGAGAAAAACATGGAAGACGGTGAGAGAGGGGGACATTCCCTCCCACTGCTTGTAAAAGCAGTCTAGAGGCTAATTAGCCACTAGAATTGCTTTTACATGAAAGCCAACCGCTGGCTGAAAAGAATTATACCAAGATGATACCTAAACCTGCAGGCATCATTCTGGTATAACCACTCAAAGTCCAGCAACATACCAGTACGTTGCTGGTCCTTGTTGGGCATATATTGTAAACTTTTTTTTCATGCAGCCTGTGGGCTGAACAAAAAAAAGAGATTGATTGGTGGGTATGCCCACCATTAGAATACCTCCCTTCATCCACCCACTTCTAATGATGGGCATACATGCACCATCTATATATGCCGAAGCATGGGGGCATCCGCCCTAAAAGTTAGGAGCAAATTGCTTCTCCATGCTTCGGCATATATCACCTCCGACAGCACTGGAGTCACGGCTTTATGTATCATGGGAGCAAACGCTGTTGCTGTCAAGATAAATAAATCCGCGCTGCAGCTGTATGGCGTACCTGAAGACAAAAAAATGGTTAACAATAAAACACAGTAAAGTATAAAAAAATTGCATACCTGAAAAACAAACATGATAAAACATAATAACAATAAAACATTGCAGAATAGAATACAGTAAAAAAGAGCAGAACAATAGAGAGAGAATAGAGAGAGAGAGAACAATAAAATTACAACTATTTTTGTTTTTTTTTATTTCATATATTTTTTTGTGTTTTTTTTTTTTTTTTACACTTTTTTTGTAATTGTAACTTTTATAACTGTAAGCGGTTCCCTGTTCGGGTCTCTCAAAATGCGATGGCATCTTGGGAGACCCTGTGAAAGTGTGCCTAGTCTGTGCAATGCTGTACCCTACCCCTAATATTCAACTAGTGTATGGTAGCGTTCAAAACATTCACCAATGAAAAGACCAGGATTGTCAGGACAGGAGGGACAATAATAGCGGGTGTCACACCTATATCCGCGCTTGCTGCAGCCACATATTTTTTTGGGGGGGATTGTTGGGTAGGGGTACTCAGGAGGACATAAAGAAAATGCTTCTCATGCAGCCAACTGCATTTGGTTGGGGATGTGAATGGGAGAAGTACAGGTGCTGCAGAAGTGGTGGGTTCCCAATTAGGATTGGCAAATGCAGCAGGAAGGGCACTATGGGCACAACGAGCCTGTGTTTGTCTTCTTCTTGGTGGCAGCGGGACACTACTTGTGCTTGCCACCTCACTAGCTTGAACTGCACTTATGGGACTCGCCACGTCACCAAGTGTTACTGCAGTGCTGGTTTGACTACGACCGGGGTGTACTAGGCCGCTGGTGCTTGCCAGTTCACCAAAACGCTACCAAAAAAACTTCTAGCGATCGCAGGACTCTGCGAATGCTGCAGTTATGTGTTTAGTGTTTTGTAAGTGACAGTGATCGATCGATACCGCACTTGGGTGGGCTTAGCTGGGCTGGGCTGGACGAAGGTGCAAAACGCAGGTGCTAGCAGGTATCTGGGCTGATCCCACTAACACTGCATTTTTGGGAACCCTAAACTGCTGGGGATGCTAGTATAGATCTGATCGGATCAGATATTGATCCGTTCAGATACTATACCACTAAGGGAGGTGTATGGTGCGTGCGTGGGGCGACGCAGACCCTATCTGACCCTAAAACCTAACTTATATCACCGCCGGGCGATCAGGGGGCTAAACCTTTATTAGGTAATAAACGGCGGGTGCCCTGACACTATAAAAAATAAACTAACTAACCAGCGTCACCCGTAACAGTTATACGGTGATCACTGGTGAAAGGGTTAATTAGGGGGCAATCAAGGGATTAAAACCTTTATTAGGTAGTATATGGGGTCCCTGATGCTATAAAACGCTGACGGCGAACCTATATATTTACCTCCCTAACTAGCGTCATCCGTGACACTGATACAGTGATCAGAAAAATAATCGCTTAGTGACACTGGCGATGGGGGGTGATCAAGGGGTTAAAACTTTATTAGGGTGGTACCCTAGACCTAAAGGGGGCTAACACTACATGCCCTACCACTTCTAACTGTCACAAACTGACACTAATGCAGTAATCATAAAAAAAAACTGCTATTGGTGTCACTGTGACGGGGGGTGATTAGGGGGTGATGGGGGGTGTAAAGTGTGCCTGATGTGCTTTTACTGTAAGTGTATGTGTTGTGCACTTACTCAGATGTCTTCTCTCCTCGGCGCCGGATTGGAAAATACCAAGCTGAGGAGAGATGACATCACTTCCTCTGCCGCTGTTTACTATACAGCAGCAAAGGAAAATTCTCATTCGTTGGGAGCGATCGCGAGGGGGTGGCCACGAATGAGTGGTCTCCCCCTCAGCCTGGATCGTTCCCCTAACTAAGCCGACCGCCTCGTGCACCAGGAGGCAGATCACGTACCAGGTACGTGATTTTGCATGCCGTGCCATTCTGCTGCAGTATATCTGCATTAGGCGGTCGGCAAGTGGTTAAGCCCTCATAAAACCTAGCCTCCAACCATCATCTCAGTTCTGTGACCAAACTATACATAAGGCCAGTAACATAGAGGGGTGGGACTTTTATGATTTTAAGATGTTATAAGAATAATTGTAATTATCATCCATTGAAATACAAAGGAATCAGAAAAAAAAAATTGTTGCTCTACATAAAGCTGGCCTAGGATATAAGAAGATTGCCAAGACCCTGAAACTGAGCTGCAGCACGGTGGCCAAGACCATACAGCGGTTTAACAGGACAGGTTCCACTCAGAACAGGCCTTGCCAAGGTTGACCAAAGATGTTGAGTGCACGTGCTCAGTGTCATATCTAGAGGTTGTCTTTGGGAAATAGACGTATGAGTGCTGCCAGCTTTGCTGCAGAGGTTGAAGGTGTGGGAGGTTAGCCTGTCAGTGCTCAGACCATACACAGCACACTGCATGAAATTGGTCTGCATGGCTGTCATCCCAGAAGGAAGCCTCTTCTAAATATGATGCACAAGAAAGCCCGCAAACTGTTTGCTGAAGACACGCAGACCAAGGACATGGATTACTGGAACCATGTCCTGTGATCTGATGAGACCAAGATAAACTTATTTGGTTCAGATGGTGTCAAGCGTGTGTGGCGACAACCAGGTGAGGAGTACAAAGGCAAGTGTGTCTTGCCTACAGTCAAGCATGGTGGTGGGAGTGTCATGGTCTGTGGCTGCATGAGTGCTGCCAGTACTGGGGAGCTACAGTTAAGTGAGAGAACCATGAATGCCAACATGTACTGTGACATACTGAAGCAGAGCATGATCCCCCTCCCTTCGGAGACTGGGCCACAGGGCAGTATTTCAACATGATAATGACCCCAAACACATCCAAGAGGAGCACAAGGTCTCCAACATCCACCAGCTCCATGATGTTGTCATGGAGGAGTGGAAGAGGACCCCAGTGGCAACCTGTGAAGCTCTGGTGAATTCCATACCCAAGAGAGTTAAGGCAGTGCTGTAAAATAATGGTGGCCAAACAAAATATTGACACTTTGGGCCCAATTTGGACATTTTTACCTAGGGCTGTGTACTCACTTTTGTTGCTAGCGGTTTAGACATTAATGGCTGTGTGTTGAGTTATTTTGAGGGGACAGCAAATTTACACTGTTATACAAGCTGTACACTCACTACTTTACATTGTAGTAAAGTGTAATTTCTTCACTGTTGTCACATGAAAAGATATAGTAAAATGTTTACAAAAATGTGAGGGGTGTACTCACTTTTGTTAGATACTGTATATTGTTAAATAGATGTATTAAAGCGGAGCTCCAGTCTCCTTGGCAATTTTTTCCAAAAAGCACCCCCGTGATTCTTGCGTCTAGTTGTACATTAAAATTAGGATACTGTTGTAATCGTAATCCTTCTTCTTAATTATAAATTTGCCATTACTCACAGGATCCTGGTAGGCAGGCAGCGTCCATTGACTATGTGGGCATCTGAAGCCTGTTCCTATTCGCTTCCAGGATTCCAGGCAGCTGGCTCACGCCTACGCAGTGATGACACTTCGCACCGCACTGTGTTGTTTACATGTTCCTATGACAATGGCAGCATCGGCAGAATTTCCCACCTCGCTGTTATGGCAACCTGTCAATCAACACAGAACTTCCTCTCTCGAAATACTGCAAGATTTCATTAGTAGGCGTCCCTAGGACTTCTGGGATAGATGACGCCGATATCCCAAGAGGCCTAGGGAATTGCCTAATGACGAAATCGGCTTGGCGGCCAGGACAGGAAGTGGGAACTGCACAGAGAAAAATAAGGTATTTAGAAATAAAGATTTAAAAAAAATATTGCCATTACAGACTGTTCTGGGGGTGGACATGATCTTGCAAGAAACGTGAAAAAATGGGTGGAACTCTGTTTTAATAAATATCTTGACTATAAGACGCACCGCCTTAAAGGTGAAAGCATGGTGATGGTCCCAAAGAGTCAAAACAGAGGCATCTTTGAGTGTACAACATTAAGCCTTGATGCGCATGTCCAGTTGAAAAATTTTGACAGTGCTATTTCAGTGCCAGCCAGATTTCCTGTGCATAGAATAGTTGCACTCTGAAAAATAGGTTTAGGGGCGTGGCTTACCATCTCAACGGATGGCAGATTAGTTCACCAGCTCCACAAACTACCCAGCACTAAGCAGCTCCACGGCAACCAAAACGGGCGAGAATTGCTGTACACACCCTGAGACACTCCACTAACCTCCAGCAGCATGTCCAAGCACAGGAAGAAACCAAAACATCCGCAAAAGCTAACAGACTTCTTCCCCTTGGCCAGCACACAGCCATGCTGCACAGATCCTCTCCTCTCATGCTCGACCCAGCCAAGCACAGCAGCTGAACTTCTCCTCCACAGCAGCAGATAGTGAGTGGTATCCCTCTGACTCACCCTCCACAGCCAGTCCTGTAAAATCCAAACCGGGATGGGACAATGCGGCTCCTCCACAACCTAACATAGCTCTGTTCACACTGCCTCTCCCTGACCCTCAACAACCATAGACTCTTTCCATGCCTCAGACCAACCCATCTCAGAAATGACAATGAAAAACATGCTGATATCACTAAGGCACACATTGTACACAGATCTCTCAGCCACTGTGTCCTCTTTGGGTAATGTTGTACAAACACAAGACCAACATATTCAACATGTAGAAACCAAAACGGCAGATCTTTTCATAGCTCACAACGATCTAGTAGACATGTTCACAGAACATGAGGACACACTACAGCTAATCAAAACTGGCTGACCTAGAGGACCGGTCCCGAAGGAACAATATTAAGTTCCGCAATATCCCTGAATCAATCAACAAAATTAACCGGTTCAGTACCTATAATCTCTGATGCGCACCCTTGCACCAGAGCTGACTGACTGAGACCTAGAGATCAATAAAGCCCACAGACTACCAATGCCGACCCATCTCCCTGAAGCAAAACCTAGAGATGTGCTTGCCCACATACACCATTTTGCCACCAAGGAAAAAGTGATGATAGCATCTAAGCGAGCCCCAAGTCTTCCGGCAATGGATAACCGCTGACAACTGGCCACCATCACAAAAGCACTACAAAACCACGGCATTCCTTACAAATGGGGTTTCCCCACTAAATTGCTAATAACGCACCATAACAAACCCCACACTGTGAGAAAACACTTTAAGGAGGTCTCAAACTGCTGAGACACTGGCATCTTATCCCTGAGGAAACTCCAATGCCAAATGTTCCTCCTACCTCTCACATGGAAACTGAGTGGTCCCTCCAAGATGCTTGACATAAATCACTCACCCTCTAATACCCCCTCTACCACCAAGCTGGGTTAAAGCGGCCCATTCTGCAAAGCCTTTCCTCCACACCAACGGTTCTGTAAATAACGAACACCACCGTGAATTTTTTTCCCCGTTTCCAAGCACCTACATAAAAAAACTGAACCTAAAAAAAGGCAGTGGAGGTTATAGGGGGGTCATAGGGGGTGACTTCAACATAGTTTTCAACCCCCTCATGGACACCTCTACCAACCATCACCACCATCGACCTGCCCATCGACCTGAACCCATTTTGAGCGTCAGACCTTTTTGTTGTGTGGAGGTGCCAACATGGATTGGAAAGGGACTATTCCTACATCTCAGATATCCTATTCACACATCAACTACTTTGTTGTTGACAAATGGACACTCCAGAATATAACCAGTTCAGAAATCAGATCATGTCACATCACATCACATCATATCATGGTTTGACCATGCAACTGTGGCTATTACCCTGAATGATCATCGACCAGGACCAATGCAAATATGGAGGCTCAACTCCACCTCTCTGACAGATGAAATACTCAACCAGGAAATAATGCTTGAATACCAGACCTTTTTTGAACTTAAAGCAGAGGCCCGCCCTCCACTATAAAAATTAAAAGCCAGCAACTACACATACTGCAGCTGCTGGCTTTTAATAATAGGACACTTACCTGTCCTGGAGTCCAGCTTTGTCGGCACCGCAGCTGATGTTTCCATCAGCTGTCGGCTGCTGCCGCCACCATTGCGGGTGAGGGAACCCATTAGTGTAGCCTACTGTAACCCTACTGCACATGCGCAAGGCTCCGCTCCTCTCTCCTACTGGCCAAGCGGCAGGGGGAGGAGGAGGGAGAAGGATATAGCCCCAGCGATGATGTCAAAGGCCAATGGCCTGCACTCCCAGGATTGGTATCGGGATATCTGTGAAAGACAGGTATCCGCTTCCCCCTCCCCCCGAAAATTGCCAAATGTGAAACCAGGGGGGGGGGGGGCAAATGAACTCCGCTATAATGCCTCACCTGAAACCAAGTGCCTATATGCAGGGGATCCTTATAAAACTTAGTAAAAAATCTAAAAACCAGAGGACCAGGCAGATAGACCAGGTCATTTACCAAATCGAACAGTTGGAGAAACAAAACAAAACTCTCCCCTCCCACAAATTGACAAATGACTTGCTAGAGCAGAGACAAAAACTGCGCTCCCTCCTTCCACACAAATTTAAAAACAACCTTAAATATACTAAAGCAAATTATTATGTGCTAGGTAATAAAGCATGAGCCCTCTTAGCTTGTCAAGTCAAACGAGCGAAAGCTAAAATTAAACGAGCTTTTTCAGGGGATGTTGGTCACTTGCATGGTACAGTGCCTTCTAACAAAAATAAATACATAATTAGAATAGTTCAGGTATCTATATAAAGAGTTAACAAATTGCAATTCTTACAAACAAATCTATGCATATGCGTCTCCCAAGAACAGGGCACTGCTGCTTACCCGTATCTCCTATAAATAGGGAATCTAATGCTACTGCCAGGATGACTTATGGTTACTGCTACATCAAAGCATCCATGTACTACAGACGATCGTAGACAGCATAAAAAGACCAACTGAAAACGGAAAAAACACATAGCACTAACCCATAATATCCGAGGAAGAATGACATTTCCTTAAGGATGTATGAGCAAAGAAAGTGAAAATAATTGTCAAAAAGGCTTACAGGAGCAATTGTAGCAGCTGGCTAAAAAGCCAGAAACCAAAGCACCATCCGATGGTAACTCACTTAGCAAGTGTATCTATTGAAAAAATAAAGCAGTGGTGGATGAATAAATAGTTTCGGATAATATAAAAACCACATCCACATCTGCGCATGATCGCACTTCACCGGTGGTCCATCCCAAAAACTCACAACAGCATCTCAGTACTACTCGCCTTTCTATTAAAAATGCACGTAGCACTAAGGGCTGCAAAACCAATGACGTTACAGCCCCTCTATCTATTCCTATTTCCTCTTCCTCGACTCTGGCTCCAGTTATATTGAAAACTAAGGTAAGCAATTCTACCTCATCTCTGAGTAGGAATAATGATCCCAAAGTGGCGTCCATTTTTTTACCTCTAGGCACACCGGAACCTCCGCACCCGGTAAATCTGTAAGATTTTGTGATACTACTTCTGAACAGCAAAAGCAATTTACTATTCTAAATTTGTCATCCTGTAATCTTACAGCTGATGAATCTAAAGTCCTGCAGCTTGGCCTCACGTTTTGCCCTGATGCCAATATTAATCGTTTTGATTAGGGTTGTCCCGATACCACTTTTTTAGGACCGAGTACAAGTACCGATACTTTTTTTCAAGTACTCGCCGATACCGATTACCGATACTTTTTTTTTAATGTCACGTGACAGTTTTTTTTTTGCTATTTTTTTGGGGGGGGGGTGAACGTTGTATGTGTGTGTGTTTTTTTTGTTTTTTTTTTACAATTTTTATTTTTTACAATAATATTTTTTTATTCTTTATTTTTTTTTGTTTTTTTTTTAATCAGCCCTTTTGGGGGGCTTTGGTGAGATATCAGGGGTCTTAAAAGACCTCTGATATCTCCCCCTTGAGACAGAGAAAGAGACAGAGGATAGAGATTCCCCAGTCCCTTTCTCTGCAGCGTCAGTTGCACTGAGAATGAATGGAGAGAAGACAGCGGCTTCTCTTCATTCATAAACTGACACATCGTAATCACAGGAGATTACAATGTTTCAGTTATGTGAATGGACAGAGTCAGCTGACTCTATCCATACACAAAGGAAGGAGGAGGGGGACGGAGGAACTGAGGGGGAGAACGGAGGGGAGAGATAAGGAGAGAGGAATGCAGGGGACATATAAGGAGAGAGGAACGTAGGGGGAGAACGGAGGGGGACAGATAAGGAGAGAGGAACGAAGGGGGAGTACGAGGGGGACAGATAAGGAGAGAGGAATGCAGGGGACAGCGGAGAGGCACAGAGGAAAGGAGGGGGCATGGAGGAGGATGCAGTGACAGTCAGCTGTGAGCGATCACCGCTGTATGTCACTAAAGCTGGTGAAAGTCGCTGGGGGAGAATCTTGTAACTCCCCCACGCGCCGATCACAGCTGTCTTCCAGGTATCGGGGAAGCATCGGGAGCATTTGCCCGAGTACAAGTACGTGGGCAAATGCTCGGTATCGGTGCCGATACCGATACTAGTATCTGTATCGGTATTCACCTTTTTGCACGACGGTTGCTGTTCAAGCCTATCCATCACAAACGTGCCAAAATAGCGCACCTTGCCTCCTCCACAGGCAATAATGACCTTACAATCAGAGAAGTTCAAGCTATACAGGATCTTATGGATCTTTGGGAGGAAAATGGTGATATTTTCGATTCACCATTGGAACCTCCCCTTTTGACCCAAGGGACGACTCCTAATAGATGTTCCCCCTCCACAGCTATTTAAGCCCAAATCTAGAAATTTTCCACTGTTAGGCAATAACCCCAACATCTGGGCTTTTGTCAAACAAGTAACTAAGGAAGTGGAGGAGATGAATTGTTCAGGATTTATTCCTGACAATTTGTCTCCAGACATGAGAAAGGCACTGGCATCCATGCAAAACAATAGTGAGCTAATAATCAAACCAGCCGACAAAGGTGGAAACCTTGTGGTTATGGATCGTAGCCAATATGAACAGATGTTTTTGTGCATTCTTCGGAATCATGAATGGTATAAACCCATCTCACAGACAGTAATCGAACCCTATTGTAGAGAGTGTAGAAACATCATCACTAAGGCATTATCAAAAAACATCATTGATAAGCAGACTTGGACCTACCTCAATAATCAGGAACCGAGAGTTCTGACGTTTTATGCCTTACCTAAGGTCCATAAATCTCTAACGAATCCCCTGGTAGGCCCATCATTTCAGGCTGTGGATGTTTGACAGAAAAAACTAGTAGCCTAATAGATACTTATCTCAGTCCACACGTCAAATCTTTGTTTTCATTCGTTAAAGATACGATTGATCTCATTAAATTGATTGAGGCATTATAGTTCCTAAAAATGCATGGCTCGTCACTATTGACGTTGAAAGTCTTTACAATGCTATTCCACATGATATGGGGCTAAAAGTCATAGCTGATCATTTACAGGAACGAGGCCATTTGGCTGATTCATACAATGAATTCATATTGGATATGTTAAAATTTATCCTTACAAGGAACCTTTTCATGTTCAGCTCCTCCCACTACCTCCAGGTGCAGGGGGTTGCGATGGGGACACGCTGTGCCTCATCATATGCCAACCTGTACCTGGGAGGGTGGGAGAGGAATTTAGTCACAAGGGATGACATTAAACAGTATCTGGATCTTGTGATGGTTTTCTATCGCTACATAGATGATATTTTTCTGATATGGTAGTGTTCCTGGCAAGAACTGACTGAATTTATGATCTTTAGTGGTGACAATACATATAATTTGAAGTTTACCATGTCCTGTGACCCAAAAACTGTTAGTTTTCTTGATATCCAAATTTTTGTGGCACCTGATGGTTCCCTTGGTACCACTTTATTCAGAAAACCTTTGGCAAGTAATACTTTACTGCATGCCTCAAGCTCTCATCCTAGGCCGTTAATTAATAGCATTCCTTATAGTTAGGGATGAGCTTCGAGTTCGAGTCGAACTCATGTTCGACTCGAACATTGGCTGTTCGCAAGTTCGCCGAACAGCGAACAATTTGGAGTGTTCGCGGCAAATTCGAATGCCGCGGAACACCCTTTAAAAGTCTATGGGAGAAATCAAAAGTGCTAATTTTAAAGGCTTATATGCAAGTTATTGTCACAAAAAGTGTTTGGGGACCTGGGTCCTGCCCCAGGGGACATGGATCAATGCAAAAAAAAGTTTTAAAAACGGACGTTTTTTCAGGAGCAGTGATTTTAATAATGCTTAAAGTCAAACAACAAAAGTGTAATATCCCTTTAAATTTCGTAGCTGGGGGGTGTCTATAGTATGCCTGTAAAGGGGCGCATGTTTCCTGTGTTTAGAACAGTCTGACAGCAAAATGACATTTCGAAGGAAAAAACCCATTTAAAACTACTCGCGGCTATTGCATTGCCAGTCCGACAATACACATAGAAGTTCATTGATAAAAACGGCATGGGAATTCCCCACAGGGGAACCCCGAACCAAAATTTAAAAAAAAATTGACGTGGGGGTCCCCCTAAATTCCATACCAGGCCCTTCAGGTCTGGTATGGATATTAAGGGGAACCCCGGCCAAAATGTAAAAAAAAAATGACGTGGGGGTCCCCCTAAATTCCATACCAGACCCTTCAGGTCTGGTATGGATTTTAAGGGGAACCCCGCGCCAAAAAAAAAAAAATGGCGTGGGGTCCCCCCAAAAATCCATACCAGACCCTTATCCGAGCACGCAACCTGGCAGGCCGCAGGAAAAGAGGGGGGGACGAGAGTGCGCCCTCCCCTCCTGAATCGTACCAGGCCACATGCCCTCAACATTGGGAGGGTGCTTTGGGGTAGCCCCCTAAAACACCTTGTCCCCATGTTGATGAGGACAAGGGCCTCATCCCCACAACCCTGGCCGGTGGTTGTGGGGGTCTGCGGGCGGGGGGCTTATCGGAATCTGGAAGCCCCCTTTAACAAGGGGACCCCCAGATCCCGGCCCCCCCTGTGTGAAATTGGAAGGGGGTACTTACCCCTACCATTTCACTAAAAAACTGTCAAAAATGTAAAAATGACAAGAGACAGTTTTTGACAATTCCTTTATTTAACCACTTCAATACCACGGACGTCATATGACGTCCTGGGCTTTGAGTGGGTATATCTGAATGATGCCTGTAGTTACAGACATCATTCAGATATTGCCGGTTTCAGCCGGCGAATCTCTACACCATAGGAATGATCATAGCGGCCATTTTGCCGCTTGATCGTTCCTATGGGAGGCGAGAGGGGACGTCCCCCCCTCCCGCCGCCCTCCGGTGCTTGCTCCGACTCACCGTTATGATCGGTGAGGCGGAGAGTAGATCCACTGGATGTAGATCATAGAGATTTCCGGCGGACCAGATGGTCTATGATCATCGGAGGCCGGGCGCGATGTTATGACGTCACGCCCGGCCTCTCCATTCAAAAAAACGGTGCCGCTTCGGCTGGGAAGTGGCGATCGTTTTATTTATTTTTTTATTTCAGGCTTCCCAGCCTAGTGGTGAGATATGGGGTCTTATTGACATGTCATATTGCTATTACAAGGGATGTTTACATTCCTTGTAATAGGAATAAAAGTGATCAATTTTTTTTTTTCAAAAAACTATCAAAATAAAAAAATAAAATATAATTAACAATAAAAAAAAATTTAAAGCGCCGCTGTCCCCGTGTGCTCGCACGCAGAAGCGAACGCATACATAAGTCCCGCCCACATATGAAAACAGTGTTCAAACCACACATGTGAGGTATCGCCGCGAACGTTGGAGCGAGAGCAATCATTTTGGCCCTAGACCTCCTCTGTAACTCAAAACATGTAATCAGTAAAAAAATTTCAAGCGTCGCCTATGGGGATTTTTAAGTACCCAATATTGGCGCCATTCCACGAGCGTGTGCAATTTTGAAGTGTGACATGTTAGGTATCTATTTACTCGGCGTAACTTCATCTTTCACAAAATGCAAAAACATTGGGCTAACTTTACTGTTTTGTTTTTTTTTTAAACACAAAACAGTTTTTTTCCCCAAAAAAACGCGTTCGAAAAATTCCTGGGCAAATACTGTGTGAGCTAAAAAGTTGCAACAACCGCCCATTGTATTTTCTAGGGTCTTTTCTAAAAAAACATATATAATGTTTGGGGGTTCTAAGTAATTTTCTAGCAAAAAAATTATGATTTTTACATGTAGGAGCAAAGTGTCAAAATTGGCCCGGTATTGAAGCGGTTAAATGCTTCTTCTTTCTTCCTTCATCTTCTTCTTCTTCTGGTTCTTCTGGTTCTTCCTCCGGCATTCTCGTCCAGCATCTCCTCCGCGGCATCTTCTATCTTCTTCTCCTCGGGCCGCTCCGCACCCATGGCATGGGGGGAAGCTCCCGCTCTTCTCTCCATCTTCTTCATCTTCTTCTCTTATTCTTTTCTGACACAGTGGGAGCCTCCCTCCATGCCAGCATGGATGCGGAGCGGCCCGGAGAAGAAAATGAAGAAGAGAAGAAGAGAAGAAAAGAAGAAGAGAAGAAAAGAAGAAGAGAAGAAGATGAAGAGAAGAGCGGGAGCCTCCCCCCATGCCATGGGTGCGGAGCGGCCCGAGGAGAAGAAGATAGAAGACGCCACGGAGGAGATGCTGGACGAGAACGCCGGAGGAAGAACCAGAAGAGCCAGAAGAACCAGAAGAAGAAGATGAAGGAAGATAGAAGAAAGAAGAAGCATTTAAATAAAGGAATTGTCAAAAACTGTCTCTTGTCATTTTTAACATTTTTGACAGTTTTTTAGTGAAATGGTAGGGGTAAGTACCCCCTTACCATTTCACACAGGGGGGAGGGCCGGGATCTGGGGGTCCCCTTGTTAAAGGGGGCTTCCAGATTCCAATAAGCCCCCTGCCTGCAGACCCCCACAACCACCGGCCAGGGTTGTGGGGATGAGGCCTTGTCCTCATCAACATGGGACAAGGTGTTTTGGGGGGCTACCCCAAAGCACCCTCCCAATGTTGAGGGCATGTGGCCTGGTACGGTTCAGGAGGGGGGGCGCTCTCTCGTCCCCCCTCTTTTCCTGTGGCCTGCCAGGTTGCGTGCTCGGATAAGGGTCTGGTATGGATTTTTGGGGGGACCCCACGCCGTTTTTTTTTTTTTGGCGCAGGGTTCCCCTTAAAATCCGTACCAGACCTGAAGGGTCTGGTATGGAATTTAAGGGGACCCCACGTCATTTTTTTTTTAAATTTTGGCTGGGGTTCCCCATAATATTCATACCAGACCTGAAGGGCCTGGTATGGAATTTAGGGGGACCCCCACGTCATTTTTTTTTTAAATTTTGTTTCGGGGTTCCCCTGTGGGGAAATCCCATGTCATTTTTATCAATGAACTTCTATGTGTATTGTCGGACCGGCAATGCAATAGCCGCGAGTAGTTTTAAATGGGTTTTTTCCTTCGAAATGTCATTTTGCTGTCAGACTGTTCTAAACACAGGAAACATGCGCCCCTTTACAGGCATACTATAGACACCCCCCAGCTATGAAATTTAAAGGGATATTACACTTTTATTGTTTGACTTTAAGCATTATTAAAATCACTGCTCCTGAAAAAACGTCCGTTTTTAAAACTTTTTTTTGCATTGATCCATGTCCCCTGGGGCAGGACCCAGGTCCCCAAACACTTTTTATGACAATAACTTGCATATAAGCCTTTAAAATTAGCACTTTTGATTATTCATGTTCGTGTCCCATAGATTAACAGTGTTTGTGTGTTCGAACAAACTTTTTTCCTGTTCGCATGTTCTGGTGCGAACCTAACAGGGGGGTGTTCGGCTCATCCCTACTTATAGTCAATAGACTTATAGTCAAAAGACTACAACGCAACTGCAGTTGAGATACTGATTTACAAGATGAAGCAAATCTTCTATATGGCCGCCTACGAGATAGAGGGTATACCCACAGTATCCTGAAGAAAGCATTTAGCAGAGCCAAAACACATGTCAGAGAGACCTTAATTCATAAAAAAAAAAAAATGAGTCCCTGACTGTCAGAATTATTACTGGCTATACCAAGCAGCATAAACAAGCGTAAACAAATTATTGAAACGTACTGGCCACTCTTATTGGCAGATCCAATTGTTACTAAATATGTGGAGAAACTACCCCAAGTTACCTACAGACGTGCTAAGTCTCTCAAAGATCGGTTAACCCAGAGTCATTACAAAACTCCTCCATTACCTAGCCACTTTCCGGGTAATTTTTTTTGTGGCAAATGCGACAAATGTCTCTTTATGCACAACAATAAAGTAAGATTACCAAATGGACAGATCCACTCAATTAGGCATAGAGTAACATGTCAAACTCAGGGTATTGTCTACCTGATGCAATGTACGTGCGATTGTTTTTATGAAGGCAAAACAAAACACCCTTTCCATAAGAGAATAAATGATCATATTTCTCTTATAAAAAAACGGTGAATGGAAACACCAATTAGGGACAGGAGGCGGAGCCTAGCGGAGCAGACATGCATTGTTAGAGCTCCACACCGCTGAGGAGAGAAGAGAAGGACAAAGCGGAGCCTGCAGGCTCAAAAGGTATCCATTTGAACCTTTTTGCCCCAGGGAACAAACTGTGAAAGTTTGGGCAGGAAATATGGTACTGGGAGGAAACCGTGGCAGAAATAAAAATCACCTCACAAAGAGCTCACAGGCACTCACTGCAGCTGAAGCAGCTCCAGTCACCTCACAATATACAGCATCAGGGCGCTCTCACAGACAGAAAATGTCACAGCAAGACTCTCCATTTGAGTCAGATACAGAACAAATCCTCTCACAAACTTCTCCACAAGCCTCCTCAGTATCCCCAGTAATATTATTACAATTTGAAAAGATGCTTCATAAGGCTTTAAAACAAACCTCAGACCAAATAACAAACAGCCTAACCAAAGAAATAAGAGAGCTGGGAAACCGCACCGCAGCCTTAGAAATAAAAATGAATGAAATTGAAATTACAACCCAAGAAAATATAACAGAATTGGAACAATTAAAAAAAGAGAATTTAATACTTCAAACTAAGCTCGAAGATTACAAAAATAGAGCCAGACGTTCAAACTTGCGCATAAGGGGAATACCTGAAACTGTGACAGACCTGCAATCTACTATTACTGCTCTATTACAAGAACTAAAGCCAGATATCCCTATTGAACGTTTAGAACTGGACAGAGTACACAGAGCCCTCACAGCCAAAAAGAAAGATGGACCCCCACGTGATATAATCACAAAATTTCATTATTACAGAACGAAAGAACAAATACTAATTGCTGCAACTGAAAAAAAGGAACTTAATTTTCAAGGACACAATTATCAAATTTTTGCTGACCTATCCCAACTTACTATTACTAAAAGACGATCCATGAAACCCCAACTAATGGAACTGCAACGCCACAACATTATGCATCAATGGGGCTTCCCCTTTTCAGTCAGATTTAACTACCAAGGTGCAATTTACAGAAGCAGATCAGCAGATGAACTACAACAAACCCTTTTAAAATTAAATCTGACAGAACCCACAAGCAGCAACACTCCCACACGCAGAAGAATGGCATCATCTTCACCTTCAGGCAGCACCCAGAAAATTTCAGAACAAAATGGGAATCATCATTCTCACAAAAGAGGCCGTTATGCCACATCATCCATGGACCAAGAAGATTCAATGGACTGACATCCTAATTCCTGATATCTCTTCATTTATTATACTAAGAGATGGTTCTCTATAAAAAAACTATATTTATAACTGAATGTAACTGCATTCTGATAGTCACACACTGTGTGGGATCATGTTACATTCCAGTTATATTTCTTATTACTTCTGATTCATATAGCCTTAGAATATATAAGTGAAATAAGGAAATTCTTGTTCAGTTATATATTATCAGGTAATAAGAATAGATTTATTACTTTTTAGGACAAATATGTTCAATAATCCAGAAGTAATGGAAGCTTTTTCTTTCTTTTCTTAAAACAAATATATTATTACCTAACTAGTTCCTAGAATTATGTTTTTGTTTATTCTAATCTGAAGCAATACAACCTCAATTTTATGAGTTAACATATCTAAACAGTTACATATGAATAAAATATGTAATTGTTTACTCTAAAAGGGTTAAAATCCCAAAATAATTCAAACTATCTTCATCAATACCAAAGTTATTAACAGTACCTTTCTAACTGAATTATTTAGCCTAGGGCAAGACTAACCATATACAACCACCCTGGAATAAATAATTTCAACAAAAACTATATTCTGCACTCCAACTAATGAAACATCATTTTGATGTCTTTTGACATAGCACTTCTCTCCTGTAAGCGGAAGATCCGTGTACCCCCATTAGCCCTCCTCATTCTCCCAACCATATTATGTGGGAGTGTGACGAAGGCACTTATTCCCCTGAGAGAGATATTTATTCTCTTTCATGGGTAAATTGTGATTACTTGCAAAAAATAATTTATACAATGTATCATCTAATCTCATATGTTTTTTGTTTACTCTTTACTCCAGAATTCACTGGTTTCTTTTCTATCTATTCATCTCTTCAGTCCACACAGGTTGATCTGCGCAGTCAGCTCTGCATAACAAAAAGTAAGTCAAAACTATTTGATCTATTGCCATGGCACCACTGAATATACTTTCCCTGAATGTTCAGGGAATAAATGTCCCTCAAAAAAGGACCAAAGCCTTCCGTACTTTCCATAACAAGAAGGCTCACATAGTATGCCTCCAAGAAACACACTTCACCAAAGATTCTACTCCAAAATATATTTCTCCTTTTTATCAACAAATTTACACGGCTTCTGCCTGTACCAAGCAAAGGGGAACTCTAATTGCATTTCACCGATCCACACCATTCACCTTATCATCAGAAATTAAAGACCCAGAAGGTAGATACCTGATACTCATGGGTTATATAATGGATACAGCAATCACGGTGATTTCCTACTATGCTCCTAACAAACAACCTACACCATTCCTCTCACATATATTACAAGTGATTAATACACACAAAATAGGAACAGTGATAATGTGTGGGGATTCGAACCAGGTCCTCCTCCCATTTCTAGATAAATCACCTTTTACACCATCCAAAATAACCTCTAGATTACCTTTTTCTCAACTTCTTTCCAAATACAATCTGGTAGATTCATGGAGAGAAAGTAACCCAATGAAAAAGAAATTCACTTATTTCTCGCACCCTCATCAAACCTTCACCAGAATAGATCATATTTTTCTAACAATAGGAATGATACCAGAAATTATTGCATCAGATATAATTCCGATTCCGTGGTCTGACCATAATGCAGTATACACTACTATAGCCTCAGCCATACCAAAAGCGCATGACCCAACGTGGTACTTACCGGACATAATGCTCAAACACCCACTACATCAGATGGCCATTGAACAAGCTTTAAAGGAATACATATCAATTAATAATACAACAGACATCTCCCCAATAACACTGTGGGAAGCTCATAAGCCTGTCTTGCGTGGTACAATACAAAGACAAATGGCACTATTTAAATGGGAACGCAAAAATCTAGCAAAAAAACTAGAACTCAATTTTAATGCAGCCTACATATCATTTCAAAATAATCCATCTCAGAGTACAAAATCTCATCTGGAAAAATCTAGATTGGAATACGATCTATTTCTCACTGAGTCAGTTGATAAATCCCTCAAACGCTCCAAACACAATTTCTACATGAATACAAACAAACCAGGTACATATTTGGCTCGGGCATTAAATTCAACTAACAAATCTTTCAAACCAATACGTTTGAAATTATCAAAAAATGTTTACACTTGTAATCCAGTTAAAATAGTCCATAAATTTCACTCACATCTCGCAACTTTATACAAGACGAACAATGAATTTAATCCTACAGAGGCTGAATCCTTCTTCTCAAAAATAACCTTACCTGAGTTATCTCAGAATCAAAAAAGCAGTTTGGATGAGCCTATAACTATAGATGAAGTTGCTAACGCCATAAAAGACCTAAAACTTAACAAAAGACCAGGCCCAGACGGCTACTCGGCTTTATACTATAAAACATTCTCAGAAATACTCTCTCCCATTCTCACTGAAACGTTTAACAAACTTCTAGATGGACATTCTTTTCGGCAAGAAACACTAATGGCAATTGTTTGTATGATCCCAAAACCCCTTTCTGATGATACTTCCTGTGTGAATTATCGGCCTCTCTGTTAAACCTCGATATTAAATTATTAGCAAAAATAATAGCAAAACGCCTCAATAGCATTATAGGAAAATTAATACATAGAGATGAAGTAGGCTTCATGCCAAATAGACAGGCAGGCGATAATATACGCAGGGCAGTGTTATTGGCACATATTGCTAAAAAACGGAAAATCCCTTTATGTTTTCTATCTCTCGATATTAAGAGGGCATTTGACACAGTATCCTGGCAATATATGCAATATTCATTACAAAAATGGGGTTTTGGACCCCACTTTTTAACATGGATCAAAGCATTATATAATAAACCCAAAGCCTATATAAAATATGCTGGATACAAATCTGAAGCCTTTAATATCGAAAGAGGTACCCGACAGGGTTGCCCATTATCTCCCTTATTATTTGCCCTTATACTCGAACCCATGGCCCAATACATCAGAACAAACCAAACTATAACTGGCATTGAAGTAGGAGGTATTACACACAAATTATGTATATTTGCAGATGATATATTACTTTTTCTATCATCACCACAGGTCTCTGGTCCTAACTTAATACCAGCTCTTGATGGATTTGCAGCCCTATCCGGCCTTATGATTAATCCTAAGAAATGCCTAGTGCTTAATATTTCACTCACAAACATGGAATTGATCCCGGCTAGGGCTGCACTCCCATTCACATGGGCAGAAAAATCAATCCCATATCTTGGAATTCATTTAACAGCATCTCATTCTGACTTATTCTCAACCAATTATCCTCCTGTATTAAGACAGATCACAAATCTAATAAAACAATGGTCGCAACTTCCTTTATCCTGGATAGGGAAGATTAATGCAATCAAAATGACTATTCTACCCAAATTGCTTTATCTATTCAGAGTCCTCCCTATTCCAATTCCTTCCTATTTTTTGAGAATAGTACAAAAAAGAGCAACTTCGTTTATATGGGGCTCTTCTAAACCACGTATACCTATACACCCACTACATCTTCCCAAAAATAAAGGAGGCCTGGGATACCCTAATTTTACTAACTACTACAGAGCGGCACATTTGGCCAGTCTGTCCAAATACCATGCAAAACAGGAAATCCCATTATGGGTATTTATAGAGGCTTCAGAAAATGACCCTCTATTAATATCAAATTTATTATGGCTTGATCCTAAAGACCGCTTTAAAATTCATAATCCCATAACTAAACACTTCTTATCTCTCTGGGATAAACTAAAAACCAAATATCAGTTACAATCTCCACACAATCCTCTCCTTTCTTTTATCAGAAATCCGGCCTTTTATCCGGCATGGATCTACCCAAATTCTTTTAAAGCTTGGACAACATCAGGCATTCAGACACTAAATGACTTCATAGCATCTAAATCATTCCTTTCATTCCCATCGCTTAGAGAAAAATATGATCTACCAAACTCTGAGATATTTAGATATCTCCAAATCAAAAATTTCTATACACCATTCCTAAAGGGGGGATACACCATTATCCCAATTATCCATTTTTGAATCAATTTGTACAAAAGATCCATTTGCTAAAGGTACAATTTCATCACTTTATAATCAATTATATGGAGTACCAAATCTTAATAGACCTTCTTACGTTCAGAGGTGGGAGGAGGACCTGGGACGAACTTTAGAAGACACGGACTGGTCTAACATATGGCTCACATCTAAGTCATCTTCACCCAACATCTTAGCACTGGAGGCAAATTATAAAGTCCTAACTCGCTGGTATCTTGTACCTGCTAGAGTGGCAAAATATTCACCCAATACCTCAGCTCTTTGTTTTCGAGGATGCCCAGAAATAGGCACATATTTACACATATGGTGGACGTGCCCAGTAATCCAAACCTTCTGGAAGGAAGTCTTCGTGATTGCATCTAAAATATTTAAAAAAATAATAAAACCAGATCCATATTTAACTTTACTTAATCTAAAACCGGAATGGTTAACACTCTCTCAATTCAAACTTATGATCCAACTAATAACGGCTGCAAAACAAACAGTGGCCAAGGCATGGAAATCTCCTACATTGGTACTAGCAGAAACAATTCACAGAATGAATAATACAATGTCCCATGCTAAGATGGTAGCCATCGATCAAAATCAAATTCCAAAATTTGAAAAACTTTGGCATCCTTGGATAAAACAACAGTTCCTGTCAAACTTCAATGACTCTGTCCTGTTGCCATGGTAACAGATTAATTGACTTACAGAGACACCCATTCTAAGGCTTCAAAGAGAACTAAGAAGAATAATAAACTGACGAGCGGGACAACCTTGTGGACCATACCTCTACCTTTCAACCCTTTTTCTTCTTTCTCTTTCCTTTTCTCCACCTTACGATTAAAGCTCATTATCAGAATTTATTTGACCTATATACACTCGACTTGTAAACAATATGTATAGTAGGTATAAATCATTTAAATACCTACAAAATTAACTAAGGAAATGATATATATCTTTAATGTAGGTTTACGTGAACCCAATGTTTAATATTTGAAATTTCATGATATTTACCTATATAAACCCTACTGTAAAACAATGAGCTTACTTTATAGATCCTTGTAAACTTACTTTATGTATCTTTATAACATTGTATACTCAATAAACTTCTTTTGACAAGGAAACACCAATTAGTCGCCATGTGGGCCTTTTTCATGGTTTTAGTCTTAATACAATCAAATTTATGGCTTTGGAGCATATTCCCCCTGATGTTAGAGGAGGTAGTAACGATCAAAAACTGTTACAACTTGAATCACGATGGATCTATTTACTTAAAGCTAGAATATCCTGGATTAAATTATATGCTTAGCTATAAACCTTTCCTATAGCAAAGTGATCTCCGACGCTTCTACAATTTCTTTTCTCTTTCCCTTTTTCTTTCCCTTCCCTTCCCCCTCCCCTTTCCCCCGTCCCCCCCCCCTCCCCCCCCATCTCCCCCCCTCCTTCCCCCCCATCTCCCCCCCTCACCCCCCCGTTCTCCTCCCTTTCCTTCCTTTATCCCCCTCTCTTCCTTCTTCCTCTTTTCTTTTCCCTCTTCTTCTTCCCCTGTGGCCATGAATATAGAAAAAAATAAATATATATTCATATATTCATAGATTACAAACTTCTATTGATCACCATATTAGTAGACCCATTCGAATTTTTAATGTAATTTAAGTTATGATTTTTCTTTTTGTACTTTAGAGCGATTCCCAAAATTTGTTATTCTTAATGATTAATATATTGTTATCACAATAAATATCATAATAGTTTTTGGAATGGTTATTTAAACTATGTTTGTTCCTTTTGCTAAACCTTTAAAAATGATATTTGTTTTGTAAATGCATCTGCGTCTTCCCTTTTTCATGGCTATGTGTGTCCCCCAGATGATGTGTCCATCTAAAGCTCTGCTTTTGGTCCTTTCTTCCCCTTTTTTTGGGAGAAAGACTCTGCCTCTCACAGCCTCTTGTGTGCATTTTTGGGCGATCGTATGTACGCCCAGGGTGCCGTTGCCTATCAGCCCGACACCCGATTACCTGTGCACACCTACAGTGTGCGCGTCACGTTGGCATGGAAGTCTTCACCTGTCTCCTTGACAGGAGTGATTTCCTCCCTCCCACCACCAGAGGGACCTCTTTATTTGCCTCGCTGACCGAGCCCTTGGACTCAGTGGAGGTGAAGGAGTCTATTGCCATGGTGGTGCGCGCGCACGTGTAGTGCAGTGTCTATGTCCGCATCCAGTCCTATGGACCGGATGGACGGTATATAAGAGCCACCATTAGCAGCAAGGAGACGCTGCAGGATTCCAAAGACCCATGCACACCACCACTTTCTATTCAGGTAAAAACTACAAGCTATTCTTCCTAGGTTCTCTTGGTAAATAGTAAAGTTACTTATGATAATTTTCCCCTTCGTTTTTTGAAGACTATGTCTCTGTACTGCTGTTTTTTATACAGCGGACTATTTATTCATCCACCAGTGCTTTATTTTTTCAATAGATACACTTGCTATGTGAGTTACCATCGGATGGTGCTTTGGTCTCTGGCTTTTTAGCCAGCTGCTACAATTGCTCCTGTAAGTCTTTTTGACTATTATTTTCACTTTCTTTGCTCATATGTCCTTAAGGAAATTTCATTCTTCCTCGGATATTATGGGTTAGTGCTAAGTGTTGTTTCCATTTTCAGTTGGTCTTTTTATGCCATCTACGATTGTCTGTAGTACATGGATGCTTTGATGTAGCAGTAACCACTAGTCATCCTGGCATTAGCATTAGATTCCCTATTTATAGTAGATATGGGTAAGAAGCAGTGCCCTGTTGTTGGGAGACGCATATGCATAGATTTGTCATGTAAGAATTGAAATTTATTAACTTTATATAGATACCTGAACTATTCTAATTATGTATTTATTTCTGTTAGAAGGCACTGTGTCGTGCAAGTGACCAGCATCCCCTGAAGAAGCCTGTTTATAGGGGCGAAACATGTTGGGAAGTCCATCTTATATTGCTGTATCACCGTTACTGTATTGAACTGTACTTGCCACAAGTATTTTCTATTCTCTGTTTTTATTGGATATTTTCTATTCTATTTTTCAAATAAATGCATTTTTACACAATTGACAACTTGCTTTAATTGCACCTTTAAAATCCCAACTTTTCTTCACCTACTAGTTATCAGCCTTGTGATCTCCGTGTATTTCAACCTACATTCAGATTTTTTACACTAGATAACATTTCTTCTTAATAATACACTTACACAGTATAATCTAGTAGAAAATATGTTTTAAGGTTCTACAACATTTTAACCATTTCAATACAGGGCACTTTTGAACCTTCCTGCCCAGGCCAATTTTCAGCTTTCAGCGCTGTAACTTTTTAAATGACAATTGCGTGGTCATGCTACACTGTACAATACATTTTTATCATTTTGTTCCCACAAATAGAGCTGTCTTTTGGTGGCATTTGATCACCTCTACGGTTTTTATTTTTTGTTAAATGAATTAAAAAAAGACCGAAAATTTTGAAAAAAAAAACTTTTTTTTATTTTGTTATAAAATTTTGTAAATAAGTAAGTTTTCTCCTTCACTGATTGGCACTGATAAGCTGCACTGATGGGAACTGATAAGGTGGCACCGATGAGGTGGCACTAATGATGAGCACTGATAGGCGGCACTGATGGGCACAAATAGGCAGCACTGATTGGTGGCATTGATAGGCAGCACTGATGGGCTGCACTGATGGGTACTTATGGGTGGCACTGATAGATGGCACTGCTGGGCACTGATGGGCACTGATAGGCAGCACTGATGGGCACTGAAAGGTGACACTGATGGTGGCACTAGCAGGCATTTTTTTCTTTGGCACTGATTGGCAGCTGCCTGGGCACTGATTGGCATTTCTCTGGTGGTCTAGGGTGGCATACCTGGTGGTCCGGTGGTGGCCATCCCTTGTGGTCCTAGCAGCATCCTGGTGGTCCTGGGTGGGTATCCGAGGGGGGCTGTGCTGATAAACAATCAGCACAGACCCCCCTGTCAGGAGAGCAGCTGATGGGCTCTCCTCTACTCGCGTCTGTCAGATGCGAGTGAGGAAAAGCCGATTAACGGCTCTTCCTGTTTACATCATGATCAGCCATGATTGGACACAGCTGATCTATCAGAGACTCTTTACCTTGATCGGTGTTGTGGTGTGTCAGACAACGATGGATCTCCGCGATCTGCGCCCCCCGGGGGAGCGCAGTGGCTTGACAACCTGAAAAATGTCAGGATACAGCAACCACTTTGACAACATAATTTTGTTATATGGCGGGCGGCAAGTGGTTAATAAGAAATGCATTTTTTAAATAAAAACGATATGCTATGCTACAAGGATGTCTTGTCACTGGGGAAAATTAAATTATCCAATTAAATCTAGTAATGTTGAATGCTAATTTAAGTCAGAAGGACTTTACTGAATGATGTTATTCTTTTTAAATCACTTAGAACTGTGGCCATGCTGAGAAGATAAAATAAGCTCTAACAATGGGGGGGGGGGGGTCTTGAAGGCTAGACAAGCTTTCCAACAACCTGTATGGAATAGACACAAAGTTATAGAGTGTATTCCTGTGATCTTCTAAGTAAAGCATTGTTAAACACAATGTGTCAGTTTTAGGAACAATGCACAATTGACAGTCGTGCCTGAAGCTCCAGCTGTTCTGAACTACACAGCAAAGGTCGTAGTTTTTAACTTCCATTTTCGGTCATCTTTGTACAGAAAGCTACCCTGTAGCAATACGCCTTTCACACCTTGATGCTCCTTTTGTCAAACTGTCATTTTTAATTAACCCTACAAGTGTTGTTGTGTACAGACAAAAACTGCAGGCCTTTTAAATGACAACAGGGTAAATGATTACATTATGTCAAGGTCACTTTTATTATAAGAATAAAAAGACATCAATTCACTTTTTATGATATTCTAGGTGTGCAAAATTGACTTACATATGATGTATTAACTGATAATAACTACAGGCTATCATTTAGATAATTTATGACATCAGTAAAATAGGTGTTTGTGTTTATGTGTATTTGTATATTGTACAGTATATATAAAATCTATTTTTACATACATATTCAAGTTCAGACAAAGCTATAGCGATCATGTTAGCCTAGGACCACACACAATAATGATGCCCACTGAACAAAGAATGCTAAAGTAACACTATAGGGTAGCATGTCCCTTTCACTATCTGTATTCTACTTGTGCTTTTGAATTTACTCAAATGTGATCAGAGATGGTCAGATACTATAGGCAAAGTTGAACAAAACCTTGCCGCCCTATGTACTGACCCACTAATGGTTTATGGTAAAAGCCATGCAGCTACACCTTGAATTGTATTCTCTTTATTTCACCATCTACAGTAAAGACTTTTTTCTAAATGGCACATATATAAGGCGGCTTTGATATTGTACAAAGACCTTCTTAAGTATAAAGTTGGTTATACATAAACTGTTCTTTCATCCCCTAGGCACGTAATGTAAAAAATGTGTTTTTTCAAATAATGCCTATAGAGCTACAAAACAAAGACCATCTACATTTTTTTTGGCAGTGGTCCTCTATGGCAGTGCCCATGTCCATTTTTTAAAATAGTATGTCAGAATATCCAGAATTTATTTTATGCCAGTCTTTTCATAGACCTAAATGGGCTCATTGCTATGTGCAGGATTTGTGAACCTGGAACTACAGCAAGCGTGGATTCATCCAACCTGAAGCACACTAAATTTGGATTCAGCTAAACAAACCAGAACAGATTCACTGCATATACAGTACATTATAAATAAGAATGGTCAACAATCATAACATCTGCAAATGCACCCATCCTGCAATTAGATGTGAGAACCCCAGCAGAGGTTTCCGTGATTAGCTGTGGGAGGCAGTTCTATCGAAAGTGATGGGAGACTCTTGGCTCCCATAACTAATTGCTGGCCACTTGCATGTAATCATTCATGCAGCCATCATATGCAAGTAATCAACCCTGGATGCAGACTTGCTTTCAATGATGCTCTCTCTCAAAACTAATTTGGGGAATGCCCGCTGGGGTTCTCAAATCTGACTGCAGTGCATTTGCAATCACAGGTGGGAATCCACCCTAAAAAGCAGGCATAAGTATAGTGAGAAGCATTCAAATCAAAGTGATGTTAAACACGCTAAAACCCACAGTATACTAACTGTATATTGCAGGTTTTTGATTCTTAGATAGGGTGGCTGAATTATTATTTTTTGTTTTTTTTCCCTTTATTTTCTCTTAGTGATTTAACTAGCAAGTCTGTTATGTGTAAACTTTCTTTAAAAAAACTAAGCTGTCCAGCAAAAGAGGTAGTTTCAGAATTGAGACAAACCATTTAACACTGGCAAAGGACTTACAATGGTTAACTTTTATTAATGTAAAATATTTAACCCAAAAGGGAAAAAAAAAAAGTTGTAACTGAATAAAAAGCATTCAGGAAAATAGTTGTAACTGAATAAAAAGCGTTTGTCTTTATTAGCGAAGTCCATCTTCTGTCTAAAGGTATCTCCATTTCTCCTACATCAGACAGCATGTTTGTTATTGGGCGGATCACCAGGTGAAAATAAATTAAAAAAAAAAAAAGCCTAGGAAATTAAAACCAATGCACCCACCACATTTAAAGTTTGGTAAGCTGCAATATTGTTTTTTTGTTTTTGGATTTAACACCCGTTCAAGCATATTGTAAGACAAAAAATGCACAAAGCCATCAATGGGTTTAATGATCTCCTTCCAAAATTTGTCACTTTGGCTGGAAGTTATGAAGTTAACGTATTGTGAACTTTTGGTCCCTCCACTAGTGGGAAGGTTTTGGCACAAACCTTTATCCTTAGCTGCTGGTGCCAGACTGTCTAGGGAGAGCAGAAAAGAGAGGGAGAAGCCTCTACACCTTTTCCCTACGCAAAAACATGTATTGAATAAGAAAGATGGTTGTTCTTGATAAAAATAACTATTTTGAACTTCCCCCATACTGGTCCTTTAATTCCAAATCAGCCTGTGGTGAAAGTTTAGGGTACTGGGATGGGTCCCCATGTAGGGAAGATGCTGCAGCCTAATCCCCTTCTATCTGAATTTCATTTAGAAAAAGATCTTTGAATGCCTGCTTGTTTTTTTCTTCTTTATTCTTTCCTTTTTTCCAGCTCATTCTTCCTTTCTGAAGGTTTCTGATACTCAGGGTTGTGACCAGTACCTCCTAAGGTCTTGGGTGGGAAGCGCTAAGCTGAATGTTCATTATCCTTATATCCCACCCAATATGAGCTGTGTACAATGTGAATTGTTCTGTATTCATTGGTTTAGATTACAGGTTGTTTTTTTTACATATGTCATTTGTTGGGACGGACCATGTATCTGGAGGTGATGTTTCCATCTCTTGCTATGTTGATGCATAGCTGTTGTTTTGAGGTTTTATACTTCATTTTGATAAAAACTAGTAAATTGAAACAGAGTATTGGGTAGGATGAAGCTTCTAACCCTGGGTCCATATTTTAGTGGTGTCCAGCACCCACTGAGTGCACGGCTGTACAGAGCCCTTATGGATTGTGTGTTCAGGGTTCTTCCTTCCCCAGAAGTTCACATGGCTGCAAGGAAGCAGCGAGCATGTCATGAAGATCCTGCCAGTAATCAGCAATCCAGACGCAGGGGGACACGGCCGCGGGTTCCACTGCGCATGCACGCACGTTCACGGGTGCTGTCACGCACGGGCACGTGTGCGCGCACTCCCGCTAGTGCCAGGCGGGCTATTTAAACTGGCCTGTCACACTCTATCCCCACTGTCTGCTCTACAGCGTTCCGTGTGCCTTAACCTGATCTGACCTGTGTACTCTGCTATCTGACCCTGCTTCCTGTTAGACCATCCTGCTTTCTGCCTGCACCAGACCCTCTTGGCTTGCCTGACCATCCCTCTGTGTTGTCCCTGGTACCTCTGCTGATCGACCGATACCGACCTCCGGCTTGTTTGACCATCCCTCAGTCTGATACCTGTATCCAGTCTGCTACCTGCTGCTTTGTTCCTGGTTCCAGTCCAGCGTTCCAGGCTACTACCTGCTGCTTTGTTCCTGGTTCCAGTCCAGCATTCCAGGCTACTACTTGCTGCTTTGTTCCTGGTTCCAGTCCAGCGTTCCAGGCTACTACCTGCTGCTTTGTTCCTGGTTCCAGTCCTGCTTACTTACCTGCTTCCTTACCTGCTGTGGCTCCGGGTCCTCTCTGCATTCCAGCTTCCTCTTCAGCTTCTGGATCCAGAGGGTGCCACCACTCCTGAACTTCCGGTGACTGTCGATCCTGCCAGGCACCCATACCACTCCTCACTCCTGGCCTTCTGTCTCCATTCCAGAGGAACAGGAGTGGGAGCTGTAAGGGAGGTCCTTCTCTGCACTTCGGGCTCAAAACCTACCAGGTACATGACAGTAACAGACAGCCATGTCTGAGTCTGAGCAGGGAACGTCTCCCATGGAGGAACTTTGTGCACACCTGGCAGGATTGACTGAAGCAGTCAAGAATCTACAGCAAGGATACACCAGGTTGGAGGAACGAGTGTTAACCTTGTCTAATCCCATTGGGGCTCAGGGAGTTCCTTCCGCTCCTGCTCCTTCAGTCGGGCCTTCCTCAACAGTGGTGATGCTCCCTCCAGAACCCAAGGTCCCGACGCCTGAACGTTTCTCCGGAAATCGCCTCAAATTCAGGGCTTTCCGCAACTCCTGTGAATTGTTCTTTGCTCTTCAGCCATGTACCTTTTCCCTGGAGGCTACTAAGGTGGGCTACGTAATCTCTCTGCTTTCTGGTGACCCCCAAACCTGGGCCCACCGCTTCTTGGAGCAAAAGGACGTATCCCTGACTAATCTCTCCACCTTCTTTGACGCACTAGGTCAGCTGTATGATGACCCCCAGCTGTCCGTGACTGCAGAAGCGGCTTTGCACACCCTTCAGCAGGGTCGCAGGGCTGCAGAGGACTATGTGGCGGAATTCAGAAAATGGAGTGCGGACACAAATTGGAATGATGCGGCTCTCCACTATCAGTTTCGAATGGAACTTTCTGACTCTCTGAAGGATGAATTAGCCAGGGTGGGTACCCCACAGACTTTGAATGCATTGATCGATCTAACCATCCAGATCGATCGATGTCTAAGAGAACGTAGGACTGAGAGAGCTATGGGAAGTTCTTGCCTAACTTGGGTTACCCCTAAAGTTCCCCATCATACGTCACCAGCACCACCAATCTCTACGTTTAACCCACCTGAGCCAATGCAATTAGGGGTTCTGCGGCCTTCTCTTACCCAGGAAGAACGACAACATCGTCGAGTGAATAATCTGTGCCTGTATTGTGGGGAACCTGGGCACTATTTCAGGAACTGTCCCCTTAAACTCCGTAAGTGCCTATCCCTGTCCACTGACTATGTTGCACCTCTGGTTAAGAACACTACTCACCTTACTCTCTCTCTCCTTTTTACAGCTTCCAGGAGAGACTCTGCAAATAACCGCCATTATTGACTCTGGAGCTTGCAGTTGTTTCATGGATTCTCTTTTTGCTACCCAACACCGGATACCTCTGTTGCCTAAAGTCCATGGACTTTCCATCCATCTAGCTGATGGAACAGCCATTAAGTCTGGGCCTGTTACCCAAGAGACTGTTCCAATACCCGTCTCCATCTCCAATTCTCATCAAGAACTGTTACGCCTAGATATCATCGCTTCACCTCTGTTCCCCATAATCCTCAGCATGCCATGGTTACAGGCCCACAATCCTGACATTAATTGGATCACAGGTGAAGTTACCTTTTCTTCCCCATATTGCCAACAGTCTTGTAGACTTCAGAACACTCAGGAGAACCCTACCCTGCTCTGTTTGAACACAGATCCTAGTCTACACCTTTCCATCCCTTCTGCATATCATGATTTCTTAGATGTATTCAGCAAGCAGGGGGCAGAGGTCTTACCCCTTCACCGGGCCTATGACTGTCCTATCGAATTACTCCCCGGTGCTGAGATACCTTTTGGAAGAATATTTCCTTTGACGGAAGTGGAACAAGGGGCTTTAAAAGAATATATTGATGAGAATCTAAAGAAAGGCTTCATTCGTCCATCCACGTCTCCAGCAGGTGCAGGTATCTTCTTCGTACAAAAGAAAGACAAGACCCTCAGACCATGTGTAGATTACCGCAAGCTGAACAAAATCACTGTAAAGAACCGTTACCCTCTTCCCCTGGTACCAGAGTTGTTCCAAAGACTTGGGACAGCTACCATATTCACTAAGCTTGACCTCCGTGGAGCCTACAATTTGGTTCGTATTAGGGACGGAGACGAATGGAAGACCGCCTTTCGTACCCGTTATGGACATTTTGAATACCTTGTGATGCCATTCGGTCTGTGCAATGCCCCTGCTACATTCCAGTACTTCATCAATGAGGTTTTACAAGACTTTCTAGATCTGTTTGTTATCGTCTATTTAGACGACATACTAATTTTTTCTTGTTCCCTTGAATCCCATCGCAGGCACGTCAGAAGTGTGTTGGGCCGGCTTCGACAACACGGTCTATATGCAAAAGCTGAGAAATGTGAATTTGAACAGGAAAGTATTCCATTTTTGGGGTTAATCATTTCCAGCAAGGGCATTAAGATGGACCCTCAAAAGATCACTGCAGTGCTAGACTGGCCAGTCCCGACAGATAAAAAGGGGATCCAGCGATACGTTGGATTCACTAATTTTTACCGTAAATTTATTAAGGGGTTTTCAGCCATCATCACACCCATCACACAGCTAACTAAACAGGGTACACGTTTCCACTGGTCTGCTGAGGCTCAAAAGGCTTTCGAGACTCTCAAGAGCCTTTTTACTTCTGCTTCCGTGCTAAAACATCCAGATTCCTCTCTGCCATTTGTACTAGAGGTGGACGCATCCGAAATTGCAGTAGGGGCAGTGTTGTCCCAAAGACAGGGAACTAAGGCCCTGTTATATCCTGTGGCCTTCTTCTCTCGTAAATTGTCCACGGCAGAGAGAAATTATGATGTAGGTGACAGAGAGTTATTGGCTATCAAATCAGCGTTGGAGGAGTGGCGCTATCTGCTAGAGGGTGCCGCTCATCCAGTCTTAATTTTTACAGATCATAAGAACCTGGAGTATTTGAGGTCTGCAAAAAGGTTGAAGCCACGCCAAGCCAGGTGGGCCCTCTTTTTCTCCAGGTTCTCCTTTCATGTCACTTATCGCCCTGGCTCCAAGAATACCAAGCCTGATGCCCTATCCAGGATGTTTCACAAGCCCCAAGAGGTTTCCCCTCCGGACACCATTCTGTCCCCGGGGAATTTTCTTTTGCTTCAGGGAGGCCTGCTTTCCCAGATTAAGCAGACTTCCGCAGAGTTGGGATCTTCCATTAGGTCAGAACTCCAAGTTAAGGATGGGTTATTGTGCCACGAGAATAGGATCTTTATACCTGAAGAACTACGAGTTTCAGTACTAGAACTCTGTCATGACCATGCATTGGCTGGGCATTTTGGAGTGGCTAAGACTACTGATCTGGTACAGCGTACCTTTTGGTGGCCTCAGTTACGTGAGGATTGTAGGAGATTTGTTGAATCCTGTACCACCTGTATCAGGAACAAGGGGCACAGGACCAAGGCATGGGGTTTGCTAAAGCCATTACCTGTCCCAGATAGGCCTTGGAAGAGGCTTTCTATTCGATTTTATTGTGGAATTACCTCCGGCTGGGGGCTTCACCTCAATTTTTGTCATAGTAGACCGGTTGTCGAAGATGGCCCACTTTGTCCCAATGAAGGGCACCCCCTCAGCTACAGAAACGGCACAGGCATTCATTAGAGAAGTCATCAGGCTCCATTGGGTACCAGTTAATATCGTTTCAGATCGGGGGGTACAGTTTACCTCCCGATTCTGGAGGTCTCTGTGCAAAACATTGAAGATTGAACTCTCATTTTCATCTGCTTATCATCCCCAGACTAATGGGCAAACAGAGAGAACAAACCAGACTCTTGAACAATATTTACGCTGTTTCTCTTCATTTGCCCAAGATGATTGGATTTCTGTTCTTCCATTGGCTGAGTTCGCCTACAACAACTCTATTTATTCCGCTATCAAACAAACCCCATTTTTTGCAAATTATGGTTTCCACCCTTCATTTCTGCCTAATTCTCTTCCAGAATGCACAGTACCCGCAGTTCAGGAGAGGTTGGACTTCTTCACTTCCAACAATCAAGTTTTGCAGGAGACCATGACCAGGACCCAGGAGTATAATAAAGCAACTTTTGATAAGAAGAGACGAGGTGAGCTGTTACTTACACCCGGGGACCAGGTATGGTTGTCTACAGTAAATCTCAGGATGGCTTGCCTATCAAAGAAATTGGGTCCCAAGTTTCTTGGACCATTTCCTGTCAAGCAAAGAATTAATGAGGTGGCATACGAACTTGAACTCCAGGATTCATTAAAAGTGCATCCAGTATTTCATGTGTCTCAACTCAGACCCTCTGTTTCTAACCCATTTCCAGGCCGAAGTACGGATCCTCCTGATCCAATTTTGGTAGATGGGGAGGAAGAATTTGAGGTGGAGGCTATCATGGACCATAGGAGAAGAGGCAACCAAAATCAATTTCTGATAAAATGGAGGGAGTTCGGCCCAGAAGAAAATTCTTGGGAACCCGAGGATAATATTCATGCTGAAAATCTTTTGCAATCTTTTAAAAGAGCACATCCGGAGAAATTCCTTCAAAGGGGCATCCTGAGGCTGCCCCTTGGGGGGGGGCAATGTCATGAAGATCCTGCCAGTAATCAGCGATCCAGACGCAGGGGGACATGGCCTCGGGTTCCACTGCGTATGCGCGCGCGTTCACGGGTGCTGTCACGCACGGGCATGCGCGCGCACTCCCGCTAGTGCCAGGCGGGCTATTTAAACCGGCCTGTCACACTCTATCCCCGCTGTCTGCTCTACAGCGTTCCGTGTGCCTTAACCTGATCTGACCTGTGTACTCTGCTATCTGACCCAGATTCCTGTTAGACCATCCTGCTTTCCGCCTGCACCAGACCCTCTTGGCTTGCCTGACCATCCCTCTGTGTTGTCCCTGGTACCTCTGCTGATCGACTGATACTGACCTCCGGCTTGTTTGACCATCCCTCAGTCTGATACCTGTATCCAGTCTACTACCTGCTGCTTTGTTCCTGGTTCCAGTCCAGCGTTCCAGGCTACTACCTGCTGCTTTGTTCCTGGTTCCAGTCCAGCGTTCCAGGCTACTACCTGCTGCTTTGTTCCTGGTTCCAGTCCTGCTTACTTACCTGCTTACTTACCTGCTTCCTTACCTGCTGTGGCTCCGGGTCCTCTCTGCATTCCAGCTTCCTCTTCAGCTTCTGGATCCAGAGGGTGCCACCACTCCTGAACTTCCGGTGACTGTTGATCCTGCCAGGCACCCATACCACTCCTCACTCCTGGCCTTCTGTCTCCATTCCAGAGGAACAGGAGTGGGAGCTGCAAGGGAGGTCCTTCTCTGCACTTCGGGCTCAAAACCTACCAGGTACATGACAGAGCAGCAAGCATGTGTGCATCATAGTTTGAACAAATTGTCTTTGGTGGAACAAATAGAGGCCCTAAGCCTGAGGGCCAGGGCAGTGTTGTTGCAACAACAAGGCCAGGAAACCACGAAGACTGAAGATCCAAGAAGACTGAAGAGAACGTTGAATAACCCATACAAGGGTAACTCATTTTTGTCGTATGAGCATTCTTTTAAATAAAAGTGGGCAAGAAAGTGCCAAAACAGAGAATAGGCGAGTTGACTGCTTCCTTTAAGTCAGGGGTAGGCAACCTCAGCCCTCCAGCTGTTTTTAAACTACAAGTCCCATGAGACATTGCAAGACCCTGACAATCACAGGCATGACTCCTAGAGGCAGAGGCATGAAGGGATTTGTAGTTTCACCACAGCTGGAGGTTGCCTACCCCTGCTTTAAGTGCTACATTTGTGCAAGTGCTCACAATACTCCTATGTTCCCTTCATGGATATAATGTAGAAAAATAAGCAGTCTTGGTATGTAGAAGAGAATTTAGACTATCTGGGAATTTTTCATTGTTTATTAGATACATTTCCTGTGGATTTGGATAAATGTATAAACATTTGGAGCTATGGACGAAATATCTTTAGACATTGTGTGGTAGGGAGGAGACCAGGGAAGCGAAATATGGTTTGCTTGGAGACTCTGATGATTTAGTATAAAAAATTAGTTAACGTACCTGACCCATCTTATTGCCAGTAGTTTGCATTGAGGCTCCCCTGTAGAGCAAATACTATGTCCTTGACTTTTATAAAGGATTTTAGGCGTTTGTGAATCTTTCTTTGTTTCCTATCAATTGGGAGCCTTGACACTGGGGGGACAGTGTAAGACACCTTGCACACAGGCGTCATATTTTACTGATATTTACTCAGAAACTTGTGACACCCCTGTGCATGTTGAGTATAGGCAAGTAAAGATGTGCAAAAGTATAGATGAGTATTTTTTCTATTGGCAGTATTGTATTATACTCACTTAAACTTGCGTAAACATTAAAGTAAACACGCAAGTAAATTACTGCACTCAAATGTACAGTAACTGTAAGGAGATTCCATAAGACATTGCATTATTGATTGATTGTTGATTTTACCCTGACATGATATAAGTTCAGGATTTGCTAATCTGCTTAATGATTTAGAGAATATTTAGAGAAAAGTGTATGTGACAAAATTGCACCTTATGACAGTATTACTCAATAACTGATTATCTCATTGTCACCCAAGTCTGTCTATTCTTGTCTGATGTCTTCATCCGAGGAAACATCTGTTTGTGGTTTTAATCTCTGTACACTTTTGTTTGATATGAAACTTTAGCTGTTCAGGAACTTGTGGTTGGGCAACTGATGGTCAGCAGATGTTAACAGAAATTAAGAAACGTTGACCTTTTTAGCCTGAACTGTATAAGGTTAAACTGAAATCACAAGACATTACTAATATATGCTAATGAACTATTATGTGTATTATTCTGATTGGCCCCAAGTGGGGCAGAGTCTTGTAAAGGCACAACATAAAACAGCCGACCGCCAAATAAACCATGTAATCATTCATCACGTACCCCTGTGTGTGTATGTGTATTGATTATCCGCCGGCGAGGTCCTCCACTGAGCCAACTCAAGAGCCTAGGCCACAAGGAGAAGACGAGCAACCTAACAGTTTTGGTACCAGAAAGTGTGGGGGTGTTTGAACAGGTAAGTCATTTACTCCTTATTACCTATTTTTGGTAACTGGTGTTGATGCTTGCCATGTTCAAATAACCTTGTATGCCCACCTACTCACGTAACTGTGCCTTCGCAACGGACTAGGCTGGTCCCTTGGAGGGTTAATAAGGGCTCGCAGGTTTTTAGATAGTCCGACTAGGTTGGTCCGACTGTGTTGAGTAGATATATATGTGTATGTAAACTCGGGAAGTATAGAATACGCCCGTAGTATAAGGATTGGCTGAGTGGACGCCCAATTTTTGGGGAATATATTGAAAAGTGCACTTATAATAACATGTTGATATAATATAACTCTATTTGGCCATTGTATATATATAAGATTTTGCTTGTTTTCTTTTAGGTACCACCGTAAGTATTTACAGTATTAGAGATAAGTGTATAACATATATGTATGACAACTGAATGTAAAGTACTGTATTGATTTGAAAGATTTTATTAAGACATTACACATATATGCACTAAATGAACAACATAAATCAGGAACCCGATTGTAGTGAGATAGCACCCGCTTGCCCACATTGCACATTTGGTTTACTGTTCCTTAGTGTGGACAGAACGTGGATCCTGCTCACCACTAGACCAACCGGTTTTTCATACCGACTTGGTGCAAGGGGAGTATATCCTGCCACAAGGAGGGGTTTCCTATACCGAGTACTGAGGGTTAACCTACATAGCTATATCAGCAAGGAAGCAGCGAGCATGTCATGAAGATCCTGCCAGTAATCAGCAATCCAGACGCAGGGGGACACGGCCGCGGGTTCCACTGCGCATGCACGCACGTTCACGGGTGCTGTCACGCACGGGCATGCGCGCGCACTCCCGCTAGTGCCAGGCGGGCTATTTAAACCGGCCTGTCACACTCTATCCCCGCTGTCTGCTCTACAGCGTTCCGTGTGCCTTAACCTGATCTGACCTGTGTACTCTGCTATCTGACCCAGATTCCTGTTAGACCATCCTGCTTTCCGCCTGCACCAGACCCTCTTGGCTTGCCTGACCATCCCTCTGTGTTGTCCCTGGTACCTCTGCTGATCGACCGATACCGACCTCCGGCTTGTTTGACCATCCCTCAGTCTGATACCTGTATCCAGTCTGCTACCTGCTGCTTTGTTCCTGGTTCCAGTCCAGCGTTCCAGGCTACTACCTGCTGCTTTGTTCCTGGTTCCAGTCCAGCATTCCAGGCTACTACTTGCTGCTTTGTTCCTGGTTCCAGTCCAGCGTTCCAGGCTACTACCTGCTGCTTTGTTCCTGGTTCCAGTCCTGCTTACTTACCTGCTTCCTTACCTGCTGTGGCTCCGGGTCCTCTCTGCATTCCAGCTTCCTCTTCAGCTTCTGGATCCAGAGGGTGCCACCACTCCTGAACTTCCGGTGACTGTCGATCCTGCCAGGCACCCATACCACTCCTCACTCCTGGCCTTCTGTCTCCATTCCAGAGGAACAGGAGTGGGAGCTGTAAGGGAGGTCCTTCTCTGCACTTCGGGCTCAAAACCTACCAGGTACATGACAGTAACAGACAGCCATGTCTGAGTCTGAGCAGGGAACGTCTCCCATGGAGGAACTTTGTGCACACCTGGCAGGATTGACTGAAGCAGTCAAGAATCTACAGCAAGGATACACCAGGTTGGAGGAACGAGTGTTAACCTTGTCTAATCCCATTGGGGCTCAGGGAGTTCCTTCCGCTCCTGCTCCTTCAGTCGGGCCTTCCTCAACAGTGGTGATGCTCCCTCCAGAACCCAAGGTCCCGACGCCTGAACGTTTCTCCGGAAATCGCCTCAAATTCAGGGCTTTCCGCAACTCCTGTGAATTGTTCTTTGCTCTTCAGCCATGTACCTTTTCCCTGGAGGCTACTAAGGTGGGCTACGTAATCTCTCTGCTTTCTGGTGACCCCCAAACCTGGGCCCACCGCTTCTTGGAGCAAAAGGACGTATCCCTGACTAATCTCTCCACCTTCTTTGACACACTAGGTCAGCTGTATGATGACCCCCAGCTGTCCGTGACTGCAGAAGCGGCTTTGCACACCCTTCAGCAGGGTCGCAGGGCTGCAGAGGACTATGTGGCGGAATTCAGAAAATGGAGTGCGGACACAAATTGGAATGATGCGGCTCTCCACTATCAGTTTCGAATGGAACTTTCTGACTCTCTGAAGGATGAATTAGCCAGGGTGGGTACCCCACAGACTTTGAATGCATTGATCGATCTAACCATCCAGATCGATCGACGTCTAAGAGAACGTAGGACTGAGAGAGCTATGGGAAGTTCTCGCCTAACTTGGGTTACCCCTAAAGTTCCCCATCATACGTCACCAGCACCACCAATCTCTACGTTTAACCCACCTGAGCCAATGCAATTAGGGGTTCTGCGGCCTTCTCTTACCCAGGAAGAACGACAACATCGTCGAGTGAATAATCTGTGCCTGTATTGTGGGGAACCTGGGCACTATTTCAGGAACTGTCCCCTTAAACTCCGTAAGTGCCTATCCCTGTCCACTGACTATGTTGCACCTCTGGTTAAGAACACTACTCACCTTACTCTCTCTCTCCTTTTTACAGCTTCCAGGAGAGACTCTGCAAATAACCGCCATTATTGACTCTGGAGCTTGCAGTTGTTTCATGGATTCTCTTTTTGCTACCCAACACCGGATACCTCTGTTGCCTAAAGTCCATGGACTTTCCATCCATCTAGCTGATGGAACAGCCATTAAGTCTGGGCCTGTTACCCAAGAGACTGTTCCAATACCCGTCTCCATCTCCAATTCTCATCAAGAACTGTTACGCCTAGATATCATCGCTTCACCTCTGTTCCCCATAATCCTCAGCATGCCATGGTTACAGGCCCACAATCCTGACATTAATTGGATCACAGGTGAAGTTACCTTTTCTTCCCCATATTGCCAACAGTCTTGTAGACTTCAGAACACTCAGGAGAACCCTACCCTGCTCTGTTTGAACACAGATCCTAGTCTACACCTTTCCATCCCTTCTGCATATCATGATTTCTTAGATGTATTCAGCAAGCAGGGGGCAGAGGTCTTACCCCTTCACCGGGCCTATGACTGTCCTATCGAATTACTCCCCGGTGCTGAGATACCTTTTGGAAGAATATTTCCTTTGACGGAAGTGGAACAAGGGGCTTTAAAAGAATATATTGATGAGAATCTAAAGAAAGGCTTCATTCGTCCATCCACGTCTCCAGCAGGTGCAGGTATCTTCTTCGTACAAAAGAAAGACAAGACCCTCAGACCATGTGTAGATTACCGCAAGCTGAACAAAATCACTGTAAAGAACCGTTACCCTCTTCCCCTGGTACCAGAGTTGTTCCAAAGACTTGGGACAGCTACCATATTCACTAAGCTTGACCTCCGTGGAGCCTACAATTTGGTTCGTATTAGGGACGGAGACGAATGGAAGACCGCCTTTCGTACCCGTTATGGACATTTTGAATACCTTGTGATGCCGTTCGGTCTGTGCAATGCCCCTGCTACATTCCAGTACTTCATCAATGATGTTTTACAAGACTTTCTAGATCTGTTTGTTATCGTCTATTTAGACGACATACTAATTTTTTCTTGTTCCCTTGAATCCCATCGCAGGCACGTCAGAAGTGTGTTGGGCCGGCTTCGACAACACGGTCTATATGCAAAAGCTGAGAAATGTGAATTTGAACAGGAAAGTATTCCATTTTTGGGGTTAATCATTTCCAGCAAGGGCATTAAGATGGACCCTCAAAAGATCACTGCAGTGCTAGACTGGCCAGTCCCGACAGATAAAAAGGGGATCCAGCGATACGTTGGATTCACTAATTTTTACCGTAAATTTATTAAGGGGTTTTCAGCCATCATCACACCCATCACACAGCTAACTAAACAGGGTACACGTTTCCACTGGTCTGCTGAGGCTCAAAAGGCTTTCGAGACTCTCAAGAGCCTTTTTACTTCTGCTTCCGTGCTAAAACATCCAGATTCCTCTCTGCCATTTGTACTAGAGGTGGACGCATCCGAAATTGCAGTAGGGGCAGTGTTGTCCCAAAGACAGGGAACTAAGGCCCTGTTATATCCTGTGGCCTTCTTCTCTCGTAAATTGTCCACGGCAGAGAGAAATTATGATGTAGGTGACAGAGAGTTATTGGCTATCAAATCAGCGTTGGAGGAGTGGCGCTATCTGCTAGAGGGTGCCGCTCATCCAGTCTTAATTTTTACAGATCATAAGAACCTGGAGTATTTGAGGTCTGCAAAAAGGTTGAAGCCACGCCAAGCCAGGTGGGCCCTCTTTTTCTCCAGGTTCTCCTTTCATGTCACTTATCGCCCTGGCTCCAAGAATACCAAGCCTGATGCCCTATCCAGGATGTTTCACAAGCCCCAAGAGGTTTCCCCTCCGGACACCATTCTGTCCCCGGGGAATTTTCTTTTGCTTCAGGGAGGCCTGCTTTCCCAGATTAAGCAGACTTCCGCAGAGTTGGGATCTTCCATTAGGTCAGAACTCCAAGTTAAGGATGGGTTATTGTGCCACGAGAATAGGATCTTTATACCTGAAGAACTACGAGTTTCAGTACTAGAACTCTGTCATGACCATGCATTGGCTGGGCATTTTGGAGTGGCTAAGACTACTGATCTGGTACAGCGTACCTTTTGGTGGCCTCAGTTACGTGAGGATTGTAGGAGATTTGTTGAATCCTGTACCACCTGTATCAGGAACAAGGGGCACAGGACCAAGGCATGGGGTTTGCTAAAGCCATTACCTGTCCCAGATAGGCCTTGGAAGATGCTTTCTATTCGATTTTATTGTGGAATTACCTCCGGCTGGGGGCTTCACCTCAATTTTTGTCATAGTAGACCGGTTGTCGAAGATGGCCCACTTTGTCCCAATGAAGGGCACCCCCTCAGCTACAGAAACGGCACAGGCATTCATTAGAGAAGTCATCAGGCTCCATTGGGTACCAGTTAATATCGTTTCAGATCGGGGGGTACAGTTTACCTCCCGATTCTGGAGGTCTCTGTGCAAAACATTGAAGATTGAACTCTCATTTTCATCTGCTTATCATCCCCAGACTAATGGGCAAACAGAGAGAACAAACCAGACTCTTGAACAATATTTACGCTGTTTCTCTTCATTTGCCCAAGATGACTGGATTTCTGTTCTTCCATTGGCTGAGTTCGCCTACAACAACTCTATTTATTCCGCTATCAAACAAACCCCATTTTTTGCAAATTATGGTTTCCACCCTTCATTTCTGCCTAATTCTCTTCCAGAATGCACAGTACCCGCAGTTCAGGAGAGGTTGGACTTCTTCACTTCCAACAATCAAGTTTTGCAGGAGACCATGACCAGGACCCAGGAGTATAATAAAGCAACTTTTGATAAGAAGAGACGAGGTGAGCTGTTACTTACACCCGGGGACCAGGTATGGTTGTCTACAGTAAATCTCAGGATGGCTTGCCCATCAAAGAAATTGGGTCCCAAGTTTCTTGGACCATTTCCTGTCAAGCAAAGAATTAATGAGGTGGCATACGAACTTGAACTCCAGGATTCATTAAAAGTGCATCCAGTATTTCATGTGTCTCAACTCAGACCCTCTGTTTCTAACCCATTTCCAGGCCGAAGTACGGATCCTCCTGATCCAATTTTGGTAGATGGGGAGGAAGAATTTGAGGTGGAGGCTATCATGGACCATAGGAGAAGAGGCAACCAAAATCAATTTCTGATAAAATGGAGGGGGTTCGGCCCAGAAGAAAATTCTTGGGAACCCGAGGATAATATTCATGCTGAAAATCTTTTGCAATCTTTTAAAAGAGCACATCCGGAGAAATTCCTTCAAAGGGGCATCCTGAGGCTGCCCCTTGGGGGGGGGCAATGTCATGAAGATCCTGCCAGTAATCAGCGATCCAGACGCAGGGGGACATGGCCTCGGGTTCCACTGCGTATGCGCGCGCGTTCACGGGTGCTGTCACGCACGGGCATGCGCGCGCACTCCCGCTAGTGCCAGGCGGGCTATTTAAACCGGCCTGTCACACTCTATCCCCGCTGTCTGCTCTACAGCGTTCCGTGTGCCTTAACCTGATCTGACCTGTGTACTCTGCTATCTGACCCAGATTCCTGTTAGACCATCCTGCTTTCCGCCTGCACCAGACCCTCTTGGCTTGCCTGACCATCCCTCTGTGTTGTCCCTGGTACCTCTGCTGATCGACTGATACTGACCTCCGGCTTGTTTGACCATCCCTCAGTCTGATACCTGTATCCAGTCTACTACCTGCTGCTTTGTTCCTGGTTCCAGTCCAGCGTTCCAGGCTACTACCTGCTGCTTTGTTCCTGGTTCCAGTCCAGCGTTCCAGGCTACTACCTGCTGCTTTGTTCCTGGTTCCAGTCCTGCTTACTTACCTGCTTACTTACCTGCTTCCTTACCTGCTGTGGCTCCGGGTCCTCTCTGCATTCCAGCTTCCTCTTCAGCTTCTGGATCCAGAGGGTGCCACCACTCCTGAACTTCCGGTGACTGTTGATCCTGCCAGGCACCCATACCACTCCTCACTCCTGGCCTTCTGTCTCCATTCCAGAGGAACAGGAGTGGGAGCTGCAAGGGAGGTCCTTCTCTGCACTTCGGGCTCAAAACCTACCAGGTACATGACAGAGCAGCAAGCATGTGTGCATCATAGTTTGAACAAATTGTCTTTGGTGGAACAAATAGAGGCCCTAAGCCTGAGGGCCAGGGCAGTGTTGTTGCAACAACAAGGCCAGGAAACCACGAAGACTGAAGATCCAAGAAGACTGAAGAGAACGTTGAATAACCCATACAAGGGTAACTCATTTTTGTCGTATGAGCATTCTTTTAAATAAAAGTGGGTAAGAAAGTGCCAAAACAGAGAATAGGCGAGTTGACTGCTTCCTTTAAGTCAGGGGTAGGCAACCTCAGCCCTCCAGCTGTTTTTAAACTACAAGTCCCATGAGACATTGCAAGACCCTGACAATCACAGGCATGACTCCTAGAGGCAGAGGCATGAAGGGATTTGTAGTTTCACCACAGCTGGAGGTTGCCTACCCCTGCTTTAAGTGCTACATTTGTGCAAGTGCTCACAATACTCCTATGTTCCCTTCATGGATATAATGTAGAAAAATAAGCAGTCTTGGTATGTAGAAGAGAATTTAGACTATCTGGGAATTTTTCATTGTTTATTAGATACATTTCCTGTGGATTTGGATAAGTGTATAAACATTTGGAGCTATGGACGAAATATCTTTAGACATTGTGTGGTAGGGAGGAGACCAGGGAAGCGAAATATGGTTTGCTTGGAGACTCTGATGATTTAGTATAAAAAATTAGTTAACGTACCTGACCCATCTTATTGCCAGTAGTTTGCATTGAGGCTCCCCTGTAGAGCAAATACTATGTCCTTGACTTTTATAAAGGATTTTAGGCGTTTGTGAATCTTTCTTTGTTTCCTATCAATTGGGAGCCTTGACACTGGGGGGACAGTGTAAGACACCTTGCACACAGGCGTCATATTTTACTGATATTTACTCAGAAACTTGTGACACCCCTGTGCATGTTGAGTATAGGCAAGTAAAGATGTGCAAAAGTATAGATGAGTATTTTTTCTATTGGCAGTATTGTATTATACTCACTTAAACTTGCGTAAACATTAAAGTAAACACGCAAGTAAATTACTGCACTCAAATGTACAGTAACTGTAAGGAGATTCCATAAGACATTGCATTATTGATTGATTGTTGATTTTACCCTGACATGATATAAGTTCAGGATTTGCTAATCTGCTTAATGATTTAGAGAATATTTAGAGAAAAGTGTATGTGACAAAATTGCACCTTATGACAGTATTACTCAATAACTGATTATCTCATTGTCACCCAAGTCTGTCTATTCTTGTCTGATGTCTTCATCCGAGGAAACATCTGTTTGTGGTTTTAATCTCTGTACACTTTTGTTTGATATGAAACTTTAGCTGTTCAGGAACTTGTGGTTGGGCAACTGATGGTCAGCAGATGTTAACAGAAATTAAGAAACGTTGACCTTTTTAGCCTGAACTGTATAAGGTTAAACTGAAATCACAAGACATTACTAATATATGCTAATGAACTATTATGTGTATTATTCTGATTGGCCCCAAGTGGGGCAGAGTCTTGTAAAGGCACAACATAAAACAGCCGACCGCCAAATAAACCATGTAATCATTCATCACGTACCCCTGTGTGTGTATGTGTATTGATTATCCGCCGGCGAGGTCCTCCACTGAGCCAACTCAAGAGCCTAGGCCACAAGGAGAAGACGAGCAACCTAACAGTTTTGGTACCAGAAAGTGTGGGGGTGTTTGAACAGGTAAGTCATTTACTCCTTATTACCTATTTTTGGTAACTGGTGTTGATGCTTGCCATGTTCAAATAACCTTGTATGCCCACCTACTCACGTAACTGTGCCTTCGCAACGGACTAGGCTGGTCCCTTGGAGGGTTAATAAGGGCTCGCAGGTTTTTAGATAGTCCGACTAGGTTGGTCCGACTGTGTTGAGTAGATATATATGTGTATGTAAACTCGGGAAGTATAGAATACGCCCGTAGTATAAGGATTGGCTGAGTGGACGCCCAATTTTTGGGGAATATATTGAAAAGTGCACTTATAATAACATGTTGATATAATATAACTCTATTTGGCCATTGTATATATATAAGATTTTGCTTGTTTTCTTTTAGGTACCACCGTAAGTATTTACAGTATTAGAGATAAGTGTATAACATATATGTATGACAACTGAATGTAAAGTACTGTATTGATTTGAAAGATTTTATTAAGACATTACACATATATGCACTAAATGAACAACATAAATCAGGAACCCGATTGTAGTGAGATAGCACCCGCTTGCCCACATTGCACATTTGGTTTACTGTTCCTTAGTGTGGACAGAACGTGGATCCTGCTCACCACTAGACCAACCGGTTTTTCATACCGACTTGGTGCAAGGGGAGTATATCCTGCCACAAGGAGGGGTTTCCTATACCGAGTACTGAGGGTTAACCTACATAGCTATATCAGCCCCACAGCGATAACAGACGAAGGGACTTATTCCCAAGTCAGGGAACAGATTATAGCACAAACAGGTTGCTTCCATCTCTGTCCCTGTACTAGACACACCCTACCAAGATTATTAGATGGGGAATTCTGCAGCAACCCAGACCACGGCCAACCCATCCCCCTATGAGTACGTCAAGAACACACTACCGGGGTCACAGGTAGAACCTTTTTGGACACAGGTCAGGGAAAGATGCCAACAATTAGGAATACATGACCCGGGGCCACTAGGTCCCTGTTCAGAGGATGATTGGAAGGAAGTGAGCAAGGTGTGTCAGGTACACAAGCACTCTTACCCACCTGGGAAATGGGAAGACACCCAATACATGAAAGATTGTTACAAAACATGGAATAAATGCTTAGCCAAGTATAAAACGAAGTTTGTAACTAAAACTCCCACAACAAAACCCGTAGACTCACCCGCCCCATCTCAGCAACCCGAAATACCACCCCCCCCTTATGTGATGGTCAAACAGGAAGATGGAACATTGGGTCCACGTCTTCAGCTGTATCCATCTCTGGACCCAGCAGTGTTGGCCACCATGGTATACGGGGCAGCTGATCAGGCACAAGTTACACGATGGGAAAACGAAAGTAGAGACAGGGAAGAGGAAGTCCGGGCAGAAGGTATACGAAGGAGAGAAGAAGAGAGGATTAGGAGGTTGGATCCGAAGGAAAGGGAATTAGAAGAAAAGTTAAAGGAGCTCAATAAAAGACAGGAGGAATTAGAAGAGAAAATGTCAAAGAGAGAGGAAGAGCTAGAAAATTACAAAAGAGAGTTAGATAAGAGGGCGGGTGAAATAATAGAGCATTCCGCAATAGCAAAGGGAGAGAGGGACGAAGCGTCTCTGGAAGAGGGAGAAGAGGAAAGAGTCAGGAGGTTAAGCCCCGGGGAAAAGGATTTGGAGGAGAAACAGGAAGAATTTAATAAAAGACAGCAGGAAGAGGAAGAGAGGATACAAAAGAAATGGGAAGATTTAGAGGCGTACGAGAAGAAACTTGAGAGAAAGGCAGGTAAAATAAAGGAGGCTGAGGAAATGATAATTTCACAGTCATCCATTACACTCAGAAGCCAAACTAAACCGGCCATAAGCCCAAAACCCCCACAGGAAAAAAGGGAGCAATCGACATTAACTAAGGGAGAACAGGGTGAATCATCCAATGAGGAAAGAGAAATAGAAATGGAACAGGAAAGTCTAGGTGCCACCTTTAAAGCACCACTTATGCATATAGGGGAAACGGTAATACATATTCCCCTACCTCTAGGCACACTGTCAAAAATAAAGGAGTTATGCCCTAGCCCAAAGAAAAGCCCTAGGGAGGCCGGCGCTTTCCTTGCAAAATACAATGCGGGTACGAGCTTGGATAAAGAAGATATAGCAGGGATCCTCAGTATAATTGACCCTGACAGTCCAGAAGAGCATCCCGTAGATGACTTATGGACAACTCACATAGAAGCAAATAAAGATTGGGTATCTTTTTGGAAAGGTATGGGGAATCACTGGTCTACTATATACAAGGGTTCATCCGCACTTCAGGAACTTATCCTAGCAAAACAGGGACAAAAGGAAAAATTCTATGAATTTTGTACCCGGGTATATGGCTTGTGGAAGGCAGTAGATAACGCCAACCCCCAATTGTTCACCACCACCATTATGGCCGGTGGCGATACGAAGGTGACACAGCTGCTTAAATTCACTAATCCAAAGTGGGCAGAACAACCTCCAGATGAATTTATGAAAGATGCTAGGTCACGTGAAACATCAGGGGTATTTGAGCAGAAGGGTGGCATTTTTCCCTCCCTGATACCGACCCAGACTTTGCCGACAGGTGGTTCTCCATCCACCCACATGATGACAGTGCAACCTTATCCACCAGACCAGGGGTGCTTTAACTGTGGGGAACTAGGGCACTGGAAATCCCAATGTCCCTACAGAACCAGGACACACGCCCAAAGAGGGAGAGGTAGGAATCTTAACACCAACCCCCGTCGCTCTCAGGATATCAGGTACCCCCACCAACCACAACCCCAACCATCCCCACCACAACCCCAATACCAGCCTCAGCCTCATAGACCGCCCCCACGCATCCCGATGCAGTGGCCGTCAGCTCGGCGGACACCACAATAGGGATGCCAAGAGTATGTCCCGTCCCTCAGCCTTGTGTGTTACAATTCATCGTGGAAAAGTCTCCCGCAAGTACTATTGCGGGTAGACAAGCACCTGATATGTCTATTATTGGATTCAGGGGCTACATTCAGTAGTTTGAATGATGCCATATATGACACACCGCACTGCACTGAGGGAAACTCTATTGGTATAAATGGGACATCAATTACCCACCCCATCACTCCACCATTGCCCGTGGCCACTCCAGAAGGACAGGAACTATGCACCCAGAGTTTTGCTGTCCTAGTGGATTGTCCAGTATCTTTAATGGGGAGGGACCTACTCTCAAAACTGAATATCACCATTAAATTTGACAGAGGGGGCTCCCTTACTGCCAGCTCACCATTCTGCGATTTACATGCTCCAAAAAGACACACTTACAGGGGACTCTTTGCATCATTGCCACCCACTTTAGAAACACATGCCATATGGGCAGAAAACAAAGGGAGTGTAGGTTTTATTAACTGTACACCTTACACACCACAAATGCGTCCAGACGCCGAAGTACAATATCACAAGCAATACCCCCTGCCACTTGAAAAAATTGAAGGTATCACACCATTAATCAACGATTACATAGCAAAAGGGATTCTGAAACACATCATAAGCCCCTGGAATACACCAATCTATCCCATAAAAAAGGCGAACGGGGAATGGAGGCTTGTACAGGACCTAAGGGCCATCAACAAGCAGGTTATACCTCTGCCACCTTTGGTAGCAGATATCTCTTTTATCTTTTTGAAAATACCTGCTGATTCCCTTTGCTACACAGTAGTGGACCTGGCGAACGCATTCTTTAGCATCCCGGTCGATGACGGGGTGTTGCCCATGTTTTCCTTCTCATGGGGGAGGGGTGAACAGTTGACCTGGTCAAGATTACCGCAGGGGTATGTGGACAGTCCAGCAGCCTTCTCCATGGTCCTTAATGAGACAATTAAGTCATGGACTGCTGAGCGCGGGTCGGTACTAATACAGTATGTGGACGACTTGCTCCTGTGCAGTCGATCTGCTGAAGATTGTGCGGTCGATTCCACATCACTGTTACATCACCTGGCCAGGACTGGCCACCTAGCATCACGAAAGAAAATACAATGGTGCCAAAGTCAGGTAGAATACCTGGGATGCATTCTGAAGGAGGGAACTAGGCTGGTATCCCCCAAACGTGCCGCAGCCCTGCAGGCTCTCAGTCCTCCAAGAGACAAAGCAACTTTGCTCTCATTTTTGGGCGCAATCGTATATTGCCGCCAATGGATCCCAGATTGTTCATATTATGATGGCATTCTGAGGGAGGCTACCGTGTCCACCGCCCCAAAGACAATAGATTGGACAACAGATAGGCTCTGTGCTTTTCAGGCCTTGCTACAAAGTCTGACTCAGGCCCCCGCCCTGGGATTGGTAGAATATGGCAAACCCTTTCAATTATACTGTGTGGTATTGGGAAATTCTTTTGCTGCAGTTTTGACACAGCAACATGGAACCGGGTACCGACCAGTCTCCTATCTCTCAAAAAAGTTGCCTACCCAAGTACAAGGGATGCCATCTTGTCTACAAAACCTTGCTGCTTGTGCTATGGCAGTTCAGGAGGCTAGCAAATCAGTATTAGGCCATGAATTGACTCTCTACACCACTCACTCAGTAACTCACCTCCTGCAAAACATGAACACACAGCATATGACAGCGCAGAGGCTTAGTGGGTATGAGATCACACTTCTGAATACTGATAACCTCACTCTCAAACACGCACCACCAAGTAATCCCACTGTCCGTCTTTTACATTCTTTGCTCAGGCTACCACGAGACCCTGATAAGAAGCACAATTGTGTTGAGCAGGTTGCAGCAATAACCAGCCCTCGCCCAGATCTCACTGACATTCCCCTACCAGGAGTGCAGGACGTTTTTATAGACGGCAGCTGCTCCCGCCCCTCCGATGCAACATTCCTGACAGGATACACCATTGTCCAACTCCCTGATGTGGTGTTGGAAGCAAAGGCCTTACCACCCTCCTCGGCACAGGTAGCAGAATTGGAGGCGCTCACAAGAGCTTGCATACTTTTCTCTGATCAGGAGGTAAACATTTACACAGATAGTAGGTACGCTTTTGGGGTCACGCATGACTACGGTGTAATATGGGCAAATAGAGGATTTAGAACTGCCGACAACAAGCCAATTGCTAACTCTACGCAAATTAAAGCACTCCTGCAAGCGATTCTTCTCCCAAAGCGGATAGCGGTCATCAAAGTAAAGGCACATTCGTCTGATAACAGCAGAATTTCCAAAGGAAACGCGCTGGCAGACAAAGAAGCAAAAAAGGCCGCTGCCCTATAGCCCCCACAACTATGTTTTTCAAAGAACATTTTACATCACCTAACTTTAAAACCATTGTGGCACAAATGCAGGGATTGGCTACAGAGGAGGATGTTTCTTTTTGGGTCAAGGATGGATTGACCAAGGACCAAGAAGGTCTTTGGTCAAAAGAGGGGAAGATATTGGGCATACCAGAATCAAGCAGTATTCTCATACTCTCCTATCTCCATGGTCCAGGACATATAGGTACCACCGCCCTAACAAACATATATACAAAGTCTTTCTGTACTAACAATTTGAGTAAACAGGCGAAACTCCTCACCAGCAGTTGTCTGACCTGTGCACAAAACAATGTCCAAGGGAAACATGGCAACCTGCCCCCACCCCTGGGTCCCCTAACAGATTTGCAAATAGACTTCACACACATGCCCAAACACACAAAAAGAGGGTTGGACCCATTTTCTCTGGACCTTGGAAGATAGGGAAGGTTTCCAGAACTGCTGTACTGACCGATCTAGGAAACACCTGGATCCACGCCAGCCGGTTAAAGAAGTGTCCACAGCAACCCCAGACCCCTGACCCTCCTCCAGCATCCCAAGATTCCTCTGACCAGGAACAGCGACCAGATTTGGAGGACATTCAAGAAGGCATAAAACAAATCTCTCTGAACGACAAGACGAATCCCCCACCAATAAGAAGAGATGAGTAACAGAACTTTGTACACAGTACCTGACAAAATGATTTCTACCTTTGTGTCAGGAAAAGCATTATGCTTCTGGACATGTCTGATAATAGCAAATTGTGTGTACCATTCAGAAGATTTAGGGCTACTAGAAGGAATATGTGGAAAAACCCAGACAGCCAATGCACCTAGTTTAAAATATAAAAGAAGTATATTCCCCACTGAACCCCCTTCAGGTTTCACTGACAAAATGTTGTTGTTAAAGTTTAAGTACAGTTATGCACAAAAATCTGGTTTTGAGAAATGTTGGATATGCAGCAAACTCCACCCCAGTACAGCCAGGATCCCGTTGATGGCCATTCCCTTAAACATCACTCCTTTTTTGAATGGAACCCCCCCTATAGTTCTTGCAAATGTCATAAGAAAAAGTCCCAACAAGCCCCTCAGTTTTCAAATTGTGGGTAGAAGCCACGCTCCAGATTGGTGTTTCATACTGGGAAACATTTCCAGGGGAGCTGAGGTGTGCAAATGGTCGAAACTTAATGTCTCCATGGCTTCCCTTACCGATAACTCATTTTTCCGCACCTCAGACCCTGTGATAAATGCTACCATCTATGACCTTTTTAATTCTAGCTCCCACTCCACGGTCACACAGTTATTAGCTCTGCTGATGGCATCTGGGCATTCAAAAGGCGCAAGGACCATTGTTAGTCAACGACCCTTAGCATTAGGTAACACCACCTACATCTGTTGTGGCAAGCTCTGTTACCCATGGATTCCTGAAGAACCCCAAGGGTGGTGTTATCTTGCTAAAATAGTCCCTGTAATGGGAGTAGTGGGGGATGATGGGCAAGGACACCTACTTAAAGCTAGTACCCACCCAAGATACCCTCTAAAACACCTTGGAAAAAGAGAAATGTTCCTAGAAAAAGATATGACCTGGGCCTGGTTTCCATCCTGGACAGGGTGGGGAATAGATTTGATGAAGAAACTAAATAACTACACCTCAATCATTGATGAGATCTTGGAAAAGGACTCCGATGACATCTCACAATTAAACCTAGAAACCAGAGCAATTAAAAAACAACTAGAGTTACATGACTTGGCTATAGAAAGCATGAGTGCAGCCCTCACTGGCCTCTGTGAAATTACTGAGGACTATGAATGCTGCACCTGGATACATAACACGAGTATCGAGATCCCTGATTACTATGACATTATTGCACAACACAGGAAAGAGGTAAACAAGCTTCAGCAGGATGCAAGGGATATTGGGAAAACATGGGACCCTTTCTCTACAGAGTTCAGTTTAGGAGGTCTCACCTCGTGGTTGAAGAACACTGCAATGACAATTTTTACAATACTGCTTTTCATATTATTCTTATATGCATGCTTCATGTTACTTAAATACCTCTGCAAAAAGGGTAGCAAAGCACACTCCGAAACCATGAAGCTAACTTCCATTTCCAGGGATCCCACGGTATGGTACGAGAACCAGGAAAATGAGGCCGGGGGATATGAATCCTTAAGGCGTGACGAAAAGGTAGAATGACCATTTCGATGATATCGAATGGTCAAAGGGAGGATTGTAAGGAGATTCCATAAGACATTGCATTATTGATTGATTGTTGATTTTACCCTGACATGATATAAGTTCAGGATTTGCTAATCTGCTTAATGATTTAGAGAGTATTTAGAGAAATGTGTATGTGACAAAATTGCACCTTATGACAGTATTACTCAATAACTGATTATCTCATTGTCACCCAAGTCTGTCTATTCTTGTCTGATGTCTTCATCCGAGGAAACATCTGTTTGTGGTTTTAATCTCTGTACACTTTTGTTTGATATGAAACTTTAGCTGTTCAGGAACTTGTGGTTGGGCAACTGATGGTCAGCAGATGTTAACAGAAATTAAGAAACGTTGACCTTTTTAGCCTGAACTGTATAAGGTTAAACTGAAATCACAAGACATTACTAATATATGCTAATGAACTATTATGTGTATTATTCTGATTGGCCCCAAGTGGGGCAGAGTCTTGTAAAGGCACAACATAAAACAGCCGACCGCCAAATAAACCATGTAATCATTCATCACGTACCCCTGTGTGTGTATGTGTATTGATTATCCGCCGGCGAGGTCCTCCACTGAGCCAACTCAAGAGCCTAGGCCACAAGGAGAAGACGAGCAACCTAACAGTAACATTTCCTATTTTTGTTTTACTGCTCTGCACTCAGTGCTGTATTCGTGATCTTTAATCTGTCGCTGTGTGTAATGTCCCATAGACAACAATGCATCTCATTTCAGATTAGTAAACAAGTCATAATTTTTTACTCCTGCGTGCAACAGGTCTAAAAGCCTCTTTTGAAATGATACAGTATATGGTGTGTTCTGGTATATTAGAGGAGACAGGCCATTAGGTGGCACACATAGCTTTAGTAGTTAGGGATGCACTTTCAAATTTCAACTTAGAAATATCAGTGTATATGCTATGGGAGAAACATCCTCTAGGGCATTGATTCTCAAACTCAGTATCCTCAACAGGCCATGTTTGCAGGTTTTCCTTTATCTTGCACAGGTCCTTTAAACCAGAGTCAATGGCATGGTATTTTATCTAAGAGAAATTCCCTAAACATGGCCTGTTGGGGGTACTTGAGGACTTAGGTTGAGAAACACTGCTCTAGAGGGTACTGCTCTACTGTTTTTTGTAAAGTTGTGTTCTTTTGCTTGTTACACAAAGAGAAGAGAAGTGTTGCCCCCTTGCTGTCAATCTTAGCAATTGCAGGTACCATCCAGATCATATCCAGTGTATTCATTGTGACAGTTTCTTTGGTGTCCTCCCCAGTTGGGAATTCCTTTGAGAACCACGATAAGCGTTATCTGTTTTACTATGGGAGTTGCCAATTCTTTTCCTTTAACCACTTCACCCCCGGAAGGATTTGCCCCCTTCCCGACCAGACCATTTTTTGCAATACGGCACTGCGTCGCTTTAACTGACAATTGCGCAGTCATGCAAAGCTGTACCCAAACAAAATTTATGTCCTTTTTTTTCTCCACAAATAGTGCTTTCTTTTGGTGGTATTTGATCGCCTCTACGGTTTTTATTTTTTGTGCTATAAACAAAAAAAGAGCGAAAACAAAAACAATGTTTTGTAGTTTTTTCTATAATAAATATCCCCAAAATAAAAAAAATTTAAAAAATTATTTTTTCCTCAGTTTAGGCCAATATGTATTTTTCTACATATTTTTGGTAAAAAAAAAAAAAAAAATGCAATAAGCGTAAATTGATTGGTTTGCGCAAAAGTTATAGCGTCTAAAAAATAGGGGATAGATTTATGTAATTTTTATTATTAATTTTTTTGTACTAGTAATGGCGGCGATCTGCAATTTTTATCAGAACTGCGGCATTGTGGCAGACAGATCGGACACTTTTGACACTATTTTGGGACATTGACATTTGAGCTAAAAATAGCCACTGATTACTGTGTAAATGTTACTGGCAGGGAACGGGTTAACACTAGGGGGGATCAATGGGTTAACTGTGTTCCCTAGGTGTGTTCTAACTTTAGGGGGGATGGGACTGATTAGGGGAGGAGAGACATCGGTGTTCATACTTAGTATGAACACACAATCTGTCTCCTCTCCACTGAGAGAACTGGGATTTGTGTGTTTACACACAGAGATCCCCATTCTTGCTCTGTCACGAGCGATCGTGGGTGCCCGGCAGCCATCGTGCCCGCCGGGCACGTACATCGGCTCCAAGGACAAGCGTTGGGCATGTGAGCATGTGCGCCTGCTGTGACATCTTAAAGGAGCGGCGTACAGCTACAGTGATTTGAGCAGCAATGCTAGTGGTGAAGAAATGTTTACACACTCACTACACTTAGGTCGGCCATAGACGGTTCAAATCTGAACAGCTGAGATTCAAACCATTTGTGGGCAGGCTGAATGTAACAAGTTGATAGATCGATCAACTTGGGTACAACCAGCCTGCCAGATTCACTTACAGATACTATAGCAGCTAGCAATAATCACTGTCTTCTCCCAATGAGGATGGCTTCACAGCCGGTCCCTGCCAGGAGTAGACAATTGATGTGGGAATCATGCCAACTTCTTCCTATGGTTTCAGGAAAGAAATCCGCACCATCTATGGCCTGCCTAATGCCCCGTACACACGGTCAGACATTGATCGGACATTCCGACAACAAAATCCTAGGATTTTTTCTGACGGATGTTGGCTCAAACTTGTTTTGCGTACACACGGTCGCACAAAGTTGTCGGAATTTCCAATCGCCAACAACACGGTGACGTCAACCACGTACAACGAGACTAGAAAAGGCCAGTTCAGAACCAAGCGCGGCACCCTTTGGGCTCCTTTTGCTAATCTCGTGTTAGTAAAAGTTTGGTGAGAGACAATTCGCGCTTTTTCAGACTCGTGGCTTTCAGATCGTTTTCTTCGGTTCAGTTTGTGCTTGTGGGTTTGTATCTGCTCTTCAGTGCGTGCAAGCAAGTTCTGCATGACTTTAATTAGTCATTGTGTTCTTGTTCGTTCGTTACTGTTTTTCAGGTCGCTCTTCACAGGCCTTGCTGTTCTTCAGTGCGTTCTGTTACTTCGTTCTGAGCAGCCGACCGTTTTCTAGCCATGTTTTGTATACGTACTCCTCGTAGAGTTCGTGCTGTGCGGGGGCTTGGTGTTGGGGTCCTGACCTTGACACAAATCCAGTTCATGAACAGGGTGGGGAGGAGTTCATGGACCAAGAATTGGTTGCTTCAGCGTGACCAGTTCTCTCATATGCCTTTGCTCCGTGAGATCCGTGAGAATAATGCAGATGATTTCAGGGACTTTCTCCAGATGACGGACCCCGTATTTCACTGTATGCTGGTTTTGCTGACCCCCTATATTAGCAGGCAGCATACCTGCATGAGGCAAGCCATCACTGCGGAGCAGAGGTTGGTCACTACCCTCCGTTACTTGGCGACGGGGAGAAGCCTCCAAGACCTCAAGTTCTCGACAGGCATCTCCCCCCAGGCTCTGGGGATCATTATCCCAGAAACCTGTTCTGCCATCATCCAAGTCCTACAGAAGGAGTATATGAAGGTAAGATTTTTATCCTTTAATATCACATTTTATTGTATTGAATGTTTGATAATATACTGTATTTCTTTCTTATTCCCTAATTACCATGATTGTAATATGCTGGGAATGTCCCCTTTGTTCTCATGCATGCTGGATTTTTCTGTAATTATTTTTTTTGTCCTTCATACATATTTGCCTTCAATAACCTCCCCAGCATGCTCTCCTGCCCTATATTCACCTCATGTAGTCACTTAACAATGTATTTTATCAGCTCCATAGTAGTGCTTTACCCCAAACACCCCCTAAAATGTTTTTTTTTGTGGTGTCCCCAAATCATTTTTATTAACCCTCCCTCCCCCCAACTGCTAAGTCAGCTGATCCCAATTCTCTATCTATCCTCAATCCTCTATCTGCTGACTTTGCCAAACCCATACACACTATATCAATCTCTTTTGTGGTCATATGTATGGATGAATTACCCAAAGCATGTAGTGCAAGGGCCTGCCTGTATACTTTCAAATGGTACTGTTGAAAGTTTTTGTATCCTATTATTATCTTGATAGGTAATAGCAGAATGTCCAAATGTCCTCAAATGTGTACAGTGTGTATTTATATCTTTGTATTATGACACTTCTTACCTGTCCAGTGGGCTGCCAATAGTGTAACTAAGGAGGGGCTGTTCCAAGTAATAACCTGTATTTAGGCATTCATCTCTCAATGAAGTGGAGAGGGTTACCTGTCCAAGATTCCCCCCCCCCCTATAATGTTAGAAATGGCCCATGAGAGGGGGGGAGGGGGAATATGATAGGTGTACCTTATACTTTGGTGTTGTAAAATTCTCCTTAATAAATGTTATCTGGATGTTGGCCAAGAATGTTTGTGTCTAATCTGCTTGCCATGTTTATGTGCAAAAATACTAATTTTTTTTTGTTTTCCTCAACAGTTTCCTTCCACGCCACAGGAATGGCAGACTGTGGCCTCCCACCTTGCCCAGCGGTGGGACTTTCCTAACTGCGGAGGGGCAATTGATGGGAAACACATCCACATCGTCCCACCACCCAACTTGGGGTCATACTATTTCAACTATAAGGGGTTCAATAGTATTGTGATGTTGGCAGTGGTGTTGGCTAATTATGACTTCTTGTATGTGGACGTGGGGAAGAATGGCCGGATGTCCGATGGTGGAGTCATCACCCAGACGGAGTTTTACAGGCGTCTCCAGAATGGCAGCTTGGACTTGCCACCTCCAGAAGACAATGTGGAAGGACTCCCATTCGTCTTCGTTGCGGATGAAGCATTTGCGCTGGGGGACCATCTTATGCGGCCATTCCCGATGAGGACCCTCACCCCGGAACAGAGGGTTTTTAATTACCGGCTGGCCAGAGCCAGAAGAGTGGTGGAGAACACATTTGGAATCATGGCCAGCCGGTTCCGCCTATTTCTGACACCCATTCATATGGCAGAGTATAAACTTAATCATATAATCCTGGTGTGCTGTGTTCTACATAACTTTTTACGCCAACATTTTGCCAACTATGCTGGCTCGGTTGGGCCTGAGGCAGGAATTCTACATGATACAACCCTGACGGCGCTTGAAAGTGGCCGTCCTGGCTTGCCCTCCCTGAGTGCCCATGATGTCCGGTTAAGATACCTTGAGTTCTTTGCAGGTAGGGGGGTCATCAAAATGCCAGACAATTTGTGAAGCCTTTATTAAATAAAAAAAAAGCTAATCTTTGTTGACATTTACTGCTTTTGTTTGTTTTAGCTGACCCTGACAGCAATGTGGAGAGTCCTGAAAATGGCGTGATTGTGTAACCTTTTCTACAAAGCACTATTGGGTGTTATTTACTAAAGGCGTAGACACTTTGCACTACAAGTGCACTTGAAACTGCACTGAAACTGCACTTGTAGTGCAAAGAGGATTTGCCCTTAGGAAATAACCCCCATTTTCACAGAAAACAGCAATTACATCACCACAAAAGTGTTGTAGCGTTGAGACAATAATCCACACATTCTTGATTAACAATCTTTTTAATACCTGCACAATCACATGTGCATTTAGAAAAGGTTTTTAAAACAAACCAACATGTTTGTTGTATAACAATTTTTGGGGTGGCATTATCAAAAATAGAAATGTCCATTTAAGATAAAACAGGCATGTGTAAAACCAACAAGAAAGACGAAAATCTTGAACTTACAAAGTTCACATATGGTAAAACTTGAAGGCAATATCAGACATGAGTATTTAGGAACTGTGTTTGATATTGAGTTCAGATGGGGTGAAGTCACCCCTTGAAAAGCCAAATTTGGAAGATGCACACCAATTTACGAATGTCAACATGTGCTAGCTGCCATCACGGGGGATCAAGGGACGTGTTTTGAGGGAGCAACCCCTTCCTCACAGCTACTTTATTATTGAGGAAGGGGTTGCACCCCCAAAACGCTCCCATTGATCTCCCGTGATGGCAGATAGCACATGTTGGCACACTGTGTGCATCCTCCAAAATTTGGCTTTTCTAAACATTGCTAAAACATTTTTAAGATTGTAGCACACAAAAAAACAAAGTGATTTTGTGGGGTTTTAAATTCGCCCCAAAACATCAATGATGTTATTATTTTTTTGAATAACATCATTGATTTTTTTCTTGAGGTTTTCCAATTCTAAATTACACCCCATGATCTCCCCGATCAGGATCTGGGCACTTTCTGATGTGAAAGGATCTCGATCCACAACATCACGATCACCTAAAAATAGAGAAACCAAACAAAAACAGGTATCAAAAATCTGCCGGCATCCATCTCTTACCTGAGCCTGTGGTCGCAGACACTCACCTGTTGTGGTGTCAATTTCCACCACATCTTCTTCCTCCTGCTCAGCTTGGGTTGGGGGTATTTCCCCTTCTTCCAGAGGTGGGGGGTCTCTGGTCTCCTCGGATGAGGGGTGTCCTCCGAGTCTTTTCTCCCCTATGTAAAACAAAAATGGTATAATTAGCACACAGATATTTGATGGCCGAAATATAAAGATGAAACATTGCTTGGAAGTGGTGTACAATTGTCTATTTGGGCAGAGTTCCAACATGTAGCATTTTTATTGTCCTTTGTCAAGCTTCAATACTTTACCTGTCTTGTACAAGCTTCACAGATGGAGACACCCCTATAGTATACACTGGAGCACCTGTGTGGGCCCCCTAATAAAAAGGGTGTTCTTGTGTCCCACACTAGTGCTCCAGCGTCCAGATGTGAAAACAGCTGCTGAGTGTCCTCTCCTTACACAGAATCTAGTTTGCATTTCATTCTAGTAACAAACCCATTTACACAACCAAATATTTTTCATACAAGTAGGCCCTAAAAAATGTGGGCAAATGCATATGGCCTAAACAATGGTGTTTTACAGGCCGAAAGAAAAATGTTTGATACGAACGAATAATGGGCCCATGAACATTAAAGTTGCCATTTTAAACTGTACAATACTTAAGAAAAGCATATGGAGCAGCACAAACATAATAAAGACAAAAAGAATAGGAACACAGCACAACTACTTACTTTTTTGCAGCACTCTCCGGATCTTTCGGTACTGCTCGGGCTCTCTTAATTTCAGGTCCGACCACCGCTTCCTGAGCTGATCTTTCGATCGAAGTAGCCCGAAATTCCGGTGCAGACTCTTGACCACTTTCGCCATGATCTTGGCCTTTCTGATATTGGGGTTTGGGGTAAGGACCATACTTTCCATCATAGTCGGCCTTCTTCAGGATGTCCACCATCTCCAACATCTCACCAAAGGACATATTTGTGGCCTTAGATCGTCTCCTTCTGGATCGGGACGTTTCCGGATCCGGGCTTTCCTCCTGTTCGTTGCTATAATTAGCACACACCTGCTCTGACTCCGCCATGTGCTCTTCACCCACTGCGCCGAATGAAAAGGGGCGGGGAATAGACTAGAAAGAACGTCAGGGGTGGGCGGAGTTACACGCATGCGCAGTGTGTATAAAGCGCAACACGCGTGCATATTACGTACGATCTGTGAGCAGAGGAAGGAGCATTGGAGGCGCCGATCGTAATAACGAAGGTAAGAGACAAACTTGGGCCTATACTGCTTCTACATTGAGGCCTATATTGTAACAAGATTAGGAGAGTTTTTGCTGACATTAGGGTTTGTCTTGTGTTGTGTCTTGCAGTTAAAATGGATATCTTGAATGATACAGATTTCATGGCAATATTCATTGACATGTTCAGGGAGCTGCCTTGTCTGTGGGAGATCAACCACCCACATTATAGGAACCAAACAAAGAGGAAGGCAGCGCTGGATCAATTGTTGGAAATTGTGAAGCAGGTGATCCCCACGGCAGACATCACATATTTGAGGATCCTAATTGGTGGCCTGAGGAGCACATATGTAAGGGAGCGCCAGAAAGTCCAGGATTCGCAGGAATCCAGAGCAGCAGATGACATCTATGTCCCCAGGATGTGGTACTATGACAGGCTGCATTTTCTGGCAGGCCAGACTGAACCCAGGTCATCACTCTCCAGTCTTCCTTCCACGCTTCCTTCCCCCCCAGCTGAGGCTTCTGACGCCCAACCTGGGCCTTCCAGGCAACAACATGTGGAGGAGACCAGATTGAGCCAGGTATAGCATTCCTCTAAATATTTCAGGTTGTCCAATCAATGATGTTAACTAGATGTTAGTTTGGAGTACTAATTTAGGATTGTGATTGATGATGCAAAACATTAAACCATGTCCCTTTTTCATACACAGGGAAGTCTCAGCCAGGAGGTGGCTGGGCCGAGCAGGCTGCCTGATATGCCGGTCCCTTCCATCCACCTGCAAAGAAAAAGTGGCAGGAAGAGGAGTACCCTAGAGGAGGCTGCCATAGGCCTCTTTTGGAAGGCTACAGAGGCCCTGGGAGCACCACACACTGTGGAGGAGGACTTTGCTGGCATAATTGCCTGTAAAATGCAGCGGATGGAGGAGGGCCAACAACTCATGTGTGAGTCATTAATTTTGGAGGCTCTCAGTAGGGGGTTGAGGGCCCAAATAACATCTGATACCCACCTTTGTGACCTCCTACATGGTCCTCCTCCTCCTCCAGGTCCTCTTCCTCCTCCTCCTTCTCCTCCAGGTCCTACTAGTCCTCCTCCTCCTCCAGGTCCTACTCCTCCTCCTGCCACATCTCCAACAGCAGAGCCACAGCCAGGAAGGAAGCGTGGAAGGAAGACCAGAAAGTGATGGCCATGGGTTCAGTCTGGTCGGCCAAAAGATGCAGCCTCTTGTGGTACCAAAGCCTGGTGACACAGATGTCATCTGCTGCTTTGCGAATCTCTGGGACTTCTGGACCAGACTACACCTCCTTACATATGGACTCCTCAGGCCACCAATTTTGATGTTCAAGAATTGATGTCTGCCCTGGGGGTCCAAGGCTCCGCTAATTTCTCCTGTTTATCCAGCGTTGCCTCCCTCTTTGTTTGGTTCTGATCCCTTAATAAAGGATTTTTGGTTTCAATTCTACTTGCCTATGTGTGTTTTCCTTCAAAAAGGACAGTTTGTTTGTGAGGATTCAGGTACATTTCAAAAATACCATGTGAAATTAACAAGGGACACCAACACCAAACAATCTCCTTGAGATTAAATAATACAAGATATCAATGGTGTTGTGGTAACTTGACACACAAAACACACACAAAAATATTCTGGAGTAAAACTAAAAATAAAATAACACAAAGATCAGCCTTTGAAAAAATACAAACCTAAAATAAAAAATAAATCTGCCTTTAAAAAAAAAAAAAAAAAAACACAAACATATTTTTGTCAGATGTGACAAATCAAAATATATTAAGGGAATCCCGATAAATAATAAAGAAATAAGTTTGTGAGAAGTGTGTATGAATATGAGCAGCAAAACTACTTAATTCTTCTCACATTATAAAGAAGAAGAGAGTGCGCTGTATTAAAACATTTTTTACATTGCACCGTGACGAAAGTGCTGTATCCATTGCGAATGCTAAGTTTACCAGACCGAGCTGTTCCGTGTCGGAATTTCTTCCAAGCATGCGTGGCACTTTGTGCGTCGGAACAGGCCACACATGATCGGAATTGACGCGATCTGATTTTGTTGTCGGAAAATTTTATAGCCTGCTCTCAAACTTTGTGTGTCGGAAAATCCGATGGAAAATGTCCGATGGAGCCCACACACGGTCGGAATTTCCGACAACACGCTCCGATCGGACATTTTTCATCGGAAAATCCGACCGTGTGTACGGGGCATTAGTCTGCGCACTTTGCTCTTTTTGTCTGTTTGCCACTTGGAAATCTCTTGAGTCTCTTAGAAGTACTGTGTTAAGTGTGCTGGATTAGATTCTTCAGTGGTTCCTAAACCCTGAGTATTTGGACCACACTGTACATTCAAGCAATGTAGTTTGTCCCAGCCCAACTTATTTAGTGGAAGATAGAAATTGTTAGTGGGGACAGGGTTTTGACACTTGAGCATATGGTGACAGAAAATGTAATTTTATTTTGAAATTTTAAATATGTTAAATTTACATACATAAATTATTATTATAAGGCACTTTTTCTCTTGAGACCTCTCCTCCCCCTTGTGTAATGTGACAGGTAATCCTAAAGCTGGGTTACACACACATTTCCCCCTATACAGTGTAGACGGAAGAATCTTCAGCTGAAGTTATTGTATCCCGACAACCACAGCTGATGCCTGTCTGAATAACCTAACAATTACTGCTTCTGTTTGGGCAAAGTGATTGTTTAGCTGACAATTTTTATCCAAGCTCCTTCAATTGTTCAAAGGATGGTGTGTGGGTGTGTGTGTGTGGGGGGGGGAGGCGGCTGTTAGGGCCACTCACATAACAAATTTCATATAGTGTGTATGCAAGCTTTATTTTTTCCAGATTTGTTTTATACATTTTTAGTAGGTGATCTCTGAGGGATCAAGTTCTTTTGAGAAAAATGAGAATGTAGGGGTGTGGTATTTTTAATAAGTACTTTTTTGTATTTTTGTGAGTTCTGTAGCTAGCAGTGGGATGTAATCAGCCTAACTATACCTCTACAGTTGTGATCCTCTAACCATAGATTGTACTCTCTCTGCCACATGTTGTTTGAGCTTGCCCCAGAAGTGTACGCTAGAAAAGTATCATTCTGTGTTATGGGTGTTTGATAGCCTAGGCAATCAGTGGGCCTGTAGATCCTGGAGGCATGTTGGGATTATTATTAAATATCTGAGACACTTTGTTTTCTGTTTCTTCACTGCTAGGCTTTTGCCCTGTGAGGATGTCAGGCTAAGAAGTCTTCCCTATGCCTTGGGCCTAGCACATAGAAGGATTCAGTAACCTCATTAAACATATGCTGACAATCAGTATCCAGGATCAATACAAAAAGCACTGCATTGGTATACAAAGAAAGTTAGTACTGGTATTTGATTGCTTGAAGTCAATAGTAGCACTTTTTAAAAGCATGACAGCTTGCTTAAAGCGTAACTCCACTTTTGCTGAGAAAAAAAAACATTCCCCCTGGGTGATCTATGTACATTACAAGGATTATAACAACCTTTGTTGCAGAATTCTGCCTTTTGTTATTCTGAAGCAATCCCTGTGTTTTCCTCTGTGCTAAGTGGGTCTAATGGGAGTGGTTTCATAATTATCCATCAGCTGTGCAGCTGCACCGCAACAATGAGGAAATCTGCTGGGCCTGCATCCCTTTAGACGTGTTCCTACAGGGAGTATCTCACCAAAAATGCCATTTTTGTTGCAGGGAATGCCTGAAATCTGACTTGTATCTTAGGCGGACTTCTGGGAAAATTGGTGAGCCAATCACACAAGCAGATAATAATGTTTCTGGGGAGTGGTCAGTACACACTCTGTGTACAGAACAACTCTATGTAGCCATATTGTACTGCATTTATAAAAAATTACAGCGGCTGCAGATTGAAAAGGAAAGGTAATTTTGAATACCATTCACTTACAATATGACTTGTGTCTCAATTGTATATACTATATTATTTTTTCTTTATTTACTATTTTTTTCCCCATGAAAGTGGAGTTACCCTTTAAATAATTTAAAGATGAATGCTTTGATCTAGAAATCACTGTTCTGATCTTGAAATCACAGTTCTCAGTTTTGATTTAAATTGGATAGCAATTGTATATTTTTAAACAACTCTTTCAACGTTTTATGTTATTAAGATTGCTAAAATTGTGGCAAGGCTTTCACTTGGCCAGAAACATTAAGACTAGACACTTTACAAATTAGTTTTTAAGACAAAGCCAAATTTGCCTTGCATGATCTGAAACTAAAGTATTGTACATTATCCGTCTGGCTAATCCAGAATCCAACATTATTATTTAAAGCTTTTGGCAACAGACGGACGCTGGTAATCCAGTAGTACAGTCCAACCTTGTAAATTATTTAATCCTAGCTGCCCATGCTAAAATACAATATTTAAGCTGAAAGACTTTTCTTAAAGACCAATCCTGTTAGCAAAATGTATAGAAGGAAACCTGATCATAATATCCATTCACAAATTATGTTTGTTCTCTGATAAACTATGAGGCCTTCCAGAAACAGGTGTATTTATTTTGAGGTTATGTGACTATTTTATTGCACAAAGTTGGACTCCATGCAGTTCATTATGTGATGCTGGTAGGTAAACCTTGCTGCAGACAACACTGTAGGGGTTTACAGTGTGTAAATGAGGGGGAAGTGGAAAATCCCTAAACTTTCTTAAGCAGCTCATAGATTATGCAATCTTCTTTTCTTCCACTACAGGTGGAAGTAAAGAAAATGGCTTGATTGCTCCATCAATACAGTTAGTGTTGCTGGGGGAATCCCTTCCCCAGTGCAATTGTGTTCTGCCTACAGGGAACCTTCCCTGCTGGCAGAACACAACGATCACTGCCGACGGCTATAGCTACTACTAATGGATATACCTATTACTGATGGTGCCCACTGACGATGAATAAAAGGACACAAACAAAATGCAGAATAACTATATTAGTAGAAGTCAGTCTTAATATACAAGAGCAGGTTAATGCTAATGAATAACAAAACTGAGTACAAAAGCAGCATCACATACGGTCTGGGAAATAGGCCAAACATGAAGGCTAACATCCAGGTTTAAGGACACCACAATATTCTCAGCAACTTTGACTAGCAGTGACTCACACAGTAAATAAAGCAAAAATGCTTTAGAATTTTTTCTGTGCTGCAGTAGTAGCACAGATGTTTGGCTTGCATGGGTTTTGTCTGATCTTTGCCTCCATGGGTGTGTTGTCATGGCATGGATACATAAACATTTTTATAATTCATGAAATAATCAAGGAGATGTCAGACCAGAGTGCCCCCCCAGGGGAAAAGTTGATTACATCATTCTCACAGGTGGGAGGGGGGGGGATTAGTATACAAACTCTTATGGATAAAGAAAAGACATGAACAATGATGCCACTTTTCTCAACCCCAACAGACAATAGTGAAACTGGTGTTTTGAAATCAGGAGATCAAGGAAGAACTATGGTAAACAGCCCCCTTGTGTCAAAGGTTAAGACGTCTCTTCAGTAAGACCCTAGTCACAAGTTAATTATACACCAGAAGGACACCAGTCACAAGTTGAACCAAGAATATATATTTATATATTAAGTTACTATGTTGCTATATGTAAGAATCAATGCATACTGGAGTCATCCACATATTGGAAAAGGACTTGACACCAGTCTTTTATGGTTAAAAGGTTGTGTTGTTTGATTCCATAAATCTCTGTCAATCTCAATATTTTTGGTTAGGTATAAATTTCTTATAGCCAGCAAGGTACGCGAGATGGGGACATCGAATGACGGCAAACAAATCACCATATTATATTAACATGCAACATATTAAAATATATTTCATAATAATAGACACCTTTATTCTGATTACACATTTCCACATGAGGAGGGGGAGGTAACAATTCAACAATGGCATTGCACCTTACAAAAGCAGAAACACACATGATTCAAGGGACCACACACCCACACGCTGATACACGGTGTGGAGGACCACACATCCACACGAAGCTTGCTGATAACTGGACCCCTCCATATCTCGTTGGATTTTGCTGTGGGAACTATGAAAATACTTGGAATTATTTGGACATCTTCACATTTTAAACAGTGGTGAGATACAGACCTTACAGATATCAATTAACCCCTTTTCTCCCAAAATTGTAGGGATTGTATGTTATCATTTATGTTTTTACCTTCTCATGTACAATGTGTAGAGCAGTTTACTAATTAATAATTGTCCCGTATTATCTGTTTATGATGTGTGTTGAAGCCGTGTCTGGGTGAAATGTAGTATAAACCTGTATTGCAACTACCGGTAATTTGGTTATTGTGGTCCCAGGGAAATTGTCTATTGTCCACTCTAATTTGGCAGCTCCTTTGAAGTTAGAACTTATTTCAAATTTGGTAATATCTATCTGTTGGCTCTTCAGGATATACAGTATTTCTGTCTTTCTTCTGGCTGGAGAAATTCAGAAAGTTGTCTTATGAACAACAAGAGATATTATTTTTAATAGTTTAAGACATGGTTAAACACCCCCTTTTATAGTTGGTTGGGGCTGTCCCAGGGTTACTTCTACATTTTAAGAGAAATTATTTTATTGCCATGTTGATGTCTTTGATTATGTGTATGAAATATTAATCACCAGAAATTCCGGTTTTGTATGAAGTTGTATAATTATACTTGTATATAAATAAAATTATTTACTTATTAATTTAATTGGGAGATATTTATACATTGGTAACAATTCCCCATAGATTAACGAACTCAGGAAATTATTGTGGTATACTACTGATTGTCTGAACAAAATTCATACTTTATTAAGTTATTTATTAATTGGCGTAATTGGCTGGAGGCACTGCAAATCCACTGTACCTATATTCAGACACTACCCTTTTATTTATCATTTGCCAAAACACATTTTTTATTTAAAATTCCCCATATTGATTATCATTAAAATTACATATCACACATTCACAACAGTGTCTACCAGAGACACATGCTATACTGTTGCATCACTCACTGGTGTGTATATTAATGGACAATCAACATCACTAAAGAAAATAATATTGCACAACATTTGGTGGCCCTTAGGAGCATACACAGAAAACTGCAGACTTGACAAAGAGAAGTGATTTAAAAAAAATTGTATAATACTGTACATTGTAGCTTTACCACTCACTATTTGCTGTTGACAAACCCAATAGGGTTAATTTATGAAATGCAAATAGGTTGTTCACTTTGCAAAGGAATTTACTCTTTTCTTTGTGAATAAGGTGAAGCCCTGATGACTTCCATCTAATCATGTGAAAGCAAAAATCTTTTTTTGTTTTTTGTTTTTTTATTTTCCTTATACATGATTTGGTATACTTTATATAGTGAATGTTCACCACATTTACTAAGCGAAGGGACATTCCCTTGCAAAGTGAGCAGCCTATTTGACTTTAGCATATGTGACGAATCCAGACACCCTAACTGGGTATCTCCACCAAGAAGCTGCTTCCCAAAGCTCTAGAACACGAGACCAGTGAATCTGGCTATAGTCACCCAAAGAACTAGACAACACCAGTTTTGGAGTACACAGAGATATACACTCAGAGGACAATCCTGCCTTCTTTGCACAATGACACAGGGCGTGTCACGTACCTAGTAGATGAGCCCGATATGCAGAGGAATGCCCCTCTTATGCCTCTGACTTGAGGCCCCTGATAGAGCAGACAGGAGTCGCAAGAGTGCAGAGTAGCACGAGTGTCTGGCAGAATCACCAGCAGGGAGACAGTTCTGAATGGCAATGAGCAGGGTAGTCAGCAGAATGAAGAGCTGGGAATGGCAGACTAGGCTGGAGACTGGTGCAGGCTTGTGTTTGGGTGCCACACACAGGGATGCAGAGGTGAGCAGGCAGAGAGGAGGCTCCAATAGGGCTGGAATGCAGGAAGGTCAGGCAAGCCGGGTCATACACAGACAGGTTATACTGGAACAAATGCAGAGGCAGGAGCAGGGTCATTGAACAAGCCATGTCAGTATCTGGCGGGCAACAGAGGAGAAGGCAGGTGCAAGGTCAAAGACAAGCCAGGATCAGATGCAGGCGGACAGCAGGGGTAGTCTGAGGAAAGCCGGATAAATACAGGAGCATATGCAGAGTCGCAAGTATCACAATGTTTCTGTGTGTCAGCCTGGTTTAAATAGCCCATTTGGAGCCAGGAATTGCACGTGCGCACTCGCGCATGCGCATTGGCACCTGAAATCATGCATAAGCTTGCACAGATCTGCTTCTGGCAAGACCTTCCTGACAGGCTGGAGTAAACTTTACCTCCACCAGTAGCATGACACAGGTGTATTTAACTTTCCAATAGTAGACTGTCTTTGGGAGGGGCTGCTGGAGAAATCCCCCCCTCCCCTCGCAAGGAGAAAAAAAGCCGATCACTGACTTCTGTACAAGGGACATCGGTCCTGAAGAGGAAGAGATAGGTTTGCCACATCATCCCTTTAATCCAGGACACATGTTAATTACACAGGTTTTGAGGCTGATTTAATGCAGATAAGGCACCAAGTAAGTTTAATTACCACCTTATTTAGCCACAGAACCTGTGTAATTAATGTGTGTCCTGGATTAAAGGGATGATGTGGCAACCCTAGGAAGAGGTGAAGCCACCTCATCTGTGCCCACCAGTACTGCCTGCCAGTGCCCACATGCCATGAATCAGTGCCCACCAGTGCATAAAAGTGCCAGCAATCAGTGCCACCTATCAATGCCCATGAGTGCCACCTATCAATGCCCACCAGTGGTGCCAATCAGTGCCTCATCAGTGGCACCTAGCAGTGCTGCCTATCAGTGTCACCTACCAGTGCCCATCGCTGCCACCCATCAGTGCCACCCAGTGCCCATCAGTGCCAGCTATTGGTGTCACCTATCAGTGCCACCTATTAGTGCCCTTCAGTGCTGCCCATCAGTACCACCCATCAGTGCTACCTTTCAGTTCCCACCAATGCCACCTATCAGTGCCCACCAGCGCCACCTCATCAGTGCCCACCAGTGCTGCCTCATCAGTGCCCATCAATGCAGCCTATCAGTGCCCATCAGGGTAGCCTATCAGTGCCCATCAATGTAGCCTCATCAGCATACATCAATGAAGGAGACAAATTACCTGTTTGCAAAATTTATTAAGAAAATATATATATATATAATTTGGTCTTTAATTTTTTTAACAAAAAAATAAAAAATATGATTTTTATAACAGCTTACCTGTAAAATCCTTTTCTTGGAGTACATCACGGGGCACAGAGCCATAGTAGTTACTATGTGGGTTAAAGGCCACCTTTAGGTGATGGACACAGGCACACCCTAAGACAAGAAGTCCACACCCTATATAACCCCTCCCACTACTGGGAGTACCTCAGTTTTTGTAGTAAAGTAATATACGTGTATTAGAAGAGGGGAGGTACCTCTCTGTCCCGTGATGTACTCCAAGAAAAAGATTTTACAGGTAAGCTGTTATTAAAATCCTATTTTCTTTATTGTACATCACGGGACACAGAGCCATAGTAGTTACTATGTGGGATGTCCCAGAGCAATGCCAACTGAGAGGAGAGAGACACAACAAAAGTAGGGCACCATGAGACTAGAGGACTTATACTGCCGCCTGCAGCACACTACGCCCAAAGGGGATATCCTCATGCCTTTTTACATCCACCTGATAGAATCTGGTAAATGTATGGACTGAAGACCAAGTTTCAGCCTTGCAGATTTGTGCCATGGAAGCTTGGTGATGCACTGCCCAGGAAGCACTAACAGCCCTAGTGGAGTGCGCTTTGATTTGAGAGGGTGGAAGCTTCCTCTTCAAATCATAAGCTTGAACAATTACTTGCCGAATCCATTTAGAAATAGTAGATTTCGATGTTGCCTGTCCTCTTTTAGGACCTTCAGGTAACACAAACAAAACACCAGTTTTTTTAATATGAGCAGTCGCCTTCAAGTAGACTTTGACTGCTCTCACCACATCCAGAGAATGTAGTAACTTCTCTTCTGTAGAACAGGGTTCTGGAAAAAATGAAGGTAGAACAATATCCTTCATTTTTTTTGAAAACCTGACATAACCTTCGGTAGAAAGTTATGATGAGGACGCACAACTACTTTATCCTTGTGAATAATTAAATATGGCTCTTTACAAGAAAGAGCAGCCAACTTTGATACCCATCTTGCAGAAAATATGGCTACCAGAAAAGTTAGTTTCCTTGTCAAAAGGACAAAGGGAATATGCCTTATCTGCTCAAAAGGCTGTTTCTGCAATGCCAACAGAACTAAATTCAAGTCCCAAGGGTTCAGGGGTGACCTAACCAGAGGATTAAGCACTGTTACCCCTTGAATAAAGCTACGAAAGAAGGTGAAGCAAGTGGTCATTGAAATAACACAGATAAGGCCGAGACCTAGCCTTTGATAGTACTCAAGGCCAGCTTCATTTCTAACCCCATCTGCAGAAAGTCAAGGATTATATCCATTATATACTTCCTGTGGTGCCAACCCCTGTATTCACGCCATGAGACATATGCCTTCCAGACTCCATAATATATGATTCTGGAGGGCGGCTTCCTTGCATTAATCAAAGTAGATACCACTGAACCTGACAGCCCACGCTTCTTCAGAATGTGGGTCTCAATAGCCAAACCGTTAAATTCAGCATTTCTAAGGTAGGATGGAATACTGGACCTTGCAAGAGAAGGTCTGGACGTGGTTGTAGGGTCCATGGGTCCCTTACCACCATCTTTAAGATCTCTGCATACCAAGATCTTCTGGGCCATGCTGGGGCCACCAGAATTACCGACTTCTCTTCCTGCTTGACCATACAAAGAAGTCGTGGAAGCAGCATAATAGGAGGGAATGCATAAATCAGTGAGAACTGATTCCACGGGAACACCAAGGCATCTGTTCCGCATGCCAGCGGATCCCTTGTTCTTGACACAAAGTTGTTGATCTTTTTGTTGAACCTGGACGCAAACAGATCTATGTCTGGGATCCCCCATCTTTGCATATTGTCAGGAAGATATCGGGGTGAAGGGGCCATTCTTCCTGGAACAACTGCTGGCGACTCGAGTAGTCCGCCTGCCAATTTTCCTGGAATGAAGACTGCCAATAGACAAGGTACATTGTTTTCTGCCCAAGTTAGGATATGATTCACCTCTCTCTGGGTCGCACGATTTCTTGTGCCCCCTTGATGATTGATATAGGCCACTGCTGTGGCATTGTTGGATGGGATCCTGACAAGACAATTCCGAACCTGAATGTCTAGGCCCTCAGGGCTTTTTTTCAGCGGGAACGCGGGGCAACGCAGTTCCAGCACCTCCAGCACTGAATGTAGGTAATAGCATGGGGTGTGGGGTGTGCTGGAGGATCTATTGATGTTGGCTGCTGGGGGATCTATTGTCACTGGTGGGGATCTGATTTTGTGTGAGGGTCTATTGTTGCTGATAGGGAATCTATTGTTGCTGGGGGGGTCTTATGTTGCTGGAAGGGATCTACTGTTGAGGGAGAGGTCTACTTTTACTGGCCGCTGGAGGATCTATTGAGGCTGGCTGCTGGGAGATCTGTTGTTGCTGCTGGGGGGTTCTAATGTTGCTTGGGTGGATATTTTGTTACTGGGTGTGATATTTTATTGTTGGGGTGGAGTCCATTGTTGTTGGGGGAGTCTATTGTGTGGGGATCTATTGCTGGGATTCTATTGTTCCTGGCTGCAGGGGATCTATTTTACTGCTTTTCTTTTTATCATTAACATGTTCCATACAAATGATTTAGCACCACAAAATGATACTTGGTTCTGTATTCTCTAAAACTGGCAGTACTGGTAGGTGGGTAGTGGGTGGAATCAAGGGACGGTGGTCAGACTTGGGTAGGGACAGAGACAAGGGATGACTCAGACGGGGGGAGTTCCTGCACCTATTCTCCGAGAAAAAAAGCCCTGGTTGTTACCACCTTCCAGGTAACTGGTAGGAAGAATTTTCCCTAATGCAGATTCTTGGTTATCAACCACCAACTGAGGTCCTTGGAGACAGACACATTGGGAAACCTAGAGCTTGGACCTTCTTGTTCCAAGCCGATAGGATACTGTTTTGCAGCAGCCTTGAATAAAACTGAGCATAAGGAACGAAAGAAGCCACCATCTTTCCCAACAACCTCATACAAAGTCGAATAGAAGGATTCTTCTTTGCCATGACCACCTGAATCAGTTCCTTTATGGCACTGATCTTTGCCTGGGACAAGAACACCCTTTTCTGGGCTGTATCTATGATCAAACCCAAGTATTCTAATCTCCTTGATGGTTTTAATGAGGATTTCTCTAGGTTGAGAATTCCAGGTAGTTGACTGTGGTGATCATACTTTGGTCTAAGCGGGCTACCAACTGGTCTATCAAGAGCAGGTCATCTAGGTAAGCTATAATATACCTTGGGCCCTTAATCTGGCTAGTGGAGGGGCCAGGACCTTTGTAAACACTCGAGGTGCAGTAGCTAGACTGAAAGTAAGAGCTACTAACTGAAAATGAAGATTTTCTACCTCGAAACATAGATATTTCTGGTGAGCGGGAAAAATAGGCACATGGAGGTATGCATCCTTGATGTTGATTGACGCCAGAAGTTCTCCCCCTTGTAGGATGGAGACCACTGATCAGATTGACTCCATGCGAGAAGAGCAGATATTCATAAGCCTTTTTAGATCTTTGAGATCTAGAATGGGTCTGACGTCTCCATTTGGTTTTGGTACAGTGAAAATGTTTGAATAAAACCCTATTCCCTGCTCTTCCATGGGGACCACTGAGTTCACTTTTTGAGACAAAAGATGGTCCAATGCTTGAAAGAGAGACTTCTTTTTCTCTGGATCCCTGGGAACGTTTAATCTGAGAAAATGAGGAGATGGGGACTTTAGGAACTCTAGTTTGTACTCTAGAGTTATTGAGGAAGTCACCCATCTGTCTCGACACTCTTCCTGCCCGACCCTTGAGAACTACAGAAGTCTTCCCCCCACTCGAGCGAGCGGGGGCACCCCTTCATAAGGAGGCTTTAGTATTTTGTTTTGTAGGTTTCCTCCCCCAGGACTTTTGTCCCTGGGGTTCACCCTGAGGTTTACCTCTTAAACTTGATGGCAGAGGCAGTCTTGACTGCCTGGAGGCAGATGCCCCTGGCACTGGAGAAGGAGCTTGTTTAAATGAAATATGTTTACTCCTCTTCCTAACTGACAAAAGGGTACTTTTTCCACAAGAAATTCTTTGGATATATTTATCCAAATCATCCCCAAACAGCCGTTCACCGTGAAAAGGAAAACTAGCCAGGAGCTTTTTGCATGGCGCTTCGGCTGACCAATTTTTCAACCATAAGATTCTATGCATATGCACCAGCCCAAGCGTAAGACATCAGGACCTGAAGAATAGAATCTCTCATGGCGTCTATTGCAAAACATAACGCCGCTGGTAGCTCAGTTAAATCCTGGGCCTGCTGATCAGGAATAACTTTGAGCACCTGTTTAACCACCTCAATACAGGGCACGTACACCCCCTTCCTGCCCAAGCCATTTTTCAGTTTTCAGCGCTGTCGCACTTTGAATGACAATTGCGCGGTCATGTTACACTGCACCTTAATTAAATTTTTACCATTTTTTTCCCACAAATAGAGCTTTCTTTTGGTGGTATTTGATCACCTCTGCGTTTTTTATTTCTTGCGCTATAAACAAAAGAAGAGGGACAATTTTGAAAAAACACAATATTTTTTACTTTTTGCTATAATAAATATCCAATTTTTTTTTTTTTTTTAACAAATTTTTTCCTCAGTTTAGGCCGATACGTATTCTTCTACATATTTTTGGTAAAAAAAAATTGCGATAAGCGTATATTGATTGGTTTGCGCAAAAGTTATAGCGTCTACAAAATACGGGATAGATTTATAGCATTTTTATTATTTATTTATTTTTTACTAGTAATGGCGGCGATCTGCAATTTTTATTGTGACTGCGATATTGCGGCGGACACATCGGACACTTTTGACACATTTTTGGGACCATTCACATTTATACAGCGATCAATGCTATAAAATTGCATTGATTACTGTGTAAATGTGACTGGCAGGGAAGGGGTTAACACTAGGGGGCGCTCGAGGGGTTAATGTATTACCTAAGGAGGTGATTCTAACTGTGGGGGGAGGGGACTGACTGGGGGAGGTGACCGATCGCTGTCCCTATGTACAAGGGACACGCCATCGGTCTCCTCTCCTCTCTGACAGGACGTGGATCTGTGTTTACATGCACAGATCCACGCTCCTGCTGTGTTACCCGGCAATTGCGGGTGCCCGGCGGACATCGCGGCCGCCGGGCACGCGCACCGGGTCCCGAGTGACACGGCGGGCGCGCGCGCCCCCTAGTGGCTCGGGAAGGCGAGGACGTCATATGACGTCCTCCCAGAATAACAGAAGCCTCGTCCAGCCGTCATATGACGGTGGGCAGTGGCTTAGCGGTTAAACTGGTCTCTCAAGGATTGACATACACCATTTGCTGCCAGCGATTCGGCTGACCAATTTTTCAACCATAAGATTCTATGCATATGCACCAGCCCAAGCGTAAGACATGAGGCCTGAAAAATAGAATCTCTCATGGCGTCTATTGCAAAACATAACGCCGCTGGTAGCTCAGATAAATCCTGGGCCTGCTGATCAGGCATAACCTTGAGCACCTGTTTAAAATGGTCTCTCAAGGATTGACATACACCAATTGCTGCCAGCGCAGGCTGAGTCACTGAACCTGCCAGAGAAAAGGTGTTTTTTCATAGGAATTCCAATTTCTTATCCGTTGGATCCTTAAGCATTTGAGCATTGTCTACCGGACAAGTCAAACTTTTATTCACAGAGGATAAAGCAGCATCAATTGCTGGCATCTCCCACCTTTTAGTGAATTTTTCCTCCATAGGATAAAGTGTTGAAAACTTTTTAGGAGGAAAAAAATGCTTATCTGGGTGATCCCACTCAGAATACATAAGCTTTTCCAGCAATGAATGGACAGGAAAGGCATGCACAGCTTGAGGAGGCTTCAGCGAACCCAAACAAAAAATGGGCTTATCAAACGACTCAGTTAAGGGTAGCAAAAATGTGGAACGGACCATTTCAGTAAGAGATTGCAGCATCAATCTTTCAGATTGTGAAGCTGATCCTTCTGCATTTGACCCCCTCAGAAGTGGAGTCATCAGCCTCTTCATGGTCTCCTGAGGGAAATTCATCTTCTCCCTCTCCCAGTTCCTCAGTTTGAGGGTCCTGGGTAATGGAAGGGGATAATGGAAGGGGGTCGAGTTTGGTCCCACACTGGGATGCGATTAAAGCCGCTAACCTTTCAAACCCGACTTGGGTTCTCGGTCACCATGTGCCCCTACTAGACACAGGGTCACTTACATATAGGAGGGGCTGGGAGAGCAGGACAAGGAGTTTCCAGTGCTCTCCAAGGTAAGCTGGGTTCCACAAGCCCACGGCCCAAAGTGACTCCCGTCACAGCATATATATATCCCACTGAGAAAAAAGTGTTCTGTCATGGCTTTATCAGATTATTTTGATGTTTTGATGGGTATAACTAGCTTTAGGAAATAAATCTATATTTATCCATATATATTTATTTATACATTACATTTAATAATCCATTTGCATAAGGCAAGGCTCACACCTGAAGGAGATTCACCAATGTATCCTCCTGATATTCTGGTATTTAATCTGCTGGGTTTTTAAACTATTTTTCCTAATAAAAAAAATCCTCAACTGATTCCAGCCCAGAACACAGACACATTAATTGGTAGTACCAAATACACGCTTAAAGCGGAACTAAGAGGAGGAATACTCACCTTTCCTCCAATGGTCCCCATCCCTTGATGGCATCTTCCTCTGTGTGCTGGTTTTCAGCCATCTTCACTGATTGACACAGGGATAGGTCAGTTATGTGAATGTGCATTAGCTGGTCATCCTGGCACACAGGGATATTGCCAACTGCTGTAAGCTGAGCTGCGCATGTGCAGCTCACTTTACATGCTGGGTAGCACTGAGAGCAGACAGGTAGGTGTATTTTATTGCAGAAGGGACAAGGGCAAGGGAGAAGAACTCTCAATGAATAAGTGCTAGAAGTATGCACCCCACTATTACCAACCAAATACATTTACTCTACTAGCACCCAAGGAGGTGATTTATAAAATGGGGTAGAATTTGGCCCCATGAACACAGGTATATGAAAATACTTCAGTGCAGGCTGAATCTTTCTGCCAGCAGCTAGCAGAAAAACCCAGCTTACAAAAATGATCATTTGCATTCATCACTTAAATATTACACCCACAAGTGGCCATATGCGAGGGGGGCGCTAGGCCATCACCTTTGCATTGGAAAGGGGTACAAAAAAATGATGCTCAATCATGAAAACATGCTTCTACTCTTGGGTGATAGAGGGCCTTCGCTTAAAGCGGCCATGGATACTATTTCCAGATTTGGAGAATACTCTGGCCTCTCTGTAAATTTGTCCAAATTTGCCTGATTGCCCCTTTATAGCACTGTGGGTCCTTATATGTCATCCTTCTGCCGGTCCAAGTAAGAATCTTATTTAAATATATTTTCTTTTCTTTTTTTTTTTAACAATTAGAACATTAAGAGGGGGTAGGGTGAAAAGGGGCTCAATCATATTGGATTAGATGAGACCTTAAGAGGTGGGGAAAGGGTGGGGGGGGGACAGTAAGGGGAGGGTAGGAGGAGTCCTTTTTTGGTAGGTAGCGCAGTAATCTGCTCTGCCCACCTCTCCCATACCTTTGCCTTCCGTAATGAATACAGCAGGTATCTGGATACAAGTAAAATGTAAAATTTGCCCTTTTTTTTTTTAACCACTTCAGTGAGCTCACTTGAGAGGGTAATTTCAGCTTTGCAGTTCAATTTTTGTCCCTTCCCATTTTCACATCATTGTGGCATTTTCCATTCTTTTAAGCATTTATTTGGAAAATGTATTTACTTCATGTAAAAACTGCAAATTGACCACCTTTCCCCTATCTAGCTTCCCCCTCCCTCCATCTACTAACCCCCACCTCCTAACCACCCTCTGGTTTGTTTCAATCTTTCCCCAGTCTTCTTACCTCAGGGCCCTGTGCCTTCCAGCATCTTCCGCCAATATTTTACCAAGGTTTTATATATTTTCCACACACCCCAAATACTATTATATTTTTTTTTTGATCTTTGTCCCTGCTGCTTGTGAATTCCATTTTACTGTAGTAATCTATTTGTTTAAACCAGTATTTTATATCTGGTTTTTCGCTGTTCAACCATTTTTTTGGGTTCCAGTGGCGCAATCGGTAAGTGCGTGGTACTTATATTGAAGTAAAAATCGTCCTAATAGAAACAGTTTTGGCTAAAAAAAAAATCAATTCAATTCCATTCCAACTCTATCGATAATACATCAAATTAAAATTATTTTATTTACTAAATATATCCCCATGTGAAAGTGTCCAGGGGATTGCAAAGTTCCTCCTTTTAAAATAAAGTTCCTCCTTTTAAAATACACAATGATCAATGTGCAAACAAAATGTTCACATATACAGTATAATTGATTCACATTCCTCTGTGTACACGTCAAACAAACAAAATACTAAAAACAACTGTGTCCTTTACAACTCCAATGATCTTCCAAATTTCACCATTCCACACACTCTTGTATTATTCATGGCCACCACCAACGCTCAACCAATGTCCTCACCTGTAGGTTTTTACCGATATATTACTACAGGTCGAACACTGTTAATGCAAGGGTCCCTTGGATCAAGTTTGAGTCAGGTCCTATATACCCTTATCAGCCCTCAAAATTCCACTCACCTGCTCGCATTTGGCAAGTGGAAATTAGCTGATGATGAGTGTGGAGCAGGGGTGCACTGGACCGACAGTTTCCTGGCTGATTGCTTTTGGCAGAAGTGGTGTGGCCTTTTTTTACAGGGCATCACAGCGCCTGGGGGTCAGTTGCCTCCCTTTCCACTGGGCCGCTATTATGCCCTGTAAAAAAGGCCACGCTGCTTCTGCCAGAAATGATCAGCCAAGAAACTGTCAGGAGGAGAGCCGGCTGGATCACATAGGGCGGGGATCTCCCACTGTGACACAGCTTAAATATTAAATGCCAGCTGCTGTCAAAATCCTGCCTCCTGGACTGGCTCCTGGACTGACTGATATGATAGACAGCACACTGGCCCAATGCTGGTCCAGCAGGTGGGACTTTGTTTGACAGCAGCTGGCATTTCATCTCCAAGCTGTGTTACAGCAGGAGATTCCCGCTCTTTTTGATCCAGCCGGCATTCCTCCCGATTCCTCCCTGTGATCCCTGCTGCATTGATGGGCACTGGTGAAGCTGCCCCTTTGGGCACTAATGAGGCTGCAATTATGGGCACTAATAAGGCTGCATTGATGGGCACTGATGAGGCTGCACTGATGGGCTCTAATGAGGCTACACTGATAAGGCAGCACTGATATATTGCACTGATGGGGCTGCACTGATGGCCACTGATGAGGTGGCAATGATAAGCTGCACTGATGGCCACTGATAGGTTGCACTGATGGGCACCAATGGCCACTGATGATGCTGCACTGATATGCTTCACTGATGGGGTGGTGCTGATGGCCACTGATGAGACTGCTTTGATGGGCACTGATAGGCAGAACTGATCAGGTGGCACTGATGGCCACTGATGAGGCTGCAATGACAGGCACTGATAAGGCTTCACCGATAAGGCAGCACTGATATGCTACACTGATGGGCACTGATGAGGCTGCACCAATGGGCACTGATTGGCCTTTAACCAATACTATTTGTATCATAACCTGCCCTTATTTGATTTTTATGTTTCTGCCTGATGATGGAGCCAGTGCCAAGCTGAGACCTGGACCAATGCTGACAACAGGAGATGAGAAGGGCATGTACTGTGGTTGCTATGATGACGCATTATGGAGGCGTGCCCTACGTTTTCAAATCCAGCCCACTACATAACAAGCAACAAGCTGTATTTTATAGTGAACAAATGGTTGCCTCCCCCACACACCTTAAGGGGACTGACTCAGGTAGGAATATGTGGGAATTTTGGGCCTTTAGATGTGCCTCCATCCCTGGTTCAAGTGTAAGAGAAAGGGAATATGGGACTTTAAATGAGGCTATTGATTTGTGGAGGTAAAATGGTTTAAAAATATATTTAATTGGCATATTGAATGTGACAATACATAACAACAATGCACATAGTAAAAACGATTACATATATGCACCCACATGGTGTGGACCTCATGGGTAAATGGACATATACATATCGATTAAACGGCATATAATAATGACGAGACATTGGTAAGATAAATAAATAATTGCAAATTCATATATATATATATATATATATATATATATATATATATATATATATATATATATATATATATATACACGTCATCTAAATGGCACTATGCAGTGTGGTAATGATAAAAAAGAGGATATGGTTGTAATTGGTTGTAGATCAGTCTAAATTGGTTCCTATTAACAGGCATATGGATGCATCCTGAAAGAAGACGCATTTCATGTGTGAACTTCCTCAGGGGCAGATGCACAAATTTAGTCTACAATAAACAAGATGGAGTTATTCTAGTATAGCACTAAACATAACAGGAAAAAGCAATTGCCAATCCTGATTACTTACATGGAATGGAATGCAGTGGTATGTAGTGGAAATGGGGCCAGGACCAGAGGGTTTGTCTGTCCCGGGAGCTGAGGTATTTTGAAGCCGCGTGCAAGCAAGGCGCACAACAGAATACTGATAACAATGAGGACAGGAACACTGATTCCTCTCTGGATGATACACTGGAGTTTCAGGATGCTATAGCTGCATTCCCCACGAACAACCAGCCTGTTATGGACTCTAAAAATAAAGGACATGTTAATGTCACTTAGAAGTGCAATCCACACAGACATGCTTCAGCTCATGAAACAATGCAAATCAGAGGTGGCTGAGGTTAGTGACAGAGTGACCCATATTGAAAATAAAATGGGGGAATTTACTGAAACCTTCAACAGTATGGTTGATGCTCACAATGAACATGAAGATGACATAGCCTGGCTTAAAACAAAGGTCGCCGACCTCGAAGACCGTTCCAGAAGGAACAATATTAAAATAAGAGGTATTCCTGAAACAATCAAACCTCCTGATTTAATGGCTTATTAAACCAATATCATGAAATAAACCCTTCCTGATTTACCTTTGGAGGAACTGGTCATAGACATTATACACAGACTTCCAAAACCGCAACATATTCCTGCCAAACTTCCTAGAGATACGATCACTAGCATCCATTACTACAGGGTCAAAGAAAAATTAATGTACACCACAAGGTATGCTGATAACCTCCCTGACTGCATGCAAGGGCTGTCATTCTTCACTGATCTACAGTATCTGCTCATACTATGCATAGAAGACTCGACCTTGCAACCATAACAAAATAACTCAGAAACCACAACATACCATACCGTTGGAATTACCCAGCTACCTTTATAATTACCAAAGGGGATTGTGAATTCCGCATAAATACAATAGAAGAAGGTCTAAGGCTGCTGGGTAAATAGAGAATCATCAGCCAAGAACCAGAGGAGCCCAAAGCCGCACAGGATTATCCTCTATCACCCAATACTTGATTACATTTCATTTTCTGCAGTTAATGCCCTTCATTATGGTTCCAATTAACTGATCCGGAAGATCCATCTGGCCTCCAATCGGTTACTATGAACCCCAGAATCTGCAGGACACCCACCTGCTCAGATTTCTGAGAAATCACAATATTTTGAAGGGTCTGGTATGGAATTTAGGGGGAACCCCATGTCATTTTTTTTTAAATATTGGCCGTGGATCCCCTTAATATCCATACCAGACCTGAAGGGCCTGGTATGGAATTTAGGGGGACGCCCACGTCATTTTTTTTTTTTAATTTTGGTTCGGGGTTTCCCTGTGGGGAATTCCCATGCCGTTTTTATCAATGAACTTCTATGTGTATTGTCGGCAATGCAATAGCCGCGGGTAGTTTTAAATGGGTTTTTTCCTTCGAAATGTCATTTTGCTGTCAGACTGTTCTAAACACGGGAAACATGCACCCCTTTACAGGCATACTATAGACACCCCCCAGGTACGAAATTTAAAGGGATATTACACTTTTATTGTTTGACTTTAAGCATTATTAAAATCACTGCTCCTGAAAAAACGGCCGTTTTTAAAACTTTTTTTTGCATTGATCCATGTCCCCTGGGGCAGGACCCGGGTCCCCAAACACTTTTTATGACAATAACTTGCATATAAGCCTTTAAAATTAGCACTTTTGATTTCCCCCATAGACTTTTAAAGGGTGTTCTGCGGCATTTGAATTTGCCGCGAACACCCCAAATTGTTCGCTGTTCGGCAAACTTGCGAACAGCTAATGTTCGAGTCGAACATGAGTTCGACTTGAACTCGAAGCTCATCCCTACTTAACAACCACAAGCAACAAATTAGCTGAGGCTCGAAACAATCTTTGTACCTTACTCATGGCCCAACACTTGCGCAACATCCATAAATTAAAGGCCCATTTCTATGCACATGGTAATAAAGCAGGGAAACTCCTGGCTAATCAGGTTAAATATAAAATATTTAAACAAAGAATCCCATATTTATTATAACCAAAAAATGGATCTAAACTAACTAACCCCAAAGAAATAGCTGATGCTTTCAGTAGTTACTATGAAAGCTTATATAATTTGAAAGAAGACAAAACTATACCTCAACCGACTCCAGAATTAATAGATCAATTCCTTAATGACATTTCTTTGCTACTATACAACCAATGGATCGGGATATGTTAAACGCCCCATTTTCTATTTCAGAAATACAAAAGACTATAGCTAGTCTGCCAGCTAATAAATCACCTGGTCCTGATGGTTAGTCCTCGGAGTACTATCAGAAATCCACAGACATCCTATCGCCAATACTGCAAAGAGTTTTCAATGCTGCTGCCTCCTCGGCCTCGTTTCCACCCGAAATGCTACAAGCAACAGTGATTACACTGCCCAAACCAGGGAAGGAGCCGGACAAAGCACAACATTTCAGACCCATATCACTTTTAAACGTGGATCTAAAAGTGTATGCCAAGCTTTTGGCAAATAGGATAGCACAACTACTACCTTCATTGTTTAAACCCGACCAGGTTCGTGACAGGTAGGCAAGTTACGGATGCCACAAGGAGGATATTGAACTTAATACACTCGCATCCGGTGACAGACAGCCTTCGGTTCTCCTGTCGCTAGATGCCGAGAAAGCAGGCATACATTTGGGGTTACCTCTATAAGGTCCTTTCGAGGTTTGGTTTCTCCGGTCAAATCCTTTCTGCTATAACAGCTCTATATTCGAAACCCTTGGCGCATGTGTTTGCTGAGGGCTTATTCTCCGAACAATTTAACATCTCCAATGGGAGAAGACAGGGGTGCTCTCTTATCTCCCCTGATTTTTGCCCTCATGATGGAGCCTCTGGCAGAGAGAATTAGAACCCATCCTCAGATTGAAGGAATTTGTCTGGGCAAAGAAAAGCACACTATAACCTTATTTGCAGATGATACAAATCCGTCTCAGTCCCTGAAAGCAGTGCATGAGGTATTAAATATGTTTAACGGCGTTTCATATTATAAGATTAATGATTCCAAGTCTAGTATATTAAACATAGCAGTAAACCCAGAAGTAAAGGCTCAAATCCAACAACTACCCTGTTTCCCCGAAAATAAGACCTAGCGTGATTGTCGGTAATGGCTGCAATATAAGCCCTACCCCCCAAATAAGCCCTAGTTAAAGTCCTTGTAGGTCTTATTTTCAGGGTAGGGCTTAATTTCGGGGAAACAGGGTAGGGCTTATTTGGGGGGTAGGGCTTATATTGCAGCCATCACCGATGATCACGCTAGGTCTTATTTTCAGGGAAACAGGGTACTACCATACACACGGATTGAAGGAAACATCCTATACTTTGTGGTGGTAATGACGAATCCTCTCTCACAACTCTATAAACATAACTTTGAACCTCTGATTATGAGTTTCGAGAAAGAAATAAATAGACTTAAGAAACACTATCTCTCATGGTCAGGAAGATTAGTTGCATATAAGATGCTTCTACTCCCCAAACGCCTCAATCTTTGTAGAGCGCTCCCGATCCAATTACCCGTTTGCTTTTATTACAACATGCAACACTCTCTATCCAGATTTATTTGGGAAGGTAAGAGGGCGAGGACAACACATAACATTCTCATCAAACATAGGAAAATAGGGGCTATGGGAGTCCCAGACATAAGAGATTATCACATAGCAGCTATACTGGACCAACTCAAATTTTGAACTGAAACACTGGCGTGATATGGAACAGGCCAAAGTAGAACAAGGAGACATAAGTAATCTCATGCTTTCCACAGCCATAGCCAATCCGAAACAACTTAACCAACATCCAACCATTGGGACCACATTACAAGCATGGAAATACTTTAACCGCCATAAAAACACCCATATTAAGCATAAAAAAATCCCTATCCCAATAACAGCACTATCATTCCTCACCACTGACCTGAAACAAGAACAATGGAGGAGTCATGACATTCAGTATATACACAATCTGGTAGATCAAGAACGATTAAAATCGTTCTCAGAATTAAATTCCACCAATTCACTACCTAAAACGGAATTTATTACTTATGCAAGAATATCTAGTATACTGAGCTCCACCAATACATATTACTTTTCACTGCCAGAATTAATATGGGAAATGTGGCAGCCATCAATCAAGTATAAGAAAGGAATAACAATTATTTACAATTTACTCCATAACAAACTGCACTTTGAAACCCCAAAACAACTTCAAATGGGAAACGGATTTAAATATAACTTTTTCTAAATTTTCTCAATCCCAATGGACAAAAGCAATTAAATGTAACTATACTCACACCAAATGTTCTAACTTTAGAGAAGCGGCCCAGAAGATTCACTTGAGATGATACAAAACGCCTTATATACTAGCAAAATACATGAAAAACACCTCAAACTTATGCTGGAGAAAATGCAGGCCGGTGGGCAATTTAGCTCACATGCTCTGGTTCTGTCCCTCTCTACGTAGCTTCTGGGCGGCTATAGCAAAACTGGTAGCAAAGGTGTCAGGTATACTAAACCCACTTAAAGCTGAACAAGCTCTTTTAAGCATAGATATGGACATTTAGCCTTTATCAAGCCGTACATTAGTGATGCATATTATTTATGCAGCACGTCTAGTCATTGCATGTAAGTGGGAGTCCAACATCTCTCCATTGGTAAGGGAAGTTCTAAAACTGATTGATGACTCCTACTCCTACGAAAAATTCATTGCATTCCAAGAAGGGAATCTAAAAAGTTTCACAAAACACTGGGCACTCTGGGAACAAGTCAATCCTATAAAAAATACTATATAAATAAATTTGGGAATTTGGAAATGTAACTAAAATTGAAAGTTGTAAAAGATCTCAGACAGCGAATACAGTATTAGATACATATGTTGTTATCTTTGCCTTTATGGATACGTATAGTGAATTACCAATAAGTTGTTGATAAGGATGTAAGGAATTTGCACATTCCTTTTTTTACTTTGTGTTGTTGATATGCTTAATGTATTATACCTTGAAAACTCAATAAATAATATTTTGAAAAAAAAAAAAAAACAGCTTGTTATGTAGTGGGCTAGACTTGAAAAAGGAGGCCAGCCTCCAAAACGCATCATCATAGCAACCACATTAAGTACCTTACTCATCTTCTGTTGTCAGCCCCAGTCCGAGTCTCTGCTCTTCGGTGGTGGTGGCTTTACTGGCAGTGTTTGGAAGATGCTTGCTGCTCTGTAGCAGCTTGTGCACCATATTCTATGTGGTCTTCTCCCCCACAGATTGGATGTGTGACCACCAAGGAGAGGCAGCAAGGAGCTTATTGATGTACCTTTATTCCTTCACCTAATATGAGCTCATTGGATATGGTTATTAGCCCTTTGTATAATTAAAAGGTTTTACACTAGGACTGCGGCGTTTTCTTTTGTTTTCGTCTTTGGTCTCAGGAGTGTTCCTACCACTCGGTGGAATCCTTGAGAGCTGCAGCTGCCAAGGGTTGTGTTTGGACTGTCATGCACTTATAAACTGGGTCTATCAGCTTTAGGAGGGATATAAAGATCAGCGCACATACTAGTGTTGCGTTGTTTATAAATAATATATTACTACAGGTCAACATAGACTTTTTAAAGGCACACAGCATAGCTTCTACTCCTCTCCTCCTGTGTTCTCCAGTAGGAACAATATAGCTCAAAACAAAGATATTCACTCCATAGCGTAATATTTAAATCAGCCATTTATTAAAAAGAAAAAAAAAACACACTCTCACATAGCCCATATGCACTAGCTGTTTTTTTCAGGGTAATTCTCATGAACGTCAATTCCCCTCTGATATGATGATTGACACCATTCCAATTTTCACATTTTTTATATGAGCAGTAATAGGTTGTGCACATTTTGTATTTTAATAATCATACCCTGTATTTGTAATAATCTGGGAGCTATCTGACCAATTCATAGTCTTAGATGCTAGACAGGCAGCATAATAACCATAATCAAAACTGGGCCAGTGAAACTCATATCAGGCAAGCACTTAATGTACTATAGGCAAACCTGCCACACACCTGGGCAAATTATACTGAATCTTGTTCTTGAACACTATTCGGTAGATACTGAAATAAAAACAGCTAAGTTATGTATCAAGCTTTCTTTTATTCTGCAAATGTCAAACTTAATCTCAACACATGCCAAACCTACTGGTCCCATAATGGGAAAATAGTATCAATGACAAATAATAAAGTTAAGAAGCTAGAAGTAAATGGAAATACGCTTGGTTTCTACTGTATATGAAAAACTGTGATTTGCACATAGTTTCAGCTGCCTATATCTCAAGATCTACTAATGATTTTGGCAATAGTTTTCTATGAAGGTATTCATACTTCAATAAAGTTTTAATCTTAGTTGATGAGAATTTTTAAGCATTTATATTAACCATTCTGATCTAAAATTATGACAGCAGACTAGCAAAGTAAACGGTCAGTTTACCAAGACATGCAATATTGGTTTCCTTGGACATCAGCATAAAAGTTAAATGAACCAAAATAAACTTATGGCTCTGCTATAAAGAATGAATTATAAATATATTATACACAAATACATAAATAATTGCAGCTGCTTATGTAAGGGATGTCAAAATCAGGTACCCCATATAAAAAAGGATTATAGTTTTGTCATGGAGAAAGTAAAACTCATGGCATTTCTATGAAATCACCAGTAGATGGCAGTATAGAGTGAAAAGCCTGAATGACATAAAGCACATTATAATGGGACCTTTGCTAATAAGAAGTGAAACCAAAAGACTTACCTTTGTTTCTGGTGGGAACACAATAGCAGTTGCCACCCAGTCTATCAGTCTGAAGGTCATGTGTTTGTGTCATTGCAGGTAAGAAGGAATATATATAAGGCTATAAACATGGTGAGAGTGGTTTAATTTACATCTCTGTGATCAGTAAAGGCTGCTTTGTGATTAACATATCAACATATGTACAATTGTTTATTACAGGCATACTCCACTTTTAAGAACACAATGGGTTTTATTTACTAAAGCTGGGAAGTGCAAAATCACTCTCACTTCTGCAAATAAACCAACAAGCTTCCAGGTTTTATTACCAAAGCTTAATTGAACAAGCTGGGGTTAGAAGCTCATTGGTTTCTATACCGAAGTGAGCCTGATTTTGCACTTCCCAGCTTTAGTAAATAAACCCCATTGCGTACTTAAAAGTGGGGTATGCCTGTATTTTCTATGAGGACATTATTCCTGTATATGGGAATGTTATTATTATATATATAGATGTGTATTATTTTGTATGAATACAATAACAGTCGCTACCCAGTCTATCAGTCTGAAGGTCATGTGTTTGTGTCATTGCAGAAACTTTTCAATAAAAACACTTCTGGTTTCACCCGGCCCACTCCCTTCGCACTTTGGGATTATTGACCATATTTTCAGCATATGTGCAACACACCATGATGCTTCTCTTGTGCATACAAAGGGGTAGATTTATACTGCCATGTATCAATGAAAAAAGTTAGTAAAAAAACATAATTCTTAATCGAGCAGAAAAATAAAAATGAAAATTTCCTTTAAATATAGTGCCTGGGGGGGGGGGGGTCCCCTTAGTCTGCCTGTAAAGTGGCACATCTGTACCATGTAAAGAGCCTGCTGCAGCAATAATGAAAATTATAAAGCCAAAAAAATGACATTTTCCATTCAAGCTTTCTTTATTTTATAAACAATGGCTTGGGGAGCCAGTCTCTATGATGAGGCCATACATATGTGCACTCAGAAAAAGATTAGAGTTTTTTGGATAAATTCTGGCCTGTCTTTTGCAGACTTTGGATAGAATTAACAGGTGCGGAAAAATTGGGCTTTGGGTGTTGGTGGTGCCTTCACACTGTAACTCTACAGAAGTACTCTTGATGAAAGCAAGAACTAGCCTTGCTGCTAAAAAGAGAAATGCTATGCACCTGTCAAACAGGTGCGGAAAAATTGGTCTTTGGGTGTTGATGGAGTCTTCATACCCATTGGTGGCTGGTGCTAAACATTTTTGAAGGGGTGGCAAACAAATCCCTCCAGGTTTGCACTCACCCCATAAATGGAGCTTTCCAGTGGTCATGGCTCCCCTGATACCCAGTGCCACGGCTTTCCTGGCTTACCCGGTCTTTAGAGCCACCTCCTGTCCTGATTGGCCAGGATGAGAAGCTGGAACCCGATGGCAAATATTAATTCACTAGTATCACAAGTGGGAGGGTTTGGGGTGCAGTGCCCTGTGCCACAAGGACAACCTTTTACAAGCCAATTAGAGCCTCAGGCTCTAATCACGTAATTGTAAAAAAATGACATACCTCATGGAAAAGCTATTAGGTGCCCCGCATGCAAACTAGGGGGGCGGTGCCCCTGCACCCCTTATGGACTGGCCGCCACCGTTCACACCATAACCCTATAGAGGTATTCTTAATGAAAGCAAGAATTGGCCTTGCTGTCTAAAATTTCCATGATATGCACCTGTGAAACAGATGTGGAAAAATTGGTCCTTGGGTGTTAATTGTGCCCAAATCTACACCAAAAAATTTCTTCCAAGTGAAATCAACACCCACAAAGCTAGGCAGTCTAGGCAGTCTTTTATAAATTTAAGATCCAGAAAGCACTTAATCAGCGACATCGGCATCATGGACTTGATACAGTAGCTGTTGTTAATCCAGGACTGATTTAATTTGATAAATGTCAGGTGAACCACGGAGTCTGTGGACAGAAGCGCTCTCTTATATGTTCCAAAACCTCCAGCAGCACTGAATGGCCATTCGGAAAGCACGCTGGATGCAGGGCAGCCCAGCAGCTCAATTGCATACTGTCCAGTGGTCTATTCTCGTGACCCAGTAACCCAGTGGCTCATCAAAAGCTCTCTGTGTCCGTTTTCACCCCTTGATAAATCTTCCTCCATATGATGCAGATGCTGCAGATGGGATGTGGAAGCTGACAGCCCTGGGCGCCGACTAAAAAATTTTTTAAATTTCTCCACTGCTCCTCTCTTGACCAATAGAAGCCTCAAAACTATGTTTTCCACCAGACTATAACCTACCAAAGTCAGGAAAGGCATTACATAAACTCCTCTTTAAGGTGTCCTTAAGATATTTCATCTTCTGCTCCCTCTGTGGGGACAGGGCGAGTTACAAGACTTTCCCCTTGTAACGGAGGTCAAGGAGGGTTGACAACCAATAGTGATCCTTCACCTTGATGCCACATTTTCTCCGGTCTTTTTACAGGATTTGAAGCAAAAAGAAGCCCATGCACTGCAAGTTGGCAGAGGCATGAGAAACCATGACCTCGGGGTTACTGAGGATTACAGTATCTGGAACTGGCTCCTCCCAGCCATATACTACTCCCAAGGTTTCTGGGGACGGATAACCATCTGTTAAGGGTTGACTTTGTCTTGCTCAACTTTAATGCCTCCAAAACTGCCAGAATCTTCCTCTCCTCTTGTGTGTTCCGTGGTGTGGCAAGAATGGTGTCTGCATAAAGCGGTCCTTGAGAGGAAAGGAAGTCCTCTTCTTCCTCACGCTGCTTTGCCTCAAATGCCCTGTCCATAAAGACAAGCAGAGTCTACTCCAGCAGGAACACAACAGGGATTGTGTCACTGATGCATGCATTGTCATGGCTCACAATCCTTGTGGCCTCCTCAAAGGGTGACAGTACAATGAATACATCCTTTATCAGCAGCTGTTGGTGTGGGGAAAAAATCTCAGCCGGCCTGAATCTGTAATAGTGCTATACTGACACAGGTACTCGTTGATGGCCCTCTGCTGCATGTGCAGCTGCTGCAGCATTACCAAAGTCAAGTTCCACCTAATGGGCATGTCACAAATCTGGCGGTTTACGGGCAGGTGGAATTCCTGCTGAATTTCAGCCAACCAAGCACTGGCTGCGTATGACCTCTTGAAAAGGCTACAGACTCTTCTGGCCTGCTTTAGCAGATCTTCCAACCCTGGGTACCTATTTAAGAAACACTGCACCACTAAATTGAGGACATGTGCCAGGTAAGGCACATGTTTCAACTTTCCCTGTCTAAGGGCAGACAGGAGGTTTGTGTCATTATCGCACACCACTATTCCTGGCTCTAGTTGGCGTGGCGTGAACCAGCTCTGGGTCTGCCCCTGCAGAGCTGCAAGAATCTCTGCTCTGGTGTGGCTCCTGGCCCTTAGACAGACCAGGTGAAGCACTGAATGCACCTTTTAGCCTGAGGAGGGGGTGGAGCTGACAAATCTGGCATTATCACCACTAGCTGTATAGAGATGTGGTGGCACAACAAGCTGCAACACTGAGCCCTGTCTTGCATCCTTCTGAGTTGCAAGCAAAGTTACCCAGTGTGCTGTGAAGTAGGGATGGGCCGAACACTCCCTGGTTCGGTTTGCATCCAGAACATGCTAACGAACCGAAAGTTTGTGCGATCATTCGAACACCATTGTCTGTGGGACTCGAATGTGAGAAATCAAAAGCGCGAACTTTAAAGGAGAAAAATGTGTAGAAAGTGGGACTTTAAAGGTATTACATATATATAAATTGTATAAAATAAAATTGTATAAATATTTATTGAAAAAACAGTTTAAAAAAACACAGTGAAAGGTGAGTACAGTTTACAGTCAAAGTCACAGGTAAACATCCATTACCATATATTGACAAATGAGGGAGAAGACTGTAGTCACATACATACAGTCTTCTCCCTCATTTGTTAATATATGGTAATAGATGTTTACCTGTGACTATGACTGTAAACTGTACTCACCTTACACTGTGTTTTTTTAAACTGTTTTTTCAATAAATATTTATACAATTTTATTTTATACAATTTATATATATGTAATACCTTTAAAGTCCCACTTTCTACACATTTTTGCTCTATTACTTTTGGGGATGTTGGTATAAATAGCCTTTTTTTGATTTGTCTGAAAACTGGCCTCTAACCTATTTCACTTGTGAACTTTAAAGGCTAATATGCAAGTTATTGTCATAAAAAGGGTTTGGGGACCCAGGGGACATGTATCAATGGAAAAAAAACGTTTAAAAACGGACGTTTTTTCTGGAGCAGTGATTTTAATGATGCTTAAAGTGAAAAAATAAAAGTGAAATATTCCTTTAAATATCGTACCTAGGGGGGTGTCAATAGTATGCCTGAAAAGTGGCGCGTGTTTCCCGTGCTTAGAATAGTCCCTGCACAAAATGACATTTCTAAAGGAATAAAAGTCATTTAAAACTGCTTGAGGCTTTAATGTAATGTCGGGTCCTGGCAATATGGATAAAAATCAGTGAGACAAATGGCATGGGTATCCCCCCAGCCCATTACCAGGACCTTTGGGTCTTGTATGGATATTAGGGGATCCCCACACCCAAATTACAAAAAGAAAAGGAGTTGGGCCCCCAGGCCCTATATACTTTGAACAGCAGTATACAGGCGGTGCAAACAAGACAGGGACTGTAGGTTTGTTCTTATGTAGAATCTGTTTGTAATTTGGAACAGGAACATTTTGTAAGTGTAGCTCCAGCCAAAAAAAAATTTTAAAGCTTTTTGGAAAACATAGGGAAGGGTTATCACCCCTGTATACTAGAAAAGAAAGGGATCAAAGAGAAGCACAAGAAGGTGGTTCTCCTGAGCCCAAAGACAGTTACTGTGGACATAGTGGGAAATAATGGGAGAGTAGTATTTTAAAATTTAACAAAGTTTATTAAAGTGTCATATTCTAAAATTGGCAATGATAACACCAACAATTGTATAAGTAGACTTGATCCACCATACACTAATAAATGGGTTTATCGGGTGCTATATGCACGCGACATGCTCATTAGCCAGATTCACAAAAATACCAAACATACAAAAACATAAAACAAACATGGTGCAGGCACCTATACTCCCACAGATGCACAAGGTCCCTATGGCTAGCCGCCAAATCAAGTTACAAGAAAACAATGTCTAATAACAAAGGGGCATTGTGCATGTGTGGTCCCCCGGGGAGATGGAGATTAAGGGGTTCAGTCAACACTAAAGATACCCATCTAGAAAAAACCCACTGAATAATGTCACCAACTGCTGAATATATTATGTGGATGGATTAAAGGAACTGCAAAGATATATGCTGCATGCGCATGCTCAAGGCATTTCATTCACAGAAAGTCCATTCCTGAAGTGTGATAGATAATGACATTCAGAGAGTCTCTATTTGGGTGTGTTGAATAATTGAAGCCACATAATTAGTTAATGAGGTCACCGCCAAGTGCTATTCACATAGCAAAGCAAACTTGCTGGGAATTGCCTGGAACTAATTTGTATTACAAAATCGGTTATTTAGCCAGTAGATGATTATACATCACTATATATTGTCCCAAGGTCCGCATTTATCAAAGCAATGCCATACCAATATCTATGCGGAGATGCCAGCTGAAAACAGAAGCTGAAAGGGTTACGTTACCGCCTCTTGCTAGTATGAAGTTCGGACAGCGTCTCCTATGTTTTCATGGCAGCCCTACTGCTCCGTAGTTTCTCCGCCTGTAAGGTAAGTGCTGTCTGTGGCTTGCTATGTCATATAGGGACATGATGGATGGCACTCCGCTTCTTCGTAGGTTCAAGCTGCAACTATAACATACGGCAAGTGAACTCTCAGTTGTTTGGCACTTCCTCTAGAGAGATACAATTTCTCCTATGAAATGTCCCCATCTCCCATTAGGATGGGGAGATGACTGAATCGGCGTCTGCACACCGTGGTTACGTTGACGCGTTTCACAACGTCATTGTTACGTAGCATCAACTGGATGTGGAGGGGCCGGCAAGCATCTCTCCCTCTTATTACTCCGAGATGCCGCCGCCCCTCCCTCTTTGATTTAACCAATGAATCCAACAGGGACGGGCTGAAGCAGCAGAAATGCCACAAATGCCAAGCCCGGGTGGAAGTTCCTTTTTTGTGTCTGACTTTGGTCTGTGTTTTCACAGTTCTTATAGTGACATGGTCATATTTAAGCAGTTGTATTCGAGATACGAAAAGGAAATGGAGGATAAAGCCAGTTTGTGTGATACATCCCGGCTAACACTCCCCTGTCCTTTCCAGTCGCCTCTGCCATTCATGCAACATATATATCTTACCACTTATACATAGTTAGTATGTGGATAAAGCACCAATAATACTCAATGTTGCTAAAAAGTATGTATAAATGAATAGTGAGCTGAAGATAACGGTGCCATCATTCTTCTTAAGAAAGAGGAAAACTAGAGCCGGAATAGGGACATATGTAGCAAGGGACCAATAAAATACACTAGAGGAGACAGGAGAGATGAAGAATTTGGTAAATAGAAGGGGAGACTATGAGGAACCACACGGGGAAGGGGGGACATATAAAGGAGGCTTTGATGGCACATCATCTTAATCCAAAAAGGGTTGCATGCTCAATTCCGTGTTCATGCCTATGGGTACGAGGGACTTCAAATTATATATCCACCATTTTTCTTTTTGGAGTAAAATACGATTGAAGTCTCCCCTTCTTGCTGGTAGTTTTAGAATATAGATACCTTTTACTCTCAACCCCTCGGTTTTGCCCTGATGATACCGGGCGAGGTGCTTAGTATCTCCTCCTCTAGAGGAGAGACCAGTGGCTAATCAGTGGAGGAGACACCTTTTTCCCATATTAACTCTTACAGGAGAGAATTTCCCTTCCTAGGGGTAGATTTCCTCTCACTTCATGTTGTCTCCCTCCGTTTGTAAGTAGGAGTCGTTTGTAAGTCGGATTTTTTAAAATAGGGGACCGCCTGTATATACTATACGGCCTGCCCTATACACTCTGCAGAAAATTGGGCCTTAGGTGTTGGTGGTATCAGAATACTGTAAGCCCTCACACTTACTCTTGGTGGGCACTGGAACGGGCCCTGCTGTGAATTATCATATCAAGAATTGTGATTACATGCCCCTGTTAAACAGGGGCAGAAAAATTGGGCCTTAGGTGGTGGTGGTGGCACAACAATGTAATGCCTCACAGATACTTTTGTTGAGCGCAGGAACAGGCCTTGCTGTGAAATATTAGATCAAAAATTGTAATTACACACGGCATAAAAATTGGGCCTTAGGCAGTGGTGGTGGTGCCACAACACTGCAATCTCTCACAGATACTCTTGTTGAGCACACGAACGAGCCCTGCTGCAAAATATTACAGCAAAAATTGTAATTACATGCTCCTGTTAAACGGGGGCAGAAAAATTGGGCCTTAGCCACTGGTGGTGGTGCCCAGAACCAAAAATGTTCTTAGAAGCTATCAACATGAACATTGAGGAGGAATAGGATAGTCACTCAGCATAACAGGATAGTCACTCATTATCAGCATAGGCAATCTTGAAGGGATCTCACATTCATAAAAAAATGAATTGGTTACATCAGCATCAGGTGCTTGGTAGCTGGTGATCCAAGACTGATTCATTTTTATGAAGGTGAGCCGATCAACCGAGTCGGTGGATAGGCGCACCCTGTGATCGGTTACAAAGCCTCGAGCAGCACTGAATGTGCATTCCAAAAACGCTCGATGCTGGACAGGCCAGTAGCTCAATTGCATACTGTGCAAGCTCTGGCCAGTAATCCATCCTCAAGACCCAGTGTCCCAGTGAATTTTCGGTTGGAAAGGTCTCCAAGTCTGATCTTGCTCCAAGGTATTCCTGCACCATGTGCAACAGACGCTGGTGATGGTTGCTGGAACCGATCAGACCTTGGGGCTGTGGACTAAAAAATTGTCTGAACGCATCGGTCAGACGGCCACCTTCTCCACCGCTCCTTCTGTGACTGACTGAAGCCTCAGCAACACGTTGTCCAGGAGCACCAGGAAATTGTAACCTCCCAGGCTCTGGAAACGCATTGCACAAACCTTTCTGCAAGGTCTCCTGAAGATGTTTCATCCTCTTCTCCCTCTGCGATGGCTGGATAAGTTCCACCACCTTACCCTTGTAACGTGGATCAAGAAGGGTTGCCGGCCAGTACTGATCCCTCTCCTTGATACCACAAATCCTAGGGTCCTTTCGCAGGCTCTGCAGGATCAGGGAGGCCATGCAGCATAGGTTTGCTGAGGCATTTGGTCCGGAGTCCTCTGGGTCACTAAAGGATGACCTGATCCGCACCCACCTCCTGCCAGCCACGTACATGTCCATGGGAATCTGGGAGCTGGAAACGATCCCTTGAAGACTTCTGCTGATGCTGAGTGCCAGGCTCCACCTCCATGCTAACACAATCCTCCTCCTCCTCCTCTTCCTGTGTGATAGGTGGGCCTGCAGGAATACTGTCTGGATAAAGTGAGCCTTGAGAGGTAAGGAAGTCCTCCTCTTCCTCTCTCTGTTCTGCCTCAAGTGCCCTGTCCATTATTCCACACTGCATGTGCTCCAACAGGTAGACAAGAGGGACAGTATCACTGATGCATGCACTGTCACTGCTCACCATCCTCATGGCCTCCTCAAATGGTGACAGGACAGTGCATGCATCCTTGATCATGAGCCACTGGCATGGCGAAAAAAAGCCAAGCTCCCCTGACCCTGTCCTGGTGCCATACTCGCACAGGTAGTCATTGATGGCCCTCTGCTGCGTATGCAGCCGCTGCAGCAGTGCCAACGTTGAGTTCCACCTGGTGGGCATGTCACAGATGAGGCGGTTCTGCTGAGCACTGGCATTATATGACTGGTGGAAATGCCCACAGACTTTCCTGGCCTGCCTCAGGAGATCCTGTAAGCCCGGGTACCTGCAAAACTAGCACTGCACCACCAAATTAAGGATGTGAGCCATACAGGGAACATGGGTGAAATGCTCCTGGGTGGAGCAGGAGGATGGTGCCATTGTCGCAAACCACCATTCCATACCATGTAGCTGGCATGGTGTCAACCACCTCTGAGCCTGCCCTTGCAGAGCTGACAGAATCTCTGCCCCAGTGTGGCTCCTGTCCCCTAAGCAGACCAACTCAGACCAACTCAAGCACCGCATGGCATCTTTTTGCCTGAGTGCTTGCGCGGCCCCTAGAATACCTACGGAGCACCGCTGGTTCTGAGGACAAATCTGAACAGGAAGAGGCCATAGTGGAAGAAGAAGAGGAGGGGGTGGAGGAGAGAGGTGTGGCAGAATCACCACTACCAGCATTTTGGAGATGTGGTGGTGGAACAAGCTCCAACAATACTGCACCCTCTCCTGCATCCTTCCCAGCTGCCAGCAGGGTTACCCAGTGCACCGTGAAAGAAAGGCAATGTCCCTGTCCATGCTTGCTGGACCATGAGTCAGCGGTAATATGCACCTTACTGCTGACCACCCTGTCCAACGAGGCCAAGACATTGCCTTCCACATGTCGGTAGACAGCTGGAATGGCCTTCCGAGAAACAAATTGGCATTTGGGAACCCGCCACTGAGGTACCACACATTCCACAAATTCTCGAAAGGGGGCAGAGTCTACCAGCTGAAAAGGCAGCATTTGGAGTGCTAGCAATTTAGCCAAACTAGCATTCAGCTGCTGAGCATGTGGATGGCTGGGACCAAATTTCTTTCACCGGTTTAGCAACTGGGGTAGGGAAATTTGCCTGCTACAATTGGATGTTGGTGTACTGCGAGCAGATTGCCCAGAAGTGCTTGAGACACCTAATTCTACACCTTCATTCCTCTCAGTGCAGGTCTCTGAGAGGACTGAAGTTTTAGTGGGGTTGTAGATCCCAGCTGATGAGGAGCAAAGAAAGGTCCACCTTGTTCTTTGGTGTGGGTCTTTTAAGTACTGTTGCCAATGGATTGCATGGAATCTCAACATATGTCTGGTCAAGCATGTGGTACCCAAGCGGCTGCTGTTTTGGCCACGCTTGATACGCTTCAGACATATGTTGCAAACAGCAAAGGTGTGATCTGCTGCACACGTCTCACGTTCCACACCAAAGAACTTTTGGAAAAATGCATGGAGACAGCAGCACCCTGCACATGCGGAGCTCTGCAGTGTGCAATTGATTGCCTGCCCTTAAGCTGGATCCTGGAGGGCATCCTGCCTCGTTGGATATGTGCCTCCTCCCCTCTTCTATCTGGCACTCACGTAGAGTCAGTGACCTCATCATCCCCTCCCTTCTCGCCACTGGAGCAAACCTGGCAGTATGCTGTAGCTGGGAGATGACTGCCAGTGACATTACTGCTTTCATCCTCAACCTGGGTACCACCATCAGAGCATTCAAAATGCTGCACATCCTCCTGCAGCATGTACCCTACACTGTGGTTGAACAGTTCGGGGGACTCCTCAGGGCATGATGATGGGGCTAGGGAAGGAGTGACTGATGACATTGAGCCAATGGAAGAGGCCGTTTTGGCAGCTGCATTGGCAGACAACGTACCCTGAGCCTAGGTGACAAAGGATGAGGAGGATGAGGATGGCTTGGTCATTCACTCTACCAACTCTTCTGCATTTTGTGGCTCAACTCGGCCAGCTGCCGAAAAAAAGGGCAAGCGTGCCCCAAGGCTATGTGCTGAGGATGCACAGTATCCATGACCAGCACTGTTGGCTGTAGACACAGAGCCTGCTTGCCCTCTTTTAGTGGCCTGTGAGCTTCTGCCTCTCCTTGGTGGCCTTCCAGACATACTGTACAATTAGATTAGCAAAACGCCTGAAAAAACAGTACACCAGGAATGGCCTACAGTCAAGTATAGGCTTGGCTGGACTACAATGCAGTGGATATATATTTTATGAACTGCAGTTCACTGAGTCACCCGCCTGCCTGCCTGAAAGTGTCTTTGAACACACACTCCAGGAATGGCCTGCAGTCAGGTATAGGCTTGGCTAGACTATATATATATATATATATATATATATATATATATATAGTAAATGAACTGCAGCTCACTGAGTCACCTGCCTGAAAGTGTCTTTGAACACGTACTCCAGGAATGACCTACAGTCAGGTATAGGCTTGGCTAGACTATATATATATATATATATATATATATATATATATATATATATATATATATATATATATATATATATACAAGCCTGTATATAAATATTAAATGCACTGTGCAACTAGCTGAATCAACTGTTCGCATGAAGTATATTAGAAACAGTACACCAGGAACAGTCTGCAGTGAGATGAAGCTAAACTGTTAACAGTGTGTATATATATATATATATATATATACAAAGCCGGGATGTGTGTGTATATATATATATATATATATATATGAAATACATATGAAATAGGAAATATGAAATACACTGCAGCTAACTGAATCAACTGCCTGCTCAAACTAAATGAAATGACACTCTCTCTGCCTCTCCTCACCTCTCTCTGTCTCTCTCTTAACAACGCCACCAACATACTACACACGGCCGACGTGCAGGCGGCCTTATATAGTGTGGGGCGTGGACTTAACCCCCTGAGCCATAATTGGCCAAAGGCACTCTGCCTTTGGCCAATTATGGCTCTCTTCCCTGACAGTGCTGTGATTGGCCAAAGCATGCGGGTCATAGTGCATGCTTGGCCAATCATCAGCCAGCAATACACTGCGATGAAGCAATGCATTATGGGCCGTGACACGCCGCTCAAATTTGGTGCGAACAGCCCATAATGCTTGATCTTCATTGAACAGCCAATGTTCGAGTCGAGCTCATGTTCGACTCCAACAGACAGCCCATCCCTACTGTGAAGTAAATATATTGTCCCTGACCATACTTGCAGGACCACGTGTCAGCAGTAACGGCTGGCTGCCTTGCCCAATGATGCCACAACATTGCCTTCCACGTAATAGTAGAGAGCTGGAATTGCCTTGCGTGAAAAGAAATTGCAAGTGGTTGCTATTGTGGTACAGCACATTCTGCAAATTCCCAGAAGGGGGCAGAATCCACTAGACAGAAAGACAGAAGTTATAAAGCCAGCCGCTTTGACAAGCTTGAATTTAGACGCTGGGCATGTGGGTGGCAGTGACTTTTTTTTTTTTTTTGCTGGAGCAGATGGGGCAGAGAAATTTGCCTGCTATAGTCTACAACTGGTGGTGTGCAACAGGCAAATGTGCTGCAAGGACCTGGGACACCCTGCGCTATACCATCATCCCTGTCAGTGGAGGCTGCTGAGAGGTCATGAGTAGGGATGAGCTCGATGTTCAACTCAAACATCGGGTGTTCGCCCGTTTGCCAAAGGATGAACATTATGGGGCGTTCATGGGAAATTCGAGCGCCCGCGAAATGCCCCATAATGCACTGCAAGATTGCAGTGCATTGCTGTATGATGATTGGCCAAAGCATGCACCTGACCTGCATGCTTTGGCCAATCCCAGCACCCTCTGCTAAGAGAGCCATAATTGGCCAAAGGCAGGGTGCCTTTGGCTAATCATGGCTCAGGGGGATTAAGTCCATGCCCCACACTATATAAGACTGCCTACACCGTGGCCCTGTGTAGTGTTGTTGGCGTGGATGGAGAGATAGTGTGATTTAGATTAGGCAGGCAGGTTATTCAGTTAGTGGCAGTGTATTTGATATATATATATATATACAGTCAGTCTAGTATATATATATATATATATATATATATATATATATATATATATATATATATATATATATATATACTCTGCAGCATCCAGTCAGTGTAGCCTAGATTTACATTCTACAGTGCATTCTGTGGTGTACTATTTCTAATCTACTTCAGGCGGTGTATTTGATAGATATATATATATATATATATATATATATACATATACTCTGCAACATCCAGTGTAGCCTATATCTACAGTGCATTCTGTGGTGTACTGTTTCTACTACTTTTCTGGTGGTGTACACAGTGCACAATACAGTGCAGCCGTAGTGCAGTTTCTACTACACTTCTGGTGGTGTACACATTACACAATACAGTGCAGCCATAGTGCAGTTGCTACTACACTTCTGGTGGTGTACACAGTACACAATACAGTGTAACCGTATTGCAGTTGCTACTACTTTTCTGGTGGTGTACACATTACACAATACAGTGCAGCCGTAGTGCAGTTGCTACCACTTTTCTGGTGGTGTACACAGTACACAATATAGTGCAACCGTAGTGCAGTTGCTACTACTTTTCTGGTGGTGTACACATTACACAATACAGTCCAACCATAGTGCAGTTGCTACTAATTTTCTGGTGGTGTACACATTACAAAATACGGTGCAGCTGTAGTGCAGTTGCTACTACTTTTCTGGTGGTGTACACAGTGCACAATACAGTGCAGCCGTAGTGCAGTTGCTACTACTTTTCTGGTGGTGTACACAGTACACAATACAGTGCAGCCGCTACTACTTTTCTGGTGGTGTACACAGTACACAATACAGTGCAGTGTGGTGTTGCAAAACAAAATATACATCATGTCCGGAGGCCACCAAGGAGAGGCTGACGCTCACAGACCACTAAAAGAGGGCAAGCAGGCTCTGTGTCTACAGTCAACAGTGCTGGTCGCGGACATGGTGCATCCTCTGCAGGTGGCCGTGGGGCACACTTGTCCTTTTTTCTACTGCTGGTCGTGTTATTGAGCCAGAACATGCAGAAGAATTGGTGGAGTGGATAACAAAGCCGTCCTCATCCTCCTCATCCTCTGTCACCCAGGCTCAGAGTAGTTTGCCTTCCAATGCAGCTGCCAAAGCGGCCTATTCCTCCGGCTCCTTGTCCACAGTCACTCCTTCTGTAGCCCCACCATCATGCACGGAGGAGTCCCCCAAACTATTCGACCACAGTGTCGGGTACATGCTGATGGAGGATGCACAGTGATTAGAAGGCTCCGATGTTGGTTCCCAGGTTGAGGAAAGGAGTAATGTGAGCCTAGAGAGAGGGGGTGCCCAAGAAGGACTAGAAACTGGCAGTCATGTTCCCCCAGCCACAGCATACTGCCAAGCTTGCTCCAGTGATGAGGAGGGAAGGGATGATAAGGTCACTGACTCTACTTGGGTGCCTGATAGAAGAGAGGAGGAGGAGGCACAACTCCAACGAGGCAGGATGTCCTCTAGGGGGCAGCTTAAGGGCAGCCACCCTACTGCATCACACCGCAGAGGTCTGCAGGTGCAGGGCACTGCTGACTCCCCACTGATTTTGAAAAGTTCCTTGGTGTGGGCTTTATTGACACATGTGCAGCAGATCACACCGTTGCTGTTTGCAACTAGGGATGAGCCGAACACCCCCCGGTTCGGTTCGCACCAGAACCCGCGAACGGACCGAAAGTTCGCACGAACGTTAGAACCCCATTGACGTCTATGGGACTCGAACGTTCGAAATCAAAAGTGCTCATTTTAAAGGCTAATTTGCATGGTATTGTCCTAAAAAGGGTTTGGGGACCCGGGTCCTACCCCAGGGGACATGTATCAATGCAAAAAAAACTTTTAAAAACGGCCGTTTTTTCGGGAGCAGTGATTTTAATGATGCTTAAAGTAAAAAAAAAAAAAGTGAAATATTCCTTTAAATATCGTACCTGGGGGGTGTCTATAGTATGCCTGTAAAGTGACGCGTGTTTCCCATGTTTAGAACAGTCCCTGCACCAAATGTCATTTTTAAAGGAAAAAATCTCATTTAAAACTGCTTGCGGGTTTAATGTCATGTCGGGTCATGGCAATATGGATGAAAATCAGTGAGACAAACGGCATGGGTACCCCCCAGTCCATTACCAGGCCCTTTGGGTCTTGTATGGATATTAAGGGGAACCCCGCACCCAAATTAAAATAAGGAAAGGTGTGGGGCCACCAGGCCCTATATACTCTGAACAGCAGTATACAGGCGGTGCAAACAAGACAGGGACTGTAGGTTTGTTGTTAAGTAGAATCTGTTTGTAATTTTGAACATTTTTAACGTGTTTAGCTCCAGCCAAAAAATCTTTTCTAAGCTTTTTGGAAAACATAGGGAAGGGTTATCACCCCTGTGACATTTGTTTTGCTGTCTTTCCTCCTCTTCAGAAGATTTCACCTCACTTTTTTGTCCCAATGAAAAATGTTTTTTGAAAATTTGGGTTTTTTTGTGGAACAAGGATTGGAAAGCATCAGTGGAAAGGAGAAATTGTTTTCCCATATTAACTCTTACAGGAGAGAATTTCCCTTCCTAGGGGTAGATTTCATCTCACTTCCTGTTGTCTCCTTCCGTTTGCAAGTAGGAGTCGTTTGTAAGTTAGATGTTTGAAAGTAGGGTCCTGCCCTATATACTCAGCAGAAATTTGGGCCTTAGGTGTTGCTGTGGCCACAACACTGTAAGCCCTCACAGGGCCCTGCTGTGAAATATTAGATCAAGAATTGTAATTACATGCCCCTGTTGAACAGGAGCTGAAAAATTAGGCCTTAGGCACTGGTGCTGGTGCCACAACACTGCAACCCCTCACAGACACTCTAGTTGGAACGCAGGAACGAGCCCTGCTGCAAAGTATTGCTTCAAAAATTGTAATTACACGCCCCTGTTAGACAGGGGCAGAAAAATTGGGCCTTAGGCACTGGTGCTGGTGCCACAACACTGCAACCCCTCACAGACACTCTAGTTGGAACGCAGGAACGAGCCATGCTGCAAAGTATTGCACCAAAAATTGTAATTACACGCCCCTGTTAGACAGGGGCAGAAAAATTGGGCCTTAGGCACTGGTGCTGGTGCCACAACACTGCAACCCCTCACAGACACTCTAGTTGGAACGCAGGAACGAGCCCTGCTGCAAAGTATTGCATCAAAAATTGTAATTACACGCCCCTGTTAGACAGGGGCAGAAAAATTGGGCCTTAGGCACTGGTGCTGGTGCCACAACACTGCAACCCCTCACAGACACTCTAGTTGGAACGCAGGAACGAGCCCTGCTGCAAAGTATTGCATCAAAAATTGTAATTACACGCCCCTGTTAGACAGGGGCAGAAAAATTGGGCCCTAGGCACTGGTGCTGGTGCCACAACACTGCAACCCCTCACAGACACTCTAGTTGGAATGCAGGAACGAGCCCTGCTGCAAAGTATTACATCAAAAATTGTAATTACACGCCCCTGTTAAACAGGGGCTGAAAAATTGTGCCTTAGGCACTGGTGGTGGCGCCCAGAACCAAAAATGTTCTTACAAGCTATCAGCGTGATGATTGAGGAGGAAGAGGATAATTACTCAGGGATAGTCACTCAGTATCAGCATAGGCAGTCTTTGAAGGGATCTGAGATTTCAAAAAAAATTATTCGGTTACATCAGCATCAGGTGCTTGGTAGCTGGTGGTGATCCAAGACTCATTTATTTTTATGAAGGTCAGCCGATCGACCGAGTCGGTGGACAGACGCACCCTGTGATCGGTTACCACCCCTGCAGCAGCACTGAATGTGCGTTCTGAAAGAACGCTGGATGCAGGACAGGCCAGTAGCTCAATTGCATACTGTGCAAGCTCTGGCCAGTGATCCATCCTCAAGACCCAGTAACCCAGAGGATTTTCGGTGGGAAAGGTGTCCAAGTCTGATCTTGCCCCTAGGTATTCCTGCACCATGTAAAACAGACGCTGGCGATGGTTGCTGCAACCGATCATACCTTGGGGCTGCGGACCAAAAAAATTGTCTGAACGCATCGGTCAGACGGCCACCTTCTCCACCGCTCCTTCTTTGACTGACCAAAGCCTCAGCAACACGTTGTCCAGAAACAGGAGTTTGTAACCTCCCAGTCTCTGGGAACGCGTTGCACAGACCTTTCTGCAAGGCCTCCCGAAGATGTTTCATCCTCTGCTCCCTCTGCGATGGCAAGATAAGGTCCGCAACCTTATCCTTGTAACGTGGATCAAGGAGGGTTGCCAGCCAGTATTGGTCCTTCTCCTTGATACCACGAATACGAGGATCCTTACGCAGGCTTTGCAGGATCAGGGAGGCCATGCAGCGTAGGTTTGCTGAGGCATTCGGTCCGGAGTCCTCTGGGTCACTAAGAACGACATGGTCCGCAGCCACCTCCTCCCAGCCACGTACAAGTCCATGTGTTTCTTGGGACTGATCCCTTAAAGACTGCTGCTGATGCTGAGTGCCAGGCTCCACCTCCATACTGACACAATCTTCCTCCTCCTCCTCTTCCTCCTCGTCCTCTTCCTGTGTGATCGGCGGGCACGCAGGAACACTGTCTGGATAAAGGGGGCCTTGAGAGCTAAGGAAGTCCTCCTCTTCCTGCCTCTGTTCTGCCTCAAGTGCCCTGTCCATTATTCCACGCAGCGTGTGCTCCAACAGGTGGACAAGGGGGACAGTGTCACTGATGCATGCACTGTCACTGCTCACCATCCTCGTGGCCTCCTCGAATAGTGAGAGGACAGTGCATGCATCCCTGATCATGGCCCACTGGCGTGGGGAAAAAAAAACAAGCTCCCCTGACCCTGTCCTGGTGCCATAGTCGCACAGGTACTCATTGATGGCCCTCTGCTGCGTGTGCAGCCGCTGCAGCATGGCCAACGTTGAGTTCCACCTGGTGGGCATGTCACAGATTAGGCGGTTCTTGGGCAGGTTAAACTCCTTTTGGAGGCCCGTCAGCCGAGCACTGGCATTATATGACCGGCGGAAATGCACACAGACTTTCCTGGCCTGCCTCAGGACATCCTGTAAGCCCGGGTACCTGCCCAAGAACCGCTGCACCACCAAGTTAAGGACGTGAGCCAAACAGGGCACATGGGTCATTTGTCCCTGTCGGAGGGCAGAGAGGAGGTTGGTGCCATTGTCGCAAACCACCATTCCTGCCTTAAGTTGGCGTGGCGTCAACCACCTCTGAACCTGCCCCTGCAGAGCTGACAGAACCTCTGCCCCAGTGTGGCTCCTGTCCCCCAAGCACACCAGCTCAAGCACCGCATGGCATCTTTTGGCCTGCGTACTTGCGTAGCCCCTTGAACGCCTACGGAGCACCGCTGGTTCCGAGGAAGAGGCCATGGAGGAAGAAGAAGAGGAGGGGGTGGGGGAGAGAGGTGTGTCACAATCAGCATTTTGGAGGCGTGGTGGCGGAACAACCTCCAACACTACTGCACCTTGTCCTGCATCCTTCCCAGCTGCCAGCAGAGTCACCCAATGTGCCGTGAAACTTAGGTAACGTCCCTGTCCATGCCTGCTGGACCATGAGTCAGCGGTAATATGCACCTTACCGCTGACCGCCCTGTCCAGTGAGGCATGGACATTGCCTTCCACATGCCGGTAGAGAGCCGGAATTGCCTTCCGTGAGAAAAAGTGGCGTTTGGGTACCTGCCACTGAGGAACCGCACATTCCACAAACTCACGGAAGGGGGCAGAGTCTACCAACTGAAAAGGCAGCAGTTGAAGTGCTAGCAATTTTGCCAAGCTAGCATTCAACCGCTGGGCATGTGGATGGCTGGGAGCAAACTTCTTTCGGCGGTGCAGCAGCTGGGGCAGGGAAATTTGCCTGGTACAATCTGACGTCGGTGTACCAAAAGCAGATTGCCCACAAGTACTTGGCTGTGACACACCTAATTCTACACCTTCATTCCTCTCATTGCAGGTCTCAGAGAGGACTGAAGGTCTAGTGGGGTTGGAAATCTCAGCTGATGAGGAGCAAGGAGAGATCCTCTTTGTTCTTTGGTGTGGGTCTTTTAGATACGCTTGCCAACGAACTGCATGGCAGGTCAACATATGTCTGGTCAAGCATGTGGTACCCAAGCGGGAGATGTTTTGGCCACGCGAGATACGCTTGAGACATATGTTGCAAATAGCAGCGGTGCGATCTGATGCACTCGTCTCAAAAAAGGCCCACACCAAAGAACTTTTTGAATAACGCGCAGAGACTGCAGCGCCCTGCACATGTGGAGCTTTGGGGTGTGATGCAGTCAATGTGCTGCCCTTAGGCTGGCCCCTGGAGGGCATCCTGCCTCGTTGGTGATGTGCCGCCGCCTCCTCCTCCTCCTCCTCCTCTCTCCTATCAGGCACCCACGTTGAGTCAGTGACCTCATCATCCCCTCCCTCCTCATCACTGGAGCAAACCTGGCAGTATGCTGCAGCAGGGGGAGCATGACTGCCAGATTGCTGTCCTTCTTGGGCACCCCCTCTGTCCGTGCTCATGTTACTGCCTTCATCGAGCTCAGTATCGTCATCAGAGCCTTCCAAACGCTGGGCATCCTCCTGGAGCATGTACCCAACACTGTGGTCAAACAGTTCGAGGGAATCCTCATGAGGACATGGTGGAGCTAGGGAAGGAGTCACTGATGACATTGAGCTGAGGGAAGAGGCCGCTGCTTTGCCAGACAAAGCACCCTGGGCATGGGTGAGAGAGGATGAGGAGGATGAGGACGGCTTGGTCATCCACTCGACCAAGTCTTCCGCATGTTGCGGCTCAACACGGCCAGCTGCCGAAAAAAAGGCCAAGCGTGTCCCATGGCCACGTGCTGATGAGGATGCACCGTCTCCACGACCAGCACTAGACACAGAGCCTGCTTGCCCTCTCTTATTGGCTTGTGACTGTCTGTCTCTCCTTCTTGGCCTTCCAGACATACTAATGGCCTGTAGCTGCACTAAGCTGGGATAGAACACCTGTAATTTTCTTCAAGTAGCTTTATATACTGTAACCAGACAAGCCTGCCTGTCAGTAGGAAGATAACAGGAACGGATCTAGCTGAACACTGTGAGCAGGACGCACTGTACTAAATGTAAATAGTCTAGCTGCCTGACCGTGGTACTAATAGGATCAAATAGAACACCTGTAATTTTCTTCAGGTAGCTTTATATACTGTAACCAGACAAGCCTGCCTGTCAGTAGGAAGATAACAGGAACGGATCTAGCTGTACACTGTGAGCAGGACGCACTGTACTAAATGTAAATAGTCTAGCTGCCTGACCGTGGTACTAATAGGATCAAATAGAACACCTGTAATTTTCTTCAAGTAGCTTTATATACTGTAACCAGACAAGCCTGCCTGTCAGTAGGAAGATAACAGGAACGGATCTAGCTGAACACTGTGAGCAGGACGCACTGTACTAAATGTAAATAGTCTAGCTGCCTGACCGTGGTACTAATAGGATCAAATAGAACACCTGTAATTTTCTTCAGGTAGCTTTATATACTGTAACCAGACAAGCCTGCCTGTCAGTAGGAAGATAACAGGAACGGATCTAGCTGTACACTGTGAGCAGGACGCACTGTACTAAATGTAAATAGTCTAGCTGCCTGACCGTGGTACTAATAGGATCAAATAGAACACCTGTAATTTTCTTCAGGTAGCTTTATATACTGTAACCAGACAAGCCTGCCTGTCAGTAGGAAGATAACAGGAACGGATCTAGCTGAACACTGTGAGCAGGACGCACTGTACTAAATGTAAATAGTCTAGCTGCCTGACCGTGGTACTAATAGGATCAAATAGAACACCTGTAATTTTCTTCAGGTAGCTTTATATACTGTAACCAGACAAGCCTGCCTGTCAGTAGGAATTTAACAGGAACGGATCTAGCTGAACACTGTGAGCAGGACGCACTGCACTAAATGTAAATAGTCTAGAAGATAACAGGAACGGATCTAGCTGAACACTGTGAGCAGGACGCACTGCACTAAATGTAAATAGTCTAGAAGATAACAGGAACGGATCTAGCTGAACACTGTGAGCAGGACGCACTGCACTAAATGTAAATAGTCTAGAAGATAACAGGAACGGATCTAGCTGAACACTGTGAGCAGGACGCACTGCACTAAATGTAAATAGTCTAGAAGATAACAGGAACGGATCTAGCTGAACACTGTGAGCAGGACGCACTGCACTAAATGTAAATAGCAGGAACGGATCTAGCTGAACACTGTGAGCAGGATGCACTGCACTAAATGTAAATAGTCTAGAAGATAACAGGAACGGATCTAGCTGAACACTGTGAGCAGGACGCACTGCACTAAATGTAAATAGTCTAGAAGATAACAGGAACGGATCTAGCTGAACACTGTGAGCAGGACGCACTGCACTAAATGTAAATAGCAGGAACGGATCTAGCTGAACACTGTGAGCAGGACGCACTGCACTAAATGTAAATAGTCTAGAAGATAACAGGAACGGATCTAGCTGAACACTGTGAGCAGGACGCACTGCACTAAATGTAAATAGCAGGAACGGCTCTAGCTGAACACTGTGAGCAGGACGCACTGCACTAAATGTAAATAGCAGGAACGGATCTAGCTGAACACTGTGAGCAGGATGCACTGCACTAAATGTAAATAGCAGGAACGGATCTAGCTAAACACTGTGAGCAGGACGCACTGCACTAAATGTAAATAGCAGGAACGGATCTAGCTGAACACTGTGAGCAGGACGCACTGCACTAAATGTAAATAGCAGGAACGGATCTAGCTGAACACTGTGAGCAGGACGCACTGCACTAAATGTAAATAGCAGGAACGGATCTAGCTGAACACTGTGAGCAGGACGCACTGCATTAAATGTAAATAGTCTAGATAGAAGATAACAGGAACGGATCTAGCTAAACTGAATACAGTGTATATATATATATGCAACACCTGGGATGCATATATATACACAATACACTGTAAGTGCAGCTAACTGACTGACTGTTCTGCCTAATCTATCTAACTCAAATCAAATGACACTGTCTCTCTCTCTCTCTATCTCTCAGCACACCGGAACACACACTACACAGGGCCGCCGTGCAGGCGGCCTTATATAGTGTGGGGTGTGTACTAAATCCCCTGAGCCATAATTGGCCAAAGCCACCCTGGCTTTGGCCAATCACAGCTCTCTCTACTGACGGCGCTGTGATTGGCCAAGCATGCGGGTCATAGTGCATGCTTGGCCAATCATCAGCCAGCAATGCACTGCGATGCCGCAGTGAATTATGGGCCGTGACGCGCCACACGAATTTAGCGCGAATGGCCCATAACGTTCGCAATTCGGCGAACGATCAAACAGCCGATGTTCGAGTCGAACATGGGTTCGACTCGAACACGAAGCTCATCCCTATTTGCAACCTATGTCTGAAGCAAATCAAGCATGGCCAGAACAGCAGCCGCTTGGACACCACATGCTTGACAAGACATATGACGACCTCCCATGCAGTCTGTTGGCAACAGCACTTGAAAGACCCACATCAAAGAAAAATGCAGTCTTCTTCTTGCTCCTCATCTGGGATCTCCAACCCCAATATACCTCCAGTCCTCTCAAAAACCTGCACTTAGAGGAATGAAAGTATAGCAATAGGTGTCCCAAGTACTTGCAGCCAATCTATCAGTACACCTCCATCTGATTTTAGCAGGCAAATTTCCCTACCCCAGTTGCTAAACCGTAAAAAGAAATTCAGTCCCAGCCATCCACATGCTCAGCGTCTGAATGCTAGCTGGGCCAAATTGCTAGCACTGCAACTGCTGAGTTTTCAGCTGGTTCCAAAACACCATTTCTTTTCACGGAAGGCCATTCCGGTTCTCTACCAGCATGTGGAAGGCAATGTTTTGGCCTAGTTGGACAGGGCAGTCAGCAGTAAGATGCATATTACTGCTGATTCATGGTCTAGCAGGCATGGGCAGGGACGTTACCTTTCCTTCACGGCGCACTGGGTAACTCTGCTGGCAGCTGGGAAGGATGCAGGACAGGGTTCAGTATTGTTGGAGCTTGTTCCGCCACCATGCCTCCAAAATGCTAGTGGTGATTCTACCACTGCTTTCTCCTCCACTCCCTCCTCTTCTTCTTCCTCTATGGCCTCTTCTGCAGATTTCTCCTCTAAACCAGTGGTGCTCCGTAAGTGTTCAAGGGCCTACGCATGCACTCAGGCAAAAAGATGCCATGCAGTGCTTGAGTTGGTCTGCTTAGGGGACAGGAGCCACACTGGGGCAGAGATTCCATCAGCTCTGCAGGGGCAGACTCAGAGGTGGTTGACACCACACAAGCTTCAGCCAGGAATGGTTGTATGCGACAATGGCACCAACCTTCTCTCTGCCCTGGGACAGGGTCACTTGACCCATGTCCTATGTTTGGCACACGTCCTGAATTTGGTGGTGCAGCAGTTCTTGAGCAGGTACCCAAGCTTACAGGATCTCCTGAGGCAGGCCAGGAAAGTCTGTGGTCATTTCTGCTGGTCATACGTCAGTGCTCAGCTGGCTGACATTCAAAGGGAATGAAACTTGCCCACCAACCGCCTCATTTGTGACATGCCCACCAGGTGGAACTCAACGTTGGCAATGCTGCAGCGGCTGCACTCGCAGCAGAGGGCCATTAATGAGTACCTGTGTGAGTATGGCACCAGGACAGGGTCAGGGGAGCTTGGTTTTTTTTTCGCCACGCCAGTGACCACTGATCAAGAATGCATGCACTGTCCTGTCATCATTTGAGGAGGCCACGAGGATACTGTCCCTCTTGTCTTCCTGTTGGAGCACACGCTTCGTGGAATAATGGACAGGGCACTCGAGGCAGAACAGCGGGAGGAAGAGGAGGACTCCCTTACCTCTCAAGGCCCCATTTATCCAGATAGCATTCCTGTGGGCCCACCAAACACACAGGAAGAAGAAGAGGAGGATTGTGTCATCATGGATGTAGAGGATAACACTCAGTAGCAGTCTTCAAGGGATAGTTTTCAGTCCCCAGAAACCCAAGGAGTTGTATGTGGTTGGGAGGAGGTAGTTCCTGACAACATCATCCTCAGTGACCCAGAGGACTCACAATTGAATGTGTCTGCAACTTATGCTGCATGGCCTCCCTGATTGTGTAAAGCCTGCAAAAGGACCCTAGGATTCGTGGTATTAAGGAGAGGGATCATTACTGGCTGGCAACCCTTCTTAATCCATGTTACAAGAGTAAGGTTGCAGAACTCATCCTGCCTTAACAGAGGGGGCAGAGGATGAAACATCTTCAGGAGGCCATGAAGAAAGGTTTGTGCAATGCGTTTCCAGACCCTGACAGGTTACAATCTCCTGGTGCTGGACAACGTGTTGCTGAGGCTTCGTTCAGTCAGAGGAAGAGCGGCGGAGAAGGTGGCCAGCTGACCAATGCCTTTAGACAATTTTTCAGTCCTTAGCGCCAAGGTCTGATCAGTTCAAGCAACTATCGCCAGCGTCTGCATTACATGGTGCATGAATATCTTGGGGCAAGAGCAGACTTGGAGACCTTTCCAACAGGCCATCCACTGGGTTACTGGGTCTTGAGGATGGACCACTGGCCAGAACTTGCTCAATATGCAATTGAGCTACTTGCCTGTCCTGCATCCAGCATTCCCTCTGAACGCACATTCAGTGCTGCTGGAGGATTTGTAACGGATCATAGAGTGCGCCTGTCCACAGACTCCATTGATAGGCTCACATTCATAAAAATGAATCAGTCTTGGATCAGCAGCAGCTATCAAGCACCTGATTAATTTTTCTATGGATGTGGGATTCCTTGAAGACTGTCTATGCTGAGTGACTATGCTATTCCTCCTCAATCTTGATGATGCTAGCTTCCAACAATATTTTAGGTTTAGGGCACCACCACCACTGCCTAAGGCCCAATTTTTCTGCCCCAGTTTAACAGGGACATGTAATTACAATTTTTGATCAAATATTTCACAGCAGGGCCCATTCCTGTGCCCAAAAGAGTATCTGTGAGGGGTTACAGTGTTTTGGCACCACCACCACCAAAGGCCCAATTTTTCTGTCCCTGTTTAACAGGGGCATGTTATTACAATTTTTGATATAATATTTAACAGCAGGGCCTTTTCCTGAGCACAACAAGTGTAACTGTGAGGGGTTACAGTGTTCTGGCACCACCAATACCTACTGTACCAGACAGCTGTCAGCACTGCCTGTCACTCATCGCGAAAGGAAGAAAAGTTTTCCTTTCCCGATGAGTGAGCCATCTCGGTGCTGGCTCCCATGACGGGGCTTGCAGGTGTCAAATCTCGCCGAGAAATGTGGCGAGATTGACACAATATCATGGTCACCTACTGTAAGGCCCAATTTTCTGCAGAGTATATAGGGCAGGCCGTATAGTATGTATATATACTTCTGTTCAGAGTATATAGTGCCTGGGGACCCCCCCACAAATTTTTTTTTTTAATTTTGGGTGTGGGGCTCCCCTTAATATCCATATCAGACCCAAAGAGCCTGGTAATCGGTTGGGGGGAGGGAACCCATGCCGTTTTTCTCAATGATTTACATCTATATTGCCGGGACCCGACAATACATTACAGCCGCAAGCAGTGTTAAATGACTTTTTTTTCCTTTAGAAATGTCATTTTGCTGTGCTATTGTTCTAAACACGAGAAAACTGAGCAACTTTACAGGCATGCTATAGACACCCCCCAGGCCATTTTAAAGAAATATTTTATTTTTATTGTTTCACTTTAAGCATTGTTAAAATCACTACTCCTGAAAAAACGTCCATTTTTAAAACTTTTTTTTGCATTGATACATGTCCCCTGGGGCAGGACCCCGGACCCCAAACACTTTTTAGGGCAAAAACTTGCATATAAGCCTTTAAAATTAGCACTTTTGATTTTTCATGTTCGTGTCTCATAGACTTTAACAGTGTCCGCGTGTTCGAACAAACTTTTTTGCATGTTCGGATGTTCTGGTGCGAACCGAACTGGGGGGGTGTTCGGCTCATCCCTAGTCATGAGGTATAGCAAGGGTAGACCAGAAAGGTAAGGAGTGAGGAGAAGCAGAATTGAATCCCTTTTGTGTGGCTTTCAGGTGCTCTTGCCAATGGGCTGAGTGGTGGGAGGTAAATGCCTTGTCAAGCATGTGGTACCCAAATGGCTGGTGTTTTTGCCACGCTTGATGTGCTTGAGGCAAAGTTTGTAAATTGCAACAGTGCGATAGGCTGCACATGTGCTAAAAAAGGCCCAAACAGTTGAGCTGTGGGAAGTGGGCTGGGAGGTAACAGCTCCACAATCTGGTGGAATAGGGTAGCTGCTCTCTACTCTTCCATGATGGCTGCCCTCTTTGTGGTTGTGCCTTACCTTCACTTTCCTCCTTTGCTCCATCCAGCACCCAAATCACATCAGTGACCTCATCATTATCATCCCCTCCATCCTCATTATCACTGGAGACAACTTAACAATAAGCTGTGGCTGGGGGAACATGATTGCCAATTTGTTGTTTACCAGTGTTCTCCCCTCTCTGTAGGCTGATATTCCTACCTTCCTCAACCTCGGAACCAACATCTGAATCAAGTAATGGCTGTGCATTGTCAATAAGCAAATGGTTGGCGCTGTGTTCAAATAACTCAGTTGACTCTTCCATGCCTGATGCTGGGACTATGGCAGGAGTAGATGTGGACAAGGTGTCAGAATAAGCCACTCTGGCAGCTGCAGTGGACTGTGCACGAGTCTTTGCTTGGGTGACGGAGGATGAGGATGGTTTAGTAAGCCAGTGCAACACTTCCTCTGCATGCTGTGGCTGGATAGCATGGGCAACATTACTAAACAGAGGAAATGATGCCCTGCCTGAGGACGGACCACATCCACCTTTGCCTGTGAACACATACACTGCTGGCCCCCTCACAGTGCCATGGGAACGTCTGCCTCTCCTTGCTGGACTCCCAGACATAATGTGTGTGGGCCTATTAATAAATTAATTGTAATCAAGATGTGGAAATGTATGTGGATGCACTTTAATCAATGGAAAGTGGTTATTGGAGTGTGTCTGTGTACTCACTACACAGACACACTCCACCGACACACTACAAAATACTGCAGTAAAACTGCACTGACGCACCTCAATATACTGTGGAAAACATGCACTAACACTCTGAAATACACTGCACTAAAATATACTGCATTAAGCGCGTCGTCAGGTTTGAGCAGTGATATCTGAATGATGCCTGCAGCTACAGACATCATTCAGATATCTTCTTTTATTGCCGGCGATTTCCTACATAAGAATGATTATAGCGACTGTTCAGCTGCTTGAGCGTTCTTACGGGTGGCAAGAGGGGACGCCACCCTCCGGTGCTTCTACAGAGAAGGGAACAGATGCTGATGATAGAGATTTCCGGGGGACCATATGGTCCCCAGAGTCTCTATGATCGGTCAGAGGCCGGGCACAATGTTATGACATCACGCCTGGCCCCTGCATTTGAAAAAAATTGTCTGGAAATCTGAGCTTATTTTTTACTTAGATTTTTATTTCAGGCTTCCTAGCCTAGAAGTGAGATGTGGGGACTTATTGACCTGTCATGCTTATTCCTATTACAAGGGATGTTTACATTATTTGTAATAGGAATACAAGTGATTAAAAAATGTAAAAAGAAAGTGTCAAACTAAAAAAATAAAAGTAAAATTAACAATAAAAAAAATGTGAAAAATGTAAAGTTGCCCACATATGTAAACAGTATTCAAACCACACATGTGAGGATTTGCCGCGAACGTTAGAATGAGAGCAATAATCCTAGCCCTAGATGACCTCTGTAACTCAAAACATGTAATCAGTAAAAAAATTTAAAGCGTCGCCTATGGGGATTTTTAAGTACCAAAGTTTGGCGCCATTCCACGAGCGTGTGCAATTTTGAAGCGTGACATGTTAGGTATCTATTTACTTGGCCTAACATCATCTTTCACATTATGCAAAAAAATTGGGCTAACCTAACGGTTTTGTTTTTAATGCATGAAACTTTTTTTTTTTCCAAAATAAATACATTTGAAAAATTGCTGCACAAATACCATGCAAAATAAAAAGTTACATCAATCACCATTTTATTCTCTAGGGTCTCTGCTAAAAAATATATATCATTTTTGGGGGTTCTATGTAATTTTCTACCAAAAAAATTATGATTTTTACATGTAGGAGAGAAATGTTAGAATTGGCCTGGTAGGAAAGTGGTTATATACTGCAGGAAACCTGCCCTGACAAAATAAACTGACACTAAAAGTGAAAATGAATGGTCAAACTACACTCACACTGCACGATCACTAGATTCACACTAAAGTGACACTAAAATAAAAATGAACGGTCGCACTACACTCACAGTGCACTATCACTAGATTCACACCAAACTGATATTCTTCACTGAAAATAGAATCACAATAGCACTCTATAGCACACTAATTTGCTAGTAGCAGTGAACAGAGCCCTGTTCTATCTCTCTCCACAAGAAAAATCGCACTGCAAATGGCCACTATGGGGAGAATACTTTTATAATGTGGGGTGGGACTAAGAGCAATGACAAAGTCATCATTACTTGCTCTAATCATGGCTTTGACAGTGCTCTGTGCCATGATTGGGCAAGGCTTTCATGGCTTCAGCCAATTATGGCTTCCAATGCACTGTGCAGTGGCACAGTGCATTGTGGTCGTTCAGTGGGCCAAACAAACGGTCGAACGCCCCGACAATTCGGGTGTTTGAACGGGCAAACAGTCAATTATCTCCCAACTCTATTTAAAAGTTCACTCTTACAAAATGGATGCCAAATTCAGTACTTCATTTCCACTTGCTTGCAGACAACTCTAAATATGAATATCATGCAATTGTATGTATTTTAAATTGTAAATCGAATATACCTTTAATACCTCAATAGGAGCAGCGCTGTGATAAAAAAGTTCTATATGATAAAACCAGAACGAAAGATGTGAAAATATTAAGCCCAAAAATTGGGATAGGCTCCAAGTTCATAGATTACAAAAACAGCTGGACCATCCTATTCAAAAACCAATCATGGATTGTAAAAAGAAGAAGCGTGAATAAATGGAAATCAATAAGTCCTTCACCACACCACTGTGATAGTAAAAATGCGCGCTTACCAAATGGCAAGCTTGGAAGAGCTTGCGACCTTAACCCGGTCGGGGCCTTTCAGGATGGAACCATCAAGGGGAGGCACGCCACTTTGGCTTGGATTAAGCACGCTGTTCTTCCAATTAACACTCTGTGTGGAGATGTGACCCCTGGCTAGGGCTAAGCTGTATGTCTCAGGTGGTCCATGCATGCAGAGGCCATCAAGGTGTAAAGTTCTTTGTTGTGTAGGATCTGCTCTCCAGGTGCGTCTTGGCGTTCCTAAGCTGAGAAAGGGACGCTTTTATGGGAAGCCATTCTTCCAGCCAGCTCCCTGGAAGGAAGGAAGGACAGCACTTCCAAGGCGATGACTGAAAACACAAAATACAAAAAGCAGAAGCTGCCTATGAAAGCAGAAGGGGAGGAGGGCGGTGAACTTCCTGGTTAGAAATTCTTCTTGTCAGGGTGAGAGGACTCACCCTGACAAGAAGAATTTCTAACCAGGAAGTTCACCGCCCTCCTCCCCTTCTGCTTTCATAGGCAGCTTCTGCTTTTTGTATTTTGTGTTTTCAGTCATCGCCTTGGAAGTGCTGTCCTTCCTTCCTTCCAGGGAGCTGGCTGGAAGAATGGCTTCCCATGAAAGCGTCCCTTTCTCAGCTTAGGAACGCCAAGACGCACCTGGAGAGCAGATCCTACACAATAAAGAACTTTACACCTTGATGGCCTCTGCATGCATGGACCACCTGAGACATACAGCTTAGCCCTAGCCAGGGGTCACATCTCCACACAGAGTGTTAATTGGAAGAACAGCGTGCTTAATCCAAGCCAAAGTGGCGTGCCTCCCCTTGATGGTTCCATCCTGAAAGGCCCCGACTGGGTTAAGGTCGCAAGCTCTTCCAAGCTTGCCATTTGGTAAGCGCGCATTTTTACTATCACAGTGGTGTGGTGAAGGACTTATTGATTTCCATTTATTCACGCTTCTTCTTTTTACCATCCATGATTGGTTTTTGAATAGGATGGTCCAGCTGTTTTTGTAATCTATGAACTTGGAGCCTATCCCAATTTTTGGGCTTAATATTTTCACATCTTTCGTTCTGGTTTTATCATATAGAACTTTTTTATCACAGCACTGCTCCTCTTGTATTTACTTTGTTATGTGTGTATCCCACATTTTAGCGGCTGCTTCATGTTGATGTTTGATCACTGATTTGTCACATTAGATTGCTTTCAATTTTTGATTTCAATATGTTTTTATGCACCAATTCAGCTAAGGTATAGCGCGGTGATTTGCCTTTTTTCTTTTTTTTTTTGCCTTTTTTGTTTAATACCTCAATGCTGGGCACTTTCCCAGATAGCAAGGATAACTTGCCACAAATTGTGGCAGTGTGGAATTGTACTATAAGTCTTGTTAACCACTTAAGCCCCTGACCATTTGGCTGCCCAATGACCAGGGCACTTTTTGAGATTCGGCACTGCGTCACTTTAACTGACAATTGCGCGGTCGTGCGACGTGGCTCCCCACAAATAGAGCTTTCTTTTGGTGGTATTTGATCACCTCTGTGTTTTTTATTTTTTGCGCTAGAAACAAAAAAATAGCGACAATTTTGAAAAAAACGCATTATTTTTTACTTTTTGCTATAATAAATATCCCCCCAAAAAATATATAAAAAAAAACTTTTTTTCCTCAGTTTAGGCCGATACACATTCTTCTACATGTTTTTGGTAAAAAAAAATTGCAATAAACGTTTATTGATTGGTTTGCGCAAAAGCTATAGCATCTACAAAATAAGGGATAGTTTTATGGCATTTTTATTATTTTTTTTTTTACTAGTAATGCAGGTGAGGATTAGTGATTTTTATCATGACTGCGACATTATGGCGAACAGATCTAACACTTTTGGCGCGATTTTGGGACCATTCACATTTATACAGCGATCAGTCAAAATAAAAGGGGAGTGGGAATTGGACCCAAGATGTCCTTACCTTCAGTGAAGGAAAAGGAACAAACTGCGGTTTAACCTGGTATAACTTTATTAGAAAAATTAGTAGAAAAACATTTTAATAATTGAAAGGAAAGCATAAATAATAGGAGATTGCATAAGGTAAAAACTGACAATGTTGTCACTTAAAAACGCCCATGAGCTCAGCCATATCCCAGTCATCCACACGTGTCAATCATCTCAAGTCATTAAGTGTGACTTAATATATAATGCTTACATGTGTTTAGGCGAGGTGAGTTCCGGGAAACCTTGGTAGTACAAGTCGGTACCCGTATTGTGCTTTAACCATGGACCTTCAGACTCCCTATATGCCTATAGAGCTGCTGCTGTCTTTACAATGTTGAAGAAAGCATTGGTTATCTCAGACAAATAAATTCAATTCTGGCTAGAAAGTATTCCTGATAGTTAGTGAACAGGACAGGTTTGATTTCTGGATGTAGCACTGTCAATTATAGAGATAATATATAAAAAAAAAAAAATGCAGCACGCTGTGATGCAAGCATGCGACTTGAGTCAAGGAGAAACAATAGATCCACAACAAGCCTGTTAGTCATTCAGCACCATGTTTCCATGAAACATTAAAGATAGCGCATCATATAGTTTGAATAGGAAAATATAGTCAGCTGAGTCAAAACACAGAGCCTCCAAAAAAAAAAAAAAAAAATGTTCAGGCTGTGATTGCTTGCTGGATATACCAGTTGAAAAGAGACTCACTGTTTAGATTGTATTAGATTGGTCCTCAATTGCAGCGACAAGGTGGTGAATCCAGAGTCCTTTGCAAGGGTCCACAGGTGTGCAGGATACGAATCTGTGTATTCCTAGTCATGGTGACACACACAGGATGTTATCCACTCAAAACCAGCATGGGGCCGCCTGGCTATTTACTTCCAGTTTTCAGTTGTTTGTGGATTTCCAATTTGCAGAGAGATAGGATGAGGGCTAAAGAGGGATGAAAAGCCTAAGTTGGCTATCGGCAGAGGGCATGTGTAGGCACACACACCGACATGTTTCACCCACTTGTGACGTGGGTTTCTTCACGTCACAAGTGGGTGAAACATGTCGGTGTGTGTGCCTACACATGCCCTCTGCCGATAGCCAACTTAGGATGAGGGCTAAAGAGTGATAAAAAGCCCAAGTTGGCTATCGGCAGAGGGCATGTGTAGGCACACACACTGACATGTTTCACCCACTTGTGACGTGGATTTCTTCACGTCACAAGTGGGTGAAACATGTTGGTGTGTGTGCCTACACATGCCCTCTGCCGAAAGCCAACTTGGGCTTTTCATCACTCTTTAGCCCTCATCCTATCTCTGCAAACTGGAAATCCACAAACAACCAAAAACTGAAAGTAAATGGCCAGGTGGCCCCATGCTGGTTTTGAGTGGATAACATCCTGTGCGTGTCACCATGACTAGGAATACAGAGATTTGCATCCTGCACACCTGTGGACCCCTGCAAAGGACTCTGGATTCATCACCTTGTCGCTGCAATTGAGGACCAATCTAATACCATCTAACAGTGAGTCTCTTTTCAACTGGTATATCCAGCAAGCAATCACAGCCTGAACATTTTTTTTTTTGGGAGGCTCTGTGTTTTGACTCAGCTGACTCTATTTTATCCTATCCAAACTATATGCGGTGCTATCTTTAATGTTTCATGGAAACATGGTGCTGAATGACTAACAGGCTTGTTGTGGATCTATTGTTTCTCCTTGATTCAAGTCGCATGCTTGCATCACAGCGTGCTGCATTTTTTTTTTTTTATATATATTATCTCTTTAATTGACAGTGCTACATCCAGAAATCAAACCTGTCCTGTTCACTAACTATCAGGAATACTTTCTAGCCAGAATTGCATTTATTTGTCTGAGATAACCAATGCTTTCTTCAACATTGTAAAGACTTAATGCAGCAGCTCTATAGGCATATAGGGAGTCTGAAGGTCCATGGTTAAGCACAATACGGGTACTGACTTGTGCTACCAAGGTTTCCCGGAACTCACCTCACCTAAACACATGTAAGCATTAGATATTAAGTCATACTTAATGATTTGAGATGATTGTCATGTGTGGATGACTGGGATATGGCTGAGCTCATGGGCGTTTTAAAGTGACAACGTTGTCAGTTTTTACCTTATGCAATCTCCTATTGTTTATGCTTTCCTTTCAATGATTAAAATGTTTTTCTACTAATTGTTCTAATAAAGTTATATCAGGTTAAACCGCAGTTTATTCCTTTTCCTTCACTGAAGGTAAGGACAACTTGGGTCCTATTCCCACTCCCCTGTTATTTTGACTACTTCTCCTGTTCTGACAAGGAATACCACCGTATTAGGTGAGCCAGTAACTTGTTACCTGAATTGAACAACGATACTGGTCATCAGGACCCCGCCCATTGTGTTTTTTACTACGATTTACAGCGATCAGTGCAAGTAAAAATGCATTGATTACTGCGTAAATGTGACTGCCACTAGGTGGCGCTGCAGGGGTTAAGTGTGTCCTAGGGAGTGATTCTAACTGTGGGGGGGGAGGGGCTATGTGTGACATGACACTGATCACCGCTCCCGATTACAGGGAGCGGTGATCAGTGTCCTGTCACTAGTCAGAATGGGGAAATGCTTGTTTACATCAGCATTTCCCCATTCTTCCTCTCTATGAGACAATCGCTGGTATTCCTGCAGACATTGAGTCTGCAGAACCCGCAATCACACTCACGGAGGCCACGGCAGGTGCCCGCGCACCTGCAAACTGCTTCTTAAAGGGCAGCGTACAGGTACGTTAATCTGCCTGTATGTGCCCTCCTGCCGCATGAGCTGACCACACCTCTGCATGCTACTTGTAATATGCACCATGTTCCTGCCTACTACCAAGACCATAATTTGTGCTGACAATATCTCTGCCTGCTGCCTGTACTGACTATGGACAATATTCCTGCCTGCTGCCTAGACAATTCAGTTCGCTGTCGCTGACCATGTCCCTGCCTGCTGCCTGGACCATTGCTCTCCCCTGTGGACAACAGCACTACGAAAACCACAGGTAATCTTTTACTTACCCTTTTGCTCAGCAGAATGTATTTTGGGGTGTAATTCTTGGTATGTGCATGCTATGTGTTAGAAATAGTGTTGGCCGAACAGTTCGGCCTGAGCATGAGCCTCCAATCCCAGTTAATGCCTTCTAAGGGGAAACGTGTCGAACGGGAGCCAGCAGTGTGACGTCAGCACTCACGAGCCAATAGAGTGAATTGGCTGTGTTTGTGGGTTACACATTTTTTGCCTTGGATACTCTATTTGTAAGTGCAATACTTATTTTGTTTGAATAAACATATTGTCAGTAATGCGCTATGAGTTCTCCTCCTTGCTTTTTAATTATACATCCACTGAAGTCGGAGCACTGGCTATCTACTGTCATGGATCTGCAGTAATGTTCATGTCTGTCTGCTTACCTCTCTGTGTGATTAGCTTAAGAGACTGGCCGCCTTTTACCTGGCTGCTTAAGTAATCTTCCCTCAAGCATGGCTCCATCCCAGCCTCTAACTGGGAACACTATATTAACCTGTGCACTGCAAACCAGCCTCGCTGATCAATATTGTGTGTTTAGCTTCCTGCGTGCTCCTTGCTGTGTGTCCTACGTCTGATCCTGTTTACCAACCTTTGCTTGTTCTTGACTGTCCTTGTCTACTTCATATCCTGACCTTTGGTGTGTTCTTTGACTATCCCTATCTACTTGTTGCCCTGACCTTTTGCTTATCTCCTGACTATCCCTTGTCCCAGTCGGCTGCTTCCACTCTATCCTCTAATAGTCTACAGTGAGTGTGAGCTGGGAGACCCTGGGGTATGTGACCTGGAACCAGCCTGCAGCTATATCTATCCCCACTGTCAGGGCCTCTTTTGAACGATCTTAGATAGTTGAGACAAAGGGATGTCACTGGGGGGTAAATAAGAGGAGGGTCAGCCATGGTATAATTGAGGAAAAATATATAAGGCTTTATTAACCGCTTCTGGACCAGCCGCCGCAGTTTTACTGCGGCAGGATGGCTCCCCTGTGTGAAATCACGTTACTGTATGTGATCTCACGGGGTCCGGATAGCAGGCACGTGCCAGCACCCGCTGCACAGCGGGGGGGCTGATGCTCATATCCAACTGTCACAATGACCGCCGGCCATGAGCGATCGTGACCAGGAGACACAGAACAGGGATGAGTGTGTGTAAACACAAGCTTCCCTGTTCTGTTCTGACAGGAGTGACAGATCGTGTGTTCCAATTAGCTAAGAACCACAATCTGTCACTTCCTGTAGTTAGTCCCTCCCCCTTCAATTAGAATCACCTCCCAGGGAACATAGTTAACCCTTTCACCGCTCCCTAGTGTTAACCCCTTCACTGTCAGTGACATTTTTACAGTAATCAATGCATTTTTAATCGTACTGATCGCTGTATTAATGCCAATGGTTCCAAAAATGTGTCAAACTTGTCCGATGTCTCCGCCATAATGCCGCAATCATGATAAAAATTGCAGATCACCGCCATTACTAGTAAAAAAAAATAATAATAAAAATGCTATAAATCTATCCCCTATTTTGTAGACGCTATAACTTTTGCGCAAACCAATCAATATACGTTTATTGTGATTTTTTTTACCAAAAATATGTAGAAGAATACTTATCGGCCTAAACTGAGGAAAAAAATAGTTTTTTTTATATATTTTTGGGGGATATTTATTATCGCAAAAAGTAAAAAAGAATGCGTTTTTTTCAAAATTGTCACTCTTTTTTGTTTATAGCGCAAAAAATAAAAACCGCAGAGGCGATCAAATACCACCAAAAGAAAGTTCTATTTGTGGGAAAAAAAGGACGTCAATTTTGTTTGGGTACAACGTCGCACGACCGCTCAATTGTCAGTTAAAGTGACGCAGTGCCGAATCGCAAAAAAAGCTCTGGTCAGGAAGGGGGTAAATTCTTCCGGGGCTGAAGTGGTTAATGAAACACATAATATAAAAAACAAGTTCAATGAGAGTGGCACAATGACCACTTCAGGTGAACCACATCCCTCCAATGTACCAGTTAATAGATAAAAAGTCACTGTAGAAAATTGACAATATTGTCATTAAAAGACTAAACTCAAAGAGCCCCCCGCAGACTCCATTCCTGGAATCCTGTCTCCAGGGAGGGATTAAAAAGTGGTGCTATTATTTGAAATTGTCCTGCATGAAACCACAGTCTCCTCTTATATTGCTCCCAATAAACTGATGATATCTAATGTCCGTTAGGATGGTTTCTATATATATATATCAACAATGGCTCATATTGTAAGAATGAAGTGTGGACAGTCATGTTATCATTTCATTCCGGTTTCTTGCTTCCACTGATAGGCTGGTTCTACCATTCAAACAAACAGTCAAATAGCTACTAATTGTTGCTGTATACGGTAGGAAATAAATGCAGAGTCTCTCAATCAACAAGCAGTGTTCACCTTAGTGTAGTGAACTGACAGAGGCCCATAAGGGTAACGTGAGAAGTAAGGCAATCAACACAGTATTCAATATGTCCGTGAATTATCACTGTAATATTTCATTTTTAGGAAGAACTATACGAATAGTGTTCACCCTGAACGGGCGCTTACCCTTCCTTTTGCCATGTGATCCTGGCTGTGATAATATTTCACTGGAAATGTCCTCTAACAGTGAAATCACGGGAGGTACCTGTGGTGCCGTTTGCTTAAGTCCATCCGTTTGCGTGCTATTGCAAATGACTGTTTGTTTCATCCGGGAGGATTTCCTCAGGGCTTCACTTTTCGGCGTCCAGAGTACAGCGCTATAGTGGCCTTCATGGCTCACAGGTGATTGCAAAGAGGTTTCCACAAGGCTTCCAGATCAACAACTGGAACGCAGAACTACGGTGGCTGAAATGGCTCAGTGGGGATTGCGGAAGTAGATCACCGCTGAGTCCCTAAATGGCAAAAAGTAAGGGTTCACCTTACAACCCTGGATTGGGAGCCATAGTGGAGTGCAGAGGTGAGCTGGCTCTTAGATGCCGCGCCCTGGGGAATCTCATGTTCTAGCTCCCAGTGTGATCTGTGCTGGTGCTCCAGAGGGCCTGCTTTCCTGAACCACCCAGAGCTCCATCCGCAGCAGTCAGCCGTAGGGTCCACTATCTTGGCGATGCACTCCTGATCCCAATGGTGGGCCTCTGGTGACTTTACAGCTACTATCTGCACATCTGTGAACCGGGCCGGGAGTGAGCTGCAGCTTTACTCACAGAGGAAAATTTCTAAACGTATTTTATTCCAGAGGGATCATAGGATCTGGTAAGTAGCCTGTTTGTCTGCACCTGCACTCGGGTGGAAGTGATGTGGTGGATTATCTGGGATCTATTTAATATAGAATACTAAAAGAGCACTTTTATTGTACCCAGCAGGACTATTTGGACTTTTTTTTTTAATACAAACGATTTTATTGAAAGCACAAAAAAAAAATATAGCAGTTACAATTAGCTATTGTTACAAAAATACAAACATAGTATGGTGGGAGGGTCTTACATAGGATGCTGATACATTTATGAGAAGTTAAGCATATACTCCTATTAAAAACACATTCAAAAGAAAAAGAAAATTATAAAATAAAGAAAAGAAAAACTATCAAGTTTCCTTTTTGTTAGATCAGACAACTATGTTGAAACATTACAAAAGACCTCTTGATGGAAAGAACCACATTCTGCGAAGTGCCAATAGGCGGTCTTCTTAATCACAGACTAACTTCACTGCTGAAAACTTTGGTTTAAACATTGTAAAGACCATAAATCTAACTCAAATAAAAGGAACAACAGTGAATTGGTTACGGGAGATTCGTCTGAAAGATAAGCCTTATCTAGCCTTATATCCATAAATAAATCATACTTGTAGCCATACCAGTGAACCCGGGGGAGCTACGGGGACCACGACTTCCATTTGGAATCATAAGCTGGCATTGTGTCCATAATGGTGTGGTATACTTTTTCCATCAGTTGTATAGCTGCCATACGTCTGAGAACCTGCTCCCACGGTACCCTGGGGGCACGCCAAAATAGAGCAATAGTCCAGTGGACTGCTGAGCATAACGTATGAGCCAGCTTTTGTTCCGGGGGAGAAGAACCCAGAATATCTGCAAAGAACGGGCCCATTTGATATGTCATCGTTGTTGATACCCCAGTGATCTCAGTCACTTTAGAGGATACCTTCTGCCAGATATTAGAGAGTACCTTACAGCTCCAGAATATATGTAAATGAGTCCCCTTATCAGGGCACCCTCTAAAGCAGCTCTCAGACACGGTTGGGAAAAATCTATGGAGTTTGGAAGGAGTGTAGTACCATCTGGTATGGAGTTTCACCACTGTTTCTTTAATCGCCACAGATCTCGTGCATTTATGCATATTAGAGATCCTGATGCCCCATTCCTCTGGTGAGGACACCTGTCCGGTCTCCGCCTCCCAGCCGAGCATGGCTGCGGAATTTTCTGCAAGGCCAAGACCTCCCAAGTAGTTATATAGTAGAGATATTGTTCCCTTATCTCTGGATGGGGGCCCACACAAATTTTCAAACACCACACTCTAATGGGAGCTAAAGAAATGTCTTATTTGAAGATACCTGTGGAATTCAGTCTTGGGTAGGGAGTGAGAATTTTGTAATTCCAAAAAGGAGTGGAACACCCCATTCTTTTTAAGGGAATCAAGTGTGACCAGGTCTTTAGATATCCACAGAGCAAATGCTCCAGGAGATGGAAAAGCAGGTTTGAATAAAGGGTCCCCAAGATAGGTAGCTAATCTGGGATTGTGAAGGTGAAGAGATTGCCTTACGACAACATTTAAACTAGAGATCTCCCTAGAGCTAACCGAGGTGGTCCACAGTAGTCCCTGCAGAAGAAATGGTGTTATTGAGGCTCTCTCAAATCTTATCCAGGGGATACTATGTGAGGGAGTGTGCCATTGCGCCATCTGCAGCGATCTAGCAGCAAGAAAATATAGCCAGAGGTTTGGTAGGCCCAAGCCACCTCTATCTCTGGGCCTGTAAATCATTTTTCTGCCTAATTTGGGTTTTTTGTTTTGCCAAACAAAATTATTCACCTCTCTCTGTATTCTTTCAATCGTCAGCTGGGGACATAATGTGGGAGGGCCCTAAAAAAAAAAAAAAGTTTAGGGAGAATGGACATTTTCACCGCTTGAATCCTTCCTAGAAATGTAATATGGTATGAGTTCCAAGAGTGTAATAATTGTTTAATGCGGGTGAATGCAGGGGGGTAATTAGCATTATACATTTTAAGAAACGTGGGGGCTAATTTTATGCCTAGATAGGGTAAGGATTGGCACTCTATTGAGAATCCAAAGTGAGAATGGATCGATGACATGATGTCTGGAGGAAAATTTATTGGTAAGGCGGCACATTTTGAGAGGTTAACCCCTAAACCTGAGATTTTGTGGAATATGTGTAAGGTATTGGTGAGGTTTGGCAGGGATACTATCGGGTCAGACAGGAACAAGAGAACATCATCTGCATACAGAGTTTGAATTCCTGTTCACCCTTTCTATAACCTCTGATGTTGGGGTCAATGCTAATGCAGTGTGCTAGGTGCTCAATGGCGAGGACAAATAAGAGCGGTGAAAGGGGGCAGCCTTGTCTGGTTCCCCTTCCTAGAGTGAAATAGTCAGAGGTTCAATCGGGGAGTCTAATACACGTGCGTGGGTGGTGATACAGTGCTCTGAACCCCTGAACAAAGGCCCCTGCAAAGCCAAATTTTCCCAGCGTCCACTCCATGTAAGGCCAAAGCACACTATCGAACGCCTTATGGATATCGAGGCTTAGTAGAAATACTTTATTAGAGTGTAAATCTGCGTCTTGTATAATGTTAGAAGCCAGTCTAATGTTATCTGTAATTTGTCTAGTCGGGATAACGCCCGTTTGGTCTAGGGAAATTAGGGTTGTGATAATTTTAGAAAGTCTGTCTGCTAGTAAGCGGCCAAAGATCTTTAGGTCTGTATTAATGACTGAGATTGGTCTGTAATTTTGGGGTAGGGAGTGATCCTTGTTTGGTTTAGGGATCAGGGACATATTGGCCAGAAGCATATCGTCAGGGAAGAGATTGCCTTTTAGGATGTAATTGAAAAGAGATTTTAGATGTGGGATTAAAATGCCTTGAAATTTTTTTAAAATACGGGGCTGAATAACCATCTGGGCCAGGAGTTTTTGAACTTTTTAAGGATTTAATAATATTAACGAGTTCGGAATCAGAGCATGGGGCGTTCATTTCCTCTAGTTGTTCTCTCGAGAGGGCAGGGAAGGGCAAGTCATCAAGCCATGACTTAAAGGCCGAATCTGTGGGAGAAGTGGATGGTGAGAGTAGGTCAGAGTAAAATTTAGAAAAAGCCTGTAAGACTTCAGTCGGGTGGGAGATCAGATTACCATTAGGGGTTCTGAGTTTGTAAATGTGGGGGGGTTGAATCGACTGATTAAGCTTCCTTGCGAACATAGCCGAGGCTGAGTTGCTGTGCAGAAGGAATTTAGCTTTCGACTAGCTCAGAGATTTTTTGGTATGGTCAGTAAGAATTTTATCCAGTTCTAATCTCTTGGAATTAATTTGGTGGAGTAACTCTGGGGAGTGACTTTGGGAATGTAGATGGTACAGTTTATCTAGGTCAGCTGTAAGTCTAGTTATATCCGCTGATTTCTCCTTTCGTCTATTGGCTGCTAATTGAATTAGGTGGCCACGAATCACCACCTTATGGGCTGCCCATAAGATGGATGGGGAGGTTTCATCTATGTTGTTAGTGATAAAATATTCTTCCATAAATTTGGAGATTTGGGAGGTCAGGATAGGGTCCGTGAGAAGGGACTCATTAAGTCTCCAGCCTGCTGTGGAAGGTTTAAGGCCTATGTGGGAAATACCAAGAGAGACCACCTGGTGGTCAGTCCAGGGGCAAGGATGTTTGGCTGCGTCAGTAGAGTTTGCTAAAAGAATGGGTGTGCAAAATATGTAATCCAGACTACAGTAGCTATCATGGGGGTGGGAGTAGAAGGTATACTCCCTAGCGCCTATGTTGTGAGCCCTCCATGCGTCTCCCAGGTTGTGGGTGTGAAGTAAAGTTTTAACCGTTTTAGGGAAAGCATTGGTAACCCCCCCCGCTTCTGTCCAGGGTGGAGTGGGCCACCAAGTTAAAATCCCCTCCAAGCACCGTGTGCGGGGAGGAGAATCCATCCAGTATCTGGAAAAAAACACTAAAAAAAGAAGCTTGGGATTCGTTAGGGGCATAAACATTAGCGACCGTAATTTTCTTCCCATGTATGGAGCCCTTAAGAATGATAAATCTGCTAGCAGGGTCCTTATAGATGCATTCAATATCAAACATAATATTTTTTCTAACAAAGATCGCCACCCCTCAGGACCTGGACCCAAAGGTGGTGAAATGACCAAGACCATAAGACTTGTCAAAATAGGTGGGGTGATTGGCCTCAGCAAAATGGGTATCCTGCAGGAGGATAATGTCATCTTTTAGGCGTTTATACAAAGTGAAGGCCTTTTTCCTTTTATGAGGGGAGTTAAACCCTCTGACATTATGGGAAATTATTCTGACACCCATTCTAAATAAACTTGGTCAAATATGTAATTGCCTTTGGGGGAGGGTCCCTAGGTACATGCCATCATGTTTTCCCTGCTAGCTGCAATGAAATATCATGAAGACCATATAGATGCAACAGAGTTCAAGAAAGGATAACCATCACAACCAGCGATTATGACTATATTACTAACACTAGTTTCAGTAATCTCAGTAAATAACAGTGTCCCGTAACCAAAAAGAACGTTAACAAAAAACCTGAGAGGAGCAAAAAAAAAAAAAACATTGGGGTCGGGGTGGGAAAACCAGTCCGACTAAAGGGTAAAGTAAAATTTCACCAGGAATGAACCTTCCTGGGTAAAGGGGCACAAGTGCCCAACACTCTTGGTGACCAGAGGAAAGAAATAAAAATAAAAAATTACCTCCTAGTTACTGTATGAAGAGAATCAAAAAAGAGTCTGTCCTCAGTTCCTCTTTTTTCTTCCTGGAGGTTACTACAAGAGTGGGAGGACAACCAAATGGGCACCGCTGTGCGCCAGCACAGTGGGAAGATTACATGTTGCTGAAGGGTGCTTACAGGAGAACCTTTGATGAAAATTAAAAAAATGAAATAAAAATACTAGGACAAAGGACAGCTGCAGGGGGATAAAGGGACCAGTTCGGAGAAGAGATAAGCTGCAGTTCTACCCCTGCAAAAGTCCAGTTCGCTCCTGAGCCATCACAGAAAGTCCTTTAAACTGCTATAATTAACGATAAACCAAATCCTTAACATAGGCAGTGTCCGAGAAGAGCGGGGAACAGCCGAGGGCTAATTCAACCGTTCCCTGAGGTCTTGCCTTTGTCTCCTGCGATCTCTCTGCGGTGAAGGGGTCGACCATATGGCTGAAGGGCGTGGGGTGGAGGTCATCCTGGGTAGATCCTCTTTTGCCATAAGACCTAGTTTGACTAGGAGTTCTTTCTATTTGGACTTTATTATAATTTTGTGGTTATAGTTAAAGCAGACCTTTAGTAATTTTTTCAACTTTCCATCTATTAAATCTTCTGCCCTTGTTGTTTTAATTTTGGATAGTAAAACATTTGTTTTTCTGCCAGTAAATACCTCATACAGCCCACTTCCTGTTTCTTGTCTGATAAAAAGCTTAGGCGTATGACATCATGCACAGCTCTCTATCTCCCACTCTCATAAGAGTTTGCCAGGGGGGTAATTCATAAGAGGGCCAATGAGAGCTGCAGAGCTGGAGGTGTGCCTCTGTGTGTCTGTGTAAATCCGGGAAGTGAACAGCAGCAGATTCAGCTGCCCACAATTAAAATGGTTGCAGCCAAACTCAATGGAGGGAGATTTCTGCAGCATCTTTGGCAAGTACAGAATCACAGTATATATATGCAGAGTGGTTGGAAGGAAGATTCTGAATGTCAAAGATGTTTTTATTACAAATTATGTGAGGAGATTGCAGTTCCTCTTTAAGTGCTTGTTTGATATATTGTTCCGATTATATCCTTGTTATATGCACATATGATTTTTATTACAATCAATGTGACATGTTTTTGATTAGAATTGCACTTCACACTTTATGTGGTATAATTGACTTATGAAAAAATGAACCTTTTATGTATCATTATAGCCTTTTTGCACATTAGCATTTGTACTTTATAGTTCACAGTCTAATATTGAGGTTTTATACCTGTAAACAATTGGAGATGGTGCACTTTTATTTATTATATTTTTGTGTTTATGTAGTCAAGTGTTCAGCCACTTCTTTGGTGCAGCAGTCTCATTATTAGTAGCCAAGCATGAGTCCCAACGATTTTTTTTGGAAGGTGTTAATTGGATGTTAGGCCTCTGTATGTGGCCAGGCTGTGTAAAAGTCTCACACATGTGGTATCGCCATTAGGGTGCCCACGTGTCCCGGATTGCCCGGGACTATCCCGTAATTGACATCTCTGTCCCCGGTCCCGGGCACCTTCATTCCGGGACAATACAGTGTCCTGGAATGAAACTGGCACTGGGAACATTGAGGAATTCATGGGACAGGGGCGGACTGAGCCACCATATTACTGGCTCTGGCTGCACCTCCACCTCCATCTGACTGTACTCCTGATCACTGGTTGCTATAGCCGCCTGGCGTGTAGCAACCAGTGACGTCACGGCCGCGACTCCCTCCCTGCCCAGTGTTGAAAGCGGAGGAGGATTTCACTTCCTCCTCCTCCGCGCTAGTGCTCCTGGGGCCCAAAGCAGCTGCCCTTTGAGCTGAGCCCTGCAGCGAACACCCTCTTGTAATGCTATGGAGTGACAGCCCCGCTGGTCTAGTGGCGGCGGTTATGCAGTGCAGGGAAGCGAAGCTAAAGCTGGCGCTGACACTAGCAGCAATTTTAAACAGCGAGCGGCAGCCCCGGTGAGCAGCACGAGGCTGATAGAACTAATAGCCCAGGAGGGAGTGGAAGAAGACCCCACCGCCGGGCCACCCTGACCTGAGCAGCAGTGGGTGCAGCATCCCCAGAACTCCCAGAGCTTGGACAATTTCGCCAGCCTCCTCTCCTAGCTGTCACTGTCATCAACAAGAAGGAAGACAGACTGACCAAGGGCCCAGAGAACGAGGATGGATGGGAGGTAGGTGCATCACACACACCTACCCACAGACAGGGGCTGGGACAGGGGGGCACAGGAGGGACTGCAGGCAGGGGATAGGGGGTCACTTTCACCCACCCCCCCCTCACCCACCTGCCTCCCCTTTCACCCACCTAACTCTCTCTCTCTCTATTCCCCCTCTCTCATACCCCCCTCTCTCTCTCCGTCCCCGTCTCTCTCCACATCCCCCTCTCTCCCTCTCTCTCCCATCCCTCCTCCCCCTCTCATCCCTCCTGCCCCTCTCTCTCCCACCCAGCATCCCTCTCTCCCCGTCCCTCCTCTCCCTGTGCCTCCTCTCCCTCTGTCCCCCATCCCCCTCCCTCTCTTTCCCCATCCCCCCTCTCCCTCTCTCCCATCCCCCCTCTCTCCCATCCCCCATCCCCCCTCTCTCTCTCCCATCCCCCATCCCCCCTCCCTCTCTCTCTCCGTCCCACCCTCTCCCATCCCCCTCTCTCTCTCCCTGTCCCACCCTCTCCCTCTATCTCTCCCATCCCCCCCTCCCTCTCTCTCTCCCATCCCCCCTCCCTCTCTCTCTCCCATCCCCCCTCCCCTCCCTCTCTCCCCCCCTCTCTCTCCCCCCTCCCTCCCCTCCCTCTCTCTCCCCCCTCCCTCTCTCTCTCCATCCCACCCCCTCCCTCTCTCTCTCCCCCCACCCTCTCCCTCTCTCTCTCCCCGTCCCACCCTCTCTCTCTCCCCGTCCCACCCTCTCCCTCTCCCATCCCCTCTCCCTCTCTCTCTCTCCCACCCCCCTCCCTCTCTCCCACCCCCCTCCCTCTCTCCCATCCCCCCTCCCTCTCTCCCATCCCCCTCTCTCCCATCCCCCCCGTCCACCCCTCCCCCTCTCTCCTCCCAAGTGGACACTGACTAGAGTTTGTTATCCCATCCACCCCCACCACTGCCACTGACCTCATCCTCCTAATGAAGGACTACAGGTCCCAGCATGAGCCCCTCATAGCTGAGGATGTGACAAGCACCCACAGTAGGTCAGTGTAGGGATCAGGTAGGTCAGTTTAATGGTCAGTGTAGGGGTCAGGTAGGTCAGTATAGGGATCAGGTAGGTCAGTGTAGGGATCAGGTAGGTCAGTTTAATGGTCAGTGTAGGGGTCAGGTAGGTCAGTTTATTGGTCAGTGTAGGGGTCAGGTAGGTCAGTGTAGGGATCAGGTAGGTCAGTGTAGGGATCAGGTAGGTCAGTTTAATGGTCAGTGTAGGGGTCAGGTAGGTCAGTGTAGTGGTAAGATAGGTCAGTGTAGTGGTCAGATAGGTCAGTGTAGTGGTCAGGTAGGTCAGTGTAGTGGTCAGGTAGGTCAGTTTAGGGATCAGGTAGGTCAGTGTAGTGGTCAGGTAGGTCAGTTTAGGGATCAGGTAGGTCAGTGTAGTGGTCAGGTAGGTCAGTTTAGGGATCAGGTAGGTCAGTGTAGTGGTCAGGTAGGTCAGTTTAGGGATCAGGTAGGTCAGTGTATGTCCAGTTTTTACTCCAGATCCCTCAGGTCATTTGTATTCCTTTTGTAGTATAAAGTACGGGGTTTTATATACAACTTTAGTGCCTTCGATAAAAAAAGCATTTGATTTATGTATGTTAGCCCAACATTGAAAGAACAATTTCACTCTGTGACTCTAAGTGGCCGCCTGCAATGTTGGGCTAACATACATGAAACAAATGCTTAAATAGGTAAGGAGCAGGCACCCAGTGACATCACATGGTGGCACAGCCCCCTTGTGATGTCACCGACCGGTGCATGCTGAGGGGTGTCCCTGAATGGCAGTTTAGAAATGTGGTCACCCTAATCGCCATACTGATACCCATAATCAGGAAGAGTAGCAGGAAGAGTTGTGTAGTTGCAAGTATGCCTATTTCATTGGAATCTTGGAATGTCTACTTTCCAAAAAGGGGTAATTTGGGAGTATTTATACTGTCTTGGCTTGTAAGTGTCTCAAATGCTGTCAGTACATCAGGTTTGATCAAATTTTAATTGATTGACACCATTGCTTGTATAACTTTCACACATACCAAATAATATACACTTTTTTGGGTTATGTTTACCAAAGCAATGTAGCAGTAAAAATTTTGACCAAATTTAAAACAGTGGTGATTAAATAGCACCAAAAGAAAGCTCTATTTGTGTGAAAAAAAGGAAAAAAAGAAAAAAGTCTTATGGGTACAGTGTTGCATGACTGAGTATTTGTCATTCAAAGTGTGAGAGCACTGAAAGCTGAAAATTGGTCTGGCCAGGAAGGGGGGTATAAGTGCCCAGTAGGCAAGTCGTTAAATAAATAGTTCCCATAGACTGAACATTTCACCAATAAATTAGTTGATTTAAATATTTCTATTCTGCTTTTACTTAAATTGATGGAGCCTCTATTGTATTTTTTTTTTATCATTTGTCCAAAAAAAAAAGATTTGTATTACTAACTTTAGCTGACACAGTGGCACAGCAAAGGAGTTGCTTCTGCAATTCTCAGTTGTAGTACAAAGTTTAGTGTTGGGAGACTTTTCATTTAAAATCACTAAGGGGTCTATGTGAAAAAAGTTGACACACTTACAAAGCTCCAACGAAATTTGCCACATGCTGCATTAAAGAACTATCTCCTATGATTTATCAAGTGGTCATAATGTGATTTTTGTTTTTAAACATATGTCAGGAAAAAAAAAAGTTCTATTGGCCACTAGATGGTGCTTATGATCATACGAGATAGTTCTATAACAAGGAACATTGCAAACTTTATTTAATTTATGTGAATGTGTGTCATATTCATTCAGTCAACATTTTATACATAGCCCCATAAGTATGTAGACATGTGCAACCAGCCCAAAATAATAAAACAGTTTAGTACAACCGAATATTTGCACAATACTTGCCTACCTAATTTCCACTTGAGATCAGAGAGGCCCTGCTGTAGACATAGGGCCCAGTGGCAACAAATTGGCATGGTAGACAATGGCAGCTCAAAGGCAAGAGGAGGCAGTATGCAAGGAAGCAGAAGAGGAACAAACAGTTTGGTCTATTGGCCAATCTTAAAGCTAACGGAACTAGGTCAGCTATTTCACCATTCTTTCAGACCAATGTTCATTCACTAGGTAATATAATGATCTGACCTGAATTGAGACTAAGAGTTAATTGGGAGATGAGGAACTATTGTATTTTTCTCCTGATCAAAACCTGGTTAACAGAGGGGGGCGGGTCATACATTTACATCACTGGGTGGCCCCACCCTCAACTACAGTCAGGTCCATAAATATTGGGACATCGACACAATTCTAATCTTTTTTGAAATGAAACGAACAAGATGTGCTTTAACTGCAGAATTTCAGCTTTAATTTGAGGGTATTTACATCCAAATCATGTGAACGGTATAGGAATTACAACAGTTTGTATATGTGCCTCCCACTTTTTAAGGGACCAAAAGTAATGGGACAGATTAACAATCATCCTTTAAACTTTCACTTTTTAATACTTGGTTGCAAATCCTTTGCAGTCAATTACAGCCTGAAGTCTGGAACGCATAGATATCACCAGACTCTGGGTTTCATCCCTGGTGATGCTCTGCCAGGCCTCTACTACAACTGTCTTCAGTTCCTTCTTGTTCTTGGGGCATTTTCCCTTCAGTTTTGTCTTCAGCAAGTGAAATGCATGCTCAGTCGGATTCAGGTCAGGTGATTGACTTGGCCATTGCATAACATTCCACTTCTTTCCCTTAAAAAACTCTTTGGTTGCTTTCGCAGTATGCTTCGGGTCATTGTCCATCTGCACTGTGAAGAGCCGTCCATTGAGTTCTGAAGAATTTTGCTGAATATGAGCAGATAATATTGCCCAAAATATTTCAGAATTCATCCTGCTGCTTTTGTCAGCAGTCACATCATCAATAAATACAAGAGAACCAGTTCCATTGGCAGCCATACTTGCCCACGCCATGACACTACCACCACCATGCTTCACTGATGAGGTGGTATGCTTTGGATCATGAGCAGTTCCTTTCCTTCTCCATACTCTTCTCTTCTCATGACTCTGGTACAAGTTGATCTTGGTCTCATCTGTCCATAGGATGTGGTTGTAGAACTGTGAAAGCTTTTTTAGATGTTGTTTGGTAAACTCTACTCTACTCTAATCTGTCCTTCCTGTTTTTGAGGCTCACCAAAGGATTACATCTTGTGGTGAACCCTCTGTTTTCACTCTGGTGAAGTCTTCTCTTGATTGTTGACCTTGACACACATACACCTACCTCCTGGAGAGTGTTCTTGATCTGGCCAACTGTTGTGAAAGGTGTTTTCTTCACCAGGGAAAGAATTCTTCAGTCATCCACCACAGTTGTTTTCCGTGGTCTTCCGGGTCTTTTGGTGTTGCTGAGTTCACCGGTGCGTTCTTTCTTTTTAAAGATGTTCCAAACAGTTGATTTGGCCACACCTAATGTTTTTGCTATCTCTCTGATGGGTTTGTTTTGTTTTTTCAGCCTAATGATGGCTTGCTTCACTGATAGTGACAGCTGTTTGAATCTCATATTGAGAGTTGACAGCAACAGATTCCAAATGCAAATAGCACACTTGAAATTAACTCTGGACCTTTTATCTGCTCCTTGTAAATGGGATAATGAGGGAATAACACACACCTGGCCATGGAACAGCTAAGCAGCCAATTGTCCCATTACTTTTGGTCCCTTAAAAAGTGGGAGGCACATATACAAACTGTTGTAATTCCTACACCGTTCACCTGATTTGGATGTAAATACCCTCAAATTAAAGCTGAAAGTCTGCAGTTAAAGTACATCTTGTTTGTTTCATTTCAAATCCATTGTGGTGGTGTATAGAGCCAAAAAGATTAGAATTGTGTTGATGTCCCAATATTTATGGACCTGACTGTATATAACAGCTGTTACCAAGAAGAAGCATTACTCGGCGGGAGCCTCCCATGGAGGCGGAACTGTTGCAGCTTTTTTTTTTTTCCTTTTTGGTCCAACGGGCGGCGTGGATTTACATTGCGGGACATTTTTTTTTTTTTATCTTTCAATAAAGGACTTGTCCCAAACTGTCTCTTGTCTTTTTTTACCATTTTTGACACTTTTTTGTGAAATGGTAAGGGGGTTTCCAGATTCTGATAAGCCCCCACCCCCACACCCCCACAACCGACGGGCAAGGGTTGTGGGAATGAGGCCCTTGTCCCCATCAACATGAGGACAAGGTGCTTTTGGGTCAGACCCCCAAAGCACCCTCCCCATGTTGAGGGCATGTGGCCTGGTACAGTTCAGGAGGGGGGGCGCTCTCTCGTTCCCCCTCTTTTCCTGCAGCCTGCCAGGTTGCATGCTCAGATAAGGGTCTGGTATGGATTTTGGGGGGACCCTTAGGCCATTTTTTTTTGGCACAGGGTTCCCCTTAATTTCCATACCAGACCTGAAGGGCCTGGTATGAATTTTGGGGGGACCCCCACGCAATTTTTTAAAAAATGTTTGGTTCTGGATTCCCCTTAATATTCATACTAGACCCAAAGAACCTGGTAATGGACTGGGGGGGAACCCATGCCATTTTTTTCATTGAGTTTTATCTATATTGCCAAGACCCGACAATTCATTACAGCCACAATCAGTTTTGAATGCCAATTTTTCCTTTAGAAATGTAATTTTGCTGTGGTACTGTTCTAAACATGGGAAAAATGCGCCACTTTACAGGCATAATATAGACACCCCCCAGGCATGATATTTAAAATGGGATATTTAATTTTTATTGTTTCACTTTGAACATTAAAAAAAACACTGCTCCCGAAAAAACTGACGTTTTTAAAAATAATTTTTGCATTGATACATGTCCCCTGGGGCAGGACCTGGGCCCCCACACACTTTTTATGGCAATAACTTGCATATAAGCCTTTAAAATAAGCACTTTTGGGGGGCGCATGCGCGGCACGGAAAGGAATGGACGCCTGACACCGTAGCTCCGCTCCACCCAGGACTCTAAAGGCTTCCTGAGGGCTATATACCGCTCTATTCTCAGGGATTTTAACACCCCTCAAGCCGCATAGCCTTGGTGCATGCCGTCGAAGAAGAAGAAATCCCGAGGCTCTGCAGAACTCCATAAAACATCCCACACACTATCACAGGAGATTGCGGCCTTAGGCACAAGAACTGAGAAGGTTGAAACCAAACATGACGAGCTTGCCCTGGCCTATGATGATCTCAGTAGAGAACATGAATCTTTAGCTTCAGCCTTCACTGCAATTCAAGCTCAAGTCGAGGATCTCAACATCAGAAACAGACGGAGTCTGAGACGGAATTAATCCCTGCGGTGATTCGGTTGTTTAAATTCCTTCTTCCAGAGTATGACTCCGCTGCGTTCAAATGTGATTGCATCCACAGAGCCCTCCGACCTAAACCCCCCGAGAGATGTTGTTCTTTGCATGAAGGACTTCCTCACCAAGGAGGAAATTCTGAGGGCAGCCCGCAACAAACAACGGATCACTCTGGATAACCATCCTATCCAGATCCATCCAGATATCTCCCCAGCCACCATGGATAGACGAAGAGGATTGAAAGAAATCACCGCAGCACTCCAATCTGCCCATATTCGCTACAGATGGGGTTTTCCATTTAAGTTGCTGGTCCCCCACAACGGCACCACCTTCTCTGCCTCATCCTTGCTAGAGGGCCAGGAAATCCTGGTGAAGCTTGGCCTCCTTCATGCTGCTGCGATTCGTCGACCACCTTCAACACCCCGTCCGGCCCCTATCTGGCAAACCCCACCACCCCGCAGAGACAGAAGGAGGATCCGCTATGACATTGGAGATGGAATTGCTGAGCATCCCGGTTGATTTATTTGCTGCCTATCACTCAGATTTTCCTCATGACGGCTTGCATCTCACTCTCTATCATACCTTTCAGGTCGTCTGTCCCCCGGAGCCGTGGCATGTCCTCCCCACCCAGCAACCACTTTTCCCAGAAACATTGGGCTGTGCACTTTTTTATTATTTTTATTTTTGACTTTTTGGGTAGCTCTACAGGTTTCACACCCTGCAACCCCACAAGCTGGTGTTTGCAGTTCGGCTGGGTACGAGACCAAGTGGTCTCGCTCGAAAGTTTCCCTTTTTTTTATCAGGTAAAGCTTCCTTTCACTTTTTTCTCTACCTGATCCAGTTTCGATGTTGGACTGCATGTCTTTTTCAAAGACTCAAAACTTTTTCTTTTCTTGGTCATAAATTTTTTTAGTGATCTTTTTCTTGGTCAGTCAGTTTACAGTTTGAAAAATTTCTCCTTCCTGAAATCTATTCGTGAAATATGCATGATATATTCTTATGATCTATTTTATATGATTAGTCTGTATAGAATTATCAACATTACATGTAGGTTGTTGGTGGCTCCCCTGCTTGGCCTGGTAAATTTAGGATTACACCCTCTAGCTACCCACCATACACAATCATATTTGTTCCTTTTCTGGTCGATTGCACTTTATCGCTCCTGTCATGGCGATTACTTGTATTTCACATAATGTGAAAGGATTCAAATCCCCCATAAAAAGGCGCAAAGCGTTTGAATTATATACCCATATTGGCGCCAAGATTCTTCTGCTTCAGGAGACTGATTTCTCTCATTCCTCACACCCAAAATTGTTTCATAGAAATTTCCCTCAAACTTTTTATTCCCTCCATTCATCCAAAAGTAGGGGTGCCGCCATACTTCTTCATGCCTCCCTTCCTATGGAAGTCAAGCAAATATATAGAGATAAGGAAAGCAGATATGTCATTATCAAAGGGGTAATACACAATAGGGAAATAACAATAGCCAGTATATATGCCCCCAATGACGCACCTGCATCCTTTTTTAAATCTTTCTTTGATAGACTTGCCTCCTTTCACTCTCCCCATATGATCATAGGAGGTGATTTCAACTTGGTAGCTAACCATACACTAGATAGATCCTCCTCTACAGCTACAACCAAAGCCTTCCCAAGGTCTCTAACCCATGGCTTACTTGACCAACAACTGGTGGACACCTGGAGAACGCATAACATGGGGCTTAAGGAATTTACTCACACCCCCATAATAGCTATGCCAGGTTGGATTACATTTACACTACCCCCATCATCTTAGCTAATTCCACTAGCACAACGATTCACCCCTGTGTATGGTCGGATCATCATGTGACCTCCTTCACAACGGAATTTATCAGACTCGCCCCAACCCCTCATACATGGAGGCTAAACGAAGCTTTGCTCTCGGATTTAGCAGTGGAATCAGAGATAGCAAAGTCCATTGAGGAATATTTTTCTTTTAACACAATCCCTGAAGCTCCACCCTCCATTGTATGGACGGCCCATAAGGCAGTTTTAAGAGGCAAACTCATTAGCATTGCCTCATCTCATAACAAAATCCAAAAAATTTTGGACCTCACAAGGGATCTCGACCGCTTATATAAAAACACTAACACATTGAGTTTGGAATCTACCAGAATTTCTATCGAACAGAAACACCTAGAATTAGACTCACTCCTATCTTCTAAGATTGAAAAAGCTCTCAGATGGTCCAAAGCCAAATTTTTACTTCACAACAATACCGCCTCGACCGTATTTGCCAGAAAGCTTAACCAGTCTTTCCGTCCCCCTCATGTCTATAAACTGGCCTCTGAGACAGGCCTAACCACCTCCCATCCCAAAGAGGTACTTCGTATTTTCAAACAATTTTATACGTCCCTATTAGCACCAGATCAAACGAATCCTACACTAGCTGAGGAAAGTTGGCTCCGAGACATACCTATACCCACTCTTTCTCCCACACAACGAGAGAAACTTAACGCCCCCATCACACCCTCAGAGGTACTCAATGTAATTAAAGCCCTGAAGACGGGCTCGGCCCCAGGTCCCGATGGCTTTTCTGCCATATACTACAAGAAATTCACTAACCTTCTATCCCCTAGTTTGGTTCAGCTCTTTAATTGGGTCCTGCAGGGTGGTAACTTCCCTGAGGAGATGCTGTTGGCAAATATGTCCCTGATCCCTAAACCTAATAACAACCACACACAGCCTCAAAATTATAGGCTAATCTCTGTCATGAATAATGATCTAAAAATTTTTAGCAGAATCCTAGCAGACAGATTGGCAACCATAATCTCCTCCCTTATCTCTCCCTACCAATCAGGCTTTATACCCCATAGATTCATCACAGACAACATACGGTTAGCCACAGACATCATCCAGGATGCCAATTTATCCTCCCGGAAACTCCTCATGCTCAGCCTAGATATTCACAAGGCGTTGGACAGCGTCTCCTGGAGTTATATATCCACCCTCCTACAACGCATGGGTTTCCGTGACTAATTTTTACAAGCTTTCTGGGCCCTCTATCTCAACCCTAAAACCCGTATTAAGATCCCGGGCTGTAGTTCTGAATTCTTTCCCATAGGAAGGGGTACTAGGCAGGGGTGCCCACTCTCCCCCTTAATCTTCGCCCTAGAACCTCTAGCCATTGCAATACTCAATAACCCGGGTATATCGGGCTATGCCAAAGGTCCCTCATCCTACAAATTTTGTATGTATGCAGATGATGTCCTATTGTTTCTTACTAACCCCCTCATCTCTTTGCCCAACCTCCTACAGACCCTATCGAACTTTGCAGAAGTCTCAGGTCTCTCGATGAATGTCTCAAAATCAGTGGCCCTCCCAGTGGGGCTCTCCCCAGAGGAACTTCAACAACTTAAGAATGCCTATCACTTTGTATGGGCTGAAACACATCTCTCATATTTGGGCATTGACCTGACGGGAGACTTCTGCAAACTTTTTGAAGCCAACTATCCTCCCATGATAAACAAACTGAAGAAAACCCTTAAACTCTGGTCCCAGCTTCATATTCCTTTCTCAGGTAGAATTACGGCCCTCAAAATGATGATACTCCCCAGGTTACTTTACCTATTCTGTTCCCTCCCAATCAGACTGTCTAAATCTTACCTGCTTAATATTCAGGCACATTTTATTAAATTCATTTGGCATGACAAACTCCCGAGATTTAACAAGGAGATCTTATATCGCTCCCCAAAAAGGGGAGGTCTGGGAGTCCCCCAAATATGGCTCTACTACTTAGCCAGTAGATATATGCAACAGGCCCAATGGAACATTAGAGAGTCCAAGGTTCCCTGGGTCAAATTTGAACAGGATTCTATCACTCCCCTCTATCTCCCCAGATTAATGTGGTCCTCTAACCCATCCTTCCCAGAATTGCCCACTAAAAATCAAGTAGTAGCAATTGGTTTGAAACTTTGGAATCAATATAAGACAAAATACAACCTCATCTCTCAAACGCCCCAAGTAGCGTCTTATCTTAGGGATCCTAGATTTCCCCCAGCTTATGATCACCCGGAGTCCTTTATAGAGTTGACTGAACAAGACCTGATCACGTTGGGAGACTTTCTGGTTGATTCAAAATTCATCACATTTTCAGCAATTAAGTCTCAATATCATATACCGGATAGAGAATTCTACCGTTTCCTACAAATTCGTCATTTTTTTTCAACAGCATTACACCGGCCCCCCTTCAGATACCACAACACTCTTTGAAGATGTGTGCCATACCTCTCCTCATCAAAAGGGCCTTATCTCGGAAATTTACAGGTCATTGGAATCAGTAGATGAAAAACACTCCTGGAAATATAGATCCCAATGGGAACAGGAATTAGCCCTAGCCCACGAGGACCTGGATTGGGACAGGGGTTGGCAAAACATACGTAAATGCACAAAATCCCTAACAATCAGAGAGACAGCCATTAAGCTCACAATGAGGTGGTACTATACCCCCGTTCGCCTAAACAAAATGTATCTGCAAACTTCTCCTAGGTGCTTCAGAGGATGCACCCATTTGGGCTCCTACATACACCTATTCTGGGAATGTGAGAAACTACAACCTACCTGGAAAGAGGTATTAAAATTGATTGACAAATTAGCTGGGACTCCTATCACCCTTACTTTCCATCATTGTATCCTATTTCAGGACATCCCTGATATTACCAAACCCCTGTTGAGGTTAATCCACTCAATTTGTATAGCTATGCTTTGGGTCATTGCGCTACATTGGAAATCTTCTTCGATTCCTTTCGCACAAGTCGTTTCACGTATAGACTGTATGATGTTAACAGAGAAGATATTTCACACCCTACACGATTCTATCCCGGCATTTGATGCCAAATGGAATCCATGGTTCCTGTTCAGGCTTCAAGACTGACCGTCCTTAGTTTAGATTTTATAATTTTTTTTTTTTCTTTTATTTTCTGTTCCTTGTATTTCTTTCTCTTTTTTAGCTACTATAACCACCCTTCAGGATTATGGCACATCATTAAACTTAATTATTGTGTCCAGTGTAGTACAGATTGCCTTTCTGGCAAGAAAAAATGTCTTAACATCTTAACATGGCTGTATACCTTTTATACAAAACTCAATGTCATACTTATTGTTCTGAAGGATGTAATTTCTTGCTTCATCTGTATGCGTACTTTTTTGCCTTTAATAAAACTATTTGAAAACAAAAAAAAAAAAATGAGCACTTTTGTTTTTCATGTTCATGTCCCATAGACTTTAACAGTGTTCGTCCGAGTCTTTTGCCTGTTTGCATGTTCTGGTGCGAACCAAACCAGGGGGTTAGGGATGAGCTTCGAGTTCGAGTCGAACTCATGTTCGACTCGAACATTGGCTGTTCGCAAATTCGCTGAACAGTGAACAATTTGGGGTGTTCGCGGCAAATTCGAATGCCGCGGAACACCCTTTAAAAGTCTATGGGAGAAATCAAAAGTGCTAATTTTAAAGGCTTATATGCAAGTTATTGCCATAAAAAGTGTTTGGGGAGCTGGGTCCTGCCCCAGGGGACATGGATCAAAGCAAAAAAAAGTTTTAAAAACGGCTGTTTTTTCAGGAGCAGTGATTTTAATAATGCTTAAAATCAAACAATAAAAGTATAATATCCCTTTAAATTTCATAGCTGGGGAGTGTCTATAGTATGCCTGTAAAGGGGCGCATGTTTCCCGTGTTTAGAACAGTCTGACAGCAAAATGACATTTCAAAGGAAAAAGCCATTTAAAACTACTCGCGGCTATTGCATTGCCGGTCCGACAATACACATAGAAGTTCATTGATAAAAATAGCATGGGAATTCCCCACAGGGGAACCCCAAACCAAAATTTAAAAAAAAAAAGACGTGGGGGTCCACCTAAATTCCATACCAGGCCCTTCAGGTCTGGTATGGATATTAAGGGGAACCCCGGCCAAAATTTAAAAAAAAAATGACGTGGGGGTCCCCCTAAATTCCATACCAGACCCTTCAGGTCTGGTATGGATTTTAAGGGGAACCCCCGCACCAAAAAAAAAAAAAAACGGCGTGGGGTCCCCCCAAAGGTCCATACCAGACCCTTATCCGAGCACGCAACCTGGCAGGCCGCAGGAAAAGAGGGGGGACGAGAGAGCACCCCCCCTCCTGAACCGTACCAGGCCACATGCCCTCAACATTGGGAGGGTGCTTTGGGGTACCCCCCAAAACACCTTGTCCCCATGTTAATGAGGACAAGGGCCTCATCACCACAACCCTGGCCGGTGGTTGTGGGGGTCTGCGGGTGGGGGGCTTATCAGAATCTGGAAGCCCCCTTTAACAAGGGGACCCCCAGATCCCAGCCCCCCCTGTGTGAAATGGTAAGGGGGTACACCATTTCACTAAAAAACTGTCAAAAATGTTAAAAATGACAAGAGACAGTTTTTGACAATTCCTTTATTTAAATGCTTCTTCTTTCTTCTATCTTCCTTCATCTTCTTCTTCTTCTTCTGGTTCTTCTTGCTCTTCTGGTTCTTCCTCCAGCGTTCTCGTCCAGCATCTCCTCCGCAGCATCTTCTATCTTCTTCTCCTCGGGCCGCTCCACACCCATGGCATGGGGGGAGGCTCCCGCTCTTCTCTTCATCTTCTTCTCTTCTTCATCTTCTTCTTTTCTTCTCTTCTTCTCTTCTTCATTTTCTTCTCCGGGCCGCTCCACATCCATGCTGGCATGGAGGGAGGCTCCCGTTGTGTGATGGCATCTCCTCGTCTGACGGTTCTTAAATAATGGGGGGCAGGGCCACACGGTGACCCCGCCCCCTCTGACGCACAGTGACTTGACGGGACTTCCCTGTGGCATTCCCCGTGACGTCACAGGGAAGTCCCTTCAAGTCACCGTGCGTCAGAGGGGGCGGGGTCACCGGGGGCCCCGCCCCCCGTTATTTAAGAACTGTCAGACGAGGAGATGCGTCACACAGCGGGAGCCTCACTCCATGCCAGCATGGATGCGGAGCGGCCCGGAGAAGAGAATGAAGAAGAGAAGAAGATGAAGAAGAAGATGAAGAAGAGAAGAAGATGAAGAGAAGAGCAGGAGCCTCCCCCCATGCCATGGGTGTGGAGCGGCCCGAGGAGAAGAAGATAGAAGACACCGCAGAGGAGATGCTAGAAGAGAACGCCGGAGGAAGAACCAGAAGAGCCAGAAGAACCAGAAGAAGAAGAAGAAGATGAAGGAAGATAGAAGAAAGAAGAAGCATTTAAATAAAGGAGTTGTCAAAAACTGTCTCTTGTCATTTTTAACATTTTTGACAGTTTTTTAGTGAAATGGTAGGAGTACTTTTGTACCCCCCTTACCATTTCACACAGGGGGGGGCTGGGATCTGGGGGTCCCCTTGTTAAAGAGGGCTTCCAGATTCCGATAAGCCCCCCACCTGCAGACCCCCGACAACCACCGGCCAGGGTTGTGGGGATGAGGCCCTTGTCCTCATCAACATGGGGACAAGGTATTTTGGGGGGCTACCACAAAGCACCCTCCCAATGTTGAGGGCATGTGGCCTGGTACGGTTCAGGGGGGGCGCTCTCTCGTCCCCCCTTCTTTTCCTGCAGCCTGCCAGGTTGAGTGCTCGGATAAGGGTCTGGTATGGATTTTTGGGGGGACCCCACGCCTTTTTTTTTTTTTTTGGCGCGGGGTTCCCCTTAAAATCCATACCAGACCTGAAGGGTCTGGTATGGAATTTAGGGGGACCTCCACGTCATTTTTTTTTTAAATTTTGGCTGGGGTTTCCCTTAATATCCATACCAGACCTGAAGGGCCTGGTATAGAATTTAGGGGGACCCCCACGTCATTTTTTTTTTTTCAATTTTGGTTCGGGGTTCCCCTGTGGGGAATTCCCATGCCGTTTTTATCAATGAACTTCTATGTGTATTTTCGGACCGGCAATGCAATAGACGCGAGTAGTTTTAAATGGCTTTTTTCCTTTGAAATGTTATTTTGCTGTCAGACTGTTCTAAACACGGGAAACATGCGCCCCTTTACAGGCATACTATAGACACCCCCCAGCTACGAAATGTAAAGGGATATTACACTTTTATTGTTTGACTTTAAGCATTATTAAAATCACTGCTCCTGAAAAAACGTCCTTTTTTAAAACTTTTTTTTGCATTGATCCATGTCCCCTGGGGCAGGACCCAGGTCCCCAAACACTTTTTATGACAATAACTTGCATATAAGCCTTTAAAATTAGCACTTTTGATTATTCATGTTTGTGTCCCATAGACTTTAACGGTGTTCGCATGTTCGAACAAACTTTTTTCCTGTTCGCATGTTCTGGTGCGAACCGAACAGGGGGGTGTTCAGCTCATCCCTACAGGGGGTGTTCGGCTCATCCTTACTCATCAGTATACTACTCATCTGTATACTGTATATACTGTTTTTTTTAAAAGGTGTTTTATTTTCAATTTTCAAACAACAAAAAGGAAGACAATAAAAGAACAATGCAGATCTGCAGTGTATACAAGGATTAAATTAGAGACTATTGAGATAGTCTGCAAGACTATATACATCCCAAGAAAGATTCTCAACATACACTCACACACATTCATACCATAGCACATACGACCCTTGAGCAGCACCGTAATTTCTAAGACCCCTGATCATTGTATTTTTTATACAACCTCTTCTGTCCAGTTTATTTAAACACATTTCAAGGCATGAAAGATAAATTCCCTCAGCCTCACTCTGTCTGAGAAAGCTGGGAGGATAAGACACCCCCCTAGAAATCTCTTGATACATCTAATCATGGTTGCCATATCTTAGTGAACTTCTTGGGACACTCCCTACTTTTATATATTAATTTAAATTTGGGGATGACCCCATTAACCAAGTGGTAAAAAACAGAAACCAAGAGCAGACCCACATCTTTCCAATGCAGTAGAATGTTTTTTCGTGCAAAAAAAAAAAAAAACGCAATAAAGTCCTCACATGAGTGCGGGGAACATGGTCATTCAAGATCCCCCAAGAGCCCAACTACCGGAATGTGGGGTATTGCAGTTTAGGTGCAGTTCGTTATCAAAAAAAGCAATCAATTCCTTCCAGAAACTTGAGAGTCCAGAGCATGTCCAAAACATGTGAACGAAATCAGCAGCAATCGTATTACATCTGGCACAAGCAATATCTAGGCCTAGGCCCATTTTAACCAGTCTAGCAGGTGTATAATGTAAATGATGTATAAACTTAAATTGTACCAAGAGATCTGCATGGCTAATAATATCCTGAAAACATATCTCTATGGCTTCTTCCCAATCCTCTTCAGAGAGCTCAGGCATAAACATCATCCATTTACGCTGTGAGTTCTGTAAGAGATCCGCTCCCACCACCTGAAGGCGCCCATAAAATGTTGTCACCAGCTTATCAATCTCAGGGAATGATAGCAAATCTTCAATTGAGGATTCCGTGAGCTCTATGGTCAATGACCTGAACTGAGTTCTGAGGGCGTGTTGTAGCAAAAGATATTTGAAGAAAAATTTATTAGCAAGACTAAATTTCAGTCAAATTTCAATTTCAGTGTGCTTTAAAAGATAATAGAGTATTCTCCTCAACTATGTGGGAAATGTGTGATTCCAAAACGGGCCCACCAGTTCATATCCGGATGGCCACAGAGCTCAGGGAAGTTAGGGTTCCGCCACAATGGAGTCTGCGGCGAGACACCTGACGGGGATTGTGTCAACGTTTTTCCTCCCTTCCTCCAAGCCGTAAAGCAAACCTCTTTGATGAAATTGATAAAAAAATTATAGGAGAAGAACTATCCCTTTATTTTAAAGAGAACTCACATCCTGACATTTCACCAGGGACATTATGGGAGGCTCAAAAGGCCCATATTCGGGGCAAATTAATAGGATTGGGAGCCAGAAAAAAAAGAGAATGTACATTCCAGCAATCCAAACTACTTAACGAAATTAAACTACTTGAACAACAACGTAAAGCTAGACAATCACAGGCGATATTTCACACCCTGACTGAGAAGAGGGAAGAACTGAAATCTCTCTTACACATAGACCAAAAACAACAGACTCGCATACTGGCTCAAAGTTTTTATGAATGGGGAAACAAACCAAGTAGATTGCTAGCCCATTTCCTTCAGCAAAAGAAATCTGCTTCTTTCGTAGCAAAGATTAAAAACTCTTCAGCAACTATGGTACACGACACAACAAATAGAGCTAAGGAATTCCGAGAGTTTTATCAACAATTATATAATGTCCAACCCTCGATTACTGATCGAGATGTTAAGACGAGGACGAGACTCATTAGGGAATACTTATCACGTGCAAATCTACCTAGTCTCTCACCTGATATTTTAGCCTCGCTAGAGGGAGAGCTTACCACCTCGGAGCTACGCATTGCCCTAAAGGCCATGGCTAATGGTAAAGCGCCGGGTCCACATGGACTTACGGTAGCCTACTATCGATCCTTTGCCGATATAATATTACCTTGATTGACTGACTATGCCAATGTGACCTCTAAAGGTGGTAACCTCCGACCTGAGACTATTCATGCACATATTACAGTCATTACCAAACCCAGTAAAGATCCCAGTAACTGTGGAAGTTACCGCCCCATTTTATTGCTGAATATTGACGCTAAACTATATGCCAAAACCATCGCAAACAGACTCCCCCCTGATCCCGCAATGGATTTCAAAAGACCAAATGGGTTTCATCCCAGGTAGGAAAGCAAGGGACAACTCCCTTTGCACCCTCTTATTGATGGTGCATATTCATAGATCCTCCCAGCCCACCCTTCTACTCTCAACCGATGCTGAGAAGGTGTTTGATAGGGTGGACTGGGAGTTTCTCATGGCAACATTGACCCATCTGGGCATTGGCCCATCTCTTAGATCCCAAATTTCTGCGCTATACAATCACCCAACGGCACAACTACGCATAAATGGCACACTAAGTGACCCCTTCACCCTACACAATGGTACACGCCAAGGCTGCCCCCTTTCACCAATTTTATTTGCCCTGTCATTAGAGCCCTTCCTTTCTATGGTAAGACATAATCCATGTATTCATAGGGTAGTCACAGGTAAATCAGAACACAAATACGCTTCATACGTGGATGATATTTTGTTTTATATACAACAACCCCTGATAACCCTCCCTAACCTCATGTTAGAATTTTCAACGTATAGTGCCATCTCTAATTTCAAAATTAATATTACAAAATCTGAAATTCTAAACCTATCTATCCCTACTTCCACTGTGACACATTTTAAACAAGTCTTTCCTTTTAGTTGGCAGGCAAGAAAAATGAAATATTTAGGTATTTTTCGTACACCAAATCCGGCCGCATGAACTTTCTGCCCCTTCTAAACACTGTTAGATCTGACTTGCAGAAATAGTCCCAGCTTGCTCATTCATGGTTGGGGAGAATTGGAGTCGTAAAGATGAATGTATTGCCTAGGGTGTTGTTTCTGTTCAAAATGATACCATATGGAATACCGGTAGGATTTTTTACAATATTAAGCTCTCTTATTGGTAAATACATATGGAACAGAAGAAGACCTAGACTTCCTAGGTCCCTTCTCATTAGACCCAAGAGGGAGGGAGGCCTAGCCTTACCAGACTTTAAGAAGTACTTCCGATCAATCGTGTTAAATAGAATATCTGACTGGAAATATCATAGGGATACCAAACTTTTGGTAGCCCTAGAAATGGAGCTCAGTGGCACAGATCTTTCTACACAAATTTGGATACCAAGGAAATACAGAAATTTGTCCTCTGACATATCACCGCTAACATATTCTCCCTCATGACCTGGGACTCTTTGTGCAAGGCACACAAATGGCCATATAATTCTCCTCTGCTAAGTCTGACTGGACATAACTATTTCCCCCCAGGAAATATTGATCCTGGGATCCGTATGTGGAACCTTGGGACCAAGATCCTACTACACCAAGTTACCAGCCCTACAGGTATAATACCTCTATCCATACTATTACACAACTCCACCATCTCTACCATGAATCAATGGAGATACCAACAACTAGCGGCTTTTGTTCACTCTCTCCTGAAAACCCTGAGATCCTTTTCAGATTTGACCCCCTTGGAAGCCGCATTCTCCAAAGATCAACCTGTAGAGAAACCTATTTCCCACTTCTACAAAATTTTGCTAACTCTAGCTTCCACAAGAACACCCACCTTAGCTGCCGGGACGATGACGCAGCCGACGTCATGCCAGCGCAGCAGAGTGGGAGGGGGGAAGATAGGCGGGAGGAGGAGTCCAGGAAGGTGCTCAACCCTCCGCCACCGGAAGTCCCCTGATCTGCTCGCGAGTGTGGCCACCTCCAAGGCTGAACCCGAGTAAAATCAATTGGCATTATGAATAATAAAAAAGATAATTGAAAAACATACAATGAGTTGTCAAGATAACTAAGATTGAAGATATATAGGATCAAGAATAATTGTCATGGGAAGAAGGTTGCAAGAGAAGGTAATGTTGGTAGAAGTAATAGAGCATACCATGTGCTTCCATCCCTGTGACTAATATTGAATAAGGTTAAAGGGAAATATTTAGGGATTTTATATGAACGCATGGCCTGGTAAGGCCTATTGTTCCATCCCTCAGGACTTTGAATGAAATTGTGGCCTGGTAAGGTCACACATTTCCATCCCTATCATGAATCAAAGGGGATATAGCAAAGGGGGTGGGAATTTATATGAAGCACTTGGTTGCAAAAAGGTAAGTTGGTGAAGATAATAGGTTTTATTGATTGCCATCTGATATAACCAACCATAGCAGTTAAATACAACAATGTAAATGTGGTATAAAATGATACAGTACATAAAGTCATAAAATCAGTATCACATAAAATAGCAATGCAACAGCCTTACAGAGTTCACCAAAATGATCATTGAATAGAACAATAATGCATCTTAGTACTTGCAAAGCCCATGAACTTCTTGGTCCTAAATGGGAGTATTAAATGTAAACTTGGTATTCGAGTAGCGTTAAATGAAAACAAGGCGTATGGCAGCTCTATGCTTTTCGTGGCTGGAAGGCCACTCGTCAGGAGTGAGCACAAGATGTATCTATGAGTAAAAAATAAATTATTTTAGGTGCTCTCTCCCCTTTGATTCATGAAAGGGATGGAATGTGTGACCTTACCAGGCCACAATTTCATTCAAAGTCCCGAGGGATGGAACAATGGGCCTTACCAGGCCATGCGTTCATATAAAGTCCCTAAATATTTCCCTTTAACCTTAATCAAAATTTTTGTGGCAGTGAAAAGACAGGGGATAATGCAAGAAAAATCAGGGGAAGGAAAGAGGCTCCATTTGCAGCAGCAATACCAGCAAAAATAAAAAGGACATCATCAGGCAGGGGGTTTAGGAGGATGGGGAAGTGACTCCCACCACGACAGGACATCTTGTGGGGAATGGAAGAAATGGACTTTCCCCTGGAAGGTAACCCAGAGAGTTGCAGAGCATGGAGTATTGGATATCTTGCTCCTGGAGCTTCTGCTTGACACGCTGGTAACTGGCTCTGCAATTGCAAACCATCACAGAGTAGTCTAGGAAGAGGGAAACCACCGTGTTGTTGACCCGCAGGCTTCCTTTCTTCCTGGCAGCCCCCAAAATGGCATCCCGATCTCTGTAGTTAAGAAGGCGAATTACCATCATACGTGGAGTGTGACCTTCAAAGGGGGGCGTCCAGGGACTCTGTGGGCCCTCTAAATGACAAAGCAGGGGGATAACTGCTCGCAGCCGAATTCTTGCTCAAGCCAGCTCTCCAAGAAGGCTACCGGGTCAGACCCCTCCCGGTAACCAACCAGGCATAGGTTATTTCTGCGTAAGCGGTTTTCAAGGTCATCGACCTTATCTTCCAGGGTTGTAATCTTCCCCCCATACGTATTCAGTTTGGGCAGGATAGGAGTAACAGTGTCTTCCAGGTCACTGATTCGTTGTTCAGTCTCAGTGACCCGGCCTCGTAGCTTATGAATATCTTGCCGCATAATGGCTAAGTCAATTTTGAGCCCATCCACCTTTCCCATAAGGTTTGTGTGATTTACCTTAATGGTGGTAAGGACCTCAGCCAAAGTAGGATCTTTGGTGCCATCTGCGACCACCGGGCCCGGTGTCGCTTGCAGGGGCGCTCCTCTGCGAGGCCCGGAATCTCAGGGGAAGGTGGTGGTGAGCCATCCTGGCCGTCTCCAAAGAGATCCTGTATAGAGGCCGGGGACGAGCTGGGCCCGTGGATGGTAGTGCGGCGGCCATCTTGGCAGGAGTGTGTGGTGATGCTCATCTTTGCCGGGGGTTGTTTCTTCCCACGCCGCTTTCCCATCCACCACAGCACACTCCGGAGATGCAGGAGACACATCTGGTGGTATTAGGCCAAAAAAGCGGTGTATATTTGTGATGGCTGGTCAGGATGGAGCAGGATTGTGCAGGGGAAGACCGGAGCTACTCTGAAGCATGTCCGCTCATATCCTGTGCTAGGCCATGCCCCACTGTATATACTGTTGCAAAAGATGTGAAGAAGGTTTAGTTTGTGACAAGTCATGCTTACACATATTTTCTGTGCTTAACCACTTTCCGCCTGCCATATAGCAGAATCACAATGGCAAAGTGGTTGTGATATCCTGACATGGCGTTCCCAGAATAACACAGCCGGCGCGCACCCGTGGGGGTGCGCAGCTCGGTGATTGGGGTGCAGTATGTCAGTCTGGCACACCGCAACTCTGATCGTGGTATGAAGCCTCTGACACTGGCTTCATACCACGTAATCAGCTGTGACCAATCACAGCTGATCATCGCGTGAACCTCGGTTCACGCTGACAGGGAGAGATGATCGGCGGCTCTCCCTGTCAGAGGGGGAGTCTGTGCTGATAATCAGCACATTGATTATCAGCACAGCCCCCATAAAAAGGTGCCCATCAGCTGCCAATCAGTGCCCAACACCTGCCAGCCTGTCCCCATAATAAACGCCTGTCAGTGCCCATAACAGTGCTGATCAGTGCCCACAACAGTGCCAATCAGTGCCCAATAAAGTGCCAATCAGTGCCCCATCAATAATGCCTGTCAGTGCCCCATCGAAGTGCCAATCAGTGCCACTCAGTAATGTCAGTAGCCGGTCAGTAGCTCCTCATCAGTGTTGCCTATCCAGTGCCACCTATCACAGTGCCGCCTACCAGTGCCGCCTATCATTGCCCATCAGTTTTTTTTTAAATTGTCCGTCTTTTTTCATTTATAGCGCAAAACGCAAAAACTGCAGGGGTGATCAAATACCACCAAAAGAAAGCTCTATTTGTGGGAAGAAAATGATAAAAAAAAATTTTTGGGTACATGACTGCGTAATTGTCATTCAAAGTGCAACAGCGCTGAAAGCTAAAAATTGTCCTGGGCAGGAAGGGGGGAAAGTGCCTGATATGGAAGTGGTTAATCTTATTGGGAATCAAGGTTTTCAGTGGTTACCACAAAAAGCTTTTAAAACAACTTTTTTTCTTTTTGGTCCAAGAGGGGTTGGCAGACTTAGAATAAAATGTATATTTGTAGGTTACCATATTAACATTTAGATTCAAAACATTAAGATAAAAGGCAAAATTGGCGTCTTTGCTGGCAAAATCTGGCACTTGCCACAACATGACATCCAAACGTCCAAATGCAATGGCACTATGTAACACTCTCTCACACATTATTGCTAATAGCATCAGTTTAAGGCAGCTTTGGAGCAAAGGTCCATTCAGGTCAGCAGCCCATGAACAAAATGAAAACCCAGATTGTCTTTGATCTACAGATGTCAGCCGACTAATATAAATGCCTTCTTTATATTCCAAGCAGCAACATGTATGCTAATACACATGGGCAGTATTTACAATTTTATTATGAAAGAAAGGCTAAAACACAAATGAACAAAATGTTATTTAACTGCATTCACGGAGAGCACGGAACTAGCTGCCAAACCATGTTTATGTAGATATGCCTTTTTGCAAGTCAAAATATTCCAAAGCAGCTGGGGAAACAGATTTCCAGAATACTAGGAAACAAACATACACACATCAGGTGCAAAAGAAAGAATCATTTCTAGGCTAAGCTAGCTGTGATGGACTTGTTTTGAAGCTTTTATTATTAACTGCATACAGCAAACCATGCGTCAATTTACAAAATCCCACCAAACAATATCCTTTTTCTACAAAAACAAAAGCAACATCAATTTTACATGTTAGTTTGAATAAATAAAGTTAAACTTATCACAATTATGCAGTATGCTGTTTTTTCACTTTGTTTATAAAGAAATCACATTAAGGCATTATTTTAAACAAAAAATCAGGTTCTCTTTCACCAAAGGCAAACCCTTTCTTTTGCTAAACTTTTTTTTATTAGTGTTCAGAAAAGTATACAGGTTTGCACAATTCGCTTATCAGTTCTAACAAAAAAGATATCCATCAATTCTACCAACAATTTTGATGCAATTGTGTCACCCATACATTTATAACCATGTTGTATATGGCTGTGACTCGTCCTGTGGAGATGGAACATACAGTACACAGAACCCTTGGTGCCCACAACCAAATGAACCTATTCAGCCCCATAATCACTTGCTCTTTCAGATTTCAAATTAATCTTTCTCCAGTGAAGTTTAGAATTCATGATTACATTTTCAAAGCCAACAATCTACCCACTGAGCCACAAAGTTGTTTGTGATACCTGATTGATGTTTGGTGTTGGGAAACATTTTTGACCTTCTGAGAATGTTAGCTGTCTTGTTGTTCATTTGTTTGGCTCCAACAGATTGAGTGAGTGACCTGGAACACATGCTTACTTATCAAACATTCTAATGTTGCTAAAAGTGTGAGCTCTGAGTTAAAGTACAGTGCTGCCTTAAGAACAGGTATAAATAAGGCAGCTGCTTAAGGACCATCATTCTAGAGAGGTGATTATGTACAGTACTCTATCAGACAAGGTGCTTCTAGACTTTCCCTCTACACTCTGATGTGTTATCAGACACAGCTAAAAAGGAATCCTGGGAAGTCGTCCCCTCACTTTGCTGGGGGTGAATGTCCTGAGAAGGAGAGAGAGGTTTTTGGCAGATAAACATAAAACCTGTTGTGCGTCCCATTTAAAGTGGTTGTAAACCTCAGACATGAAATATGAACAAAGCATATCCATCCATAGTATGTACAGTGCTTGTCTCAATCCAGGGTACTAAGTGTCATTTCTCTCTGCTGACTCATTCCTCTGCTGTAAGCATAAGTCAATCATGACATGTTTTAAAAGGAGGAAGCTCCAGCACACAGCCTCAGCTCTGTTCCTACATATAGGTTTGGTAGGTTGTTAGGTTTGTGCATGTAAGCTGAGGTGGGGGTGATTGGCAAGGAGGACATGTGTCCTGGAGTGTTTGGTAAAGAGGTAATGTGTGCTTTTGGATGCGATTGCCAGGGAGTACATGTTTGTGGGGCTTTTCAAGGAGAAAGGCATGTGTTCTAGGGGTATTTTTGATAGGGAGGAGGGAGATTTGTGCCTGGGTGGTTTATGCTTGAAAGGTGGGAGATTTGTACTAGAGAGGTTTTTTTGGTAGGAAGGGAGGTGGTTTGTGCTGGGGTAGATTTGTGCCAAGGAGGGCAGTTGTACTATGGGGGTAGAATTTGTGCTATGAACAGGGGAGATTTACGCTGGGGGCATGTTGTTGCTAGGAAAGGGGGAATTTGTGCTTGGGAATGAGAAGCTTGTGCTCCTTCATAAAGTATAGTAACACTAGGACAGGAATTGTAAACCTGGCTGGATCCTCAGATGAAAAAAAAATGCAGTCACCACATCTAATGACTTAATGCCACTACCACATCCAAGGACTGGTAAGCTGTGTAACAGTGCAATGTTTTGTCTTTGTGGAAAATCTAATAAAGTAGTTTGATAGGTGAGACTGAATCGCAGAATCATAAAAAGTTTACGTGTCATCTAAGGTTCTCACCTGAAAGGTTGAGGGGCTCCAGGACATGTGTCATATGGAGAAAAAATAAGCGTGTTGGTTTTCTCAGGGCTTGGTGAGTCCCGGTTTGGGTCCTGGAGCTTGGAGGCTTCATCAAGACTGGGGAGGGGTGATATTTTTGATCAACCAGCTCTCACTGATTGCTCAACTTGGCACAATCCCTTTTAGTTTAACAGCGACATCACCAAAGCGTCTGTGCATCTGTGAGGGAGCAAAAAGTGTACACATGCTAGATTTTTGTGTCTGTGTTAGTGCCTGACTGGTTAGGTTTTATTTTCATAATTTTTACTTTATTTGTTTTACAATCTGCAAATAAAAATAAATAAAATAAATAAAGCTAGCTGTGTGTCAATTTAAAACAAATCCTGCTGTCTGAAGATTATTCATGCCTCCTCCTAAAGTCAGAATACCCTTTACCTCAGGAAAGGTGGTCCCAAACTGAGTAGATTCTCACAATAATAGAGCTGGATATATGATTGAAAACAATAATGTAAAATATACTAATCAACACAGGTAAAACCATACATACCAGAAATTCAAATGATTATTTACAGTGGGTATTTTGTGAGAAGCTTTTTATTACTTTTCAGGCTCACTTTTCCGAACCCGAACAGTGACAGCTTTTTATCAAGCTGTGTGAATGTGTAGCATTTACCAAAACAACAAATTGCTTCGGATTTTTAACAGCACAGTTGAAATGAGGCAGCACCATTTATCAGCTACCATTGGAAGTAAGTATTTTCAAAGAAATCATTCACCGTTGTTTGGGATTTATGGCACTGGTTACTTTGCAATCATTGTCAAAGCCACAGGTTTAAAAAATGGTGCTCTGTGTTTAATCCTTTCCATTCTAAACATATTCAAGGTGAAACTTGCTTTTAAGTGTGCATGTGCTATCTGTGAAAATTACTTTCAACTATTCTGAGACAACCTAGCCATTTCAAATATGCTGAAAATGATTTTATTTAAACGGTGCCATTACGCAACACTTTAAATTAGTTATAAGAGTACAAATTACAATTTCAAAACAAACATGACGCAAGTGGGCAAGTTCTACCAGAACATACTTAGTAGTTAAAAGGTCCTATGCCCCTGACCCTTAACCAAAAACTTTAAACTATCCCTAATCCTTCATTCACCCAAACCCCTTAGGCCCATTCACATATCACATGACAGGAACTTGGGTTCCCGCTGACAATTTTATAAGTGCGAGTCACAATTTTTCCACATGTTGTGCAGAGGGTAGCCTATTCACTTGAATGGACTGCCCATGTGGGTTTGTCATGCCAAAGAAGCTCAGGGACTAAATATATTCCCTGAGCCAAACATGTTTTTACAATCACGTTTTTCAGCAATCCTCAATTGTTTCTTGACAATCATGGCAAAATTGTTGTTCAGGATGAACTGCACCCAAATACACATTGCGCATTTTGCAGCGATTTGGAATCGTAGGCAGAATCACTACCTGCGATTCCTATTCCCCCAAGTGTAAACAAAGCCTAAACATTTATCCTCTTACCCAACTCCAAAATCTAACTTTAAGGCTTAAATAAATAAATATAGCATACAGGGCCGGGAAAGGGGGTGGTGGAACCAAGCCTCCAACATCCTTTAGCCTAGGTTTACATATATGTGATCTCAGACATTGCATGTGATTTACACCCACACCGCAGGTGACGATCACATGTGATGTCTGTGCGGTGCCAGTTCAGCCATACAGTTGTATGGCTGAACTCGCAGTGGATTTGCACGAAAATAGTGCAGGGACTTTTTTTTCCCCGCACTAGAATCAGAATGCATGGGTGTTATCATCCATGCGATCTGATTCATGTGCAAATTCACAGTTCGCACTACGATCTGTGAACCGATCTGGGGGTGTCATTAATAATGTATTGACAGCCACAGTGGTTCGCAGAGGGCAGTGTGAACTGCCTGCGGGAGAAGCGCGATGTGGGAGCCAATGCTGCAATCACACTGGTTCCTGCATTGCACATATGTGAACCTAGGCTCTGGGGTGATATTTAACATGGTGAGTGGCATAATCACTCTAAAGCTAATCAGACTGTTCTTAATAAAAAAAAAAAAAATGATGCCCAGATAAAGTTACAGGTACAACATAGGTATGGCAATACGTAGGTATGGCAATAATACCTGATGCCATAGAAGGAACAGAAATACAGACATATTTGTTTGCTACCTTTTTATCTAGGCATGATCACTTTGCTTTAAAGTCACAATATCCAGCTAGCTGACAGTTTTGAGGCTGGAAAAAAACAAAAATATATAAATATATCTACATTTTAAAGTAACATTTTGCTTTATTTTGGAGGTCTATTACCTATCATCACTCACTGCTACTGCTGTTTCATACTATCCTACAACCAAATATTGAATTTGCCTCACATTTTATACACCAAGTAGTTCTCTAGATCTGTTGAGTATTGTTATGTCAGTGGATTCAGCAAATTTTTAATGAGTTTTTGAAGCTAGAGAGGCAAGACTTTTTTGGGGTGCCTGGAGTTGGGTTATAAAGAACATCTCCAAGAAAAGACTTTTTTCTTTTAAATCTGCTGGATTCCAAATTGTTAAATGTCAGGTGTATCACTGCCTGTTATTTACAAGTGACACTTTTACTGAGTGCTAACAGCATAGCTCCCAACTGTCTCTGATTTGGAGCAATGTCCCTCTGTCCCTCATTCCACCTCATTTGTCCCTCATTTTGGTCTGATCTATATAGTTGTATATAAAATGCACTTTTTATCTTTCAAAAAGTGTTTCCCAGTGCTAAACCTTTCATCCAATTTCTAAATTGCTGCATTTGTACATTTTTAAAGCCAATATAAAGGAATAGCAATGGTAAAAAAAGTCCTTGTGGATTTAATTAACCTTTTTTTTTTGGTTAATTATCCTTTAAGGGGTTGTGGCAGGGGATATGTCCTATGCCTACATACATTTGTTAGTAGGTGTCCCTCATTCCCATCTCAAAATGTTGGGAGGTATGGCTAACAGCATAGTTTTTGCTATATTTCCAGCACTCAGACAGCAGACTTGTGGCTTTCTTACATGCAAGCCCCACAGCACTCTCCTAGCAAGAGCCCCGCAGGTGACGGACATTGGATCCCATCTCAAGGCCTCATTTTAACCAGCCTATCTGCCTTGGGGATCTGCAAGCCATAGCCTCTGACATCAAGGACACTCTATCCACATTTATAGCTGATCTTCACCTTGATATCAAAGCCATGGCCACAAGGCTGGGGAAGTTAAGACAACAACCAGCCACCATTCAAAAGCCATCCAACAGATTCAGGAGGTAGCTGAAACTCGTTCTCTGCAGGAGCTGCACAGTCACTTAACCACCTGTAAATATACTGTGAGTGGGCTGCAGCTACAGGCGTGGCAATGTATATGTATGTTACCAGCCCTCATCCAGGTATAGGACCCCCTGCTAACTCGTGCTGTCATTGGCTACAGCAGGTTACAGCCAAATATTTTGGCCATGAACCTGCTAATCCACTGTAGCCAATCACAGCATTGTCCCTGCATCTTGTTTGTAAACATACAAGTACATATTTGGGGGGCACACCCTACAATGCGTTTAAATTCAAGATGGGGCTGCTATAAGACCTACAAACAGTACAAAATATTTTACAGCGCACACATACAAGAATGACATTTCCTGCAAGGCTAGTTAAAACACCTGAACATATTAAAAAAATACGGGGGTTTGGTCACACTATATGGCCATATAGTGCTAAGCCCTCTTACTGCGACAAAGTACCCCAAATTAGTGGGTCCTACTCTAGTAATAGAATGGAAGATCTATGTTTGTAAACATAGACACAGGATCTAGTCGGTTCCCCAGGAAGAGAAAAAAGCAAGACTATTAAGTAAAAGCTGCACATTTAGGCTGGGTTAACACGTCTGGCTGCGGTTTGCAGTCCGGAGCATTTCTGTTCACTGGTTCAGGTGCGATTCAGGTGTGAATTTTTACCTGAATTTACACCTGAACTCGACCCAAAAATGCACAGGACCCCTTTCAAAACTGCACCGTGGCCACCCCGCACTTGTGAACCAACTCCATTGAAAGCAAGTCACATTCACATGTTATGCGAATTGGATGCATTAAAAATGCACCCAATTCGCATTAACAGTATGTGAACCTAACCTTACATTTGCACACACTTGTTGGGCACATTTAAACCTTTGATTGCCCTGTCACCCAGAGCCGTTGCCATAAGTACAGTGTTAGTCTACAGTATATATTACTAATCACTGTATTAGCATCACTATCGACCTCAAATAGAATTAGAGGCAATTACCCCTTGATTTTTTTTTGTGTTTTTTTCACCGAAGACCCCTACAATATGATTGTGGACCAAAGCAATCTTTCTGCCTAACAGTACATTGCTGCTAATCCACATTCAAACCTTGCCAGGCCATTCAAATGGAAACCTATCATGGTTTCCGAATGTAAAGCTTTTTTGGGCCAAACCCTTAACATAGGCATTACAAAAAAGAATGAATTCTGGTCATATTGGTCCACAGAATTCATCATATGCCCATGTTCTCTGCTACAATGGCCAGGTGAAGATATGAGACAATAATGTGTTTTATGCAGTTTAGGGACAATACACTCAGTCGTTCCTGGGAAGACCCTGACTATGATTGGCTTCACCAAATTCGGCCCCTCATAAATTAACTCTCTCAGAAATTCAAATGTGTTTATGCCCCAACCAAACATTTTCATAGACAAGTTCCATGTACATTTTACTGACTTGCAATAAAGCAATATCTCCCCAGCAAGCATGCCAGATATAGGGTCCAACTGTATAAGCACTGTGAAAGGGACACAGGCTATACATATTGCTTTAGAATTTACTAAGGAAAAGACTACCCTGGGGAACAGTGGCAAGATAGTGAGGAACTTGTTGTCACCTTTGTTCTGTAAAGGGCATCATTTGTACGTGTGCAATTTTATGTGAGCATATCACTTTTTAGACATTTGTTCATTAAATAAATGCTGTGGCACCATTCAATCCAAACACAGGGGCTTCCAACAAAGGCTCCTTAACGCCCCACTTAGAAAGGGGGAGAAAGCCTGCTTAAACAATGAAGAACTACTAGCAGTGAAACTGAAGAACAAGTGTGATGTATTTATCCTGTCTTCCTTTCACACAGACATGACGGTCCAAAATAACATGGCATCTGGTGTTGCTGAAAAGCCTCTCTGTGTCCACAACAATAGTCTACATATGGGAGGCGTAGAACTCAATGACCAAATGACGATGCTGTATGTAATCTCTAGCAGTGTTAGACACTAGTACAAAAAAGTGTCTATTCATCTATTTCAATTGACTATATACAATGCATTTGTTATTTACAAAGCTACTGGAAGAAATGGATCCTTCTTAAAATTTCAGGAAGTGATCATCACAGTCCTTTAGTATCCAGAAGGCGCAGTGGCCCAAAGCCAAAATCCAGATGTCAAACAAAAATCAATACAGCGCTTACAGTTGTGATATATTAGTGATAAACAACAAGAAAGAATTGTCAATATGTAACACAGTCTCTTTCAATGTGCTAAGGTGCTCCAAATAAGTAGAAAGTGCTGAAGTGCTTCAAATGAAATTGCTGTGCCACGTACCACACTCCCCTCTTGTGTCTCCACTCACCAGAAACAATGGACCCTCAGATTTGCTGTCCGGGGGTCAAACGCGCTGTGATCTGTTGTTGGTAGGGTGGAATTCAAGGACTCCTCGGCAGAATCTCCAAACATAGAGGGCCTTGGGGGTGACCAAAAAATCCACCAGGCTTGATAAAAACGAATAAAGGTTGATAGTGAAGTACTGTTAAAAATCAGATTTATTGCACAATCATAAGTGTTACTTACGAGATTGCTGATAATAACAAGCATAGGACAGAGAATGAGTTCATTCGGGTTCACCGCAGATCGGCGTGCATTCCGCAGAGGGCGTAAGTGGCATCAGTGGTTAGAAAACTGGAAATGCTTCAACGTGTTTTGCCCCTCCTCCAGGGTGTCATGATGTCCTTGATGACGCCTTGGAGGAGGGGCTTAATGCATTGATGCATTTCTGTTTTTCTAACCACTGACGCCACTTCCGCCCTGCGTGGAACGCACGCATGCCGCATGAGCTCATTCTCTGTCCTATGCTTGTTATTAACAACAATCTCATAAGTAACATTTATGATTGTGCAATAAATCTGATTTTTAATAGTACTTCACTATCAGCCTTCATTTGTTTTTATTGAGCCTGGTGGATTTTTTGGTCACCCCCAAGTCCCTCTATGTTTGGAGATCCTGCTTAGGAGTCCTTGAGTTTCACCCTACCAACACCAGATCACAGCGTGTTTGACCCCCAGACTGCAAAGCTGAGGGTCCATTGTTTCTGGTGAGTGGGGACACAAGAGTGGAGTGTGGTACACAGCAATTTCATATGAAGCACTCCAGCACTTTCTACTTATTTGGAGAACCTTAACACTTTGCAAGAGACTGTTACAAATTGACAATTCTTTATTGTTTATCACCAATATATCACAACTGTAAGCAGGGCCGTCTTTAATATTGATTGGACCCCGGGCAAAAATTTACTTATGAATGCCTCCACTATTTACATATGAATCAAGGTTATTTACATGTAAACACAGGGTCTGCAGGTGAGTCATCTGTACACAACAATAAGGCAGAGCTGGGCAGCATTAGTACCAGCACTTCACACTGAGATATTGGGACACAGTACAGGACTAAAACTTCAAAGAACAAGAGAATTTAAACTGGGATAGTTGAGGCAGCTGCTTTGGGCCCCACAACAATGACAGGGCCCAGGGCAGCTGCCCCTTTTGCCCTGCCTTAAAGACAGCCCTGACTGTAAGCACTGTATTAATTTTTGTTTGACATTTTTAAGGTTTTAGCACCTTGTGGACAGCAGCTACAGGTCCTTATCACATATATGCCCTTCACATTCACAACATAACGCATGTATTTATGGTTTATTATTAAAATCCAGATGTAGTCGGCTGTATGAGAGGTATTTTTCAGATGTCCTCCCAGGTACCCCAACACAAAAGTCATCCCAAAAAGATGTGTCTGTAGTAAGTGCGGAATGAGGTGTGATACATTTTTTTCCCTCCTGTTTTGGCCAACCTGGCCTCTCCATCAAGGACTGCTTCCATCGCTACCACACATTAGTGGAGAATTAGTCTAGGGTACAGCACAAAATTCTGCACAAGAAGGGTCTCTATAATGTTATATAGTCAGGAAACTGTTACAAAAATTACAAAATTACATTTGAGGAGGCCCTAAACTCAAAGACTGTAATGCCCCGTACACACGGTCGGACTTTGTTCGGACATTCCGACAACAAAATCCTAGGATTTTTTCTGACGGATGTTGGCTCAAACTTGTCTTGCATACACACGGTCACACAAAGTTGTCGGAAAATCCGATCGTTCTGAACGCGGTGACGTAAAACACGTACGTCGGGACTATAAACGGGGCAGTGGCCAATAGCTTTCATCTCTTTATTAATTCTGAGCTTGCGTGGCACTTTGTCCGTCGGATTTGTGTACACACGATCGGAATTTCCGACAATGGATTTTGTTGTCGGAAAATTTTATCTCCTGCTCTCCAACTTTGTGTGTCGGAAAATCCGATGGAAAATGTCCGATGGAGCCCACATACGGTCGGAATTTCCGACAACACGCTCCGATCGGACATTTTCCATCGGAAAATCCGACCGTGTGTACGGGGCATAAATGTTATGGTTCTGAAAACTTAAGCTATAAAAAAAGTAAAAAAAAAATAAAATTTTTCCCTCTTAAAGCCGGATTCCGTCATTAAAAAAAAATGTAAAAGTCAGCAGCTACAAACACTGTCCTGGGTGCCGCGATGTCGGCCGCCCGAGGCCGACCCGTTCCTCGGCTCTCGGGTCCCAGCACTGCCATCCTAGGTAAGGGAAACAGGCAGTGGAGCCTTGCGGCTTTACTGCCAGTTTCCTACTGAGCATGCGCAAGCAGCCCGGCGCTTTGTGAATGGGACGCAATGTGTTGTGGGAACACACACAGTTCCCATAACACACCACGCCCCATTCCCCAGAAGACAATGTGGGGAGGAGAAGACTGAAGATCACCGTGGTGTAGGAAGAGGAAGATTAGGAAGACTGCCTAGCAACAGCCATTTCATGTAAGTAAAAAAAATTTTTTTTTTTCTTTTCCTCCATTTTTTTAGGTATTTTTTTTTTACAGGGTGGACCTCCACTTTAATGACCAGACCATTTTTTGCTATTCGGCACTGTGCTAGTTTAACTAGTAATTGCATGCTCATGCAACGCTGTACTCAAACAAAATTTGTTCATTTTTTTCACACAAATAGAGCTTTCTTTTGGTGGTTTGATCACCACTGTTTTTTTTAAATTTTGTGATATTAAAAAAAAATACCAACAATATTAGAAATAATTTTTATATAATATATATATATATATATATATATATATATATATATATATATATATATATATATATATATATACACACACCATACACTGCTTTAAAAAATATATCCAGTAAAAATAAAAAATCTAAATCAAATTTATTTATGAATTTTGGCCAAATGTATTCTGCTACATATCTTTGATAAAAAAAATACCAATACTTGTATATTGATTGGTTTGCGCATATTGGTATACAGTATATGTTAGAATTGTTATTTTTTTATACTACTAATGGCAGTGATCAGTGACTTATAATGGGACTGCGATAGTGTCAGATTGCCTGCTGCACTAACTGACGCTGGTGGGAACTGACTAACTGCCACTGACCTCACCAGTGATATTATTACAGTGATCAGTAATAACACTATACACTGTCACTGTACTAATGACACTGGTTGGGAAGGGGTTAACTAGGGTGATCAAGGGATTAAATGTGTGCCTAACAATGTGTAAATGTGTGTTGCTATTACTACTATAGCTCTTGTTAATCAACACAGAGCTCTGGGCTCTGACTGTATACAGCCGATTAGCAGTTCCCGGCCTTATACCATTAGCCGGAATTTGCTGATAAGCTCCCGCTGTGTACAATCACTGAGTGCCGGGTGGCGGGTGTGCATCCTTAACCCATAAGTACGCAGCGGCATACCAATATGTCGCTTTTCCTACACCGCCCTCTCACCAGCAGTACATTGCAGTCAGTCAGCAATTGGTTAAACAAAATAAAACAATCTTATTTTATTGAGTTAATGTTATTTTGTTTACCTTGTGTTATAGTTAACAGTTGTCGTTTGCTTTGCAGGAAACCAAACAGCTGCAGTACTGATCTGTGTATTCTGACAGAATCAGAGTCCTGCTGTCAGAATACATACGTCAGTGCCCGCAGTACTGCAGAGGGAGATTTCTCCCTCTGCAGTTAAAAAATAACTAAATAAAAAGAATACGTATGCCCAGCATTAGTGTGGTCAGCGTGTGGTAGCGTTTATGATTTTGCATAGTTTTTTCACTTTTTTCTGGCAGAGATTTCTTCAAAAAAAAAAATATTACATGAATGTTACATGAATGCCCGACATCAGGAAAGTTGGTGAATGTGTGGCATACCATACACTTATTGTGGCAGAGATTTCTTCATCCATATAGGTTGCTGTGAATGGAGCCCATGAGCTGAAAGAACATTAACTCCTAATGCTGGCCATACATGTAATGTTTTTAGAAGCTCTAAAATGCCAGAACAGTTCAATCACCCCCTAAATGATTCCTTTTTAGAAAGTAGATGCCAAGGTATTTTTTTTTTTAAATACTAATTTTTTTTTACACAAAAGTTGTCACTTTAATGAGATATTTCTCATACATGCCATAGGTATACATGGAATTACACCCCAAAACAGATTCTGCTACTTCTCCCAAGTATGGATATACCGCATGGGAGAGACTTTTTGGAATTCAAGCCACGTACAGGGCTTCCAAGGGGAGTTAAATATTGGATTTCCTGACTACCTATTATATTTACGGAGGGCCCTAAAATGGCCAGACAGTATAAACACCCCCAAATTACCCTTTTTTGGAAAGGCGACACCCCAAAGTATTTGCTGAGAGGCATGTTGAGTCTTTGGAAGATTTTCTTTTTTGTGCTCCACTCGAGCTTCGACCATTCAGGAATAATTCTCTAAACTGATTTCTATATAACCATGCAATGTTCGCGATTAATAGGCATCTCTCCTTAAACCTACATTTTATTAAGATAATCCCTACCTGGGCCTATTCCATTGGCCCCTATGTTAATATCTACAACCTAGAGAAAGCAGGAGCAAGGGGAAGCTGAATAGGATAACTATACCCCATAGGAGCACCCCCCCCCATCCTCCCATAACCTTGTCCTTTTGCCTCACCCCACTCTCACCTTAATACTATCTCTTCCTTTCCCTTTCTTCCTTCATGTTCTGTTCTTCCCAACTCATTCCATTTCCTTGACTTTAACTCCCCCCTGGCTGTAACCCCCTTAGCAGGGGTAAAGGACGGACTACCACTACTACCCTCCATGTATAATAATTTTGCTGTAAAAATGTAAATGATATGCACCTGTCAAACAGGTGTAGAAAAATTGGTCCTTGGGTGTTAAATGTGCCCAAGAAACCTATACCAAAAAAATTGGTCGAGCTGACAAATCTTGCATCATCACTAGCTGTATGGAGATGTGGCAGCACAACAATCTGGAGCACAGAGCTCTGTCCTGCATCCTTCCAAGTTGCAAGCAGAGTTATGCAGTGTGCTGTGAACAAAATATATCATCCCTGCTCATGCTTGCTGGACCACGTGTCAGCAGTAACGTGGACCTTGTGGCCGACTACCTTGCCAAACGATGCCACAACATTGCCTTCCATGTGATGGTACAGAGCTGGAATGGCCTTACATGCAAAGAAATAGTGATTGGGGACCTGCAATTGTGGTACTTCACATTTTGCAAAATCATGGACGGGGGCAGAATCCACCAGACGGAGAGGCAGGAGTTGTAAAGACAACAGCTTTAACAAACTTGAATTTAGATGCTGGGCATGTGAGTGGGAGTGACTATTTTTTTTTTCTGCAACAGCAATTTGCCTGCTATAGTCTATAGTTGGTGGTGCTGGAAGATGTGCTGCAAGGACCAGTGACATCCTTCGCTATACCATCATCCTTGTCATTAGAGGCTGCTTAGAGGTCATGAGATAAAGTAGCGGTAGATATGAAAGGTGAGGAGTAGCAGAATTGCATCTCTTTTGTGTGGCTTTCAGGTGCTCTTGCCAATGGGCTGAGTGGTAGGTGATGAAATGCCTTTTCAAGCATGTGGTATCCAAATGGCTCGTGTTTTTGCCGCGCTTGATCTGCTTGAGGCAAAGTTTGCAAATTGCAACTGTGTGAACGGCTGCACATGTGCTAAAAAAGGCACAGACAACTGAGCTGTGGGAAGTGGGTTGGGAGATAACAGCGCCACAATGTGGTTGAATATGGTGGCTGTTCTTCTCTCTTCCATGATGGCTGCCTTGTTGGGGTTGTGCCTCACCCTCACTTTCCTCATCTGCTCTATCTGGCACCCAAGTCATGCCAGTGACCTCTTCATCATCCTCCCCTCCATCCCCATCATCACTGGAGCCAACTTGGCAATACGCTGCGGCTGGGGGATCATGACTTTCAATTTGTTGTTTACCAGTGTTTTCCCCTCTCTGTAGGCTTATGTTCCTACCTTTCTCAACCTCAGAACCAACATCAGAATCAAGTAATGCCTGTGTATCGTCAAGGTGCAAGTGGCTGACGCTGTGTTCAAATAACTCAGCTGACTCCACCATGCATGATGCTGGGGCTATGGCAGGAGTAGCTGTGGACAAGGAGGCAGCTGTGGTGGACTGCACACTAATCTCTGCTTGGGTGACAGAGGATGAGGATGGTTTAGTAAGCCAGTCCACCACCTCCTTTGCCTGCTGTAGCTGGATAGCAAGGGCAACCACATCACAAAACAGAGGAAATGGTGCCTTGTCTGAGGACAGACCACATTCACTTTTGCCTGTTTTTCAAGACACTGTTGGTCCCCTTACAGTGCCTTGTGGACCACTGCCTCTTCTTGTTGGCCTCCCAGACATGATGGGGAGGCTTTTTACAGAAATGTTTTAGAGAAGGGGAAATGTGTACTTGGATGCACTTTAATCAATGAAAAGTGTTGTTTGGTGTACTTTAACTTGAGTACTCACTACACAGACGCACTTCACTGACAAACTACAATATACTGCAGTAAAACTGCACTGTCGCAATTCAATATACTGCAGTAAAACTGCGCTAATGCACTTCAATATACTGTTCTCAGTACTTGATAAATGTGCTTTCCTATGCCTCGCATGTGTAAGCTTGGGTGTGTATTATTTTTTTATTTATCCATGATATGTTCTGATAAAATGTACTTTCAAAATTCCTCTTTCTACTGTTAAATCTGATTCAACCTACATGGCCTTTTTGTATTTCTTTTAATTAAATAAGATTGCACAACACAACTTACTCAGCCTATTGAGCTATTCTATCATACTATAAATAATTAAAGCATTCTATGTACTATTATATACTTTTCTGAAACTGAACATAAAAACACTACATATGAAAAGTGAACATCTGTAGATGTGCTTATTTCTTGACCATTACTTACAGGTTTTATCAGCAGGAATTCTTTACTATCTAGGAAGACACCATTAATCACATCTAATTTCACTCTTAAAATGACACATTTATCATCAGAATTAAATTAGCATTTCCAAAGCCACACATAAAAGACCAATTTATGAATATTCATCCTAACACATTGGAAAGTCTAAATCAATAAAGACTCTGTTGTTTGAAAACTGTGAACATTTAAAAAGAGACAATATGAATGCTCCAGAGAATTTGCATTTTGTATGAAGCCAATTTTATGGTAGAAATACCTTTTTGTCTTTTTCTCCTTATTCACTTTTTTGTTCTTTATCTCATTTGGTCTAGAAGTTTCCTGGCATAATTGTGGAACAGGGAATGTGACACATTCATCAAGCAATCATTGCAGATGAACCAATCACTCCAGCTTAAAATAAATGCACCCGGAAGATCTGCAGTGAATGTCACATTCACTACCTTATAAATATGTCCCTTAATAGTCTATTGCAAAAGTAAATATCGAAAAAATGTTGACAGTATTTTATAGCTGGATGATGATGTTACATGTCAGAGGAGTAGCACAAAGCCCCTGGGGCCTAGTGCAAAAGTGTGAATGATATCTCTGCGATGACACTTTTTGATTACCGTATGTTTCATCATTTTATGTTGTTGTAAAATGAAGTATAGTCTTCTCTATTTTAAACAAATTCTTTATCCTCGTAATATAGTGCTAAACTAGGATGTTCAACTTTTATAATTTATTCTTTTAAAACCAAACTTCGGGCTAAACTTTTTCCCCAGGTGCTAGGAAAAAAAATCTCTGGATATTAAAATCTAGTGTTGTCCTTCACAGTGCCTCCTATGAACAAGATGTCATCATTCTTCCAGATTGAGTAACACCAAAGAGCAGATTTCTAAAAAAATTTACTTTGCAAATGTCTTAAGATTTGTGCAAGTGTAAGGAATAATTCCTGTTTGTTTGTAAGATGTGTGTAATAGCCTCACTCTGTCTGAGAAAGCTGGGAGGATAAGACACCCCCAAATGTCTTAAGATTTGTGCAAGTGTAAGGAATAATTCCTGTTTGTTTGTAAGATGTGTGTAATAGCTTTACTGTTGACTTTGATAGGGCAAATGTAACAAACCCTAACTATTGATCCTTAGAGAAAAATAGCTCAAGAACATTCTTGTGAGAATAGCTGAATAAATGGTTGTTTGGCCAAACAAGCTACAAGCTTCAGGGTGAAGCAAAACAATAGTGGGGAAAAAAAATGGTCCCACGATGTACATCCATCAGTGGTCCAAGTCAATCATGAAGCACAAAGGTTGTTAACCCGCCTAAAAAAAAACCAAAAGCCAACGAGATACCTGATCCCATCACTTCTTTGCACCCCTATTTATCCCTTACTCATTCACACGTGGAGCCTGTTATCTGGGGCTCATTTAGGATTTAGGATCCTTTTGTGGATTTAGGAGCCTGATAAGCACTCCGCCCGCAGACCCCTACAACCACTGAGCTAGGTTTGTGCAGAAGGGGCCATGTCCTCATCAACATAGAGACAAGGTGCTTTGCCAGGAATTCCCGCTTGGGAAAGTGGCACAGAACTTGTTTTTTATTTAAAAAATTTTGATTCTCTAAAATCAAGGGCCTGGGGGGGGTGGGGTCATGGAATTGGTATGTGTCCTCCAGTTCCCTGCTGACTTATTATTGTAAAAATTACATCAAGTACTCCCCACAAAATGCATTTCAGACCATTATCCTTGACCCCCATGTAGGTGGGGATAAGAGCCTGCTTTCCATATCCTGGAATGGTGGATGTGGGGTCTGCAGGAGGGGGGACTTATTGGAATCTAGAAGCCCTCTTTAAGATAAGAGATCCCTCAGATATCTGGCCCTTCCCCCTAAGTGAAGGAGTAAGTGGTACATAGTACCTTTTTACACCTTTATGGAAAAAAAATATATAAAAGCAAATGAACACACATGCACCATAATAAAGTCCTTTATACAAAAGAAACAACCCCCATGAAAAGTCCCACAGTGTAGATTCATCCTTAAATAAGGCAGGAATGAGTCATTCGATGCTAGGATGAAAGGAGACACCAGTGCCCTAACGACCAACAAGGGTTCTGAATGGAAATATGTCACATTTACGTGCAGAAATAATAACATAAATAAATTAATTACTTCCTCCTCAGCAGCGGGTTTGGTTCAGCGGGCAGGTGAACAGTCCATTTAGTTTGCCTACTCCGCAAAACGCAAACAGCCAGAGTTTGCAGCAAACCTCATCCCTAATAAAAACTGCAAAATGGTCTGGTAATGAATGCCTATGTAAACTATCTCACAAAAGTGAGTACACCCCTCACATTTTTGTAAATATTTTATAATATCTTTTCATGTGACAACACTGAAGAAATTACATTTTGCTACAATGTAAAATAGTGAGTGTACAGCTTGTATAACAGTGTAAATTTGCTGTCCCCTCAAAATAACTCAACACACACCCATTAACCACTTTTGGACCGCCCACCGTCGTTATACACTGGCTGTTTGAAGAGTGATATCGTTGTTATGGCAGCAGCTAGCTGCCATAGCCCCGGTAACCTCTTCTTCAGTGAGTGGTCTGTTTTAAGATAAAAGTGGTCTCTGTGGCGGATTCGCCACAAGATCACTTTTATCGGCGGCGGGAGAGAGCCCCCCTCCCGCCGCGATCCGGTGCCCTCCGCTGCTTACCAGAGCCATCGGTATTGGCGGAGGCAATTGGATCCTTCCTGTGGCCTGACATGGAGACGAGTGAGGGAAAGATGGCCCCCACCCATCTCCATATCATTGCAGGGTGGAAGCGACGTCAAAACGTCACTTACGCCTATAGCTCATAAAAAGGGCCATTTTTTTTTCATTTTTTTTAAATGGCAATTTTTTTTTTATTATTGCATTTTAGTGTAAATATGAGATCTGAGGTCTTTTTGACCCCCAGATCTCATATTTAAGAGGTCCTGTCATGCTTTTTTCTATTACAAGGGATGCTTACATTCCTTGTAATAGGAATAAAAGTGACACTTTTTTTTTTTTTTTTTTAAAAACTGTGTAAAAATTAAAAATAAAAGGTAAAATAAAGGTAAATGCACCCCATCCCAACGAGCTCGCATGCAGAAGCAAACGCACAAGTGAGTAGCGCCCGCATATGAAAACAATGCTCAAACCACACATGTGAGGTATTGCCGCGATTGGTAGAGTAAGAGCAATAATTCCAGCGCTAGATCTCCTCTGTAACTTAAAAAAAAACAACCTGTAGAATTTTTTAAACTTCGCCTATGGAGATTTTTAAGGGTAAAAGTTTGTCGCCATTTCACGAGCAGGCGCAATTTTGAAGCATGACATGTTGGATATCAATTTACTCGGCGTAACATTATCTTTCACAACATAAAAAATTGGGCTAACTTTACTGTTGTCTTATTTTTTCATTCAAGAAAGTGCATTTGTTTTTTAAAAAAGTGTGCTTGTAATACCACTGCGCAAATACGGTGTGACAGAAAGTATTGCAACGATCGCCATTTTATTCTCTAGGGTGTTAGAAAAAAAAAATTATAATGTTTGGGGGTTCTAAGTAATTTTCTAGCAAAAAAAAAGCTTTTAACTTGTAAACAACAAATCTCAGAAAGAGGCTCGGTCCTTCAGTGGTTAATGTCTTAACCGCTTCAACAAAAGTGAGTACACCCTTAAGTGAATATGTCCAAATTGGGCCCAAAGTATAAATATTTTGTGTGGCCACCATTATTTTCTAGCACCACCTTAACCCTCTTGGGCATGGAGTTCACCAGAGCTTCACAGGTTGCCACTGGAGACCTCTTCCACTCCTCAATGACGGCATCACTGAGCTGGTGGATGTTAGAGACCTTGTGCTCCTCCATCTTCCATTTAATGATGCCCCACAGATGCTCAATAGGGTTAGGTCTGGAGACATGCTTAGCCAGTCCATTACATTTACCCTCAGGTTCTTTAGCAAGGCAGTGGTCATCTTGGAGGTGTGTTTGGGGTCGTTATGTTGGAATACTGCCCTGCGGACCAGTCTCCAAAGGGAGGGGATCATGCTCTGCTTCAGTATGTCACAGTACGTGTTGGCATTCATGGTTTCCTCAATGAACTGTAGCTCCCCAGTGCAGACAGCACTCATGCAGCCCCAGACCATGACACTCCCACCACCATGCTAGATTGTAGGCAAGACACACTTGTTTTTTTTGGGGGGGGGGTTTCCACTTCAGGAAAATTTTCCGAGAGATTTATTTCAACTTTGCAGATCAATTTCGTCCCTGCTCGTTTTCACATCATTGTCGCATTTAGTTAAATCTTTTTTCTTACTGGTTTTAGTTAAATCTTACATCATATAACATTTAATGATACCTCACTTCAACTAACACTGACCATTAAAACGCGTACAAAAAATATTTACCCCAACTCTTCTCACCCCTCACTCCCCCCCAAAAAAACTCACCCTCCTCCCACACCCATCTCCCCCTCTCCCTTACTCCTTCCGGTTCTGGCCTTCTCTTTTCTCCTCCATCAGACTGTCTAGCTAATTTGGGGCCTCATCTCGTTTTCATTCTATATTCCCATCAACTCGGCACACCTTATTGAGCACTTATACTCTGCCCATTCCCTCCATTTCTCTTCAAACTCTTCCATTCTCATCCCCTCACTGAACTTAAATATTCTAGGCTTTGGATGTCATTTATTTTATTAAACCAGTTCTGCAGCGTGGGTCTCCCTTTTTCTTGCCAGTATTTAGGTATAAGGCTTTTAGCCACGTTCAAGAGCTGTGGTAGTAACATTCTCAGGTATTTCCTAGTTGACATTCTAATCCCATGAAATAAACACCCCCAAGGGTCATCTGGAACTTCAGTGTTGGTTATCTCACTGGTAATTTGCCTGATCTCCTCCCAGTATTTTTTAACTTCCGGACATTGCCACCAGATATGCGCCATTGTCCCAATCTCTTTACACCCCCTCCAACAAAATTGCGATATTTCACTCTGGTACTTGTGTGCCCTGTCCGGGGTAATATACCATCTCACCAAACACTAAGCATCTTACAGTTGACCGACGTGGTGTGTACCCTCCTCAGTAGTTGCCTAACCTCTGGTTCTTTAAGCTGTATATCTAATTCCGTCTCCCACTTCTTAATAAATGGTGGTATCTCAGATCCCTTCAATTCTATTAACACTATAAATCCTAGAGATCCCCTTCTTCCCTGTTTTATCCACACACAGTTTCTCCAGAGGACGTACGTTTTTGGCTGATCTAACAGGCTTCGGGAGTGTTTCAATAAAGTGATTCAATTGGCTATACCGCCATTGATCAATAACCATCAGTTCACCATTATTTTTAAGTTCCTGGTATGTGCAAATTTTACCCTGTTCCAACACATCCTTTAATTGTTCGTCCTCCTGTAAAATCCATTTCCCAAACAAATCCTCAATTACCGGTGTAAAGTATTCTGTATCCTTCAATGGGATTAAAGGTGAATTGTACTCCCATTTCTCCCTTTTGTGCAAATTATCCCACATTTTTTGTGCATGTCTAGTGATATGGTGTGTATCCGTGCTGAGTTTTCTAAATTGTGATGGGATCCATATTATCTTTCCCATTGTGGCTTTACAAATTGTGCTATCCATTTTAACCCATCGTTTTTCCTTATTATTTTATGCCCATTCTATTATTCGTGATAATATAATTGCCTCATAGTAATTTCTAATATCAGGTGCCCCCTGTAATGATATCATGTATTGGACATGAAATGCTGTAGCTAGCTGCCATGTTGTTTGGAATGCAGCCATGACAGCTTGGCTAACCGTGTACATTACAGAGAAATCTGAACTCCCTCCTCCCTTGTCTTAGGAATTCAAAGCTTTTAAACTTTCAAATGAAAGAAAGGTTATCTCAACAGAAAACAGAACCAGACTAGGTCAGTAGAAACAGCCTGGTGAACTGGCAAAATGTTCAGGCCTGTCGTAAAACTGTCACCCTCTCCATTCAGAGACCCAACAGGCCCCGGTTGTAAAATGTCTGAATACACATAAAGCTTAAAACAGTGGAATAAGTATGAAATTTCAGCATGTTTCATAACTTCCGACTAGCACAACTTATGAGTAATAGCACAGCCATAATATGGACGTTTTTAGTTTCCTCAGATAATTCCAGTCCAGACACCCCTATGTTAAGTCATATGGGAAACCACTGGTACCCCTTATTCCTCCTACGTGGACTAGGCATTATAGACATGGCATGTTTATATTTGTTTTGAAGGAAATCTCACCCTGAACAATAATATAGATATTTGCAGTCTATAAACAGTAGAAATGCAGAGATATGAATATGTATCACAAAGTGTACCTGGGACAAGGTCATAAGTGTAGACACCTCCCAGCAACCAACCCCTAAACAAGATGACCAGACGATTGGTCACTGGTCACTGTCAACACCCCCTTTGATTTGACAGAAAAGAGGAGAAGCCAAAGACAATGGTCAGTTCTCCTTTTACCATCCAAGAAGGAACATCTGCCAAGTTGAGAACCGATTACCTAGCTCATCGATCGAACTCTGATCAACCCTCAGACACTAATTGCAAGTATTCTTCCTTCTCAATTCTACCTTATTTCTTTGTGGCTGTATATTCTTTATCTTTATCTTTTGAAACATCTTTTTTCTGTAAAAGTTTTATTTGCATCAACTTTGACCTTTTCATAATAAACCCTTATGTTGAAAAGTGTTAACCTTGTCTCTAAAGCTCTTAATGCAAGCTATAAACGAACCTGCCTCTTAAAGGGCGCTACTGTTGTAGAGTAAGACTTCTGAGCAGACCTGCCTGTGGTGGCAGTGTGTGTGCAGATGCTTATTCTAAAATTATAATTGGTAAAATTACGAGTCTCCCCAGCTCGGTCTTTTAAAACAGGGGTGGTGGCAGCTAAAGGGTTAATTGTGTAATTAGCCCCGTGACAATCGCTCTAAGGCTGCTCACACCTAGATTGTGGTCCCGCAAGCTGAAAAATCTTTGTGCTGGGTGCAGCTGAGAGTGGCATTGTTATGTAAGTGATAGCATGCTGTGAGGTTGGCCGGTCCTTCGACGCAAGTTAGCGAGGAGGGCAGGGATCTGACACCCACGTTCGTCACACCCTCCACCCCCCCCCCTTCGTCTTATCTTTACTCAACTGTGTAAAACTTATACGTGGTTTTTTCCCTCTCCAAATAAACCTTAGAAATATTGTATGCAATGTTTTAAGATAGACCGGTGGGAGTGGAATTGGGAGCATTTGCATCTTATATGTAATTTTGGGTAGGATTGCCATCTTGAATATATTAATCCCCCCCCCAAATGATAACTGTCCTCTTGTAATTCTATTCAACTCCTCCTTAATCTCGTTGAGGAGTGGAACAAAATTAGCCTGGTATAATGTCTCTCTCGATGTGGGACCCACTCACGAGTACCGCATGCCTATGTTTTCATTGATTGGGGTGCCGGAAGTGTGATGAGAGAAGTGGGAGTCTCGGAGGAGATCCCCACTGCAGTGTTGTTGGGTGCTGATTTAGGTACCCTTGTTTCTTACTATGCCCCTGCTAAAAGCACTCAGGGTGCTCCTACAGAACTCTCTGGACCTACCAAGGTACTGTTTACAGATGTTGGGGTAATATCTGGGCAACCTGTGGATGGACAGAGGGAGAGGGATGGTGGAGTGGAGGTACAGGGGTCTTCTTCACCTACAGAAGGAGAGGAGGCCCCCTTGCATGTACCGATATCAAATGCATGTGTAGTTGATGTTAAGAATGTAATTACTGAATGTAATGATGTTATGTCTTTGTTGGAGGTCACCCACCATGCTGGGACGGTGCAGAAGATAGAATCTCTGGTGGCAGAGCCCAGGAGTGGCCCAGGTGGCCCCATTCCTGACTCTGACCCAGAGGATTCTGCCCTGACTACACCCCAGCAGTTGTCCTTGTGTGTCACAGGATGGCTGGTTGGTACTTGTAGTCCCACACCAACGCCAGCACTGCTGAGAGGCAAAGGCTTTGCAGTGTTCAGCAGGCTAGCTGTTAGCTCCCCTGCTTAGAAAAATAATCAAAAGCATGACAGAGACAGTGGGCAAAGAGGCTGTACTGGTCTACAGGCAGGAGGCCTGGAGACTGAAAGGGTTAAACAGTTGCTCACTGTGTTCAGTCAACCTAAGGAGAATGTGTTGAAAGTATCACCTGATATGGTCTGTGATTGTCCAGGTGAAATCAGAAAGGCCAGGGCTGGAGTCAAACACAATGGTTTGTGGCCTAGCTTGATGTTCACATAATGTGCCAGCACAGTGCCTGTCATTGGCAGAGGCCGTATACCTGAACAGAAAGAGTTAGGTGCCCTGCTAGAAGTGATAGCTGACACTCAGGTAGTTGGCTTGGGCCTTCAGTCCCACTCACCTTTCCTTCCCCTCCAGGGACCCATGATGCTGGCAGTACTTACAGCATGCCGTGTCTGGGTCATGCAAAACCCTGGGAGGGCACCCCATGGCGTCCACAAGGTGGGCGGCCGGGTGTATCCTCCCCTAACCCTTGCAGTCCACTTTGTCTCACAGGAGGTGCAGACAGGCAGGGCAAAGGAGACTGAGGAAATTATGCAGTTAGGGGTCATTCAGGGAGCTCGGACACTCTGGGCGCCACTGGTAGTCCTGGCCACCAAAAAGCATCAGACGCCCAGGCTTCCAGGAGCCCTTGAAGGGCTGAATGCCAGCCCTGTTGTTGTGGCCTTCCCCATGCCCAGGAACCATAAGGTGTCAGAGCAGCTGGTAGGTGCCCGCTGTCTCACAATAATTGACCTGAGCAGGGGACCAACCCCCCTAACACGGAAGGTTCAGGACGAGTCAGCCTTCACCACCCCATGTGGCTTGTCTGCATGTAAGGCAATGCTAGTTGGGGTTGAGAATGCGCCAGCCACCTCTCCGGGGGTCATGGATGACCTAAGAGGAGGGGTGGAACCTTGTGAAATGGCCGGCTCAAGAAGCCTTGGAGTGATTGGCCCTGTCTGGGAAGAACACCTGATGCACCTGTCACAGGTCTTGGACCAACTGACAGCTGCCAATCTGACTGTCAAATCTAGTAAGTGTCAGATTGGCATGACTGATGTGCAGTACCTGGGACACCAGGTAAGAGGAGGGACCCTGAAACCCGAGACAGGGAAGGTTCAGGCCATCCTGGCCTGGCCTATCCCCCAACCAAAAAGCAGGGTATGTCTTTCTTGGGGACCGCTGGCTACTATAGGAAGTTTGTATGTAACTATAGTAGCCTGGCCAAACCTCTGACTGACCTAACCAAAAAGAAACTGCCCAAGGTGGTGTCTTGGACACCAGAATGCGAGCAGGCATTTCAGGCCTTGAAAGAGGTGCTGGCCAGCGCCCCTGTGCTGCAGGCTCCAGACTTCACCTGCCGTTTCCTAGTGCAGACGGATGCCTCTGCCTGTGGATTGGGTGCAGTCCTGGGCCAGGTGGATGATGCTGGAGAGGAGCATCCCATCCTCTACCTGAGCAGGAAGCTGCTTCCCAGGGAAGTAGCATACGCCACAATCGAAAAGGAGTGTCTTGCGATCGTGTGGGCTCTCCAGAAGTTACAAACGTACCTTTATGGATGGCACTTCACTGTGATCACGGATCACAATCCCTTGAGCTGGCTTAATCGTGTTGCTGGGGAGAATGGCAAACTACTTTGGTGGAGCCTAATTCTGCAGCAATACGATTTCACCATCCAGCATAAGAAAGGCAGCACCCATGGCAATGCTGATGGGCTATCACAACAAGCCAAGCCCACGGGAGTCGGTTGCGTCAGGAGGGAAATTGTAGCTCCCTCCCATGCAACATCTAAGGGGGAGGTGTAACAATATCACATACTGGACATGAAATGCTGTAGCTAGCTGCCATGTTGTTTTGAACGCAGCCATGACAGCTTGGCTAACCGTATACATTACAGAGAAATCTGAATTCCCTCCTCCCTTCTCTTAGGAATTCAAAGCTTTTAAAATTTCAAAGGAAAGAAAGGTTATCTCAACAGAAAACAGAACCAGGCTAGGTCAGTAGAAACAGCCTGGTGAACTGGCAAGATGTTCAGGCCCGTCATAAAACTGTCACCCTCTCCATTCAGAGACCCAACAGGCCCCGGTTGTAAAATGTCTGAATACACATAAAGCTTAAACAGTGGAATAAGTATGAAATTTCAGCATGTTTCATAACTTCTGACTTAGTAATAGCACAGCCATAATATGGACATATTTAGTATCCTTGGATAATTTGTAACATTTCAAGTCCAGACACCCCTATGTTAAGTCATATGGGAAACCACTGGTACCCCTTATTCCTCCTACGTGGACTAGACATTATAGACATGGCATGTTTATATTTGTTTTGAAGGAAATCTCACGCTGAAAAATAATATGGATATTTGCAGTCTATAAACAGTAGAAATGCAGAGATATGAATATGTATCACAAAGTGTACCTGGGACAAGGTCATAAGTGTAGACACCTCCCAGCAACCAACCCCTAAACAAGATGACCAGACGATTGGTCACTGGTCACTGTCAACACCCCCTTTGATTTGACAGAAAAGAGGAGAAGCCAAAGACAATGGTCAGTTCTCCTTTTACCATCCAAGAAGGAACATCTGCCATGTTGAGAAACGATTACCTAGCTCATCGATCGAACTCTGATCAACCCTCAGACACTAATTGCAAGTATTCTTCCTTCTCAATTCTACCTTATTTCTTTGTGGCTGTATATTCTTTATCTTTATCTTTTGAAACATCTTTTTTCTGTAAAAGTTTTATTTGCATCAACTTTGACCTTTTCATAATAAACCCTTATGTTGAAAAGTGTTAACCTTGTCTCTAAAGCTCTTAATGCAAGCTATAAACGAACCTGCCTCTTAAAGGGCGCTACTGTTGTAGAGTAAGACTTCTGAGCAGACCTGCCTGTGGTGGCAGTGTGTGTGCAGATGCTTATTCTAAAATTATAATTGGTAAAATTACGAGTCTCCCGGGCTCGGTCTTTTAAAACGGGGGTGGTGGCAGCTAAAGGGTTAATTGTGTAATTAGCCCTGTGACAATCGCTCTAAGGCTGCTCACACCTAGATTATGGTCCCGCAAGCTGAAAAATCTTTGTGCTGGGTGCAGCTGAGAGTGGCATTGTTACGTAAGTGACAGCATGCTGTGAGGTTGGCCGGTCCTTCGACGCAAGTTAGCGAGGAGGGCAGGGATCTGACACCCACGTTCGTCACACCCCCCACCCCCCCCTTCGTCTTATCTTTACTCAACTGTGTAAAACTTATACGTGGTTTTTTCCCTCTCCAAATAAACCTTAGAAATATTGTATGCAATGTTTTAAGATAGACCTGTGGGAGTGGAATTGGGAGCATTTGCATCTTATACGTAATTTTGGGTAGGATTGCCATCTTGAATATATTAATCCCCCCCTCCCATGATAACTGTCCTCTTGTAATTCTATTCAACTCCTCCTTAATCTCGTTGAGGAGTGGAACAAAATTAGCCTGGTATAATGTCTCTCTCGATGTGGTTATCTTGACTCCTAGATACTTAAGTTCTTTTTTCCCCCACACGAAGGGAAAGTCCTTTTGAAAAGTGTATTCCCCTGTTTTACCTTTATTAATGTCTAGTGTTTCTGATTTAGCCAGATATATCTTAAAATTAGATAGCTCTCCATATTCTTTTAGGGCTGTAATCAAATTTGGGAGGGTAATCCTAGGGCGGGTTATATAAAATAAAATATCATCTGCGAAAGCCGCCAATTTATGGACTTCTTCCCCAACTTTTATTCCACAAATGTCCAGGTTCTGCCTTAACTCTATCTTTTCTGCTTGCAACACGTCTGGGTTATCAGCATATAAAAAGATGAGCAAAAATGAACTGACTACTGAATGCACAGGAAGAGGAATTGACGTTGGTGGCAAAAATCCTGAAGGCTTGATACATGCCCTACAGGAGTTTGATATCTGTGCAGACCAGAACCTGGGGGAAACTGGACCAGAAAGTGTTTCCGCTACTCCAGAGCCCAGTGGATCAGAGGCGGCCTCACCAGATGGGCAAGCAGAGACTGACACTGGAATACCACAGATTGTTACCTCCAAGCCACCGAAAGAGCAGGCCAGCATCAGATTGCCTGAAACCAGCATAGACTCTCCTCAAATGCAAGAAACGCTACAACACCTCAGGAAGACGGATCCTGTAGTGTTCCTGCAGTTTCTCGAGCGCCAGGCTGTGGCCGAGAGAGAGGCTGCGGAATGCAGGGCTGAGTGAGAGGAACACCAGGCTGAGAAGGAGGCTGATTGTCGGCATGAATTGGAGATGATTAGGCTCCAGCAGCAGCGACAGGCTCAGAACCTCGGCTCCCTAGAGCACAGGGATGCCTCTCTGCCAGTGACCCCGGCAGCCAAGTTTCCAGTTATGGAAAAGGACAGTGACATTGACGTGTATCTACTGTCGTTTGAAAAAACTTGCCGTCAGTACCATCTGCCCCCAGCACAATGGGCCCGGTACCAGACGCCAGGGCTACTAGGCAAGGCCCTGGATGCTTATGTCAAACTGTTAGAAGAGCAGGGAGATGATTATGAGTCCCTAAAGTCTGCAATCATCCAAAAGCTTCAGCTAACCCCGGAAGTGTACCAGAAGCATTTTAGGTCCTTGCAAAAGGGGCCTGGGGACTCATACCTGGATGTGGTGAGTCGCTTACGCACCACATTCCGGCAGTGGACTAAAGGCTTGAAAGCCGATTCTTTTGAATCCCTGGAAGATCTTATGATTAAAGATCAAATTTTGCACATCTGTCCTACAGACATCAGACAGTTTGTGCTGGAGCGAAAGCCAACCTCTGCCAAAGCAGCAGCAGAACTGGCAGATACCTATATTCACTCTCGGGTATCTGACCATCGCAAGGCTCCTCCAAATGGCTGGAAAGGAGGGAAATCACACACGGCAACCCCTCCTCTGCCTACCAACCAAGTTCCTCAACGGCCGGAACCTGCATCTCCTGGAGCCAAGGCCTTCCTGACTGACAACCGCAAATGCTACAACTGTGGGGAAGCCGGACATCTCAGGACGCAGTGCCCTGAGCAGAAGAAGAGGACATCACCTGGCCATCCAGCCAGCAACCCTTCTTCCGTGCTGTTCGTCCGCAGGAAAACTCGGGTAACCACCGCCAACTTGCAGCCAGTCACCGTGGGCCACCAGATCATTACTGGTTTCCAGGACACAGGAGCTGAAGTCACTTTGGTCAGATCAGAGGTGATAGAGAGAAGGGACATCATCCCTGGAAAGTTTTTTACCCTCACCGGAGTAGGGGGGACCCACTCACGAGTACCGCATACCTATGTTTTCATTGATTGGGGTGCCGGAAGTGTGATGAGAGAAGTGGGAGTCTCGGAGGAGATCCCCACTGCAGTGTTGTTGGGTGCTGATTTAGGTACCCTTGTTTCTTACTATGCCCCTGATAAAAGCACCCAGGATGCTCCTACAGAACTCTCTGGACCTACCAAGGTACTGTTTACAGATGTTTGGGTAATATCTGGGCAACCTGTGGATGGACAGAGGGAGAGGGATGGTGGAGTGGAGGTACAGGGGTCTTCTTCACCTACAGAAGGAGAGGAGGCCCCCTTGCATGTACCGATATCAAATGCATGTGTAGTTGATGTTAAGAATGTAATTACTGAATGTAATGATGTTATGTCTTTGTTGGAGGTCACCCACCATGCTGGGAGGGTGGAGAAGATAGAATCTCTGGTGGCAGAGCCCAGGAGTGGCCCAGGTGGCCCCATTCCTGACTCTGACCCAGAGGATTCTGCCCTGACTACACCCCAGCAGTTGTCCTTGTGTGTCACAGGATGGCTGGTTGGTACTTGTAGTCCCACACCAACGCCAGCACTGCTGAGAGGCAAAGGCTTTGCAGTGTTCAGCAGGCTAGCTGTTAGCTCCCCTGCTTAGAAAAATAATCAAAAGCATGACAGAGACAGTGGGCAAAGAGGCTGTACTGGTCTACAGGCAGGAGGCCTGGAGACTGAAAGGGTTAAACAGTTGCTCACTGTGTTCAGTCATCCTAAGGGGAATGTGTTGAAGGTATCACCTGATATGGTCTGTGATTGTCCAGGTGAAATCAGAAAGGCCAGGGCTGGAGTCAAACACAATGGTTTGTGGCCTAGCTTGATGTTCACATAATGTGCCAGCACAGTGCCTGTCATTGGCAGAGGCCGTATACCTGAACAGAAAGAGTTAGGTGCCCTGCTAGAAGTGATAGCTGACACTCAGGTAGTTGGCTTGGGCCTTCAATCCCACTCACCTTTCCTTCCCCTCCAGGGACCCATGATGCTGGCAGTGCTTACAGCATGCCGTGTCTGGGTCATGCAAAACCCTGGGAGGGCACCCCATGGCATCCACAAGGTGGGCGGCCGGGTGTATCCTCCCCTCACCCTTGCAGTCCACTTTGTCTCACAGGAGGTGCAGACAGGCAGGGCAAAGGAGACTGAGGAAATTATGCAGTTAGGGGTCATTCAGGGAGCTTGGACACTCTGGGCGCCACTGGTAGTCCTGGCCCCCAAAAAGCATCAGACGCCCAGGCTTCCAGGAGCCCTTGAAGGGCTGAATGCCAGCCCTGTTGTTGTGGCCTTCCCCATGCCCAGGACCCATGAGGTGTCAGAGCAGCTGGTAGGTGCTCGCTGTCTCACAATAATTGACCTGAGCAGGGGACCAACCCCCCTAACACGGAAGGTTCAGGACGAGTCAGCCTTCACCACCCCATGTGGCTTGTCTGCATGTAAGGCAATGCTAGTTGGGGTTGAGAATGCGCCAGCCACCTCTCCGGGGGTCATGGATGACCTAAGAGGAGGGGTGGAACCTTGTGAAATGGCCGGCTCAAGAAGCCTTGGAGTGATTGGCCCTGTCTGGGAAGAACACCTGATGCACCTGTCACAGGTCTTGGACCAACTGACAGCTGCCAATCTGACTGTCAAATCTAGTAAGTGTCAGATTGGCATGACTGATGTGCAGTACCTGGGACACCAGGTAAGAGGAGGGACCCTGAAACCCGAGACAGGGAAGGTTCAGGCCATCCTGGCCTGGCCTATCCCCCAACCAAAAAGCAGGGTATGTCTTTCTTGGGGACCGCTGGCTACTATAGGAAGTTTGTATGTAACTATAGTAGCCTGGCCAAACCTCTGACTGACCTAACCAAAAAGAAACTGCCCAAGGTGGTGTCTTGGACACCAGAATGCGAGCAGGCATTTCAGGCCTTGAAAGAGGTGCTGGCCAGCGCCCCTGTGCTGCAGGCTCCAGACTTCACCTGCCGTTTCCTAGTGCAGACGGATGCCTCTGCCTGTGGATTGGGTGCAGTCCTGGGCCAGGTGGATGATGCTGGAGAGGAGCATCCCATCCTCTACCTGAGCAGGAAGCTGCTTCCCAGGGAAGTAGCATACGCCACAATCGAAAAGGAGTGTCTTGCGATCGTGTGGGCTCTCCAGAAGTTACAAACGTACCTTTATGGATGGCACTTCACTGTGATCACGGATCACAATCCCTTGAGCTGGCTAAATCGTGTTGCTGGGGAGAATGGCAAACTACTTTGGTGGAGCCTAATTCTGCAGCAATACGATTTCACCATCCAGCATAAGAAAGGCAGCACCCATGGCAATGCTGATGGGCTGTCACGACAAGCCAAGCCCACGGGAGTCGGTTGCGTCAGGAGGGAAATTGTAGCTCCCTCCCATGCAACATCTAAGGGGGAGGTGTAACAATATCACATACTGGACATGAAATGCTGTAGCTAGCTGCCATGTTGTTTGGAACGCAGCCATGACAGCTTGGCTAACCGTATACATTACAGAGAAATCTGAATTCCCTCCTCCCTTCTCTTAGGATTTCAAAGCTTTTAAAATTTCAAAGGAAAGAAAGGTTATCTCAACAGAAAACAGAACCAGGCTAGGTCAGTAGAAACAGCCTGGTGAACTGGCAAGATGTTCAGGCCCGTCATAAAACTGTCACCCTCTCCATTCAGAGACCCAACAGGCCCCGGTTGTAAAATGTCTGAATACACATAAAGCTTAAACAGTGGAATAAGTATGAAATTTCAGCATGTTTCATAACTTCTGACTTAGTAATAGCACAGCCATAATATGGGCATATTTAGTATCCTTGGATAATTTGTAACATTTCAAGTCCAGACACCCTTATGTTAAGTCATATGGGAAACCACTGGTACCCCTTATTCCTCCTACGTGGACTAGACATTATAGACATGGCATGTTTATATTTGTTTTGAAGGAAATCTCATGCTGAACAATAATATGGATATTTGCAGTCTATAAACAGTAGAAATGCAGAGATATGAATATGTATCACAAAGTGTACCTGGGACAAGGTCATAAGTGTAGACACCTCCCAGCAACCAACCCCTAAGCAAGATGACCAGACGATTGGTCACTGGTCGCTGTCAACACCCCCTTTGATTTGACAGAAAAGAGGAGAAGCCAAGACAATGGTCAGTTCTCCTTTTACCATCCAAGGAACATCTGCCATGTTGAGAACCGATTACCTAGCTCATCGATCAAACTCTGATCAACCCTCAGACACTAATTGCAAGTATTCTTCCTTCTCAATTCTACCTTATTTCTTTGTGGCTGTATATTGTCTTTATCTTTTGAAACATCTTTTTTCTGTAAATGTTTTATTTGCATCAACTTTGACCTTTTCATAATAAACCCTTATGTTGAAAAGTGTTAACCTTGTCTCTAAAGCTCTTAATGCAAGCTAGAAAGGAACCTGCCTCTTAAAGGGCGCTACTGTTGTAGAGTAAGACTTCTGAGCAGACCTGCCTGTGGTGGCAGTGTGTGTGAAGATTCTTATTCTAAAATTATAATTGGTAAAATTACGAGTCTCCCCCGGCTCGGTCTTTTAAAACAGGGGTGGTGGCAGTTAAAGGGTTAATTGTGTAATTAGCCCCGTGACAATCGCTCTCAGGCTGCTCGCACCTAGATTGTGGTCCCGCAAGCTGGAAAATCTTTGTGCTGGGCGCAGCTAAGAGTGGCATTGTTACGTAAGTGACAGCGTGCTGTGAGGTTGGCCGGTCCTTCGTCGCAAGTTAGCGAGGAGGGCAGGGATCTGACACCCGCGTTCATCACCCCTCACCCCACCCCCCCTTCGCCTTATCTTTACTCAACTGTGTAAAACTTATATGTGGTTTTTTCCCTCTCCAAATAAACCTTAAAAATATTGTATGCAATGTTTTAAGATAGACCTGTGGGAGTAAAATTGGGAGCATTTGCATCTTATACATAATTTTGGGTAGGATTGCCATCTTGAATATATTAATTCTCCCCCCCCATGATAACTGTCCTCTTGTAATTCTATTCAACTCCTCTTTAATCTCATTGAGGAGTGGAACAAAATTAGCCTGGTATAATGTCTCTCTCGATGTGGTTATCTTGACTCCTAAATACTTAAGTTCTTTTTTCCCCCCACACGAAGGGAAAGTCCTTTTGAAAGGTATATTCCCCTGTTTTACCTTTATTAATGTCTAGTGTTTCTGATTTAGCCGGATTTATCTTAAAATTAGATAGCTCTCCATATTCTTTTAGGGCTGTAATCAAATTTGGGAAGGTAATCCTAGGGCGGGTTATATAAAATAAAATATCATTCGTGAAAGCCGCCAATTTATGGACTTCTTCCCCAACTTTTATTCCACAGATCTCCGGGTTCTGCCTAATCTTTATTAAAAGGGTTCAAGCGCTAGCACAAACAATAGAGGGGAAAATGGGCACCCCTGTCTTGTGCCTTTAAAAATTTCAAACGGCTCCAAAAGTGTTCCATTTACCTCCACCCTCGCTGTAGGTTGTACGTATAATGCCTTTATCCATCTAATCATGTTCACCCCGAGTCCTATCACCTACAACGTGCTCTGCATGAAGCCCCAGTCCACCCTGTCAAAAGCTTTTTCAGCATCTATTGACAGGAGTAGTCCTGGGGCTCCACTATCTTTGATTCTCTGAGCTGCCAAGAGCGTTCTAATATCGTTATCCCTCCTTCCTGGAATGAACCCAACCTGATCTGGGTGTACTATCTCATTCATTATGTTTTTCATCCTCCCGGCTAATACTTTTGCGTATAATTTCATATCCATATTTAGGAGTGATGTGGGCCTATAACTAGAACAGAGTGTGCTATCTTTACCTTCTTTCAGGATGATGGTAAAATTGGCTTCCAGCGCCTCTTTCCTCATCTCCCATTTTACCCCGATCCCATTCATGTAGGAGCACATTTTGGGAATTAGTATGTCCTGAAATTTTTTGTAGTATAATATTGTCAAGCCGCCAGGACCAGGACTTTTACCGGCCGGTGTTTCTTTTAACATTTTTTTTATCTCTTCTTCTGTTATGGGGGCCTCTAGATCGCTATGTTTGTTTTCTGCTATTTTAATTAATCCTATGACTTTTAAGAAAGCTTTTATTTCCCCCGTTTTTTTTTTCAGCCTCTTCTGTTGTGTCCTTCTTATTGAGTATAACCCCCCATAATAGTCTTTGAAGGTCTTGGCAATTTCTCTGGTTCTATATCTCATATCTCCTGTCGTTGTCTTTATTTTCTTGATATAGTTGGCTGTTTTCTTTTTTTTTTTGCTAGGAATTTCCCTGGTTTATTCCCACCTAGATACCTTTCTTTCCTAGTTAAGTTATATGCTGTTCGTGTTTCTTGTTCTACTAAATCCCTCGTGCCCTCTCTTTTACAATAAAGTTTTACTAGCACCTCCCCATCCCCGGTTAACTTGTGCAGCTGTTCTAATTAGTATATTTCTTTTGTTAAAGCTATTTTCTCTTGCTTAGTTCTTTTTTTTTTCTCTGACCCAGCCATATTTAGAATACACCTGATATAGGCTTTATGAGCCTCCCAGACTGTAGCTTCTGATATATCCACTGAATTGTTCATCCTGAAATAGAGTTCCAGTGCTTCCATTTAACCTCCATATATTACTCTTTTTTTGGAATTCACCAATTTTCAATTGTAGACTCACAGGCACGTGGTCTGAGAAGGTCATTATTCCAATATTTGTGCTAATCACTGCCTCCAGCCACCTATGCTCAATCAGGAATAAATATAGTCTAAAATACATCCCATGCACGGGGGAGTGGAATGTATAGTCCCTTGCGTTAGAATGCTGTATCCTCCATGCATCTACCAGTTGACACTGATGCAGTTTCTGTTTGACTTTATTCATCCATGCCATACCAGTCTTCCGTTCATGTGACGTGTTATCCTTTCCTGGTTCCAGACAAAAATTATGGCCCCACCTTTTTTAAATTCCATAAACTCTGCCAAGATCCCCAGCAAATATCTATTTGGATTTTTGTTAGGGCTATATATGTTTGCCAGTGAGCATTCAGCTTCATTCAGATTTCCTCTCAGGAATAGGTAAAACCCTTCCGAGTCGGTCTTTCTCTCTTCTAAATCGAACCTTAGTCCCCTAGCAAACACTATGGCGACTCCTTTCACGCGGCTAACAGGAGAATCTCCATAATACCAAGCTGGGAAATCTTTTGAGAAAATGTTGTGGTTCTTGCCCAGAAAAAAAAATGTGTCTCCTGCAGCAATACCACCTCTGCTTTGAGATGTTTTAATTCACCCATTATATTGGCACACTTTATGGGAGAGTTTAAGCCCCATACGTTATATGAAATTATATTCAAGCTAGACATTATTTCACAATTCTTAGGATTCTCTGTACTGGACCCTCCATTGGAGTAGGGATCTGTGTAATTTTCTGTCGAGCTTTTCACAGAGGGTACCCTCTTTTACCTTCCTCCCACCCACCCCCCAACCCCTTTCCCTCCCCTCCCCTCTCTCCCGAACACCTCTCCCCCTCTCCCTCCCAAGTGGGGGTAAAAAGGCCTCCCCATGGCCCAATAAACTGTGGCCCTACTGACTCCTCCCGGTCCTTCGGTTAATCCCCTAGAGGTTGAACTTGGAGTGGTCGCCACTAAATCCAATGCTCCCCCTATAAGTTTGGGGATTCCCATGCCCATTCACCTCCCTCCCCATCTCCCTCCCCTCACTCTACCCACCTCCCCCAATACCGAGACCAGCTTCCTCTTATCATTTTCCACTACAGTTATAGCCCATATCTTGTTGCCTCTTTCCTTTGAGCTTTATTTCTTCTTCGTTTCTAATCATTTTGCTTTAAAGACTGGTTGCCAGGCTTGCTGTTCCTCTGGATTCTCTATATTCTCTGTTCTTTCTCACCAACCCGGGATTTCTGAAAATCAAATATTCCGCGCTTAGGACCAATACCAGCAAGGAACTGCAGCCCCCCAAAACAGAGGAAAACATCAAGGTGAAGCCCACGTGGTAAAAATGTTCTAATAGGGGAATCGCGCTGTTCACAGACAATATATATGAAGAGGTGAATTCTAAAAATAAAAAAGTGTGCACCAGAGTCCAACAACAAACTTGGTGAAAATTCCTGTAAACGTGCTAAACCCTTTTACAGTGTATATGTCATATGGGATGTGAGTGTGCAAATCACCAAAACATTTAAAAAGTGAAAATAAACATAAAAAACATAAAAAACTGGTATGAGTGACACTAAAACATATCCACATTTAAAAATCCCACTGACGTGCCAAGTGACACCAAAGATTGTATAATTCCTCTGATGTTGACTGGAAAAATCAGAACATATAAATACAATATATATATATATATATATATATATATATATAGATGTGCAGCAATCAAAAAATGTATAAATTTGATAAATTAGTTTGTGATTGTGTGCAACCAAAAAGCGTGTAATAATTTTATGTGCACCAATAAAAATTGTCCAATAAAAATTGTCCAATAAGTGTGAAAAAAAGTCCCTGTGTACAGAGGGTATGTGTATCCAAGTGATCCCCAGCAGGTTTTCAGTACTGATGTTATCCATTTTTTGTTAGGCCCCCACTTGTGCCCTCACTCACCGGAACGCCCAACCCCTGCAAGGGTAATGGGCATATGTGTGTAAATCCAGAAACCGGAATCCTGAACAGCCGATATCCCTCTCTCAGGGTCCGTGATCTCCTTCCCACTTAATTCGCTATAATCCTGTTTATTTGCAGTCTTCTTTCTCAGCTGTCAATCATAGGCTGGATCTCCCTCCCCATCACCTTTTTAGCTCTAGAGGGATATGCTTTGTTCATATTTCTTGTTAGAGGTTTACAAACACTTTATATTTTCATGATTGTGTGCAGTTACTGTAATTGCCTCCTCAGGAGATTTACAGCCTATATGGGGGGTCTTCTGAATCGGGAGAGTCTGAACCCGACAGGATGGATGGATGGAGAAGAGAAAAAAAAAAAATTAAATAAATAAACATAAACAGAAGACCCCCCATATAGGCTGTAAATCTCCTGAGGAGGCGATTACAGTAACTGCACACAATCATGAAAATATAAAGTGTTTGTAAACCTCTAACAAGAAATATGAACAAAGCATAGGAGATCACGGACCCTGAGAGAGGGATATCGGCTGTTCAGGATTCCGGTTTCTGGATCTACACACATATGCCCATTACCCCTGCAGGGGTTGGGCGTTCCGGTGAGTGAGGGCACAAGTGGGGGCCTAACAAAAAACAGATAACATCAGTACTGAAAACCTGCTGGGGATCACTTGGATACACATACCATCTGTACACAGGGACTTTTTTTCCACACTTATTGGACAATTTTATTGGACAATTTTTATTGGTGCACATAAAATTATTACACGTTTTTTGGTTGCACACAATCACGAACTAATTTATCAAATTTATACATTTTTTGATTGCTGCACATCTATATATATATATATATATATATATATATATATATATATATATATATATATATATATATATATATTGTATTTACATGTTCTGATTTTTCCAGTCAACATCAGAGGAATTATAGTTGCCAATTTTTGGTGTCACTTGGCACGTCAGTGGGATTTTTAAATGTTGATATGTTTTAGTGTCACTCATACCAGTTTTTTATGTTTTTTATGTTTATTTTCACTTTTTAAATGTTTTGGTGATTTGCACACTCACATCCCATATGACATATACACTGTAAAAGGGTTTAGCACGTTTACAGGAATTTTCACCAAGTTTGTTGTTGGACTCTGGTGCACACTTTTTTATTTTTATTTTTAGAATTCACCTCTTCATATATATTGTCTGTAAACAGCGCCATTCCCCTATTAGAACATTTTTTAACCCGGGATTTCTACTATTGGCACATCTAAGCAGTTACAAAATTTTGGTGTATCTTTCGGGAATCTTAAAGTTGCAGATCGGCCTTCTTTACATCTGATTAAGCAGACCGGAAAGCCCCATGAATATTGAACATTATTCACTTTGAGCTGGTCTAGTAAGGGTTTCAAGATTCTTCTCCTGGCTAGCGTCTCCACTGCCAAGTCTGGGAAAATCTGCAGGTTTGTCTGTCATGCACATGAGAACAAACATGCACTTATCTGTTCTTTGTCTTGGAAGTTATGGAATCTTGTGATGACATCTCTTGGGACACCCCCTGCTATTTCTGCAGGCTTTCTGATCCTGTGGATTCTTTCAAACTTTATTTTACTGCTTGCACCTGATGTACTTCTCATATGACCAAAGATTGTATCCATTTTTTCTAGCAATTCCTCCTTTTCTCTTTGCACCTCCGGAGGTTTTTCCTTCTATTCCGGTTCTCCTGGTCCTCGATTCTATACAATATATTCCTCTGTTCCTTCTGCATCTCATCCATCTGGCTCTTAAGCTTTGTTATCTCGTCCCCTTGCATGTCCAGCCTTTTTTCCGTATCTTCCACTGTTTTTATTATATGGTTCAAGTCTTCATGTAAGGTTGCTATTTCTCTTTTTATAGATGTTTCCAACCTCGCAAACATTTCCTCCATTTCACCCTTTGTTGGTAGCTGTTTTTTTTTTGTTTGGGTTCCATTATTGCTTCTTCTTCTAATATCTCACTGCTTGCCATGTGGGTGTCTATCTCGGCCCACTGTCTTCTCGATCCCGTCTTTGATATACCCTCAGGGGTTTTACTTTTGGTCCCCGTTTGTTTACCCGGGCTATCTTTGCCGCCCTCCTGTACCATATATTTTCTAATGGTCCCCGGACTAGTACTTATTCTGGGTGGGTTAGCAACAGCCCCTTTCATTGATTTACCCCTCATTTCTTCTGTACCACTTTGTTTTCCGCTAGTGTCTAATCTCCCCTTCCCGGGTGGTGGGTGAGGATGGGGGTATTTTTTATGTTATTTTTTCCAGTTGTAAACCCCCGTATATGTTAAAAGTGAATTCATAGATAAACCCAGTCCAATAGAAATACCAGTACAAGCCTCTTATCGACCATTGCAAACTGTACGACAGCAACTACTTATGTAGATAGTTACTACCAATGCCCCTGTAATCGCATGTTTTAATTTCCTATTGGCACAATATAACGGTTAACTTCTGTGGTATAGGTCATAGGTCAAAATGTGGTATAGGTCAAAAAGGTTCTTGGAATGTCTCTTTCCTGAGACTTTCCTGGGTAACTTGGTCAGTCCTTATTAAACGACAAAAATTTTTACACACCCCGCATACACCAGCCTGCATTTTCAAGAATCCATGATGTTATCAGTGCCTCAGCACTCCTCTCCCCCTCTTTCGCAGGCAATTTCCAACTGTGAGTCAGGGTCCTTTCACTTAATGGTTTAAGATTTTCTCACTCCAATTTATTTTCACATCAAATTAAGTTCTCTATAAACTATATATGATCTATATAAAGATTTTATGATTCATGTGTCCAGAGCAGTATATGTAACAGTTCGTATGCACCCGTATATCAGTATACATATGTCTATCCACAATCACCAGTGGCTGAGCCTGCTTACTTGCACTCCACTGGAGAGGTCTGAGATGTGTCTCGATGCTGACAAGCCTCAGTGGTGATATGGGGAAGCTAGATTTCTGGAGGGAAGGAAATTGATCGAATGATGGAAACTGATTAACAGAATAAGTCAAGGGAATATGTGCCCTTTTCTTTTTCCTTTTCTTTTTATATGAAGAACTTTAAAAGCTTTGAAGAAAATATATTCTAGGAGTGATCCATTCTTGTGTTTTTGAATGACTTGTATATATGTTTTTGGAATGATATGTAAGGTTTTATGTCTGTGTAATAATTTATTAAAAAATAATTGGATATAGAAACAACAAAACAAAACATTTTTTTAATCAATAGTTTTTTTTTTTTTGTTCAATAAGTTTTTTTGTTTTTAGAATAATTTTCCAAACGGAAGATGAATACATTAACAAGACCAGATGCTTGACATCGGGCAAACTGGCTTAATAGGAAAGGAACATACATAAGAAGAAAAGTACAATACTATGCATTCTGTCGTAACTAACTAAGTGTCTCGACAGCGAGGACAACGTTCAGATCTTTTGCTGTTAAACATATTAACGAAAATTCTTGCGATCTGGATGCCCCAACGGGATCATGCTGTGTCCAGATGTCAAGGAACTCAAAATAATCAGACAGGTAATATAAGAGCCAACAGCATATATACATTGGTGTGTTGTCAAGTATCTTGGGTATTTTGAAAAAAATCATTACCGAAGATCAGAATACTTTGGGTTACGACCGAACCAGGACCGAACCAGGATACTGGTAATTCCCCTCGGCTTTCTGTGAGGCGTCTAAGTTTTGTGAGAAGTGGACAGAAATTTAGGGCGTATATCTCTGATCCGTGGTTTGGTATAGCTGTACCCAGGTATGAAATTGATTTTGTTTGCCATTGAAATGAGAAGTTGGCGAAGGCAGGAGGCGGAGCCTAGCAGAGCAGACATGCATTGTTAGAGCTCCACACCGCTGAGGAGAGAAGAGAAGGACAAAGCGGAGCCTGCAGGCTCAAAAGGTATCCATTTGAACCTTTTTGCCCCAGGGAACAAACTGTGAAAGTTTGGGCAGGAAATATGGTACTGGGAGGAAACCGTGGCAGAAATAAAAATCACCTCACAAAGAGCTCACAGGCACTCACTGCAGCTGAAGCAGCTCCAGTCACCTCACAAGATACAGCATCAGGGCGCTCTCACAAACAGAAAATGTCACAGCAAGACTCTCCATTTGAGTCAGATACAGAACAAATCCTCTCACAAACTTCTCCACAAGCCTCCTCAGTATCCCCAGTAATATTATTACAATTTGAAAAGATGCTTCATAAGGCTTTAAAACAAACCTCAGACCAAATAACAAAAAGCCTAACCAAAGAAATAAGAGAGCTGGGAAACCGCACCGCAGCCTTAGAAATAAAAATGGATGAAATTGAAATTACAACCCAAGAAAATATAACAGAATTGGAACAATTAAAAAAAGAGAATTTAATACTTCAAACTAAGCTCGAAGATTACGAAAATAGAGCCAGACGTTCAAACTTGCGCATAAGGGGAATACCTGAAACTGTGACAGACCTGCAATCTACTATTACTGCTCTATTACAAGAACTAAAGCCAGATATCCCTATTGAACGTTTAGAACTGGACAGAGTACACAGAGCCCTCACAGCCAAAAAGAAAGATGGACCCCCACGTGATATAATCACAAAATTTCATTATTACAGAACGAAAGAACAAATACTAATTGCTGCAACTGAAAAAAAGGAACTTAATTTTCAAGGACACAATTATCAAATTTTTGCTGACCTATCCCAACTTACTATTACTAAAAGACGATCCATGAAACCCCAACTAATGGAACTGCAACGCCACAACATTATGCATCAATGGGGCTTCCCCTTTTCAGTCAGATTTAACTACCAAGGTGCAATTTACAGAAGCAGATCAGCAGATGAACTACAACAAACCCTTTTAAAATTAAATCTGACAGAACCCACAAGCAGCAACACTCCCACACGCAGAAGAATGGCATCATCTTCACCTTCAGGCAGCACCCAGAAAATTTCAGAACAAAATGGGAATCATCATTCTCACAAAAGAGGCCGTTATGCCACATCATCCATGGACCAAGAAGATTCAATGGACTGACATCCTAATTCCTGATATCTCTTCATTTATTATACTAAGAGATGGTTCTCTATAAAAAAACTATATTTATAACTGAATGTAACTGCATTCTGATAGTCACACACTGTGTGGGATCATGTTACATTCCAGTTATATTTCTTATTACTTCTGATTCATATAGCCTTAGAATATATAAGTGAAATAAGGAAATTCTTGTTCAGTTATATATTATCAGGTAATAAGAATAGATTTATTACTTTTTAGGACAAATATGTTCAATAATCCAGAAGTAATGGAAGCTTTTTCTTTCTTTTCTTAAAACAAATATATTATTACCTAACTAGTTCCTAGAATTATGTTTTTGTTTATTCTAATCTGAAGCAATACAACCTCAATTTTATGAGTTAACATATCTAAACAGTTACATATGAATAAAATATTTAATTGTTTACTCTAAAAGGGTTAAAATCCCAAAATAATTCAAACTATCTTCATCAATACCAAAGTTATTAACAGTACCTTTCTAACTGAATTATTTAGCCTAGGGCAAGACTAACCATATACAACCACCCTGGAATAATTAATTTCAACAAAAACTATATTCTGCACTCCAATTAATGAAACATCATTTTGATGTCTTTTGACATAGCACTTCTCTCCTGTAAGCGGAAGATCCTTGTACCCCCATTGGCCCTCCTCATTCTCCCAACCATATTATGTGGGAGTGTGACGAAGGCACTTATTCCCCTGAGAGAGATATTTATTCTCTTTCACGGGTAAATTGTGATTACTTGCAAAAAATAATTTATACAATGTATCATCTAATCTCATATGTTTTTTGTTTACTCTTTACTCCAGAATTCACTGGTTTCTTTTCTATCTATTCATCTCTTCAGTCCACACAGGTTGATCTGCGCAGTCAGCTCTGCATAACAAAAAGTAAGTCAAAACTATTTGATCTATTGCCATGGCACCACTGAATATACTTTCCCTGAATGTTCAGGGAATAAATGTCCCTCAAAAAAGGACCAAAGCCTTCCGTACTTTCCATAACAAGAAGGCTCACATAGTATGCCTCCAAGAAACACACTTCACCAAAGATTCTACTCCAAAATATATTTCTCCTTTTTATCAACAAATTTACACGGCTTCTGCCTGTACCAAGCAAAGGGGAACTCTAATTGCATTTCACAGATCCACACCATTCACCTTATCATCAGAAATTAAAGACCCAGAAGGTAGATACCTGATACTCATGGGTTATATAATGGATACAGCAATCACAGTGATTTCCTACTACGCTCCTAACAAACAACCTACACCATTCCTCTCACATATATTACAAGTGATTAATACACACAAAATAGGAACAGTGATAATGTGTGGGGATTCGAACCAGGTCCTCCTCCCATTTCTAGATAAATCACCTTTTACACCATCCAAAATAACCTCTAGATTACCTTTTTCTCAACTTCTTTCCAAATACAATCTGGTAGATTCATGGAGAGAAAGTAACCCAATGAAAAAGAAATTCACTTATTTCTCGCACCCTCATCAAACCTTCACCAGAATAGATCATATTTTTCTAACAATAGGAATGATACCAGAAATTATTGCATCAGATATAATTCCGATTCCGTGGTCTGACCATAATGCAGTATACACTACTATAGCCTCAGCCATACCAAAAGCGCATGACCCAACGTGGTACTTACTGGACATAATGCTCAAACACCCACTACATCAGATGGCCATTGAACAAGCTTTAAAGGAATACATATCAGTTAATAACACAACAGACATCTCCCCAATAACACTGTGGGAAGCTCATAAGCCTGTCTTGCGTGGTACAATACAAAGACAAATGGCACTATTTAAACGGGAACGCAAAAATCTAGCAAAAAAACTAGAACTCAATTTTAATGCAGCCTACATATCATTTCAAGATAATCCATCTCAGAGTACAAAATCTCATCTGGAAAAATCTAGATTGGAATACGATCTATTTCTCACTGAGTCAGTTGATAAATCCCTCAAACGCTCCAAACACAATTTCTACATGAATACAAACAAACCAGGTACATATTTGGCTCGGGCATTAAATTCAACTAACAAATCTTTCAAACCAACACGTTTGAAATTATCAAAAAATGTTTACACTTGTAATCCAGTTAAAATAGTCCATAAATTTCACTCACATCTCGCAACTTTATACAAGACAAACAATGAATTTAATCCTACAGAAGCTGAATCCTTCTTCTCAAAAATAACCTTACCTGAGTTATCTCAGAATCAAAAAAGCAGTTTGGATGAGCCTATAACTATAGATGAAGTTTCTAACGCCATAAAAGACCTAAAACTTAACAAAAGACCAGGCCCAGACGGCTACTCGGCTTTATACTATAAAACATTCTCAGAAATACTCTCTCCCATTCTCACTTAAACTTTTAACAAACTTCTAGATGGACATTCTTTTCGGCAAGAAACACTAATGGCAATTGTTTGTATGATCCCAAAACCCCTTTCTGATGATACTTCCTGTGTGAATTATCGGCCTATCTCTCTGTTAAACCTCGATATTAAATTATTAGCAAAAATAATAGCAAAACGCCTCAATAGCATTATAGGAAAATTAATACATAGAGATCAAGTAGGCTTCATGCCAAATAGACAGGCAGGCGATAATATACGCAGGGCAGTGTTATTGGCACATATTGCTAAAAAACGGAAAATCCCTTTATGTTTTCTATCTCTCGATATTAAGAGGGCATTTGACACAGTATCCTGGCAATATATGCAATATTCATTACAAAAATGGGGTTTTGGACCCCACTTTTTAACATGGATCAAAGCATTATATAATAAACCCAAAGCCTATATAAAATATGCTGGATACAAATCTGAAGCCTTTAATATCGAAAGAGGTACCCGACAGGGTTGCCCATTATCTCCCTTATTATTTGCCCTTATACTCGAACCCATGGCCCAATACATCAGAACAAACCAAACTATAACTGGCATTGAAGTAGGAGGTATTACACACAAATTATGTATATTTGCAGACGATATATTACTTTTTCTATCATCACCACAGGTCTCTGGTCCTAACTTAATACCAGCTCTTGATGGATTTGCAGCCCTATCCGGCCTTATGATTAATCCTAAGAAATGCCTAGTGCTTAATATTTCACTCACAAACATGGAATTGATCCCGGCTAGGGCTGCACTCCCATTCACATGGGCAGAAAAATCAATCCCATATCTTGGAATTCATTTAACAGCATCTCATTCTGACTTATTCTCAACCAATTATCCTCCAGTATTAAGACAGATCACAAATCTAATAAAACAATGGTCGCAACTTCCTTTATCCTGGATAGGGAAGATTAATGCAATCAAAATGACTATTCTACCCAAATTGCTTTATCTATTCAGAGTCCTCCCTATTCCAATTCCTTCCTATTTTTTGAGAATAGTACAAAAAAGAGCAACTTCGTTTATATGGGGCTCTTCTAAACCACGTATACCTATACACACACTACATCTTCCCAAAAATAAAGGAGGCCTGGGATACCCTAATTTTACTAACTACTACAGAGCAGCACATTTGGCCAGTCTGTCCAAATACCATGCAAAACAGGAAATCCCATTATGGGTATTTATAGAGGCTTCAGAAAATGACCCTCTTTTAATATCAAATTTATTATGGCTTGATCCTAAAGACCGCTTTAAAATTCATAATCCCATAACTAAACACTTATTATCTCTCTGGGATAAACTAAAAACCAAATATCAGTTACAATCTCCACACAATCCTCTCCTTTCTTTTATCAGAAATCCGGCCTTTTATCCGGCATGGATCTACCCAAATTCTTTTAAAGCTTGGACAACATCAGGCATTCAGACACTAAATGACTTCATAGCATCTAAATCATTCCTTTCATTCCCATCACTTAGAGAAAAATATGATCTACCAAACTCTGAGATATTTAGATATCTCCAAATCAAAAATTTCTATACACCATTCCTAAAGGGGGATACACCATTATCCCAATTATCCATTTTTGAATCAATCTGTACAAAAGATCCATTTGCTAAAGGTACAATTTCATCACTTTATAATCAATTATATGGAGTAGCAAATCTTAATAGACCCTCTTACGTTCAGAGGTGGGAGGAGGACCTGGGACGAACTTTAGAAGACACGGACTGGTCTAATATATGGCTCACATCTAAGTCATCTTCACCCAACATCTTAGCACTGGAGACAAATTATAAAGTCCTAACTCGCTGGTACCTTGTACCTGCTAGAGAGGCAAAATATTCACCTAATACCTCAACTCTTTGTTTTCGAGGATGCCCAGAAATAGGCACATATTTACACATATGGTGGACGTGCCCAGTAATCCAAACCTTCTGGAAGGAAGTCTTCGTGATTGCATCTAAAATATTTAAAAAAATAATACAACCAGATCCATATTTAACTTTACTTAATCTAAAACCGGAATGGTTAACACTCTCTCAATTCAAACTTATGATCCAACTAATAACGGCTGCAAAACAAACAGTGGCCAAGGCATGGAAATCTCCTACATTGGTACTAGCAGAAACAATTCACAGAATGAATAATACAATGTCCCATGCTAAGATGGTAGCCATCGATCAAAATCAAATTCCAAAATTTGAAAAACTTTGGCATCCTTGGATAAAACAACAGTTCCTGTCAAATTTCAATGACTCTGTCCTGTTGCCATGGTAACAGATTAGATGACTTACAGAGACACCCATTCTAAGGCTTCAAAGAGAACTAAAAAAAATAATAAACTGACGAGCGGGACAACCTTGTGGACCATACCTCCACCTTTCAACCCTTTTTCTTCTTTCTCTTTCCTTTTCTCCACCTTACGATTAAAGCTCATTATCAGAATTTATTTGACCTATATACACTCTACTTGTAAACAATATGTATAGTAGGTATAAATCATTTAAATACCTACAAAAGTAACTAAGGAAATGATATATATCTTTAATTTAGGTTTACGTGAACCCAATGTTTAATATTTGAAATTTCATGATATTTACCTATATAAACCCTACTGTAAAACAATGAGCTTACTTTATAGATCCTTGCAAACTTACTTTATGTATCTTTATGTATCTTTATAACATTGTATACTCAATAAACTTCTTTTGACAAGGAAATGAGAAGTTGGCCTTAAGAGAGGAAAGAGTTGAATGCGTTAAGGAAATATTCAGTGCTTCCGTTTTGGAGATATTCAGTTTATAGTTACTGAAACCTCCGAACCAGTTGATCTCAGTAAGTATGGATGGTATACTAATATGGGGGTGAGTCACATAGAGAAGCAGGTCGTCTGCATAAAGGGAAAGTTTACATTGTGAGGATGGGGTTTGTATCCCTCGTATGTCAGGGTTTGCTCTAATAGCTTGGGCTAGGTGTTCAATTACTAGGGCAAATAGGAGGGGGAAGAGGGGGCAGCCTTGTCTTGTGCCGTTTGATATTGTGAGTTTCTCTGATTGGGTCCCATTAACTGAAATTATAGCTGAGGGTCAGGAGTATAGGGACATGATGCGTGAAAGCATTTTAGGTCTTAGTCCTATTTGGGAAAGGGTGGCTTGGAGAAAGGGCCAGCTAACCCTGTCAAAAGCCTTCTGGGCATCACAGGTGTGAAGGCAGGTCGGTATGTGATTACATTGGGCAAATGCCAGGAGGTGGATGGTTTTGGTGGTATTGTCCCTGGCCTCACGTCCAGGGACAAAACCCACTTGATCTCTATGTATTAGATTTGCAAAAGAGGTGAGAGACGGTTCGCTAGGATCTTAGCATATAATTTAAGATCTATATTTAATAGGCATATCGGTCTATAATTAGAGCATAGAGAGGTGTCTTTTCCTGGTTTCGGGATGACTACTATTTGGGCTTGGAGTAAAGTGGGGGAGGGAGCTAAGTTCTCATCTATGGCATTGAATGCTTTTGCCATCAGAGGAGATAGCAAAGGAGCAAACATCTTATAGAAGCGTGAGGAGAACCTATCTGGTCCTGGGATTTTACCATTCTGAGTCAGTCAGGGCTGATTCCAAGTCCTCTGCTTCAGAGGCCGGAATAGTTGGGAGTGCAGTTTCCTGAATATATGAGGACAGGTCTTGTGTTGGGTGACCCATTTGGGGCTTGGAAGGCGGTGCTTGGGGAGTAAGGTTATATAGGGCGGTATAATATTGACGGAATTCTTCGGCTATGGCTAAGTTATTTATTATTTTACCATTGTTGGGAGAGTTAATACAGGGGATAGACTTCCAGGTCTGTTTGGGCTGAAGAGTCTGTGCAAGATGTCTGCCGCACTGGTTGGCTTATGAGTAATGGGCGAATCGCCCTTTATCTCTCGCTACCAGTGAGCGTTCTTTTTGCAAGAGGTCTCTTCTGGCGTTAGTGAGTTCTAGTTGTAGTTTGTCATCGGGGGATCATTTATGTGACTCCTCTAAGGTGGCTATTAAGGACAGGAGACGTGTGATGTCTGCTGTTCATGCACGTTTAAGTCTGGAGCCGTGTTGGATGAGTTTACCCCTAAGGACACATTTGAGGGCTTCCCATTTCATGAGTGGGTTGGTGTCATCACGAGCATGGTCTGAAACGAAGTGTTTAATGGTTTGTGTGATGTCCTGGGTACATACCAAGTCAGAAAGCAAATTGTCGTTTAATCTCCATGTGGCTCTCTTCTTTTGTGTGGGTATACTTCCCAAGCTCATATGTATGGGGGCATGGTCAGACCACAAAGTGAGGCCTATAGAAGTGTTGGGGGAAAAATTTAGTAGGGATTGGGAGATGAAGATGTAGTCTAGTCTACTTTAATTGGAGTGTGCCGGGGAGTAATATGTGAAATCTTTAGTGGTGGGGTGTAGCATCCTCCAGACATCCACTAGGGATAAGTCTGAAAGGAGTGTACGCATTTTGGTCAGGGAAGCCGGGGAAATTGAAGACTTACCCGTTGAGGTGTCAAGGCGCGGTATCAAGGCGGCATTGAGGTCTCCTCCCAGGATCATGTTGGTAGTGCTAAATCTTTTCAGGCGAGAAGTCACCATAGAGAGGAATTGCAGTTGATCCTGGTTTGGAGAGTAAACATTGATTATAGTATAAATCATATTCATATATGAAAGTTTTAGAAAAACATATCTCCCTAGTGGATCAATAAGGGTGTCTAGCACATCTGGTGTGAATGAAACATGGAATGCGATAGAAACCCCTTTTGATTTTGCCTGAGGGTTGGTACTATGAAACCAGGTGGGATATTGCTTGTGGAGGAGATGCGGAATTGTGTCAGACCTAAAATGAGTTTCCTGGAGAAGTAGAATTTGGGTACGGATTTTGTGAAAATTATATAGTATTTGCCTCCTTTTCTCTGGGGTGTTAAAGCCCCTACAATTTAGAGAGGAGACTTTCAGGGAGGTTTGTACTGCCATGGGGAAGGAGATTTGGCGTTTAGGCAAACTTTAACATGGGAGAGGCTCGCTGTCTCAAGGAAGGGGGAGGAAGGGTGAAAAGAGGTATTAGAGCAACCTCCAGTAGTGTTGAGGTGTAAGGTAAGTGTAAATGAAAAAGAAAAGAGAAAAACAGATAGAAAAGAAAGGTAGAAAAACCAAGGCCTCAAAGGCCGCATTAAGAACATTGTGTTCAATATTTCAGCTAATGCCACTACGGGCATTATGGTCAGTCCACAGAGGGGCCCGCACACACCGGGCAACAACAAAAAAGAAAAAATGAAAAATCTTCTATAAACATAGCATCTCAGGACCCTGCATAGCTGTATGTATTTTGCAAAAATATATTGAGTCGTTCAGCTGGACAAAACCTAGGGGTAAATTTCAATAACCTGACTGCATGTAGGGTCAACAACTTAGACTGCAGAAATAACATTGCAACATGGAGAGGCGAGGGGGGGGTCCGGAGGGGACCCGAAACAGGGTAGGTAATCATAGCATCAGGCAGGGATCTCAATCAAATGAGAAAGGTCCATTTTACTAGGATCTCAAGTCAAAACCTGTATGTGGAAAGAACACATGAAAGCATAATGTCCCAACGATACTGTAACTACAAACCGGAACCGCTTCACTGGTAGGATGCCTGTGAAGGAAAAAAAAATAGTTAATCAGATAATCTGCAGCAAGGGTTCATCCATCTGCCGTTTTGGGAAAATCCGACTTTGAGCGTTTGTTCTTCCTGGACTGCTTTTGCCAGTTAGATGCGACCTGAAATCCAGGAGTCGCTGCATGGATTGGCCAATCCGGGATGGAGATCTGAGGTAATTCAAAAGTCCCAAGGAACTTTGGGAGGTCGCCCAGAGTGCGAAATGTCGCTGACCTTCCCTCATGGGATGCAAAGAGGTTAAATGGGAAACCCCAGCGGTATTTAATATGTTTTGCTTGAAGAGCTCCTGTAAGGGGTTTCAAAGCATGTATATCGAGGGTCAGCTTAGAGATATCTGGTAATAGAGTCACAGTGGCATCATTAAAGTATATGGCATCTTGGGTGCGTGCTGCACGCATAATGGCATCTTTAATCGCATAAAAGTGGATTCTGCAGATCACGTCCCTGGGGTGTACCAGGTTTGGATTTTTAGGGCCGAGGGCTCTGTGTACGCGATCAAGTTCCATGGGAGTTTCTTTATCTTTTTGGAGCAGATTTTTAAATATGGCGATGACTGCAGGGGCCAGGTCTTTAGTTTCCACAGATTCCGGGAGGCCGCGGATATGTATATTGTTACATCTGGCTCTGTTTTCTTGGTCATCTTGGTGATATATCAGTTGCTGTATCTGTAAGGTGTGCTCCTGTAAGATGATTTCATGTGTCTGTAGTGTAGAGACAGTCTCTTCTACAGTTTGTTCTACATATTCCAGCCTGCCTGTGACATCTTTACGCAGCTCAGAAATCTCCTGCTTGTAAGAGCGTTCAAGTCTCTAAACACATGCCTCAAAATCATGTCTGGTGGGGAGAGCCTTGATATAAGCTTCCATGTCCCATCCACTAAAAGACCAGTGTGAGGTTGGGGAGTGACATGCAGAGCGCACAGAATCATTCTCTGAGTCTGGAGGGGATCTAGCACGCTGCCTGGTTGTCATATGTGGTGTGGAGCGCTGTGAAGTGGCTCCCTGTGAGGCAGCATGTGTGCCTGAGGAGCGGGTCGACGCCATCTTGGATTTGGGGGGTGTCACGGAACGTCCCACACTCCGCTTGAGTGCTTCCGTCATATACCGCTTCCTAAGTTCTGGAACACGAGTCCAATGGATCTGGCCATAGGAACCCCAAGAACTAGACAACACCAGTCTTGGAGTACATCAGAACTAACTTTTTATTTGAGATCTCATAGACCTTTATACAGCAGGGATGACTCAAAGCTAACCTAATTAACATGAGCTAATTTACTACAAAATGTACCCAGACCAGATGACAGTCTTGTGGGCACCGAGCTTCACACATTAATATAAACACAATAGCTGGAGCTAATTACAATTAACAATACAAACAACAATCTCCCCCCTCCTCAGCCTAGACCATTCGTCTCCTAGCCAGTGCTGGTGGCTAATGTGATCAGCTCTCTCAATTAACATAAACACATGTTGATAACACCAGCATCTCCTCACAGGATGTGTCCCAACAGAATGAATCAGTCTTATCAGCAGGGGGCTGCTGGAGGAATCCCCCCTCCCTCTTCAGGGACACAAATCTACAGTAAGGAGTCCCCATACAATATATACATATATACACGACTGAGTCCGATTAATACAGTTCAGACTGGATTTCTCATTCACCTCACAAAGAGTATTGTTCCATTGAAAATCCAGGGCCCATAATCAAAAGGCAACAGGCTTGCATACAGTCCTCTCCAACAGCCTCTGTTCTGGCTATGTCTGTCACAGGGGGGCCGTGCTGATTTTGTCCCAAATGAATAAAGAACCGGTCAATTTCCCCCTCAGTTTGTGGATCGGGGGTACGGCGTCCTTCTCCCCCACCTCTCTTCCCCATTACCGACCTGTCAGCGGAGTTCTGAAAGTGCTGAGAGCCTCTTCTCACTCCTCTCATGAGCTTGGCCATGCCCCTTAATCAATAGTTTTTATTGTTTTGTTTTTTTAAACACATTATGTTATCGATACAATAGCATTGAATTTGTGTAGACAAAATTATATGTGCAGAAGAGCTTTGCAAACAGAAAGACATAGTATCATTTGCGACAAATTGCGCCTGTATACTCATTAGGGAGCTTATGTTAATTATCTATTGTATCCTAATACAGTTCCAATAATTCCTCTAACAACACAAGGTATGAAAAGTGTGTAGCTCGGGATAGTTAGAACATTGAAAGTGTAATTTTAAACACACCTTATTGGAATTATTGTACAAACAGATATAAACTGAACAAAATTAAAGCAAACATAATATTTCTCTTATCACAATCAGCCTAGATTAAAAAAGTTGTTTTCCCACTGGATATGTAGGTATTATCAACTTCAGGTGTGTTTTTTATACCAGACCATCCATGTTTTCCATTGTAGATCTGCCACATGGAATCGGTTTTGTGTAGAGGCAAACATCATTTCATATGCGGCATGAGTGTGGGTAGTCGTTATTACTTATCGTATAGTAGGAGCCATCTGTTTTTTCCAATGGTGAGTTAGTACTAATCTGGCACTTAGCAGGATATGGGTGACTATTGTTATAGACTCTGCTGGGATTGTCTCAATGTTTAGTGATAGCAGAGCCAGACCGGGTGATAAATTAACATGGATTTTTAAGATTTGTTTGAACAGATGAAACACTGCTTTCCAGTATTGGGTTATCTCTGGGCATGACCATAAAATATGGTACAGAGTTCCTACTTGCCCACAATTCCTTCAGCATAGGGCAGAGGAGTGTGGGGTGAATTTTGCAATCCTATATGGGGTCAAGCACCATCTTAACAATATTTTTTGGGTTAATTCCCAAAGATTTACACTTCTTGTAGCTGCATACGTTATTCTGAGATCCTTTTGCCATTGGTCTGGTGTGTAAGAGAACCCCATCTCCCTTTCCCAGGCCATCATAGCAGACATTTTAGTATACACCTCTTTGTTATTGAGCATCTTATAGAACAGAGATATACCTTTGATTCTAGTGCTTATAGTAGAATAGAATTGATTTATGTTCCATGGTAGGGTTATTACAGTCTTTGGAAACGAACGAAGGAATTGGGTGATTTGTAGGTATGTATAATAATCATGAGAGGTAAGGTCAAATTCTATTTGAAGGGGTCGAAAGGTTTTTGGGGAAGGCCCCACCATTATGTCTTTGAGGTCCTTGATTCCTTTTGTAACCCATTTTCCTATGTTCAGGTCAGGTATAGCAACAGTCAGACTTTGTATGGGTATAGAAACTGTTGAGTTCTTGGTATGTTGGGAAGGGTAGGATATAAGTGTATCCCAGGGTTTCAGGGATGCAACAACTGTAGGAGATAGGTTTGCATTTTGTGGGGAGCAATGTCGATTTATGAAAAGTAAATGGTGTAGGTTATATTTACTGTATATATTTGGGAGCTTTCTAATTCTGTCCATCTATTATTTTTGGATGTAGGGAACCATGCCTTGAGTTGTGTTAATATGGTGGCTAGGGATGAGCCAAACACCCCCCTGTTCGGTTCGCACCAGAACTTGCGAACAGGCAAAAAATTTGTTCGAACAAGCGAACACCGTTAAAGTCTATGGGACACGAACATGAATAATCAAAAGTGCTAATTTTAAAGGCTTATATGCAAGTTATTGTCATAAAAAGTGTGTGGGGACCTGGGTCCTGCCCCAGGGGACATGGATCAATGCAAAAAAAAAGTTTTAAAAATGGTAATTTTTCCGGTAGCAGTGATTTTAATAATCCTTAAAGTGAAACAATAAAAGTGTAATATTCCTTTAAATTTCATACCTGGGGGGTGTCTATAGTATGCCTGTAAAGGGGCGCATGTTTCCTGTGTTTAGAACAGTATGACAGCAAAATGACATTTCAAAGGAAAAAAAGTCATTTAAAACTACTTGTGGCTATTAATGAATTGCCGGTCTGACAATACACATAAAAGTTCACTGATAAGAATGGCATGGGAATTCCCCACAGGGGAACCCCGAACCAAAATTAAAAAAAAAAAAATGGCGTGGGGTCTCCCTCAAAATCTACACCAGACCCTTCAGGTCTGGTATGGATTTTAAGGGGAACCCCGCGCCAACATTTTTTTAAAAAATGGCGTGGGGTCCCCCCAAAAATCCATACCATACCCTTATCTGAGCATGCAACCTGGCAGGCCGCAGGAAAAGAGGGGGGGATGAGAGAGCGGCCCCCCTCCTGAACTTACCAGGCCACATGCCCTCAACATTGGGAGGGTGCTTTGGGGTTGCCCCCCAAAACACCTTGTCCCCATGTTGATGGGGACAAGGGCCTCATCCCCACAACCCTTGCCCGGTGGTTGTGGGGGTCTGCGGGCGGGGGGCTTATTGGAATCTGGAAGCCCCCTTTAACAAGGGGACCCCCAGATCCCGGCCCTTCCCCCTGTGTGAAATGGTAAGGGGGTACAAAAGTACCCCTACCATTTCACAAAAAACTGTCAAAAATGTTAAAAATGACAAGAGACAGTTTTTGAATATTCCTTTATTTAAATGCTTCTTCTTTCTTCTACCTCCTATCTTCTATCTTCTATCTTCCTTTGGTTTCTTTCTCCATCCTCTTCTTCTTCTGGTTCTTCTAGTATTTCTGGTTCTTCCTCCAGTGTTCTCCTCGGGCCACCTTTTCATTTTGCTGTCAGACTGTTCTAAACACGTGAAACATGCGCCCCTTTACAGGCATACTATAGACACCCCCCAAGTACGAAATTTAAAGGAATATTACACTTTTATTGTTTCACTTTAAGCATTATTAAAATCACTGCTCCTGAAAAAACGGACGTTTTTAAAACTTTTTTTTGCATTGACCCAGGTCCCCAAACACTTTTTATGACAATACCATGCATGTAAGCCTTTAAAATTAGCACTTTTGATTTCTCCCATAGACTTTTAAAGGGTGTTCCTCGGCTTTCGAATTTGCCGCGAACACCCCAAATTGTTCGCTGTTCGGCGAACTGGCAAACAGCCGATGTTCGAGTCGAACATGAGTTCGACTCAAACTCGAAGCCCATCCCTAATGGTGGCTACATAATAGTCTTTCAGGTGGACCATCCCTATTCCACCTACATTTCTGGTCGTGACTAGTCGTGAGAAGGCACACCTTGCTCTCTTACCTTGCCATATATATCTATTGAGCATTGACTGGGCAGTAGTGAAAAAGGATTCAGGAACAGGTATTGGGAGTGTTCTAAATAGGTAAATTAGTTGGGGAAGGATAGTTATTTTAAAGGCCACTAATCTACCAGTCCAGAGAGTTCTACTTTAGCTAAAGCTTGGAGTTTCGATTTCAGTTTATCTATAAATGGGGTATAATTAGCCCTGTATAGATCTTCTGTTTTGGGTGTCAGAGTGGTGCCTAGGTATTTTATCCCTACATTCTCCCAGGTATACGGATATGCTTTGGCTAGTCTTTGTTGTGTTGCTTGAGGGACATTTAGACCAAGTATATATGATTTGGATTCATTCACCTTATAATAGGACATATGACTGAACATTTGTAACGTATGGTGAACTGAAGATAGGGAATTCTCTACATCCATGAGCATTAAAATAACATCATCAGCGAATAAGCTGATGGTATGTGAGGATTTGTGCATTTTAAACCCTGATATGAGGGGGTGGTTACGAATGTGACACGGCAGGGGCTCCATTAGCAAATTAAAAATTAACGGAGAGAGGGCACAGCCCTGACGAGTCCTGTTCATAATGTTAAATGGGGTTGAGAGGACTCCAGATGTGAATACCTGGGCAGTGGGATTGGTATAAAGGGCCATTATTGCAGAAAAAATCGGGCCTGTGAAGCCAAAAGCAGCAAGCGCCTTAGCCAGCTATCCCCAGTGTATGCGATCAAACGCCTTCTCCGCATCCAAAGCCAGGAGCAGAGAAGGCGTTCCTGTCATGTTTGTGTTGTGGATAATATTTACCTAGTGGCGTCTGAAGTTTGACGCCCTTTAGTGAATCCAGATTGATCAGGATGAATAAGGCTAGGGAGTATATCTGTTAATCTATGTGCTATTAGTTTTGCATATAATTTCAGGTCATTATTAAGAAGTGAAATTGGCTGAAAATTCTGCGGGGCGGATGGGTCTTTCCCTGGCTTTGGTGTAGTTATTATCAGTGCCTTTAGCATCTCTGAGGGGAAGGAGGAAGAGGCAGCAGCATCATTGAATACGCGGAGTAGATGGGGTTCTAAGATCTGTTTAAATGTTTTATAATATTCCCCTATAAATCCATCCGGGCCCGGGGACTTATTGGGTGGTAGTGATGCTATAGCCGTGCAAATTTCCATAACAGTAAAGGGCTGATTTAATTGCTGAAGCTGTTCTGACGTCAGCTGAGGAAGGGATAATTTGGCCACGAAATTGGTTATCTGTTCGGTAACCGGTTGATGAGTGAGGGGGTCATTCTTCAGATTATAAAGGGATCCATAGTAATCACTGAAAGCATCCGCGATTACTTTTGGATGGTGGTGTTTATGTTTAGTGGTGGGGTGGATTATATATGGGATTCTGGATTTATATCTACACCCCCGCAAGCGTTGGGTGAGAAGCTTGCACGCCTTGTTGCCGTTGGCATAATATGACATTTTTAGTCTGCGGGTTGACTTCTCGAAGTCCGCCAGGAGACAAAGTCTGAGGTCATTTCTAGCCTGTAATAATTTGTGTGATAGGGAGGGTGAGGGTTTCTGTTTATTTTGGGTTTCGATATCGTGGATGCTGTCAGTAAGTTCCTTTACCTGTCTCTGCCTCTTCCTCCTTATCCCTGCACCAAGTTTGATAAAAATCCCCCTCATGAATGCTTTGTGGGAGTTCCAAATTATAGTATGATCAGGTACAGAGTCCATATTGACAGCAAAAAACTCTTTCAGGTGGGTTTCTAGAACACTCCTAGTATCTTCTCTCTGCAGAATACTTAGGTTTGCTCTCCAGATCGGGTTAGCCCCGAATGAGAGAGAGTCAGCTAAGGTCAGAGACACTGATGCATGGTCCGACCAAGTTATAGTGTTGATTGATGTTTTAATAGTCCGGGTCAGGAGACCTTGGTCGACTAAAAAGAGGTCAATGTGGGAGTAAAAATGGTGGGGTGCCGAGAAGAAGGTAAAATCTCTTTCTCCCACGTGGCAACAGCGCCATGCATCAAACAAACTGTATTGATGAAACAGATCCTGTATAAAGGGGCCTATGCGTGTGGATGTAGAGGTTGTGTCAATAGCTTTATCTGGAGCAAGGTTGAAGTTTCCACAGATAACTAGGGACCCCCTGCTGAGAGAGTCGATCTTCTTTAACATTTTGTTAAGAAATTTAATTTGATGGGTGTTAGGGGTGTAGATATTTGCAATGGTGTAAGTAATAGAGTTGATATCGCATATGAGGATGAGATATCTGCCCCCGGGGTCTTTAATTTCTTCGTGTAGTTGGAATGAGACCGTATCTCTAATTGCTGTGAGGACACCTCTTTGTTTTGACTCAGCGTTTGCTGTAAAGATGTAAGGATAACTTTTGTGTGAGTATTTTGGTGGAGCACTGACACAAAAGTGAGTTTCCTGCGCACACAGGATGTCGTTCTTATTTTTAAGGCTTCATCCCATAGTGATTTCCATTTTGCTGGGTGATTAAGGCCCTTTGAATTAATGGATAGGAATGTCACCCCCATGTGAGCTGTACAAGAGTGCTTTGATGCAGTCTCCTTGGGCGATTGGTTAGATCATCATGATAGTAGAGAAGAAGTATAGAAATCCCATTTCTCTTCTTCATGTTCCTCCTGTGCATTTACTAGGTCGTTTATCGTGGATGCAAATTCCCCCATTTTACATTCTATATGCTTTACCCTTGATTCCACCTCCTGAATATCAGTATGAAACTTCTGCATACAAGACATCATATCAGCCTATATGGTGCTGTGGAGTGAAAGCAGCATGTCCTTTAACACTGTGTCCATGACAGGCTGGTTAGTGGTAGGGAACTTTTCTATTCTTTCTGGGAGTTCTCTTGTGTCTTCCCCAGAATCTGCCTCTAGGCTGCATCCAGGGCCATCCATCCTAAATTTCGCCTTGGCAGTGCTGGCGGATTGTGGCGTGTTGGGGTAGGATTGGACGCTCCCTGGGGATCCACTATTGTTGCTGTGGGAGGTGGATGGGGGCTGAGGGGATCGTGCGCTATGTGCTGGGGTTGATGCAGAGCCGGCGCCATCTTGCCTACCTCCGTCCTGCTGATACTTGTAGAATTCTGTCAGTTTTTGTGGTTTCCTGCACTCCTCCCGCTTCCTCGACATTGTCGTCCAATCCCGGAGGGTGTATGTCCCCATTCTGGGGTGCAAGGGTGTCTTGGGGATGCCGATGTATGCCGTTGGATGTCCCGTTCTTGAGGAGCTCCTCACTCAATCAGCCATCTCCATCGGTGGTTAGCCACGCCCCCCAAAACAAAACATTTTAAGCTAAATTATATTTCTAATCCCCGGTCTGCTTCGTTTTTGCAAACGTACAAAAAAAATGGGGCTCTCCCAAAACTTTATACCAAACTCCAAGCAGGTAGCCTGGCTGTCCAGCAAAGGAATGGGCAGTGACTGTGCACCCCCACATTCCTGAACCATACCAGACCACATGCCCTCCACATGGGGTGGGTACCCTGCCTGGGGTCCCCCTGACAAGGAACCATGTCCCCATATTGATGTGATCAAGGGTCTCTTCCTCAAATAAAGGGCCCCCCTAAATTACAGCCCCCCCGCATGATTAAGTACATATAGGTATTCATTCACAAAAATATATATACATATTAAACGCAACCAGACCACGACTGTGACAGACCAAACCAGGACAGGGTCTTTTGGAGTGGACTAGGGGCTTGCCTTCTACCCACCAATTATGGCCCAGGGAGCAGACCAGGGATTTTGTCTGCTTCTCCCAGTCAGAGCATGAAAAATAGCTCAGTTCAGCCCCTGATCCCATTAGGAGAGCAGATCCTTCTCTAATGATGGACAAAAATCTGATGAATGCTGAGAACGAGGTTTGGATTAATTCTCTGAATAAAGACAATAAAGCTTCCCTTCTGGAGTGGATGGAAAGATGTAATATTAATCTTGTACAGGTTAATGGTCTGAGGAAATATGGTGGCCCTCCTGCAGACTGAGGTGGAGAAGCTCCTTCACTTGGGACAGTAATATTTATCAATAATCTCCCTCAAGAAATCTATGAAGATAAATGAATTCCACTTTTTCAGACTGCTGGCTTGTCTAGTGGACAGATTACACAAGTGAAAGTTGGCAATGAAATCCGGACAGCCCTGGGTCTTCTTTCTGGGGAACTGGTGCTGAACTGTCTGGGTGGGCACTGACTGAGTCACCTAGGCTTGTCTAGGTGACTAGTTAATTAGATTGCTGTTTAATTAAGATCACTGTTTATGTTAGCTGTACATTAGATGGAGTGATATTATGGTTTACAGTTTGCATTGTTTAGGATAATGTGATCAAGCTCTTATCTGGTTTGGAGTGGTATATATTTTACGTGAATTTACAATAAAGTCAGTTCCAGTTTGCACCTAAGCTAGTGTTGTCTATTTATTGGGTGCAATTATCAGGTATAATACCTGGTTCCAGGTTCCAGACTGGAGGAAGCTGTATCTTGGCTGTGGCACTCAAGCTGGGTGCCAGGTGGTCCGTCACATTTCAATTCAGCAATGTAGATCTAGCATCAGATATGATAAACTATGATCGCCGACAAAAACACAATGACTCATACACAACGGTCCTCCCTCCACCATCGCACTCTCCCCACAAATGACAGCTTGCTGGCCAGCTGTGAAATGTTAGCAAGCCAACCAGTGATGCCATATTTAGTCAACATCACCAGAGATGCCTGCTGGCTTCTTTACAATGTGAAAGAAGCCAGCAAGGAGTTGATCTTTAATTTGATAGGATACTAGTAACCAATGACACTTGAGATCTGCACAGTGAGAAGTTGCCATTTAGTAATATTACCACTGCCACAAACTGAATGATTACTAATGCCACACAATGAATGATTTCCCTGCTACAGGAGCATCTGGGGATTGGATGGGCGCCCAGTTCACAAGAAAGAAACAGGTGTTGAAGTCGGCAAAACTGATACATTCAGCTCTAGCCCTGACTTATCAGGAGGCTTGGTGGACCTCTCCAAAGATACCACTGCTACCACAATGTTTTACAATAGAGATACAACATAAGTTCCTAGACATGTTGTGACTCCTAACAATTGCTTTCAGTGAGCTGTGTTATATATACATGCAGTTTCAATATTTAATCATAATCAGTGTGAAGCCTCCCAGTCCATCTGCAGTGGTATAAATAATCAGGAAAGAAAATAGAACTCTAGTGTTTTGTTTTAAACATTCTGTTCTCAGAACTAAAATTTAAAAAACACTCAGATGCAATGTCCATAATAAGATTTATTTATTAATCACTTAACATTTAGGACAAAGCTCTAATTTATTTATTAGCCGAACTTTAGTCCAATTCAATTATTTTAAATATAAAATGTATTAATTTAAGTTTTAACTGCTGTTATCACAAACAGTGGCACTGGACAGACAATATAAGATTCAAAATAATCTTCTGAAATATCTTCCTATACTTTTTTGAATACAATCAAAAAAGTATAGGAGGATATTTCAATAAAGTCCTCAAAAGGTAAAAGTCCATTAATATATTCAATAAAACATTATGGGGGTAACTTACGAAAAGCAAATCCACTTTGCACTACAAGTGCACTTGGAGGTGCAGTTGCTGTAAATGCGAGGGTGACATGCAAAGAAAATAAAAAAAAAAGCATTTTAGCTTGCACACGATTGGATGATAAAATCAGCAGAGCTTCCCCTCATTTCAAATCTACCCCTCAGATTTATAGCGACTGCACTTTCAAGTGCACTTGCAGTGTAGTGCAAAGTGGATTTATCTTTCGTAAATAACCCCCTATGTTTTTTGTTTGTTTTTTTAATTCTGATCCCCTTACTGTTCACTGTTTAGCTGTGAACAGGAGTCACGTACATAATGACCACACATGCATTTGAGTGTGACTGTTTAACCACTTCAGCCCCGGAAGGATTTACCCCCTTCCTGACCAGAGCACTTTTTACAATTTGGCACTGCGTCGCTTTAACTGCTAATTGCGCGGTCATGCAATGCTGTACCCAAACAAAATTTGCGTTCTTTTCTTCCCACAAATAGAGCTTTCTTTTGATGGTATTTGATCACCTCTGCGGTTTTTATTTTTTGCGCTATAAACGGAAAAAGACCAAAAATTTTGAAAAAAAATGATATTTTCTACTTTTTGTTATAAAAAAAATTCACTAAACTCAATTTTAGTCATACATTTAGGCCGAAATGTATTCGGCCACATGTCTTTGGTAAAAAAAATGTCAATAAGCATATATTTATTGGTTTGCGCAAAAGTTATAGCGTCTACAAACTAGGGTACATTTTCTGGAATTTACACAGCTTTTAGTTTATGACTGCCTATGTCATTTTTTGAGGTGCTAAAATGGCAGGGCAGTACAAAACCCCCCCAAATGACCCCATTTTGGAAAGTAGACACCCCAAGGAAATTGCTGAGAGGCATGTTGAGCCCATTGAATATTTTTTTTTTTGTCCCAAGTGATTGAATAATGACAAAAAAAAAATTTACAAAAAGTTGTCACTAAATGATATATTGCTCACACAGGCCATGTGCATATGTGGAATTGCACCCCAAAATGCATTCAGCTGCTTCTCCTGAGTATGGGGATACCACATGTGTGGGACTTTTTGGGAGCCTAGCCACGTACGGGGCCCCGAAAACCAAGCACCGCCTTCAGGATTTCTAAGGGTATAAATTTTTGATTTCACTCCTCACTACCTATCACAGTTTTGAAGGCCATAAAATGCCAAGATGGCACAAACCCGCCCCCCAAGTGACCCCATTTTGGAAAGTAGACACCCCAAGCTATTTGCTGAGAGGCATGTTGAGTCCATGGAATATTTTATTTTTTGACACAAGTTGCGGGAATGTGACAAATTTTTTTTTTTTTTGCACAAAGTTGTCACTAAATGATATATTGCTCACACAGGCCATGGGCATATGTGGAATTGCACCCCAAAATACATTTAGCTGGTTCTCCTGAGTATGGGGATACCACATGTGTGGGACTTTTTGGGAGCTTAGCGGCGTATGGGGCCCCGAAAACCAAGCACCGCCTTCAGGATTTCTAAGGGCATAAATTTTTGATTTCACTCCTCACTACCTATCACAGTTTTGAAGGCCATAAAATGCCAAGATGGCACAAAACCCCCCGAAATGACCACATTTTGGAAAGTAGACACCCCAAGCTATTTGCTGAGAGGCATGTTGAGTCCATGGAATATTTTATATTTTGACACAAGTTGCGGGAAAGTGACAATTTTTTTTTTTTTTTTTTAGCACAAAGTTGTCACTAAATGATATATTGCTCAAACATGCCATGGGGGCATATGTGGAATTACACCCCAAAATACATTCTGCTGCTTCTCCTGAGTATGGGGATACCACATGTTTAGGACTTTTTGGGAGCCTAGCCGCGTACAGGGGCCCCCGAAAACCAATCACCGCCTTCAGGATTTCTAAGGGCGTAAATTTTTGATTTCACTCCTCACTACCTATCACAGTTTTGAAGGCCATAAAATGCCAAGATGGCACAAACCCCCCCAAATGACCCCATTCCATGGCCTCCGAAACTGTGATAGGCAGTGAAGAGTGAAATCAAAAATTTACGCCCTTAGAAAACCTGAAGGCGGTGCTTGGTTTTCGGGGTCCCATACGCGGCTAGGCTCCCAAAAAGTCTCACACATGTGGTATCCCCGTACTCAGGAGAAGCAACAGAATGTATTTTGGGGTGTAATTTCACATATTCCCATGGCATGTTTGAGCAATATATCATTTAGTGACAACTTTGTGCAAAAAAAAAAAAAAAAATTTGTCTCTTTCCCGCAACTTGTGTCAAAATATAAAATATTCCATGGACTCGACATGCCTCTCAGCAAATAGCTTGGGGTGTCTACTTTCCAAAATGGGGTCATTTGGGGGGGTTTTGAACTGTCCTGACATTTTATGCACAACATTTCGAAGCTTATGTCACACATCACTCACTCTTCTAACCACTTGAAGACAAAGCACTTTCTGACACTTTTTGTTTACATGAAAAAATTATTTTTTTTTACAAGAAAATTACTTTGAACCCCCAAACATTATATATTTTTTTAAAGCAAATGCCCTACAGATTAAAATGGTGGGTGTTTCATTTTTTTTTGTCACACAGTATTTGCACAGCGATTTTTCAAACGCATTTTTTGGGGAGAAAACACACTTTTTAAAATTTTAATGCACTAAAACTCTCTATATTGCCCAAATGTTTGATGGAATAAAAAAGATGATCTTCATAGGCAGGAGGCGGAGCCTAGCAGAGCAGACATGCATTGTTAGAGCTCCACACCGCTGAGGAGAGAAGAGAAGGACAAAGTGGAGCCTGCAGGCTCAAAAGGTATCCATTTGAACCTTTTTGCCCCAGGGAACAAACTGTGAAAGTTTGGGCAGGAAATATGGTACTGGGAGGAAACCGTGGCAGAAATAAAAATCACCTCACAAAGAGCTCACAGGCACTCACTGCAGCTGAAGCAGCTCCAGTCACCTCACAATATACAGCATCAGGGCGCTCTCACAGACAGAAAATGTCACAGCAAGACTCTCCATTTGAGTCAGATACAGAACAAATCCTCTCACAAACTTCTCCACAAGCCTCCTCAGTATCCCCAGTAATATTATTACAATTTGAAAAGATGCTTCATAAGGCTTTAAAACAAACCTCAGACCAAATAACAAAAAGCCTAACCAAAGAAATAAGAGAGCTGGGAAACCGTACCGCAGCCTTAGAAATAAAAATGGATGAAATTGAAATTACAACCCAAGAAAATATAACAGAATTGGAACAATTAAAAAAAGAGAATTTAATACTTCAAACTAAGCTCGAAGATTATGAAAATAGAACCAGACGTTCAAACTTGCGCATAAGGGGAATACCTGAAACTGTGACAGACCTGCAATCTACTATTACTGCTCTATTACAAGAACTAAAGCCAGATATCCCTATTGAACGTTTAGAACTGGACAGAGTACACAGAGCCCTCACAGCCAAAAAGAAAGATGGACCCCCACGTGATATAATCACAAAATTTCATTATTACAGAACGAAAGAACAAATACTAATTGCTGCAAGAGAAAAAAAGGAACTTAATTTTCAAGGACACAATTATCAAATTTTTGCTGACCTATCCCAACTTACTATTACTAAAAGACGATCCATGAAACCCCAACTAATGGAACTGCAACATTATGTATCAATGGGGCTTCCCCTTTTCAGTCAGATTTAACCACCAAGGTACAATTTACAGAAGCAGATCAGCAGATGAACTACAACAAACCCTTTTAAAATTAAATCTGACAGAACCCACAAGCAGCAACAATCCCACACGCAGAAGAATGGCATCATCTTCACCTTCAGGCAGCACCCAGAAAATTCCAGAACAAAATGGGAATCATCATTCTCACAAAAGAGGCCGTTATGCCACATCATCCATGGACCAAGAAGATTCAATGGACTGACATTAAAATTCCTGATATCTCTTCATTTATTATACTAAGAGATGGTTCTCTATAAAAAACCTGTATTTATAACTGAATGTAACTGCATTCTGATAGTCACACACTGTGTGGGATCATGTTACATTCCAGTTATATTTCTTATTACTTCTGATTCATATAGCCTTAGAATATATAAGTGAAATAAGGAAATTCTTGTTCAGTTATATATTATCAGGTAATAACAATAGATTTATTACTTTTTAGGACAAATATGTTCAATAATCCAGAAGTAATGGAAGCTTTTTCTTTCTTTTCTTAAAACAAATATATTATTACCTAACTAGTTCCTAGAATTATGTTTTTGTTTATTCTAATCTGAAGCAATACAACCTCAATTTTATGAGTTAACATATCTAAACAGTTACATATGAATAAAATATGTAATTGTTTACTCTGGAGGGGTTAAAGTCCCAAAATAATTCAAACTATCTTCATCAATACCAAAGTTATTAACAGTACCTTTCTAACTGAATTATTTAGCCTAGGGCAAGACTAACCATATACAACCACCCTGGAATAAATAATTTCAACAAAAACTATATTCTGCACTCCAATTAATGAAACATCATTTTGATGTCTTTTGACATAGCACTTCTCTCCTGTAAGCGGAAGATCCGTGTACCCCCATTAGCCCTCCTCATTCTCCCAACCATATTATGTGGGAGTGTGACGAAGGCACTTATTCCCCTGAGAGAGATATTTATTCTCTTTCACGGGTAAATTGTGATTACTTGCAAAAAATAATTTATACAATGTATCATCTAATCTCATATGTTTTTTGTTTACTCTTTACTCCAGAATTCACTGGTTTCTTTTCTATCTATTCATCTCTTCAGTCCACACAGGTTGATCTGCACAGTCAGCTCTGCATAACAAAAAGTAAGTCAAAACTATTTGATCTATTGCCATGGCACCACTAAATATACTTTCCCTGAATGTTCAGGGAATAAATGTCCCTCAAAAAAGGACCAAAGCCTTCCGTACTTTCCATAACAAGAAGGCTCACATAGTATGCCTCCAAGAAACACACTTCACCAAAGATTCTACTCCAAAATATATTTCTCCTTTTTATCAACAAATTTACACGGCTTCTGCCTGTACCAAGCAAAGGGGAACTCTAATTGCATTTCACCGATCCACACCATTCACCTTATCATCAGAAATTAAAGACCCAGAAGGTAGATACCTGATACTCATGGGTTATATAATGGATACAGCAATCACGGTGATTTCCTACTATGCTCCTAACAAACAACCTACACCATTCCTCTCACATATATTACAAGTGATTAATACACACAAAATAGGAACAGTGATAATGTGTGGGGATTCGAACCAGGTCCTCCTCCCATTTCTAGATAAATCACCTTTTACACCATCCAAAATAACCTCTAGATTACCTTTTTTTCAACTTCTTTCCAAATACAATCTGGTAGATTCATGGAGAGAAAGTAACCCAATGAAAAAGAAATTCACTTATTTCTTGCACCCTCATCAAACCTTCACCAGAATAGATCATATTTTTCTAACAATAGGAATGATACCAGAAATTATTGCATCAGATATAATTCCGATTCCGTGGTCTGACCATAATGCAGTATACACTACTATAGCCTCAGCCATACCAAAAGCGCATGACCCAACGTGGTACTTACCGGACATAATGCTCAAACACCCACTACATCAGATGGCCATTGAACAAGCTTTAAAGGAATACATATCAATTAATAATACAACAGACATCTCCCCAATAACACTGTGGGAAGCTCATAAGCCTGTCTTGCGTGGTACAATACAAAGACAAATGGCACTATTTAAACGGGAACGCAAAAATCTAGCAAAAAAACTAGAACTCAATTTTAATGCAGCCTACATATCATTTCAAGATAATCCATGTCAGAGTACAAAATCTCATCTGGAAAAATCTAGATTGGAATACAATCTATTTCTCACTGAGTCAGTTAATAAATCCCTCAAACGCTCCAAACACAATTTCTACATGAATACAAACAAACCAGGTACATATTTGGCTCGGGCATTAAATTCAACTAACAAATCTTTCAAACCAATACGTTTGAAATTATCAAAAAATGTTTACACTTGTAATCCAGTTAAAATAGTCCACAAATTTCACTCACATCTCGCAACTTTATACAAGACAAACAATGAATTTAATCCTACAGAGGCTGAATCCTTCTTCTCAAAAATAACCTTACCTGAATTATCTCAGAATCAAAAAAGCAGTTTGGATGAGCCTATAACTATAGATGAAGTTGCTAATGCCATAAAAGACCTAAAACTTAACAAAAGACGAGGCCCAGACGGCTACTCGGCTTTATACTATAAAACATTCTCAGAAATACTCTCTCCCATTCTCACTGAAACTTTTAACAATCTTCTAGATGGACATTCTTTTCGGCAAGAAACACTAATGGCAATTGTTTGTATGATCCCAAAACCCCTTTCTGATGATACTTCCTGTGTGAATTATCGGCCTCTCTGTTAAACCTCGATATTAAATTATTAGCAAAAATAATAGCAAAACGCCTCAATAGCATTATAGGAAAATTAATACATAGAGATCAAGTAGGCTTCATGCCAAATAGACAGGCAGGCGATAATATACGCAGGGCAGTGTTATTGGCACATATTGCTAAAAAACGGAAAATCCCTTTATGTTTTCTATCTCTCGATATTAAGAGGGCATTTGACACAGTATCCTGGCAATATATGCAATATTCATTACAAAAATGGGGTTTTGGACCCCACTTTTTAACATGGATCAAAGCATTATATAATAAACCCAAAGCCTATATAAAATATGCTGGATACAAATCTGAAGCCTTTAATATCGAAAGAGGTACCCGACAGGGTTGCCCATTATCTCCCTTATTATTTGCCCTTATACTCGAACCCATGGCCCAATACATCAGAACAAACCAAACTATAACTGGCATTGAAGTAGGAGGTATTACACACAAATTATGTATATTTGCAGACGATATATTACTTTTTCTATCATCACCACAGGTCTCTGGTCCTAACTTAATACCAGCTCTTGATGGATTTGCAGCCCTATCCGGCCTTATGATTAATCCTAAGAAATGCCTAGTGCTTAATATTTCACTCACAAACATGGAATTGATCCCGGCTAGGGCTGCACTCCCGTTCACATGGGCAGAAAAATCAATCCCATATCTTGGAATTCATTTAACAGCATCTCATTCTGACTTATTCTCAACCAATTATCCTCCTGCATTAAGACAGATCACAAATCTAATAAAACAATGGTCGCAACTTCCTTTATCCTGGATAGGGAAGATTAATGCAATCAAAATGACTATTCTACCCAAATTGCTTTATCTATTCAGAGTCCTCCCTATTCCAATTCCTTCCTATTTTTTGAGAATAGTACAAAAAAGAGCAACTTCCTTTATATGGGGCTCTTCTAAACCACGTATACCTATACACACACTACATCTTCCCAAAAATAAAGGAGGCCTGGGATACCCTAATTTTACTAACTACTACAGAGCAGCACATTTGGCCAGTTTGTCCAAATACCATGCAAAACAGGAAATCCCATTATGGGTATTTATAGAGGCTTCAGAAAATGACCCTCTATTAATATCAAATTTATTATGGCTTGATCCTAAAGACCGCTTTAAAATTCATAATCCCATAACTAAACACTTCTTATCTCTCTGGGATAAACTAAAAACCAAATATCAGTTACAATCTCCACACAATCCTCTCCTTTCTTTTATCAGAAATCCGGCCTTTTATCCGGCATGGATCTACCCAAATTCTTTTAAAGCTTGGACAACATCAGGCATTCAGACACTAAATGACTTCATAGCATCTAAATCATTCCTTTCATTCCCATCGCTTATAGAAAAATATGATCTACCAAACTCTGAGATATTTAGATATCTCCAAATCAAAAATTTCTATACACCATTCCTAAAGGGGGATACACCATTATCCCAATTATCCATTTTTGAATCAATCTGTACAAAAGATCCATTTGCTAAAGGTACAATTTCATCACTTTATAATCAATTATATGGTGTAGCAAATCTTAATAGACCCTCTTACGTTCAGAGGTGGGAGGAGGACCTGGGACGAACTTTAGAAGACACGGACTGGTCTAACATATGGCTCACATCTAAGTCATCCTCACCCAACATCTTAGCACTGGAGACAAATTATAAAGTCCTAACTCGCTGGTACCTTGTACCCGCTAGAGTGGAAAAATATTCACCTAATACCTCAGCTCTTTGTTTTCGAGGATGCCCAGAAATAGGCACATATTTACACATATGGTGGACGTGCCCAGTAATCCAAACCTTCTGGAAGGAAGTCTTCGTGATTGCATCTAAAATATTTTAAAAAATAATACAACCAGATCCATATTTAACTTTACTTAATCTAAAACCGGAATGGTTAACACTCTCTCAATTCAAACTTATGATCCAACTAATAACGGCTGCAAAACAAACAGTGGCCAAGGCATGGAAATCTCCTACATTGGTACTAGCAGAAACAATTCACAGAATGAATAATACAATGTCCCATGCTAAGATGGTAGCCATCGATCAAAACCAAATTCCAAAATTCGAAAAACTTTGGCATCCTTGGATAAAACAACAGTTCCTGTCAAACTTCAATGACTCTGTCCTGTTGCCATGGTAACAGATTAAATGACTTACAGAGACACCCATTCTAAGGCTCCAAAGAGAACTAAAAAGAATAATAAACTGACGAGCGGGACAACCTTGTGGACCATACCTCTACCTTTCAACCCTTTTTCTTCTTTCTCTTTCCTTTTCTCCACCTTACGATTAAAGCTCATTATCAGAATTTATTTGACCTATATACACTCTACTTGTAAACAATATGTATAGTAGGTATAAATCATTTAAATACCTACAAAAGTACCTAAGGAAATGATATATATCTTTAATTTAGGTTTACGGGAACCCAATGTTTAATATTTGAAATTTCATGATATTTACCTATATAAACCCTACTGTAAAACAATGAGCTTACTTTATAGATCCTTGTAAACTTACTTTATGTATCTTTATAACATTGTATACTCAATAAACTTCTTTTGACAAGGAAAAAAAGATGATCTTAGGCCAAGTACAGGGATACCAAACATGACATGTTTTAAAATTGCGCACAAACGTGCAGTGACGACAAACTAAATACATTTTTAAAAGCCTTTAAAAGCCTTTAAAGGGTTACCACTTTAGATTTACAGAGGAGGTCTACTGCTAAAATTACTGCCCTCGATCTGACCTTCGCGGTGATACCTCAAATGCTTGGTGCAATTGCTGTTTACATTTGACGCCAGACCGACGCTTGCGTTTGCCTTTGTGCGAGAGCAGGGGGGACAGGGGTGCTTTTTTTGCTTTTTTTTTTTTTTGCTTTTTATCTTATTTTTAAACTGTTCCTTTCATTTTTATTTTTTTTAATCATTTTTATTGTTATCTCAGGGAATGTAAATATCCCCTATGATAGCAATAGGTAGTGACAGGTACTCTTTTTTGAAAAAATTGGGGTCTATTAGACCCTAGATCTCTCCTCTGCCCTCAAAGCATCTGACCACACCAAGATCGGTGTGATAAAATGCTTTACATCCGGCGAAATCTTAGTCATGAAATGCTCGTAGCTTCCAGTTTCTTAGGCCATAGAGATGTTTGGAGTCATTCTGGTCTCTGATCAGCTCTATGGTCAGCTGGCTGAATCACCGGCTGCATTCTCAGGTTCCCTGTTGAGACAGGAGAGCCATAGAAAAACACGGAAGACGGTGGCGGAGGGGGGACAGCAGTCTAGAGGTTAATTAGCCTCTAGAATTGCTTTTACATGAAAGCCGATCGCTGGCTGAAAAGAATGATACCAAGATGATAGCTAAACCTGCAGGCATCATTCTGGTATAACCACTCAAAGTCCTGCAACATACCAGTACGTTGCTGGTCCTTGTTGGGCATATATTGTAAACTTTTTTTTCATGCAGCCTGTGGGTTGAACGAAAAAAAGATATTGATCGGTGGGTATGCCCACCATTAGAATACCTCCCTTCATCCACCCACTTCTAATGATGGCCATACATGCACCGTATATATATGCCAAAGCATGGGGGCATCCTCCCGCAAAAGTTAGGAGCAAATCGCTTCTCCGCCCTCTGCTGCCCCCCGCGCTTCGGCATATATGCTGAAGTATGTAACTGTGGTGGTGAAATCACCTCCGACAGTGCTGGAGTCACGGCTTTATGTATCGTGGGAGCAAACGCTGTTGCTGTCAAGATAAATAAATCCGCGTTGCAACTGAATGGCGTACCTGCTAAGCAAATGATGGTTAACAAAAAAACAAAGTAACATTACAGTTTAACAGTAATACTTACCATACCTGCAAAGCAAATACAAAAAAATATAGTAAAAAATAAAACATTTAACGCAACCTGTGCCTACCTAAAATATATATATGCCGAAGCATGGGGGCATCCTCCCGCAAAAGGCAGGAGCAAATCGCTCCTCCACCCGCTGCTGCCCCCACGCTTCAGCATATATGCTGAAGTATGTAACTGTGGTGGTGAAATCACCTCCGACAGTGCTGGAGTCACGGCTTTATGTATCGTGGGAGCAAACGCTGTTGCTGTCAAGATAAATAAATCCGCTCTGCAGCTGAATGGCGTACCTGAAAACAAAAAAGTGGTTAACAATAAAAAAACAAAGTATAAAAAAATTGCATACCTATAAAGCAAACATGATAAAAACATAACAATAAAACATTGCAGTATAGAATACTATAAAAAAGAGCAGAACAATAGAGAGAGAACAATAAAACAACAACTAATTTTGGTTTTTTTATTTTATATATTTTTTTTGTGTTTTTTTCTTTTTTTTTTACTTTTTTTTACTTTTTTTTGTTTTTTTGACACTTTTTTTTGTAACTTTAACTTTTTTAACTGGTACCAGGTTTGGGTCTCTCAAAATGCGACAGCATCTTGGGAGACCCTGTGAAAGTGTGTCCTAGTCTGTACAGTGCTGTACCCTACGCTAATACTCCACTAGTGTATGGTAGCGTTCAAAACATTCACCAATGCAAAGACCAGGATTGCCAGGACAGAAGGGACAATAATACCGGGTGTCATGCCTAAATCCGCGCTTGCTGCAGACACGACATCTTTTTTGGGGGGCTCGTTGGGTAGGGTTACTCGGGAGGACATAAATAAAATGCCTCTCATGCAGCCGGCTTACTGCATTTGGTTGGGGATGGTGAGGTGGAGCACCATCTGGATACAGAAGGGCTCTGACAATCTCTTCCTGGAATTTAAGGAAGGATCCAGTCTGTCCTGAAGCTTTGTATAGCACATGAGCGTTCAGCAAAGCCAATTGAAATAAATAAACAGACACTGTTTTGTACCAGCGTCTGGCCTTACGGGCAATTAGGTATGGCGCCAACAACTGGTCGTTGAGGTCCACCCCTCCCATATTTTGGTTATATTCGTGGACACAGAGGGGTTTCTCCACAACACCAGTTGCTGTAGTAATTTGGACCATTGTGTCTGCATGAAGGGAGGTAAGAACGAAAACATTCTTATTGTCCCTCCACTTCATAGCGAGCAAGTTATTATACTGCAAGCAGGCTCTCTCCCCCAGCCTAAGATGGGAATCTACAAGCCGCTGGGGAAAGCCCCGGCGATTAGGTCGCACGGTGCCACATGCTCCAATCTGATGATCAAAAAGGTGGCTAAAAAGTGGCACGCTCATGTAATAATTGTCCACGTACAAGTGGTACCCCTTTCCGAATAAGGGTGACAGGAAGTCCCACACTATCTTGCCAGCGCTTCCTATGTAGTCAGGGCAGTTTGTCGGCTCTACGTGACTATTTTTGCCCTCGTAAACCATAAAACTACATGTATAGCCTGTGGCCCTGTCACAGAGCTTATACATCTTGACCCCGTATCTGGCACGCTTGCTGGGAAGGTACTGTTTGAATGACAAGCGGCCAGAAAATTTAATCAGGGACTCATCAATGCAGACAACTTGATGGGGAGTAAACAAGTCTGCAAAACGTTGGTTGAAGTGGTTTACGAGGGGCCGAATTTTGTAGAGCCGATCATATCCAGGGTCTCCACGAGGACGACAGAGTTCATTGTCGTTGAAGTGCATGAACTGCAAAATCTGCTCGTATCGTGCCCTGGCCATGGAAGCAGAGAACAAGGGCAAATGGTATATTGGGTCAGTGGACCAATATGACCGCAACTTACTCTTTTTATTCAAGCCCATGAGGAGGGAAAGGCCCAGAAAGATCTTAAATTCGGAAACCGTAATTGGTTTCCAATCTCTGGCAAGGGAGGACTGGGGATTAGCGGCGATGTGTTGACCAGCGTACAAATTGCTTTGGTCCACAATAGATCTATAGAGATCTTCGGTGAAAAACAGCGAATAAAAATCCAGTGGCGTAAAGTCAACTGTTTCCACCTGAATTCCGGGTTGGCCAGTAAATGGGGGCAGTACGGGTGCTGCAGAAGTTGTGGGTACCCAATTCGGATTGGCGAATGCAGCAGGAAGGGCACTATGGGCACGACAGGCCTGTGTTCATCTTCTTGGTGGCAGCGGGACACTACTAGTGTTTGCCACCTCACCAGCTTGAACTGCACTTATGGGACTCGCCATTTCACCACGTGATACTGCAGTGCTGGATGTACGACCAGGGTGTACTAGGCCGCTGATGCTTGCCAGTTCACCAGAAGGAATAGCGGCACTAGTACTTCTCTGCTCCATATGAGGGACCTGTGGTTCTTGCACTTCAAGGACAGAAGAAGATTGGGGTCTGGTATGCCTGACCTTAGCAGGGACCACAACTTCGTTGTCAGAGCTATCTGTCATGGAGCCGCTGTCCTCTACAGGATCATATTCTGAGCCTGAATCTGACAGATGAGTGACTTCCTCTTCACTATCTGTCATGCTCAGAAACCTGTAGGCCTCTTCACTAGTGTACCTTCGATTTGCCATTTTGGGCTCTAAATTTAGGGGTACACTAGTGAGACTCACAGGCAAAAAAGCTCCTGACTGTTAGCGACTGATTCAAAACGCTACCAAAAAACTGTTAGCGATCACAGGGATCAGGCCTGACTCTGCGAACGCTGCAGTTATGTGTGCTTAGTGTTTTGTAAGTGTCAGTGATCGATCGATACTGCACTTGGGTGGGCTGGGCTGGGCTGAGGGGCAAAACGCAGGCGCTAGCAGGTATCTGGGCTGATCCCACTAACACTGTGTTTATGGGAACCCTAAACTGCTGGAGAGTATAGATCTGATCGGATCAGATATCGATCCGTTCAGATACTATAGCACTAAGGGAGGTGTATGCTGCGTGCGTGGGTGTTAGCGGTACTGGCGCTAACCTGACGCTGCCTGGGGCGACGCAGACCGTATCTGATCCTAAAAACGTAACTTATATCACCGCCGGGCAATTAGGGGGTTAAACCTTTATAAGGTAATAAACGGCGGGTGCCCTAAAACTATAATAAACTATAATAAACAAACCAACTAACCAGCGTCACCCGTAACAGTTATACGGTGATCGCTGGTGAAAGGGTTAACTAGGGGGCAATCAGGGGGTTAAAACCTTTAGCAGGTAGTATATGGGGGTCCCTGTCGCTATAAAACACTGACAGCGAACCTATATACTTACCTCCCTAACTAGCGTCACCTGTGTCACTAATACAGCGATCAGAAAAATGATCGCTTAGTGACACTGGTGACGGGGGGTGATCAAGGGGTTAACCTTTATTAGGGGGGGTTAGGGGGGTACCCTGGACCTAAAGGGGGGTACCCTAGACCTAAAGGGGGCTAACCTAACTGCCCTAACACTTATAACTGTCACAAACTGACACCAATGCAAAAAAAAAACTGCTATTGGTGTCAGTGTGACAGGGGGTACAGGGGGGTGATCGGGGGGTGAAGGGGGGTGACAAGTGTGCCTGGAGTGTTTTACTGACCGTGTAGTGTTGGTGCAACTTACTCGGATGTCTTCTCTCCTTGGCGCCGGATCGAAAAGACCGGCTCGAGGAGGGATGACATCACTTCCTCTCCCTCTGTTTACATTACAGAGGGAGAGGAAGCATTTCATTCACTGGGAGCAATCGGGAGGGGGTGGCCATCAATGGATGGCCTCCCCCTCACCTCTCATCACCCGCGAACAAGAGCCGACCGCCTATGGCACCGGGGGGGTCTGATCAGACCCCCCACCCGCGGCAAGGCATCACGTACCAGGTATGTGATTTTGCCTGCCTGTGCCATTCTGCCGACGTATATCGTCGTTAGGCGGTCGGCAAGTGGTTAAGGACTCCATAAAAATGCAATCTCTCAATCGGGGAGCCAAGTGTAAAACTCTGAATACAGTATTTTTTGAAGATTGGACAGTATTAGCTTCTCCATTTGAAATGGCTTTCCTGTATAAAAAAACCCCAAAAAACTAATTGTGGAAACATCTCTGTAAAGCTTATAATTTGCCCAGGTTATGTAGTACTAGTCAGTTGCCTGACACTTCTGAATAGGGATGAGCCGAACACCCCCCTGTTCGGTTCGCACCAGAACATGCGAACAGGAAAAAAGTTCGCTCGAACATGCGAACACCGTTAAAGTCTATGGGACACAAACATGAATAATCAAAAGTGCTAATTTTAAAGGCTTATATGCAAGTTATTGTCATAAAAAGTGTTTGGGGACCTGGGTCCTGCCCCAGGGGACATGGATCAATGCAAAAAAAGTTTTAAAAACGTCCGTTTTTTCAGGAGCAGTGATTTTAATAATGCTTAAAGTCAAACAATAAAAGTGTAATATCCCTTTAAATTTCGTACCTGGGGGGTGTCTATAGTATGCCTGTAAAGGGGCGCATGTTTCCCGTGTTTAGAACAGTCTGACAGCAAAATGACATTTGGAAGGAAAAAACCCATTTAAAACTACCCGCGGCTATTGCATTGCCGACAATACACATAGAAGTTCATTGATAAAAACGGCATGGGAATTCCCCACAGGAAAACCCCGACCAAAATTTTAAAAAAAAAATGACGTGGGGTTCCCCCTAAATTCCATACCAGACCCTTATCTGAGCACGCAACCTGGCAGGCCGCAGGAAAATAGGGGGGGACGAGAGTGCGCCCCCCCCTCCTGAACCGTACCAGGCCACATGCCCTCAACATTGGGAGGGTACTTTGGGGTAGCCCCCCAAAACACCTTGTCCCCATGTTGATGAGGACAAGGGCCTCATCCCCACAACCCTGGCCGATGGTTGTGGGGGTCTGCGGGCGGGGGGCTTATCGGAATCTGGAAGCCCCCTTTAACAAGGGGACCCCCAGATCCCGCCCCCCCTGTGTGAAATGGTAAGGGGGTACTTACCCCTACCATTTCACTAAAAAACTGTCAAAAGTGTTAAAAATGACAAGAGACAGTTTTTGACAATTCCTTTATTTAAATGCTTCTTCTTTCTTCTATCTTCCTTCATCTTCTTCTTCTTCTGGTTCTTCTGGCTCTTCTGGTTCTTCCTCCGGCGTTCTTGTCCAGCATCTCCTCCGCGGCGTCTTCTATCTTCTTCTCCTCGGGCCGCTCCGCACCCATGGCATGGGGGGAGGCTCCCGCTCTTCTCTTCATCTTCTTCTTCATCCTCTTCTCTTCTTCCTTCTTCTCTTCTTCTCTTATTCATTTTCTTCTCCGGGCCGCTCCACACCCATGCTGGCATGGAGGGAGGCTCCCGCTGTGTGATGGCGTCTCCTCGTCTGACGGTTCTTAAATAATGGGGGGCGGGGCCACCCGGTGACCCCGCCCCCCTCTGATGCACGGTGACTTGACAGGACTTCTCTGTGACATCACGGCGAATGCCACAGGGAAGTCCCGTCATGTCCCGTGCGTCAGAGGGGGCGGGGTCACCGTGTGGCCCCGCCCCCCGTTATTTAAGAACCGTTAAGACAAGGAGACACCGTCACACAGCGGGAGCCTCCCTCCATGCCAGCATGGATGCGGAGCGGCCCGGAGAAGAAAATGAAGAAGAGAAGAAGGAAGAAGAGAAGAGGATGAAAAAGAAGATGAAGAGAAGAGCGGGAGCCTCCCCCCATGCCATGGGTGCGGAGTGGCCCAAGGAGAAGAAGATAGAAGACGCTGCGGAGGAGATGCTGGACGAGAATGCCAGAGGAAGAACCAGAAGAGCCAGTAGAACCAGAAGAAGAAGAAGATGAAGGAATATAGAAGAAAGAAGAAGCATTTAAATAAAGGAATTGTCAAAAACTGTCTCTTGTCATTTTTAACATTTTTGACAGTTTTTTAGTGAAATGGTAGGGGTAAGTACCCCCTTACCATTTCACACAGGGGGGGCCGGGATCTGGGGGTCCCCTTGTTATAGGGGGCTTCCAGATTCCGATAATCCCCCCACCCGCAGACCCCCACAACCCTGGCCCTTGTCCTCATCAACATGGGGACAAGGTGTTTTGGGGGGCTACCCCAAAGCACCCTCCCAATGTTGAGGGCATGTGGCCTGGTATGGTTCAGGAGGGGGGGCGCACTCTCGCCCCCCCTCTTTTCCTGCGGCCTGCCAGGTTGCGTGCTCGGATAAGGGTCTGGTATGGATTTTTGGGGGGACCCCACGCCGTTTTTTTTTTTTTTTTTGGCGCGGGGTTCCCCTTAAAATCCATACCAGACCTGAAGGGTCTGGTATGGAATTTAGGGGGAACCCCACGTCATTTTTTTTTTTAATTTTGGTCAGGGTTCCCCTTAATATCCATACCAGACCTGAAGGGCCTGGTATGGAATTTAGGGGGACTCCCACATAATTTTTTTTTTTTAATATTTGGTTCGGGGTTTCCCTGTGGGGAATTCCCATGCCGTTTTTATCAATGAACTTCTATGTGTATTGTCGGCAATGCAATAGCCGCGGGTAGTTTTAAATGGGTTTTTTCCTTCCAAATGTCATTTTGCTGTCAGACTGTTCTAAACACGGGAAACATGCGCCCCTTAAAGGCATACTATAGACACCCCCCAGGTACGAAATTTAAAGGGATATTACACTTTTATTGTTTGACTTTAAGCATTATTAAAATCACTGCTCCTGAAAAAACGGCCGTTTTTAAAACTTTTTTTTGCATTGATCCATGTCCCCTGGGGCAGGACCCGGGTCCCCAAACACTTTTTATGACAATAACTTGCATATAAGCCTTTAAAATTAGCACTTTTGATTTCTCCCATAGACTTTTAAAGGGTGTTCTGCCGCGAATTTGCCACAAACACTCCAAATTGTTCGCTGTTCGGCGAACTTGCGAACAGCTAATGTTCGAGTCGAACATGAGTTCGACTCGTAGCTCATCCCTACTTCTGAACTGAGAAGTCACTTTGATTGGAAGTTACTAGTGTATTACTACCTCTATAAGAGCCTCTGGTTAGGATGGTCGGTCTGTTCTTTGCCTCAACCTCTTAAAAATGTCAGCCTCTCTGACACACTAGGATGAGCGTACAAAGCATGCAATATTACAGAGAATTACTGAAAGTAATACTTAGTACCAAGTAATAGTACTGCACCAAAGTGCAAACAGGCAATGAACCAGTTAATAATGGCAAACTTAATATAATCGAATGGGAACCATCCAAACCTCTAACAGGCCTTTGCAGCCTTTCCAGCTCACTTGCCAGCCAACCTGCAAAAAACCCTATTGATCCTAACAGTTCATGTTAAAACCAAGGGGTTTAGATTATACACATTTGCAAATAAAGGCATAAGCTACAGCAGCCAGGTCACAGCACCCCAGTCCTGACGCTATAATTTGAGAGTCTCCAAAGTTGAAGCACATATAAAATAATGGATAGGCAGGTATGCCTGGAGGGAGCCCACCCCTTCTTAAAGGTACAGGGATACACTGGACACCCAGCAATAGCAGCAAAGGTATCCAGTGTGTCCCTTCACCAATTGCCAATAGTACAAACAAATGGCAACCACCCCAACCTATAATTGGCCTTTGCAGCAAAGAGCACATGCAAGGGAAACACATGTCAAAGAACAACAAAGAGATATTCGCAGTTCACTTACAAGCCAGTCGGCAACAAACCCAAATTAACAGTTCATGTTAAAACCAAGGGGTTTAGTTTGCACACAATTGAAAATACATGTGCAAGCTGCTGTGGCCGCATCACAGCACCCCGTTGTACTGCAGTCTAATCGCTATAAGAGACTCCAAAGTTGGAGCACATATAATAAGGGATAGATTAGGGGCACCTGATATGGTTGGTAATGAAGCAAGCATAGAAATGGATTAACAATATTAATAACACAGTTTAGTATAAAGGTTGATTAGTAATAAGGACTAGGCATAAGATGACACTTGGCGTCCATATTAGCAAGTGCAGCAGCAGTAATAAAGTTTAATTTTCTGAACAAAGGAACTATATTGTCAAAGTGTATTAAAGTGGTTGTTAAGCCACCATATGTCAATTATACCATCATCTGTGGTTAATAATCTTGTGAGCCCCTGCACCTGAGCTCGGCGCTCACATGACCCATCGCCGTTCTGCTCCCCCCGTCTGACAGCTGCAGTGGGCAGGGCCGAACAACCCCCCCTGACGTCAGTCGGGAGGGGAGGAGGAGAGAGGCAGCGGGTCACGTGAGCGGCGCTCTGAAAACTGTTAAAAAACGGCTTATTTTTATAAGGCACAGGGGCACACAGGATTATTAAACACAGATGATGGTATGAAAATTTTAATGTAGCTTTAACAGCAGGAGGGGAGGAGGCTGGCACTAACACAGGAGCTGACAGGTAGGGAGGGAGGGTGTGAGGGGGACCAAAAATTTGCGCGAACTTTAGAACCCCATTGATGTCTATGGGACTTGAACGTTCAAAATCAAAAGTGATAATTATAAAGGCTTATTTGCATGGTATTGTCCTAAAAAGGGTTTGGGGACCCGGGTCATGCCCCAGGGGACATGTATCAATGCAAAAAAGGTTTTAAAAACTGACGTTTTTTTCAGGAGCAATGATTTTAATGATGCTTAAAGTAAAAAAAAAAAAGTTAAATATTCCTTTAAATATCGTACCTGGGGGGTGTCTATAGTATGCCTGTAAAGTGGTGCGTGTTTCCCGTGCTTAGAACAGTCCCTGCACAAAATGAAATTTTTAAAGGAATAAAAGTCAATTAAAACTGCTTACGGCTTTAATGTGGATGAAAATCAGTGAGACAAATGGCATGGGTACCCCCCCCCCCCCCCGAGTCCATTACTAGGCCCTTTGGGTCTTTTATAGATATTAAGGGGAACCGCGCACCCAAATTAAAAAAAGGAAAGGCGTGGGGCCCCAGGCCCTCTGAACAGCAGTATACAGGCGGTGCAAACAAGACAGGGACTGTAGGTTTGTTGTTAAGTAGAATCTGTTTGTAATTTTGAACTGGTACATTTTTAAAGTGTAGCTCCAGCCAAAAAATCTATTTTCAAGCTTTTTGGAAAACATAGGGAAGGGTTATCACCCCTATGACATTTGTTTTGCTGTCTGTGCACCTCTTCAGAAGATTTTACCTCACTTTCTGTCTAAATGACAAATGTTATTTGACAATTTGGGGTTTTTAGTGAAACAAGGATTGGTGATAAAGCATCAGTGGAAAGGAGAAAAGTTTTTCCCATATTAACTCTTACAGGAGAGAATTTCCCTTCCTAGGGGTAGATTTCATCTCACTTCCTGTTGTCTCTTTCCGTTTGCAAGTAGGAGTTTGTAAGTGGATGTTTGAAAGTAGGGGCCTGCCCTATATACTCTGCAGAAATTGGGCCCTTAGGTGTTGGTGTTGCCACAACACTGTAAGCTCTCACAGTTACTCCTGGTGGGCGCAGGAACAGGCTCTGCTGTGAAATATTAGAATAAGAATTGTAATTACATGCCCCTGTTGAACAGGGTCAGAAAAATTGGGCCTTTGGTGGTGGTGGTGCTGGTGCCACAACACTAAGTCCTCACAGTTACTCTTGGTGGGCGCAGAAATGGGCCCTGCTGTGAAATATTAGTTCAAGAATTGTAATTACATGTCCCTGTTGAACAGGGGCAGAAAAATTGGGCCTTGGGCACTGGTGCCACAACACTGCAACCCCTCACAGATACTCTAGTTGGAGCGCAGGAATGAGCCCTTCTGTAAAATATTGCATCAAAAATTGTAATTACATGCCCCTGCTAAACAGGGGCTGAAAAATTGGGCCTTATGGGGTGTACACACGGTCAGACTTTTCGGCTACAAAAGTCAGACAGACTGTCCGACAAACTTTCAACGGACTTTTGGCGGACTTGCGGCGGACTTTCTAATGAACGGACTTGCCTACATACGATCACACAAAAGTCCAACGGATTCGTGATGACGTACACCGGACTAAAATAAGGAAGCCAGTAGCCAATAGCTGCCCTAGCGTGGGTTTTTGTCCGTCAGACTAGCATACAGACGAGCGGATTTCTGGGTCCGGCGGAGTTATGACGTAAAGATTAGAAGCAAGTTCCAAATCTAAATTCCGTTAGATTTACAACTGGAAATGTCCGCTGAAAGTCCGGGGGAAGCCCACACATGATTGGATTGTCCGCCGGATTTGGTCTGTCGGCGTCCGTCTGACTTTTGTAGCCGAAAAGTCAGATTGTGTGTATGCCCCATTAGGCACTGTTGCTGGTTTCACAACACTGCAACCCCTCACAGATACTCTAGTTGGAGCACAGGAATGAGCCCTCCTGTAAAACATTGCATCAAAAATTGTAATTACACGCCCCTGCTAAACAGGGGCTGAAAAATTGGGCCTTAGGCACTGGTGCTGGTGCCACAACACTGCAACCCCTCACAAATACTCTAGTTGGGTGCAGCAACGAACCCTCCTTGCAAAATATTGCATCAAAAATTGTAATTACATGCCCCTGTTAAACAGGGGCTGAAAAATTGGGCCTTAGCCACTGGTGGCGGTGCCCAGAACCAAAAATATTCTTACAAGCTATCAGCATGATCATTGAGGAGGAAGAGGATAGTCACTCAGCATCAGCATAGGCAGTCTTGAAGGGATCTGACATTTCAAAAAAAATTATTCGGTTACATCAGCATCAGGTGCTTGGTAGCTGGTGGTGATCCAAGACTGATTCATTTTTATGAAGGTCAGTCGTTCGACCGAGTTGGTGGACAGGCGCACCCTGTGATCGGTTACAGAACCTCCAGCAGCACTGAATGTGTGTTCCAAAAGAACGCTGGATGCAGGACAGGCCAGTAGCTCAATTGCATACTGTGCAAGCTCTGACCAGTGATCCATCCTCAAGACCCAGTAACCCAGAGGATTTTCGGTGGGAAAGGTGTCCAAGTCAGATCTTGCCCCTAGATATTCCTGCACCATGTAAAACAGACGCTGGCGATGGTTGCTGGAACCGATCATACCTTGGGGCTGCAGACTAAAAAATTGTCTGAACGCATCGGTCAGATGGCCACCTTCTCCACTGCTCCTTCTTTGACTGACCGATGCCTCAGCAACACGTTGTCCAGGAACAGGAGTTTGTAACCTCTCAGTCTCTGGGAACGCGTTGCACAGACCTTTCTGCAAGGCCTCCCGAAGATGTTTCATCCTCTGCTCTCTCTGCAACGGCAAGATAAGGTCCGCAACCTTACCCTTGTAACGTGGCTCAAGGAGGGTTGCCAGCCAGTATTGATCCCTCTCCTTGATACCACGAATACGAGGATCCTTCCGCAGGCTTTGCAGGATCAGGGACGCCATGCAGCGTAGGTTTGCTGAGGCATTTGGTCCGGAATCCTCTGGGTCACTAAGGACGACATGATCCACAGCCACCTCCTCCCAGCCACGCACAAGTCCATGGGTTTCTTGGGACTGTAAATGATCCCTTAAAGACTGCTACTGATGCTGAGTGCCAGGCTCCACCTCCATGCTGACACAATCCTCCTCTTCCTCTTCCTCCTCCTCCTCCTCTTCCTGTGTGATCGGCGGGCATGCAGGAACACTGTCTGGATAAAGAGGGCCTTGAGAGCTAAGGAAGTCCTCCTCTTCCTGCCTCTGTTCTGCCTCAAGTGCCCTGTCCATTATTCCATGCAGCGTGTGCTCCAACAGGTGGACAAGGGGGACAGTTTCAATGATGCATGCACTGTCACCATCCTCGTGGCCTGCTCATATGGTGACAGGACAGTGCATGCATCCCTGATCATGGCCCACTGGCGTGGGGAAAAAAAACAAGCTCTCCTGACCCTGTCCTGGTGCCATAGTCGCACAGGTACTCATTGATGGCCCTTTGCTGCGTGTGCAGCCGCTGCAGCATGGCCAACGTTGAGTTCCACCTGGTGGGCATGTCACAGATTAGGCAGTTCTTGGGCAGGTTAAATTCCTTTTGGAGGTCAGCCAGCCAAGCACTGGCATTATATGACCGGCGGAAATGCACACAGACTTTCCTGGCCTGCCTCAGGACATCCTGTAAGTCCGGGTACCTGCCCAAGAACCGCTGCACCACCAAGTTAAGGACATGAGCCAAACAGGGCACATGGGTCAGTTGTCCCTGTCGGAGGGCGGAGAGGAGGTTGGTGCCATTGTCGCAAACCACCATTCCTGCCTTAAGTTGGCGTGGCGTCAACCACCTCTGAAGCTGCCCCTGCAGAGCTGACAGAACCTCTGCCCCAGTGTGGCTCCTGTCCCCCAAGCACACCAGCTCAAGCACCGCATGGCATCTTTTGGCCTGCGTAGTTGCGTAGCCCCTTGAATGCCTACGGAGCACCACTGGTTCTGAGGACAAAGCACAGGAAGAGGCCATGGAGGAAGAAGAATGGGAGAGGGTGGAGGAGAGAGGTGTGTCAGAATCACCAGTAGTAGCATTGTGGAGGCGTGGTAGTGGAACAACCTCCAACACTACTGCACCTTGTCCTGCATCCTTCCCAGCTGCCAGCAGAGTCACCCAATGCACCATGAAACTTCGGTAATGTCCCTGTCCATGCCTGCTGGACCATGAGTCAGCGGTAATATGCACCTTACCGCTGACCGCCCTGTCCAGTGAGGCATGGACATTGCCTTCCACATGCTGGTAGAAAGCCGGAATCGCCTTCCGTGATAAAAAGTGGCGTTTGGGTACCTGCCACTGAGGAACCGCACATTCCACAAACTCACGGAAGGGGGCAGAGTCTACCAACTGAAAAGGTAGCAGTTGAAGTGCTAGCAATTTTGCCAAGCTAGCATTCAACCGCTGGGCATGTGGATGGCTGGGAGCGAACTTCTTTCGGTGGTGCAGCAGCTGGGTCGGGGAAATTTGCCTGGTACAATCTGACGTCAGTGTACCGATAGCAGATTGTCCACAAGAACTTGGCTGTGACACACCTAATTCTAAACCTTCATTCCTCTCAGTGCAGGTCTCAGAGAGGACTGAAAGTATGATTGGGTTGGAGATCTCAGCTGATGAGGAGCAAGGAGAGGTCCTCTTTGTTCTTTGGTGTGGGTCTTTTAGGTATGCTTGCCAACGAACTGCATGGCAGGTCAACATACTGTATGTCTGGTCAAGCATGTGGTGCCCAAGCGGGAGATGTTTTGGCCACGCGAGATACGCTTGAGACATATGTTGCAAATAGCAGCGGTGCGATCTGATGCACTCGTCTCAAAAAAGGCCTTTTAGAATAAGGCGCAGAGACAGCAGCACCCTGCACATGTGGAGCTTTGCAGGGTGATGCAGTCAGTGTGCTGCCCTTAACCTTGCCCCTGGAGGGCATCCTGCCTCGTTGGTGATGTGCCTGCTCCTCCTCCTCTCTCCTATCAGGTACCCACGTGGAGTCTGTGACCTCATCACCCCCTCCCTCCTCATCACTGAAGCAACCTGGCAGTATACTGCAGCAGGGGCAACATGACTGCCAGATTGATGTCCTTCTTGGGCACCCCCTCTGTCTGGGCTCACGTTACTGCCTTCATCTAGCTGAGTACCATCATCGGAGCCTTCAAAATGTTGGGCATCCTCCAGGAACATGTACCCAACACTGTGGTCAAACAGTTCGGGGACTCCTCAGGGGGACATGGGGGGGCTAGAGAATGAGTGACTGGTTCCATTGAGCCGAGGGAAGAGGCTGGGTTGGCAGCAGCTTTGCCAGACGAAGTACCCTGAGCATGGGTGAGAGAGGATGAGGAGGATGAGGACGGCTTGGTCATCCACTCGACCAAGTCTTCCACATGTTGCGGCTCAACATGGCCAGCTGCCGAAAAAAAGGCCATGTGTGTCCCACAGCCACGTGCTGATGAGGATGCACCGTGACCATGACCAGCACTGTTGCCTCTAGACACAGAGCCTGCTTGCCCTCTTTTATTGTCTTGGGACTGTCTGCCTCTCCTTGTTGGCCTTCCAGACATACTAATGGCCTGCAGTGAGATGTAGCTGCACTAAGCTGGAATATATATATATATATATATATATATATATATATATATATATATATACTGATACTGCAGCTAGCAAAATCAACTGCCTGCCTGTAGTATTATTAGTATGAGAGCACCACCAATCTTCTACAGGTAGCTTTAGCTGAACACTGTGCAGAGGTCGCACTACACTAACTCGTAGCTTTAGCTGAACACTGTGCAGAGGACGCACTACATTAACATTTAAATAATGTAGCTGCCTGCGGCAGTGATAGGATCAGAAAACACCACCAACCTTCTACAGGTAGCTTTAGCTGAACACTGTGCAGAGGATGCACTACACTAACGTGTAAATAATGTAGCTGCCTGCAGTAGTGATAGGATCAGAAAAACATCACCAATCTTCTACAGGTAGCTTTAGCTGAACACTGTGCAGAGGTCGCACTACACTAACTTGTAGCTTTAGCTGAACACTGCAGAGGTCGCACTACACTAACTTGTAGCGTTAGCTGAACACTGTGCAGAGGTCGCACTACACTAACTTGTAGCTTTAGCTGAACACTGTGCAGAGGTTGCACTACACTAACTCATAGCTTTAGCTGAACACTGTGCAGAGGATGCACTACATTAACATTTAGATAATGTAGCTGCCTGTGGTAGTGATAGGATCAGGAAAACACCACCAACCTTCTACAGGTAGCTTTAGCTGAACACTCTGCAGAGGATGCACTACACTAACGTTTAAATAATAAAGCTGCCTGCGGTAGTGATAGGATCAGGAAAACACCACCAACCTTCTACAGGTAGCTTTAGCTGAACACTGTGCAGAGGTCGCACTACACTAACCTGTAGCTATAGCTGAACACTGTGCAGAGGTCGCACTACACTAACTCGTAGCTTTAGCTGAACACTATGCAGAGGACGCACTACACTAATGTTTAAATAATGTGGCTGTCTGTGGTAGTGATAGGATCAGGAAAACACCACCAACCTTCTACAGATAGCTTTAGCTAAACACTGTGCAGAGGTCACACTACACTAACGTGTAAATAATGTAGCTGCCTGCGGTAATGATAGGATCAGAAAAACACCACCAATCTTCTACAGGTAGCTTTAGCTGAACACTGTGCAGAGGTTGCACTACACTAACTTGTAGCTTTAGCTGAACACTGTGCAGAGGTCACACTACACTAACTTGTAGCTTTAGCTGAACACTGTGCAGAGGTCGCACTACACTAACTTGTAGCTTTAGCTGAACACTGTACAGAGGTCGCACTACACTAACTTGTAGCTTTAGCTAAACACTGTGCAGAGGTCGCACTACACTAACTTGTAGCTTTAGCTGAACACTGTGCAGAGGTCGCACTACACTAACTTGTAGCTTTAACTGAACACTGTGCAGAGGTCGCACTACACTAACTTGTAGCTTTAGCTGAACACTGAAGAGGTCGCACTACACTAACTTGTAGCTTTAGCTGAACACTGTGCAGAGGTCGCACTACCCTAACTTGTAGCTTTAGCTGAACACTGTGCAGAGGTCGCACTACACTAACTTGTAGCTTTAGCTTAACACTGTGCAGAGGTCGCACTACACTAACTTGTAAATAATGTAGCTGCCTGCGGTAGTGATAGGATCAGGAAAACACCACCAACCTTCTACAGGTAGCTTTAGCTGAACACTGTGCAGAGGATGCACTACACTAACGTTTAAAAAATGTAGCTGCCTGCGGTAGTGATAGGATCAGAAAAACACCACCAATCTTCTACAGGTAGCTTTAGCTGAACACTGTGCAGAGGTTGCACTACACTAACTTGTAGCTTTAGCTGAACACTGTGCAGAGGTCACACTACACTAACTTGTAGCTTTAGCTGAACACTGTGCAGAGGTCGCACTACACTAACTTGTAGCTTTAGCTGAACACTGTACAGAGGTCGCACTACACTAACTTGTAGCTTTAGCTAAACACTGTGCAGAGGTTGCACTACACTAACTTGTAGCTTTAACTGAACACTGTGCAGAGGTCGCACTACACTAACTTGTAGCTTTAGCTGAACACTGAAGAGGTCGCACTACACTAACTTGTAGCTTTAGCTGAACACTGTGCAGAGGTCGCACTACCCTAACTTGTAGCTTTAGCTGAACACTGTGCAGAGGTCGCACTACACTAACTTGTAGCTTTAGCTTAACACTGTGCAGAGGTCGCACTACACTAACTTGTAAATAATGTAGCTGCCTGCGGTAGTGATAGGATCAGGAAAACACCACCAACCTTCTACAGGTAGCTTTAGCTGAACACTGTGCAGAGGACGCACTACACTAACATTTAAAAAATGTAGCTGCCTGCAGTAGTGATAGGATCAGGAAAACACCACCAACCTTCCACAGGTAGCTTTAGCTGAACACTGTGCAGAGGACGCACTACACTAACGTTTAAATAATGTAGCTGCCTGCGGTAGTGATAGGATCAGGAAAACACTACCAACCTTCTACAGGTAGCTTTAGCTGAACACTGTGCAGAGGTCGCACTACACTAACTTGTAGCTTTAGCTGAACACTGTGCAGAGGTCGCACTACACTAACTTGTAGCTTTAGCTGAACACTGTGCAGAGGTCGCACTACACTAACTTGTAGCTTTAGCTGAACACCGTGCAGAGGTCGCACTGTACTAACTTGTAAATAATGTAGCTGCCTGCGGTAGTGATAGGATCAGAAAAACACACCAATCTTCTACAGGTAGCTATAGCTGCGGGATTGGATTGAAATATGTTGTTTGATGTATGAGATATGGGACATCTGTGTTACAACAGCAACTAGTGGATGCCTGAAGTATACACTGAAGGATTTTGTCTGCAATTTGTCCTTGTTTGCTAAGGGTTGCTATATTTACATTAAGGCAACACAAAGAATTTAAATAAATATATACAGCAGGGTGTTATACACCCGTGTGACAGCACAATTCATCTTACCCAACTTGTATACCAGTCATTAGCCAACCACTGATACCACACTACAGGTACCCCTGGGGGGCCACTCACAGTAATATTGAAAAAAATCCCTCCGGGGACAAAAGAATCTGGGATTATTCCCATTTTTCCCTTTTTTCACATATGTTGTGTGCATTAATGCGATTTTATCGCACTTCAATTCCACTGTGAATGGCAGACTGGTGTCCGGACCGTTTGTGTTGTGGTTGTTTTTATGTCTTGATGTCTTTGTATGTCCATGTGCATGTTTTTTCTCTCTTTCTTGTAAGTGTTCATCAAAATTTTGCTTGCTTGGGTGACCTCTTTTGGTAGCATCCGGCGAAGCATACAGTGTGCAGCTGGTTTCATTTTATATAGGTGCATTTTATGATTGTTGTAGCACATTCTTAGATGGAATAATACATTTTGTAATTTTTAGAAACATACCCAGGTGCTGACTATTTGTTGCCGTAGTAGCCACTTGTTTGATCACAGTAGATATACTGGGGTTTGTTTTTCTATTATAAGCTTTAGCTGAACACTGTGCAGAGGACGCACTACACTAACTGTAAATACTGTAGTTGCCTGACTGTGGTACTAATAGGATCAGAAGAACACCAGCAATTTTCTTCAGGTAGCTGTAAATACTGTAACAACACCTGCCTGCCTGTCAGTAGGAAGAGAATAACAAGAACAGATCTAGCTAAACTAAATACAGTGTATGTGTATATATATATAAATATATATATACACACAACACCTGGGATGCATATATATACACAATACACTGTAAGTGCAGCTAACTGACTGACTGTCCTGCCTAATCTATCTAACTTAAATCAAATGACACTGTCTCTCTGTCTGTCTCTCAACGCTGGAACACACTACACAGGGCCGACGTGCAGGCGGCATTATATAGTGTGGGGCGTGTACTAAACCCCCTGAGCCATAATTGGCCAAAGTCACCCTGGCTTTGGCCAATTACAGCTCTCTGTACAGACGGCACTGTGATTGGCCAAGCATGCGGGTCATAGTGCATGCTTGGCCAATCATCAGCCAGCAATGCACTTTGATGCCGCAGTGAATTATGGGCCGTGACGCGCCACTCGAATTTGGCGCAAATGGCCCATATAATTCGCAGTTTGGCGAACGATCGAACAGACGATGTTCGAGTCGAACATGGGTTTGACTCGAACACGAAGCTCATCCCTAGAGGCACGTAATGTGACCACGGTGTCAGGGCTCAGCTGCCATGATAAATGGTGATCAGTTTACAGGGGGAGGGCAGAAACTGTCAGGATCAGTCAGGTACTTCAGGGGATAGAAGGGGCCAAATTACACAGCACAAGCACTGTGCTGTATAACATGCTTTAACCACTTAAGGACCGGAAGGATTTACCCCCTTAATGACCAGGCCATTTTTTGCAATACAGCACTGTGTCGCTTTAACTGATAATTGCTCGGTCATGCGAGGCTGTACCAAAACAAAATTGAAGTCCTTTTTTTCACACAAATAGAGCTTTCTTTTGGTGGTATTTGATCACCTATGTGGTTTTTATTTTTGCGCTATAAACAAATAAAAAGCGTCAATTTTGAAAACAAATAAATGGTTTTTTTTTACTTTTTGCTATAAAACATGTCCAAAAAAAATATATAAAAAAACAAATTTATTCATCAGTTTAGGCCTATATATTTTTCTACATATTTTTGGTAAAAAAAAAATTGCATCAAGCATATTTGGTTTGCACAAAGGTTATCGCGTCTACAAACTATGGGATAGATTTAGGGACTTATTAATTTTTTTTTGTTTTTACTGGTAATGGCGGCGATCTGCGATTTTTAGTGGGACTGCAACATTGCAGCGGACAAATATGACCGCAAAAGACACTTTTTCGGGATCAGTAACATTATTACATTGATCATTGCTATAAAAATGCACAGGGTTAACACTAGGGGGCAATCAAGGGGTTAACCGTGTTCCCTGGGTGTGTTCTAACTGTAGGGGGCTTGGGCTGCCTGGGACATGACAGAGATCACTGTTCCCGATCACTGGGAACAGTAGACCTCTCTGCCTTGTTTACAAAGGCAGATCCCCATTCTGCCTCTGTATCAGGCGATCGCGGGCTGACGGTGGTTATTGAGTCCGCCCGACCCGTGGGCACACTCCCGCCACTGCGCTTGCACGAGTCGCCATACTATGTTGATGATTCATGCAGGGGAGCCAACCTGCCACAGGATAACTGCGGCAGCTGGTCCTTAAGCAGTTAAATAAAACAGGATCCATTTTTTTTTTTTAGGTTAACACACACTTTAATGGTGACTAAGCTAGACCTAGACCAGGGGTCTCAAACCGGGGGCCCTCCAGCTGTTGTAAAGCTACAAGTCCCATGAGACATTGCAATGCTGACAGTTACAAGCATGGCTCCCACAGGCAGAGGCACGATGGGACTTGTAGTTGTGCAACAGCTGGAGGGCCACCAGGTTGAGACCCCTGACCCAGACTGATTGGATGTGCACTGTCCATAAAAATAAAGGAAGGGGGAGAAGGGGGGAGAAGGGAACAGAAGGGCCTTTCAGGATGGTTTAATACAGGGTGTGTTTGTCCTGCTCGCTATTCTTGAGGGAATTAACGACAGTTTTGGTAAACCAGTATGCAGTATAGGTGTAGTAAAAGTGCAGCAAAGGCTTAGTATGTCTTGCCTCCAGTAACTCAGTTCTTGCTAGCAGTGTGAACAATGGGCTGTGTCCTCTCATCAGTCCCTGTGGTGGAGCTGTAAACTCTCACTGTAGAAAGGGGAGCCCCCCTCAGTGTCTCCATTGAATGCCTTTGCAGATTCAATAGTGCAAATTATAGGGTGAGAGAATGCTCTGGTCTCCCTGTGGCAATGTTGCAGATGTGATTGCTGTGTAGGGTGCCCACGTGTCCCGGATTGCCCGGGATTATCCCGTAATTTACATCTTTGTCCCCGGTCCCGGGCACCTTCGTTCCGGGACAATACAGTGTCCCGGAATGAAACTGACAATCTGGGAACAGGGGCGGACCGAGCCGCTATAGCGCTGGCTCTGGCTCCGCTTCCACCTCCTCAACCTACTCCTGATCACTGGTTGCTATAGCCGCCTGGCATCAGGCAACCAGTGACGTCACTGCCCAGCGTCGAAAGCGGAGGAGGATTTAACTTCCTCCTCCGCGCCAGTGCTGCTGGGAGTCACTGCTGGTTCTTTCACCTCCGGCTCCAGTGAGTGACTGGCTTGCAGCTTGTGTGGGGTGTTTCTGTTCCCACACGCTGCGATTACAGTGTGTACGGCATCTCTCCCTCTCCCTTCCTCCCCACTCCTGCCCACCTCACACTAACACACGACTGAAGTCCCCTCCCCCTGTTCCTCGGCTCGGATGTCACAGACAGGAGAAGGAGGGGGAGGTGAATGGACACAGGACTCAACAGGATGGGACATGCTGATCTGAGGTTTGTACAGAATATTAATGCTTGGCACTAAGTTGCAGGAGAAGGAGACACAGAGACAGGGGGCAAGTTGTCAAAAAAGAATACTTGCAGTGATTTTGGGGGATAAGAGCATGCTGTATGTGCTGGGGGGAACTTTAGGAGGGGAGATATAGTGTGCTGGGGGGGGGGGTCAGATCTTTTATTTAACCCCCCTTCCAGTACAATTTCTCTCCCCTCCCAAAGTGTGCCCCCTAGCACATACAGCATGCTCTTATCCCCCAAAATCACTGCAAGTATTCTTCTTTGACAACTTGCCCCCTTCCCCATCTTCAAAGACAAACTGGCTGCTATTGAGGGGACAATTGTACCGTCTGCAATCCTGGGAACTTTGCTAGAGATTCAGGGCAATTCTGGAGGAGGATGTAAGGAGGCACTAAGGGGGCACCCCGGAGGACGTAAGGGGGCTCTGACTAAGTTAGTACCGCCAGAGTGCCCCATTACATCCCCCCTTACCACCTCCATGGTGCCCCCTTAGTGCCTCCAGAGTGCCGCCTTACATCCTTCTGAGTGCCCCACCACCAAAGTGGTATAGCAGTGGCTGACAGACTATCAGGAGGTGATATTGCACTCCTCTTCCTCCTCTCTCCACTAACTACCCCCCGCCATAGACTCCATACTCCTCTCCTGTACATATTACCCACCATTATACACTCCACACTCCTCACCTGTACATATTACCCACCATTATACACTCCACACTCCTCACCTGTCCATATTACCCACCGCCATACATTCCACACTCCTCACCTGTACATATTACCCACCATTATACACTCCACACTCCTCACCTGTACATATTACCCACCATTATACACTCCACACTCCTCACCTGTACATATTACCCACCATTATACATTCCACACTCCTCTCCTGTACATATTACCCCCTGTCATACACTCCACACTCCTCTCCTGTACATATTACCCACCGCCATACATTCCGCACTCCTCTCCTGTACATATTACCCACCGCCATACAGATTCCACACTCCTCACCTGTACATATTACCCACCGCCATACACTCCACACTCCTCACCTGTACATATTACCCACCATTATACATTCCACACTCCTCTCCTGTACATATTACCCCCTGTCATACACTCCACACTCCTCACCTGTACATATTACCCACCATTATACACTCCACACTCCTCACCTGTACATATTACCCACCGCCATACATTCCACACTCCTCACCTGTACATATTACCCACCATTATACACTCCACACTCCTCACCTGTACATATTACCCACCATTATACACTCCACACTCCTCACCTGTACATATTACCCACCGCCATACATTCCACACTCCTCACCTGTACATATTACCCACCATTATACACTCCACACTCCTCACCTGTACATATTACCCACCATTATACACTCCACACTCCTCACCTGTACATATTACCCACCATTATACATTCCACACTCCTCTCCTGTACATATTACCCCCTGTCATACACTCCACACTCCTCTCCTGTACATATTACCCACCGCCATACATTCCGCACTCCTCTCCTGTACATATTACCCACCGCCATACAGATTCCACACTCCTCACCTGTACATATTACCCACCGCCATACATTCCACACTCCTCACCTGTACATATTACCCACCATTATACACTCCACACTCCTCACCTGTACATATTACCCCCCGCCATACATTCCACACTCCTCACCTGTACATATTACCCACCGCCATACAGATTCCACACTCCTCACCTGTACATATTACCCACCGCCATACAGATTCCACACTCCTCACCTGTACATATTACCCACCGCCATACAGATTCCACACTCCTCACCTGTACATATTACCCACCGCCATACATTCCACACTCCTCACCTGTACATATTACCCACCATTATACACTCCACACTCCTCACCTGTACATATTACCCCCCGCCATACACTCCACACTCCTCACCTGTACATATTACCCCCCACCATACACTCCACACTCCTCACCTGTACATATTACCCACCATTATACACTCCACACTCCTCACCTGTACATATTACCCACCATTATACACTCCACACTCCTCACCTGTACATATTACCCCCCGCCATACACTCCACACTCCTCACCTGTACATATTACCCACCGCCATACATTCCACACTCCTCACCTGTACATATTACCCACCATTATACACTCCACACTCCTCACCTGTACATATTACCCCCCGCCATACACTCCACACTCCTCACCTGTACATATTACCCCCCGCCATACACTCCACACTCCTCACCTGTACATATTACCCCCCGCCATACACTCCACACTCCTCACCTGTACATATTACCCCCCGCCATACACTCCACACTCCTCACCTGTACATATTACCCACCATTATACACTCCACACTCCTCACCTGTACATATTACCCCCCGCCATACACTCCACACTCCTCACCTGTACATATTACCCACCGCCATACATTCCACACTCCTCACCTGTACATATTACCCACCGCCATACAGATTCCACACTCCTCACCTGTACATATTACCCACCGCCATACAGATTCCACACTCCTCCCCTGTACATATTACCCACCGCCATACATTCCACACTCCTCACCTGTACATATTACCCACCATTATACACTCCACACTCCTCACCTGTACATATTACCCCCCCGCCATACACTCCACACTCCTCACCTGTACATATTACCCCCCGCCATACACTCCACACTCCTCACCTGTACATATTACCCACCATTATACACTCCACACTCCTCACCTGTACATATTACCCCCCGCCATACACTCCACACTCCTCACCTGTACATATTACCCACCGCCATACATTCCACACTCCTCACCTGTACATATTACCCACCATTATACACTCCACACTCCTCACCTGTACATATTACCCCCCGCCATACACTCCACACTCCTCACCTGTACATATTACCCCCCGCCATACACTCCACACTCCTCACCTGTACATATTACCCACCATTATACACTCCACACTCCTCACCTGTACATATTACCCCCCGCCATACACTCCACACTCCTCACCTGTACATATTACCCACCGCCATACATTCCACACTCATCACCTGTACATATTACCCACCATTATACACTCCACACTCCTCACCTGTACATATTACCCCCCGCCATACACTCCACACTCCTCACCTGTACATATTACCCACCATTATACACTCCACACTCCTCACCTGTACATATTACCCACCATTATACATTCCACACTCCTCTCCTGTACATATTACCCCCTGTCATACACTCCACACTCCTCTCCTGTACATATTACCCACCGCCATACATTCCGCACTCCTCTCCTGTACATATTACCCACCGCCATACACTCTGCATTCCCTATTTAACATTACCACATTCTGCACTATACAAGTCATCTCAGACTCTCTTTAAGAACACCCCCTTTAAGCCAATATTTAGTGCAATTTAAGACATGTCCACAGTTCATTACGACACGCTTTGCGCACCATATTGTTGTTCTTGATGCCTAGGGCCCACTTTTAATCTTGCACACGGGCCCTCTGATTTCGTACGCCCCTGCCCCAAAAATCGGCAAAAAAATTTGTCAAAAATCATCTTTTTTTTGGGGGGGGGGTGTCCCTGAATGGCAGTTTGAAAATGTGGTCACCCTATTGCTGTGGTCGGCAGTCCAGCAGCTGGTTACACTAGGTATACATGTGGAAATGTACAGATCAGTGAGAAAGTTGACACATTGCAATAAAGGACCTTCCAGGGTACATTAGGGATGCAATGTACTTTTTAGCAGCACTTAATGGCTTTAATTGATCAACATGAGAATTCCTGCAAGACAGTCAGTGCCAGCTGCATTCCTGTGCAGCTGGAACTGACTGCATTGCTGCATAATACTACATGGGGGAGAAGCACACTGAAGCAAAGTAACCCACAATAATTTGGCACAAACAATAGCAGCAGAATCAAATGCTGGGGAATAGGCAGTATTATTTGAACTGTGTAGCTCTGCTCCTCTGCATTTCTTCTGGTGACAGCCAGTCAGAACACCAGGGAGACATATGGATACATACAACACAGATGCTGTGGAGAGATTGAGGTTGTGTTGCACAGCCTGACTCCTCCACATTTAATATGATCATCCGTTCCAGTGATGGAAGTGCAAATAGGGGAGTTGTATATGAACAGGCCAGAGGTGGGGGAAGCTTAAATCTGTTCACGCTAGAGCAGGTGTATACTATTGTTAATTCAAGCACTGTCACAACACTTGAATATTGCCATGGACTGCTGTTTTCACAACTATTCTGGCAGTGTGTGTATCCCCCCCCCCCAAAAAAAAAAAAAAACAGGAGAGTTATCTGCTTTCTTGTCACTACCTACACACACACCCACAGTAACACCCACGTACCCAGAATAAGGTTATTTTAAAAATTAAATCTGAAAATGATCTACTGATTATGCCCATTTTAGCAATATCTATAAACCACTCCTTACCCCCTCATATTCACTCCCCTATTTCCTACACATCCTAAAACAATTGGTCACAGACAATTGTAAAAAAGAGCCAGGCATTGAGCTATAAGAACAAAATGCACACTGAGCATAGAAATTATGCAGTGCATAAAATGGCTAAAAGGTATAGTTAGGGGTAAATATATAATATAAAACATGAGCCTACTGAGCTCTGGATCATGAGTGCATAACACACAGAGTGAAGGGGTTAAGAGTGCATAATGCACACATTACAGGGGTAAGGAGTAAAGCACAGAGTGCAGGGGTCAGGAGTAAGTATCACACAAAATGCATTATATAGTTTCTGTATACAGAACTGGGAATAACTAGGGAAAGAAATGCAGCCTAGGAAAATGGAAGTCTCAGTTAGGGATGAGCCAAACACCCCCCGGTTCGGTTCGCATCCAGAACATGAGGAACAGGCAAAAAGTTTGTTAGAACACGCGAACACCATTAAAGTCTATGGGACACGAACATGAATAATCAAAAGTTCTCATTTTAAAGGCTTATATGCAAGTTATTGTCATAAAAAGTGTTTGGGGACCCGGGTCCTGCCCCAGGGGACATGTATCAATGCAAAAAGAAGTTTTAAAAACAGACATTTTCGGGAGCAGTGATTTTAATAATGCTTAAAGTGAAACAATAAAAATGTAATATTCCTTTAAATTTCCTACCTGGGGGGTGTCTATAGTATGCCTGTAAAGGGGCGCATGTTTCCTGTGTTTAGAACATTCTGACAGCAAAATGACATTTCTAAAGGAAAAAAAGTCATGTAAAACTACTATCGCTAGCGCCGGCTATAAAGAATTGTCGGTCCAGCAATACACATAAAAGTTCATTGATAAAAACGGCATGGAATTTACCCACAGGGGAACCCTGAACCAAAATTTAAAAAAAAAAAAAAAATGCGTGGGGTCCCCCTAAATTCCATACCAGGCCCTTCAGGTCTGGTATGGATATTAAGGGGAACCCCGTGGCAAAATTTTTTTTTTTTAAATGGCGTGGGGGTCCCTGTCAAAATCCATACCAGACCCTTCAGGTCTGGTATGGATTTTAAGGGGAACCCCACGTCAAAATTAAAAAAAAAATGTTGTGGGGTCCCCCAAAAAATCCATACCAGACCCTTATCTGAGCACGCAACCTGGCAGGCCACAGGAAAAGAGGGGGGACAAAAGAGCGCCCCCACTCCTGAACCGTACCAGGCCACATGCCCTCAACATTGGGAGGGTGCTTTGGGGTAGCCCCCAATGCACCTTGTCCCCATGTTGATGGGGAGATGGGCCTCATCCCCACAACCCTTGCCCGGTGGTTGTGGGGTCTGTGGGCGGGGGGCTTATCGGAATCTGGAAGCCCCCTTTAACAAAGGACCCCCAGATCCTGCCCCCCTGTGTGAATTGGTAATGGGGTACAAATGTACCGCTACCATTTCACAAAAAAGTGTCAAAAAGGTTAAAAAACACAAGAGACGGTTTTTGACAAGTCCTTTATTAATTTCTTCTTCTTCCATCTTCTTTCTTCTGGTCTTCCTTCGGTGTTCTTCTTTTTCCTCCATCTTCTTCTTCTCCATCTTCTTCTTCCTCTGCTCTTCTAATCCCGCATCTTCCTCTGGGTTCTTCTCCTCTCCGTCTGCATGATCCGCCTCAGTGGGAGTCTTCTGTCGTGTGATGCTTTGGTTCTTCTGACACTTCTTATATAATGGAGGGCGGGGCCACCCGGTGACCCCGCCCTCCTCTGATGCACTGGGAATTCACGGGGACTTCCCTGTGGCTTTCCCCGTGTTGTCAGAGGGGAGCAGGGTCACCCAGTTATGTAAACGGGTGACCCCGCCCCCTCTGACAACATGGGGAAAGCCACAGGGAAGTCCCCATGCATCAGAGGAGGGCGGGGTCACCGGGTGGCCCTGCCCTCCGTAATATAAGAAGTGTCAGAAGAACCGAAGTGTCACACGGCAAAAGACTCCCACTGAGGTGGATCGTGCGGACGGAACAGAGGAGAAGCCAGAGGAAGATGCGGGACGAGAAGAGTGGAGGGAGAAGATGGAGGAAGAAGAAGAACACCGAAGGAAGACCAGAAGAAAGAAGATGGAAGAAGAAGTAATTATTAAAGGACTTGTCAAAAACCGTCTCTTGTGTTTTTTAACATTTTTGACAGTTTTTTGGTGAAATGGTAGGGGTACTTTTGTACCCCCTTACCATTTCACACAGGGGGAGGGCTGGGATCTGGGGGTCCCCTTGTTAAAGGGGGCTTCCAGATTCCAATAAGACCTCCACAACCACCGGACAAGGGTTATGGGGATGAGGCCCTTCTCCCCATCAACATGGGGACAAGGTGCTTTGGGGGGCTACGTCAAAGCACCCTCCCAATGTTGAGGGCATGTGGCCTGGTATGGTTCAGGAGGGGGGGTGCTCTCTCGTCCCCCCTCTTTTCCTGCAACCTGCTAGGTTGCGTGCTCGGATAAGGGTCTGGTATGGAATTTAGTGGGACCCCCACGCATTTTTTTTTTTTATTTTGGTTCGGGGTTCCCCTGTGAGAAAATTCCATGCTGTTTTTATCAATTAACTTTTATGTGTATTGCCGGACCGACAATTCATTAGTCAGTAGTTTTACATGAATTTTTCCTTTAGAAATGTCATTTTTCTGTCAGACTGTTCTAAACGCAGGAAACATGCGCCCCTTTACAGGCATATTATAGACACCCCCCCAGGTACAAAATTTAAAGGAATATTACACTTTTATTGTTTCACTTTAAGCATTAATAAAATCACTGCTCCCAAAAAAACGGCCGTTTTTAAAACTTATTTTTGCATTGATACATGTCCCTTGGGGCAGGGCCCAGGTCCCCAAACACTTTTTATGACAATACCATGCATATAAGCCTTTTAAATTAGCACTTTTGATTTCTCCCATGGATTTTTAAAGGGTGTTCCGCGGCTTTTGAATTTACCGCGAACACCCAAAATTGTTCGCTGTTTGGCTAACAGCCAATGTTCGAGTCAAACTTATGTTCGACACAAACATAAAGCCCATCCCTAGTCTCAGTATTCAAGGTCTCATTAGAAATTCAGTTCTGCAGACAGCCTGCATCTGAAGGAATCTACATTGGGTGACTCAATGATTCCATCCCCAAAGTTTCTGAATCTGCAGGGTTTTTTCAACTTCTGTAATAATGTCACAGGGGCTAAAGCTACCCATAAACATACTGTATTTGTTTCTCATCCACACAATGGAAGTGGAGGGGGGAATAGGGGGAATATGCCCTACTGTGTCATTGTATTCTCACAGTGGGACTTCTCTTTTGTCAGAATACGTTGATCAGTGCTGCAGCCAATCAAAGCAACATTTTCCAACAAGACAGTTTGAGAGCAGCTGGTCCTTAGATTGACTGCTCTCAAATGGAAACGGCCATAAATGGCTCGAAATTCAATGAGATGAATGAATATTTATATCCAGGAAAAAGGTCATAGAAAAAGAAACACAGAGTGGTGGTATGCATAGATAGCCAGCAGTTTAGGGTTATGCCAGGGGTACAATTTACGGAATAGAAAAGGACATGCCAATAAAAATGGTTGTGGCCTCAGATCTGCCATCTAGTATCTAGATTCCCAAATAGTACTGTATGTCAAAAAGTTGGTAGCACTGACCCTAAGCTTTCCTGCAGATATGCCTTACTATAGACCAGTGGTTCTCAACCTCGGTGCTCAAGTACCCCCGACAGGCCATGTTTGCATGTTTTCCTTTATCTTGCACGGGTGCTTTAAAACAGAGTCAATGGCTTGTTATTTTGAACAGATATTTTATCTAAGAGAAATTCCCAAAACATAGCCTGTTGGGGGTACTAAGGTTGAGAACCACTGCTAGAGACCATCACTGTGGCGATAGGCTCCTTTACAAAACCAACCATAAAGTGCATCCATTAGAAAAGGGTGTAGCCAACAATAAAGTTGACGTGTTATTTATAGGGCACTCGAGGTTCAGAAGACCCAGGGTGTTATACATCCAACCAGAGACAGACAGCAATCAGTTGTAGGTGCCTGCTCACAGCCATATTTAGCACCACTTATTATTGCTTCACTCAAAAGATTTCTGGTTAGCAGTATTTGTGATGTTACAGTTTTTAGCCAATAAAAAGAGTTTGATTTAAATTGTTTACAAGTGTAAAGCAATGCATTTAACATTTTTCTGTGCATATTTTCTGTGAGTTAAACTTCATTTTTATATGACTATTGTCTTGAAGTGCTCAAAAGAATTCAGAAAAATATGAACATGAACTGATCATATTCTTTTTTCTGTAATACCCTTCCATTTTTGAGACTGTTGATGAACACAAAAATACAAAAGACTATCAACATATATTATTTACAGTACTTCTTAGTCACTTATTTCATTCCCCTTTCCCTCAGACAAGCCTCTATGGCCAAAAAATGCATTTGACAAAGTTAAAGGAATTACTAATCCAATGCAATACAAATATTATCACTGAAAGAACCTTACAGTGATTTTCAGTTAAACTTTTTTTACAACACATAAAATGATACAGTACTAGTAGAGAACAAGAAAAATCTGTGGGTGGTCAGGTCTGTTCAGTCATTGAAACTACACACAGAGCAGTCTCTGCATTCTATTGTACCCCAACCTTTTAATTTTAGATCCATTTCTTTCTAACTCGGTTTCAGAAACATCAACCAAATATATCCTGAACAATTGGCATAAATTGCTCTAAATAATGTTCATTTTCTTTGTGAGCTCAGGGTGTTAGAATGGAGACTTTTGTTTGCTTGCATGCACATAATGTGAGTGTTTCATGCGCATAAATATAAGTATTTCCTTAGAAACACATTGTTGTACTACGTTAATGGGATATGTAGGAGTTGAAGCTCAGTGTTCATTTAATAGGTTTTCTAGTGGGAAAGGAAGGAGCTACTGCTCAGGGGATGTGATATAACCTAAATGCGGCATATAACCTGACATGCTTTTGTGATTTATAACCTGTGAGCATCCCTTACTATCCTTTTGTCACTTTCATGTAAACTAATCACACAGAATCGCCATGGATCTGTTATGAAGTTATCACCTTTGCTAAGGTGATATAATAGAGTTCAACCCATTTATCATGGCTGTTACTTTTGTTGGATGTGCTATTTAAGGGGAATGCTTGAACATGGATATGCAGCAGCATGCCAACTGGCGCAAAACGTTTTTTTTTTTTTTTTTTTAGATTAATACATCATTGCTTAGGTTACTAATACAGGTTAATAAAGAATTCACTTACTCTGTGCTTTCTCATTCAGTAATTCTATAAAAACATACAGAGCTCTGATTCTTTGCAGCAAAAGTGTCAGAAATATAAATAAAGTGCAAAAAATGTTGATTTTGTACTGCTAGTTAATCAGTAAGGGCAGCACGAAATAAAATAGTAAAATATATAATCAAATATTATTATGCTACACACTTGAGAGCTATAGCATCTTGCACATCCGGATGCGCCCCTAATCGATGGTCCAAGATTGAAATGAGCAGAACAGTACCTGCTCACCCATGCTGCACGTTATGGCCATCTTCTGACAAAACTATCTCTCAATTGCATAGGATATGTTTAAATCTGATGTTATTTACACTTTCAATCTGCAAAAGCTGGAAAAGACAGTGATTTCACGCAATAATCAAGTGTTGAGGAATAATCCTCTGGATAAAGTGCATACAGTGCAATAAAGACAAGAATCAATAAAATACGATAAAGTGCAGTATGTGATATGTAAATAGTCACTACAGGGAAAATGTAGAAATATCACATAAAAGGTAAAACTAAACACTTTGAGTACTCACATAATAGAAATGAGTACACCTAATGTGAAGAAATGGTCCACTTCACATTAGGTATACTCATTTCTATTATGTGAGTACTCAAAGTGTTTAGTTTTACCTTTTATGTGATATTTCTACATTTTCCCTGTAGTGATTATTTACATATCACATACTGCACTTTATCGTATTTTATTGATTCTTGTCTTTATTGCACTGTATGCACTTTATCCAGAGGATTATTCCTCAACACTTGATTATTGTGCTAAATCACTTTCTTTTCCAGTATTATTACATTTGTGTTGTTGTGAACACTTAGATTTTGCTGCAATTATTTAACACTACTTTTTCACTCTTTATGATTCACTACTGATAGCGCGAAGGACACTTATCACTTTAATCTGGAAAAGCTGCTCAGGTAAATACTCACTCTCATCCCCATGCTCTCCTTTAATAAATATCACCTTAAATCCAGAAATCCCTGACAGCCTATCCTTTGAAGCCATGCTACCATGGACAAAAGCTGGCATATTCCAGTTACGCTATTTGGTTCACCCAGTGACGTGTAAAATCCTCACCTTCTTTGAACTACAATCTAAATATGAAGTCCTGAAAAATCTCTTTTACTCCTTTCTACAAATCAAACATTTTTTCTTCACAAGAGCCCCCAATTAACTTTAATTATACCCACGGAATTTGAACTGGTGTGCTCTAGAGGCCCCTATGAACCCCACCTAATATCCACTATATCTAAGATTTTGCATGCTACTCCCCCCATCACAGAACAAACTCACTCTTATATTCTGAAATGGTCCCACGTCCTAAATAGACCCATTACATTACATGAATGGAAGGAGGTTTGGGAGGCTACTTCTAGGATATCCAGATGTGTGACCCAAAAGCAGACCACCTATAAAAATCTTAATGTTTTGGTACAGGACTCCAGAATTCTTAATGAAACACAAGTTGACAACTTCTGGGCTATGCTGGAGATCCTTAGGCACCCATTATCACATATTCTGGGAATGCTCCATGATCTCACCTTATTGGTCACAGATCCATGCACTCTTGGAAAAAAATCCTGAACTTCCCCATTCTTTATCAACCTATACATCTCTTATTAGGCCTACTCCTTCCAAAAATGCCTAAACCCCTCAGGAAACTGATGGCCTTCATTTTGCTAGCAGCTAAACGGCCATCTCTCAGTGCTGGCTTGCCAATACCCCCCCTACTTTTACACAATCTCTGATGATCATAGCAGACATTCATAGGATGGAACATCTTACAGCTGTAATAGAAGACTCCCTCCCCAGTTTTGACACTATATGGGGGAAATGGGACTCCTCCGAATATGTCAGGGAAAAGGCCGTGTTATGGGCAATGTCTCCAGTAACCGTCATGGTTGCGCCAGACATGTTTCCGTGCACCTGCACGCATGCAGATGAGCGACAGCCAGACCACAGCAGTCTGCTCGCGCCGGTGCACGCGCGCACGCCCTGAACTTGTAGGCACACCCCCCCGGCCTATTTAAACTCACCATTGACACTTACAGTTTGCTGGATTATCAAACAGCTTCCTGTGTTCCTGTGCCTTGTTTACTCTGAAGACTCCTGGTTGACTTCTACCTGGCTTACCCTGTGACTCTGCTTATCTCCTCGCTCTGACCCCGGCTTGGCTGACTACTCTCTGATCCTCTTCCCTCTTTGTATGACCCGGTTTGTTCCTGTACTTCTCTCGGACTGTCTTCTGGTACCTGATCCTTGGCCTGGCTGCAGACCCTGTTCCCGGTTTATCTTGTTGTTCCTTACTCAAGACTTCTCTCTGCACAGCTGCCACAACGCACTCCAGCTACCTACTGCCAACCAGCTTGCCTGCAGCTGCCCTGGCAACCCGTGCACCTTTGGGCATCGCATCCCCTGTATCAATCCCAGGGGATCGCTGCACTCAGCCGCAAGGGACGCCCTCTCAGCAACCTGGCCTCACACTACAGACCTGACAGTATAATCCAGCCATGACTGAGGCCGGCAGAGGTGTGTCCCCATTAGAGACTTTGTGTCAACAAACCACTATTCTGACCCAAGCGATTCAGAAGTTCCAAGAAGGCTATCTTCAATTGAAGGATAAGCTGCAACACCTGTCAGAGTTGTCTGCTCTTGTGGACCCGATCCCAGCTTCTTTCAGCTCCACAGCATCTGTTCATGAACAATCCTCTGTGGCTCCTATGATGATGTTCCCTCCTCAAGAACCCCGAGTTCCAATTCCTGAGCGATTCTCCGGAGAAAGTTTAGATCCTTCAGGACTGCCTGTCTATTGTACCTAGCCCTGCATCCCCGGACTTTTGCTTTAGAAACAGTTAAAGTCGGGTTTCTCATTTCTTTACTGTCCAATGAACCTCAAGCCTGGGCCCACAGTTTATGGGAACAAAAGAGTCCAGTCATTAGCACGGTGGACGCATTCCTGGTGGCTATGGCACAACTCTATGAGGATCCCCAGCGTACTGCCACCACTGAAGCCACCCTGCATTCTCTGCAGCAGGGTAGGCAACCAATAGAGGACTATACCGTGGACTTCCGTCGGTGGTCTGCAGACACAGTCTGGAATGAGGAAGCTTTACTACACCAGTTCAGCCTAGGACTCTCCGAATCTCTCAAAGATGAGTTGGCAAGGACCGGGATCCCCACTACACTTGAAGGTCTCATCCAATTATCCACCCAACTGGACCATCGTTTGCGGGAGAGACAGTCTGAATGGTCACGGACCTGCAGGCCCTCCAGTACACCCACCTCAGAGTCAGTTCCTAAGCAAATTGGCCTGTTACGTATGCACTAACCCCCGATGAAAGACGTTGTCGTATTCTAGCCAATCTCTGCCTCTATTGTGGAGGAAATGGACATTACCTATGTGACTGCCCCAGAAGGCCCAAGAAGCCACCCACCTACTCTCCAGTATTTTTCCAGGTTTCCGGAACTTCTCCCTCACAACTTGTTCTCCCCATCATGCTGCAGTTAGGAGAAGAGGAGATCCGGCTCCAGGCCATAATCGATTCTGGAGCATGCAGTTGCTTTGTGGACTTGAACCTGGCAAGAAACCTTAGGTTGCCCCTTCTCCACAAGAAACAGGGTCTGGAAGTCTGTTTAGCAGATGGTACATTACCCAATTCGGGCCTGGTTACTCAAGAAACTACCCCTCGGGAGTTCATACGTATTGACACTCTGAGCTCACCTATGTCTCCAATTATCTTGGGTATTCCTTGGCTCCAAGCCCATAACCCCCAGATCGATTGGATCAAAAAGGAAGTCCTGTTCACTTCCCCCTATTGCTGGCAACATTGTCTCATCTCTGAATCCAGAGATACCACCACTTGTCTGACAGTCCAGTCGGTATCCTCCACCAACCAGGATGTACCCCAGGCATACCACAAATTCCTGGACGTCTCTGATAAGAAAAAAGCCAATGTCCTACCACCACATCGGCCATATGAGTGTCCTACCTAATTGCTTCCAGGGGCCAAGATCCCATTTGGACGTATATTCCCCCCTCTGAAGTGGAATTAGGAACACTACGACAATACATAGACAAAAACCTGGCAAAAGGTTTCATCCGTCCTTCTTCTCCTGCCGGTGCCGGCATTTTCTTTGTTGAAAAGAAAGACAAGACTTTAAGACCATGTGTGGACTATAGGGAACTGAATAAGATCACCATAAAAAAACAATACCCACTTCCACTGGTCCCCGAACTCTTTCAGAGACTTCGTCCAGCCCAAGTATTCACCAAGCTCAACCTCCGGGGTGCCTACAACCTCGTTCGCATCCATGAGGGTGATGAATGAAAGACGGCATTCAGAACGAGGTTCCGACACTTTGACTATATGGTGATGCCGTTTGGGCTCTGTAATACTCTGGCTACATTCCAGCACTTTGTAAATAACATCTTCCGGGAATACCTTGACTACTTCGTCATCATCTACCTGGATGACATCCTTATTTTCCCAGCCACCTTGGAGCTCCATCGGACTCATGTAAAAACAATATTATTAACACTAAGGAAACTTGGACTTTACGCAAAAGCAGAGACGTGTGACTTTGAAAAGGAATCAATACAATTCCTAGGGCTAATCATCTCTACTGGCAGTGCAGCTATGGATCCACAGAAGGTACAGGCAATCCTAGATTGGCCAACTCCATCAGATAAGAAGGGGGTACAAAGATTTGTAGGCTTTGCAAACTTCTATAGAAGATTTATACAGAACTTTTCTTCCATCATTTCGCACATAACCCAAATAACCCGCCTACATGTTCATTTCCTCTGGTCCTCCGAAGCACAGTCTGCTTTTGAGAAACTGAAGTCTTTGTTTACCTCTGCACCCATTCGTCAACATCCTGATCCTGCCCTGCCTTAGATCTTGGAGGTCGATGCCTCGGAGGTAGCTACAGGAGCAGTTCTTTCACAGTGCCTGGGACCCAAGTCTCTGCTCCATCCCGTGGTCTTTTCCTTTTGGAAGATGAGCCAGTCCGAGAGGAATTATGATGTAGGTGATCGTGAGCTTCTGGCTATTAAGACAGCCTTGGAGGAGTGGAGATACCTTCTTGAGGGGGCCACGCACCCTATAATGATATTAACTGATCACAGAAACCTCAAGTACCTCCGCACTGCCAAACGCCTGAGACCCCTTTAGGCTTGCTGGGCTCTGTTCTTTTCACGATTTAATTTTCACATCACCTACCGCCCTGGCTCCAAGAACAAAAAGGCCGATGCTTTATCCCGAATATTCCCTGATACTCCAGAAGAAACAACATCCAGCACAATCCTGTCTCCACAGAATTTTCTTCTGATTCAACTCGTTCTAAGGTCTTCTCTTGAACAGGCTTCCCTCCAATGCCAGGAACCAGAGACTTCCTCTTTAAGAAACCAGGGGGGGGTATCTCCGGTACCGGGACCAGATCTTTGTCCCACAACAAGCCAGAATCCAGGTCTTACAAACTTCACATGACCACCAACTTGCTGGCCACTTCGGAATACGGAAAACCATGGACCTTATTCAGTGATCGTTTTGGTGGCCTACCTTGAAATCTGATCGCAAAAAGTATGTTAGCTCCTGCACCACCTGCCAGCGAAACAGGGGGTCCAACATTAAGTCTTGGGGTCTGCTACATCCTTTGCCTGTACCCGAACAACCATGGAAAAATATATCTATGGATTTCATAGTAGAGCTGCCTCCCTCCGAAAGATTTACAACATTCCTAGTAGTTGTGGACCGTCTGTCCAAGATGTCACACTTTTTGCCTATGACAGGTACTCCTGCTGCAAACACAGTGAAAATTTTCATAAAGGAGATAGTCAGACTTCACGGCCTTCCTGACAACATTGTATTTGATAGAGGGGTCCAATTTACTTCCCGATTTTGGAGAGAGCTATGCAGATTCCTGTCTATTAAAGTATGCCTATCCTCTGCCTATCACACCCAGAGCAACGGTCAGACTGAAAGGACTAATCAGACCTTAGAACAATACCTACGCTGTTTCTGCTCCATTTCCTAGGATGACTGGTCCTCGCTACTCCCCTGTGCTGAGTTCGCATACATTAATTCAGTTCACTCAACCACCAATCAATCACCATTTTGGGCCAACTATGGTTTCCATCCTTCATTCCTACCTAACGTAATTTCAGAGACCTCAGTCCCAGCAATTCAGGACAGGATAAAATCCATTCAGGCTAATTATGAAATCCTCCGGTTAACCATGCAAAAGGCTCAAGAGGATTACAAGGAACAATATGACAAGAAAAGGGGAGAGAGTCCTAGCTTTAACCACTTGACATCCGCGCTATGGCCGAATGACTGCCACAGCGTGGACCTGAATTTCCGGGAGGCCGTCACATGATGGCCTCCCCTGTGCGCTGGCCGAACGCACTGTGATTACTGAGTCACTGAGACTTGGATGATCACCGGTCCGAGTAAGGGGCCAGTCCCGACCCCTTACCATGTGATCAGCTGTCAGCCAATGACAGCTGATCACATGATGTAAACAAAAGATCGGTAATTGTTTTTTTTTCTACACTGATAGTGTGAGTAGAAAAAAAAGCTGATCACCGGCTCAGCTGCAAGGGACATCGGTCCCGAAGTGGAAGAGGCACATCTGCCTCATCTGTGCCACCTGCCATTGCCACCTAACAGTGCCCACAGTGCCACCTATCAATGCCCACAAGTGCCAGCTATCAATGCCAACCAGTAGTGCCAATCAGTGACACCTAGCAGTGCTCCCTATAAGTGTAACTGATCAGTGCCCATCACTGCCACCTATCAGTGCCCATCAGTGCCACCTCATCAGCAAACATCAATGAAGGAGAAAAATTACCTGTTTTAAATTTTTTATAACAAAATATAAAAAAGAAAAAAAAAATTTTTTAATTCAGTATTTTTACATTTTTTTAACCAAAAATAAAAAACGCAGAGGTGATCAAATGCCACCAAAAGAAAGTTCTATTTGTGGGGAAAAAATGATAAAAATTTCATTTGGGTACAGTGTTGCATGACCGTGCAATTGTCATTCAAAGTGCATCAGCGCTAAAAGCTGAAAATTGGTCTGGATAGGAGGGGGGTTTAAGTGCCCAGTAAGCAAGTGGTTAAGGTTGGAGATGAGGTTTAGCTCTCCTCGGCAAATCTTAAGCTTCCTTGCCCCTCCCGGAAATTGGGACCAAGATTTATCTGGCCATTTAAGATTAGACGGAAGATTAACCCTGTAGCTTTCGAACTGTCACTTCCGAGCTCTTACAAAGTGCATCCTGTGTTTCATGATTCCTTGCTTAAAACTGTTATCTCTAGTCCGTTTCCAGGGAGAGAGGAAGATCCTCCGCCTCCAGTTTCTGTGGGAGATGAGACAGAGTTTGAGGTTGAAGCCATCCTGGACCGGAGAGGTAGGATCATTCAATTTCTTATAAAGTGGAAAGGTTACTCAGCAGAAGAAAGTTCTTGGGAACCTGCAGCCAATATACATGCTCCTAGACTTCTGCAGAGATTTTGTGTCCGTTACCTCGAAAGAGGTAGGCTGCCCCTTGGGGGGGCACTGTCAGGGAAATGGCCGTGTTATGGGCAATGTCACCAGAACCCGTCATGGTTGCGCCAGACGTGTTTCCGTGCACCTGTGCGCATTCAGATCCGCGACAGCCAGACCACAGCAGTCTGCGCACGCGCATGCCCTGACCTTGTAGGCACACCCCCCGGCCTATTTAAACTCGCCACTGACACTTGCAGTTTGCTGGATTATCAAACAGCTTCCTGTGTTCCTGTGCCTTGTTTACTCTGAAGACTCCTGGTTGACCTCTGCCTGGCTTACCCTGTGACTCTGCTTATCTCCTCGCTCTGACCCCGGCTTGGCTGACTACTCTCCGATCCTAGTAGAAGAGAACAAGAAAGCCTGGACAGCCGCACACCGGAATGGATAAATCCATCTTTTTATTCAAAGTACAGGATCATGGGGTACACAAAACACAACTGTGGGGTGGTACAAAAATAGCTGATGCGTTTCACACTTACACCAAGTGTGTACTCATAGCTACTCTCCGATCCTCTGCCCTCTGTGTATGACCCGGTTTGGTCCTGTACTTCTCTCGGACTGTCTTCTGGTACCTGATCCTTGGCCTGGCTGAGGACCCTGTTCCCAGTTTATCCTACTGTTCCTTACTCAAGACTTCTCTCTGCATGGCTGCCACAACGCACTCCAGCTACCTACTGCCAACCAGCTTGCCTGCAGCTGCCCTGGCAACCCGTGCACCTTTGGGCATCGCATCCCCTGTATCAATCCCAGGGGAGTGCTGCACTCAGCCGCAAGGGACGCCCTCTCAGCAACCCGGCCTCACACTACAGACCTGACAGAATACAACTTGGAGAATACATAAGTAGCTTTGAATTAATGTGCCTGATAAGCAAGACCATTGATTGAACGAGTAGACAAAGTGCCAACCAGGCTGCTGTTGAACCTATTCCATTGTCAATTTCTTTTCTTTTTACCATGATGTATATACAATGTCTGATAATCATTTGACACTCTATATTATTTCCATTTCTACCCTTAATAAACTAGCAATGAGCCGAACACCGCCCGGTTTGGTTCGCACCAGAACAATAAAAATGAAATATTCTTTTAAATATCATGCCTGGGGGGTCTCTTTAGTTTGCCTGTAAAGTAACGCATCTTTCCCATGCAAAACAGTACCACAGCAAAATTACATTTCTAAAGGAAAAAATGTCATTTAAAACTGCTCGCGGCTATAATCTATTGTCGTATCCCGGCAATATAGATAAAAATCATTGAAAAAACAGCATGGGTCCCCCCCAGTCCGTTACCAGGCCCTTTGGGTCTGGCATGAATATTAAGGTGAACCCCGCACCAAAATGAAAAAGAAAATTACGTGGGGTCCCCCCAAAACCCATACCAGACCCCCCAAAACACCTTGTCCCCATGTTGATGGGGACAAGGGCCTCTTCCCCACAACCCTTTCCCAGTGATTGTGGGGGTCTGCAGGCGGGGGCTTATCAGAATCTGGAAGCCCCCTTTAACATGGGGCCCCCAGATCCCACCCCCCCATATGAATGGGTATCGGGTACATTGTACCCCTACACTATCACCAAAAAAAGTGTCAAAAAAGTAAAAATTACAGGAGACAGTTTGGGACAAGTCCTTTATTAAAAAAAGAAAAAAAAGTTCCACGATGTCCATCCATCTTCAATCAAGGCACCAACGACCTGAGAGAAAAAAATGGAAAAACTCTGCCTCAATGGGAGACATCCCGCAACTGCAGCCTTTTTGCGCTGACAGCTCTTATATAGCTGAGGGCAGGGCCACCTTGTGACATAAGCAGGTGACCCCACCCCTTCTGATGTCATATCACATAAGGTCAGAAGGGGATGGGGTCACATGTTTACGTCACTGCATGGCCCCGCCCTCAGCTATATATAACAGCTGTCATCACAAAAAGGCTTGTTAAAGGGGGCTTCCAGATTCTTATAAGCCCCCGTCCGCAGACCCCCACAACCACCGGGCAAGTGTTGTGGGGATGAGACCCTTATCCCCTTTAACATGGGGACAAGGTGTTTTGGGGGGACCCCAAAGCACCCTCCCCATGTTGAGGGCATGTGGCCTGGTACTGTCCTCCCCTTTTCCTGCAGCCTGCCTGGTTGTGTGCTGGATAAGGGTCTGGTATAGATTTTGGGGTGGACCCCCACATCATTTTTTATTTTTTGGCGTAGGGTTCCCCTTAAAATCCATACCTAACCTGAAAGGCCTGGTATGGATTTTAGGGGGGACCCCACGCCATTTTTTTCAAATTGTGGCGCAGTGTTCCCCTTAATATCCATACCAGACCCAAAGGGCCTAGTAATGAACTGGGGGGGGGAACTTACACCATTTTTTCAATGATTTTTATGTATATTGCCGAGATGCGGCAATACACATTATAGCCGCGAGCAGTTTTAAATTAAATTTTTTCCTTTACAAATGTAATTTTTCTGCTCTCATTCATTAAACTATGTATGGCCGCAGTGTAAGCAGCCTTGCATAGTGTGGGGCATGAACTCAGCAACCTGAGCAGAGCGTGCTGTGATTGGCCAAAGTATGCAGGTCAGGTGAATGCTTTGGCCAATCAGTAGCTGTCAATGCACTGCGAGATCGCAGTGCATTGATGGTCTTGCAGTTCATTATGGGTACATTGTACTATGAATGTAATAGCATGACACATTTCAAAGAATAACATTTTCAGTGCAGGAGCCGCAGGATAGGATGTTCTTTACCTCAACTTCTCAAGGATCTCAGCCCCTCTGACACACCAGGTTGAGTATACAAACATACAATACCACAAGAAATCACTGACAGTAATACTTAGTACCCAAAACAGGCATCAAACCAGGTAGTAAATGCAAACATAATATATTATCACCTGTTATTATTGGAAACTAGGCAAGCATAAAATTAATTAACAATGGTAATAACACAATTTAGCATATAACACGATTAACAGTAAGGTCTAGGCATAGGAGGAAATTTGGCGTCCAGATCAGCATAAACAGCAGCAAGGTCACCTCAAGTGCAGCAGTGAGTAGTAGTAAAGTTTAATCTTCCGAGTGCCCGAACTATACTGCCAGAGCGCATTTACGGTGACAATGCTAGTCCTAGACCGATGGGGTATGCACTGTCCAAAAGAAAAAAATGATGGTAGCAGAGGGGGAAGGGGTGCAAAATTATTATTACAGGAGTCCTTTGAGATGTTCTTCTGATGGCTATTGCTGGGGCCCTTTAACAGCATTTTTGCACACGACAGTCAAAGTTAACCTGCATGCAGTATAGGTACAGTATAGTCTTGGCACAGGTGCAAAGTAGACATTTTTCAGATACGGTAAAGGTCCGGTGTAATGTGATGTAGGGTTACTATAGTTGCAGGTTGGGTTTGGAATAAGTGCGGTATAGAGTGCAGCATGGGTGCAATATGGATTGGGTACATTTAGTGTCCTGCTCTCAGTGGCTCACTCCCTGCTATAAATATCAGATCACCCTCTCACCAGTCCGCAGGATGCAGTGATGCGGTGGTAACCTCTAGCTGTAAAAAGGGGGCCCCCTTTGCCCCCCCAAATACTTTGTTAGTGGCAGGAAGCAGAGGGTGAGTGGTTGCTCCAGTCTCCCTGCTGCAGTGGTGCAGGTGCTGTGATGTGGGCGGTGCTGCACTGCCCCCTGGGTGTCCTCACTCTCTGTCTCCCATCCCCACTAGCAGATGAATACTTGGATAGAGGCGCTCTGCTCTCCCTCTCTCCTTGGCGTCAAGAGGAAGACCTTTCCTGGTCAGTTTAGTAAAAAGCCTCTTTCCACTCTGCTCCTACTGCATTTTTTTCTGTAAGTGATTTTGATCTGTAGTGTAAACATTATGGAGTAGCTGTTATATAGCTGGCACTTTAAATTACAAATCCCACCATTATCGGGGATCGGCAAAGAAGTCTATAGGCTTTAGCTCTCCCCCTGATGGCCAGAGGGTAAAGGTGCAGCATAACATCAGTATTGAAGTAGAGGGAGAGAAGAATAAAAGGCAATGTCTCCTTCTCCATATTGCTGTAGCCCAGGCACCTGGCTACATTATTATATGTATTTTTTTTTAAATACCTTCTCCAAACAAACAACACCTTCAGCCGTTGCCTTAGCCACCCCCTCAAAATAAACTTCACAGATGTGTTCTTCACCTATAGCACCCTTTACCACAAGGCAAGCAGGCCTACCAGCCCTCGGGATTTATACACAGTGCTATAGTGCCTGGCTATGAACTGAGCAAAGCGAACAGGTACTTGAGGTTTACAGACAGGCAGAGTGGTTTAATGACAGTCCAGGTACAAGGCAGGTAAGTTTCAGAGTAGTCAGAGTCCAATCCATATAAAAAAGGCAGGGAAAGTTCAGAGAATAGTCAATATCTTGCCTGAGGTTAAAAACAGGGTAATCCAATCAGCAGGGCAAACAGAGCTTGGAGTATGAGTTACAAATGTAATATCACAAGCTTGAGACTGCAGGCTTGGCTGGCCTAAATCGGGTTTGATCTTCACCCTGAGACTGGCCACATCAATCACTTTTCAGGTGGACAGATAGGAAGAATGTCACAGTCAAAACACTGATTCCAGGATACTGGAATGAGACCAGTAGCTATCAAGGATCAGGAGCGCTACATGCTCCTCACAATATCATATCTAAAGGAAGAAGCAAACATGTCATATATTGCAGGTTACGAGTCCTTAGATGGCACATTACTTTTTTTTCTTTTTCACCTGGTAATCCTGTGAATAACATCATTTCTTTCAGTGTGTGGTTACATTTACACCTCCAATGTATCTATAGAAGTAGCCATGATCAACCAGGCTGAATTTCAAACATGTTTGCCTAGGTTCATCTTAATCACATAGGGAGATTAGTACTTTACAGTTGGTACAGAAGATTTCCAGTTCATCTCCCAAGAAGAGACAAGGACACTGCACTACTAGCAAGATCAGTAGCTATTTTCTGTACCTGCTAAAAATTGTCTTAGTCTGAAAAAAAAAAATGCAGCCACCACATCATGGTAAATTGCAATATATTACATTTTTTGGGTTTAGTTTTCCTTTAATCCACAAGACCTTCATTTAAAAAAAAATGTAGGTAAAACCTGAATTTGCAGCTTAAAATCATGGAAATATAGAAATGATTACTAAAACTGTGGTGACGGCACTTTAAAAAACAACAAAAAAACAAAACAACCCCCCCCCCAGAAATGCTGTTTAATGAAGTATTAATGTTTGAACATTCAATCACTTCACAATAAATTTAGGTTTCACTAGTTTTTTTGTTACCCAAGTGATAATAAAAGCATATATAGAGGTGTACTCCAGTGAGCAAGAAGTGCATGGAAGAGCAATGATTGAAAGCAAACAAAGAAAGTACTAGTCATATCATGCATTCTCTTTCTAGCACTGCCTGGTTACACAAGTGCTTGTTTTGAAGGTCTTATTTCACAAGACAAGAATATTGTGTTATAATCTTTCTATGTTTAACTCTAATTTGATGCAAAGTGAACGCTGACTAGGTTAAGATTATTGTTCTTTGTGCTGGCTCATTGAGTTTAAAAAAAAAAAAAACTTCAGCTGGTACTTTGGTAATATACAAGCAAAAAGAAACTAACTTTAATGGGCTTCCGCCATGGATGGCTATTAAAGGACTACATTCTATGGGGAGTCCCCTTACCAGGAGTTCATAATAAGATGCCCACATAGGTGGAGATCAGTATGTAGAGTGGAAACATTTAAGGCTGCTAAGCTGCATTTTTTAGGGTTTTCAATGGCTGTCCCACCTTCTCTTCCCATGAGAGATTTGACTCTCACACATAACTTTGAGAGCAGTGCGTTGGACTGTCACTAAAAAAAAAAACCACAGTGGAAATGTAATATAATTGAAATCTGCACAGATCATATGGTTTTGGTTAAGATTAAAACTTATAAGAAAGAGTAATTTTTAAGAATGTTGGAAGGTTTTAAGGTTAACCACTGATCAGTTATAACATTAAGATCACTGACTGGTAAAGTGAACATTGATTATCTTTTTACATGGCATCTGAAAGTCAGTGGGATATAGTAGGCAGTAAGTAAATACAGTACCTTGAAAAAGTATTCAGACCCCTTGACAGTTTCCATATTTTGTCATATTTACAGCCAAAAACGTAAATGTATTTTATTGAGATTTTATGTGATAGACCAGCACAAAGAGGTGCATAATTGTGAAGTGGAAGAAAAATTATAAATAGTTTTCAATTTTTTTTACAAATAAATATCTGAAAAGTGTGGCGTGCATTTGTATTCAACCCCCCTGAGTCAATACTTTGTAGAACCACCTTTTGCTGCAATTACAGCTGCAAGTCTTTTTGGAGATCTACCAGCTTTGCACATCTAGAGCAGGACATTTTTGCCCATTCTTCTTTGCAAAATATCTCAAGCTCTGTCAGATTGGATGGAGAGCATCTGTGAACAGCAATTTTCAAGTCTTGCCACAGATTCTCAATTGGATTTAGATCTGGACTTTGACTGGGCCATTCTAACACATGAATATGCTTTGCTCCAAACCATTCCATTGTAGCTCTGACTGTATGTTTAGGGTTGTTGTCCTGCTGGAAGGTGAACCTCCGCCCCAGTCTCAAGTCTTTTGCAGACTCTAACAGGTTTTCTTCTAAGATTGCCCTGTATTTGGCTCCATCCATCTCTGACCAGCTTTCCTGTCCCTGATGAAGAAAAGCATCCCCACAACATGATGCTGCCACCACCATGTTTCACGGTGGGGATGGTGTGTTCAGGTTGATGTGCAGTGTTCGTTTTCCGCCACACATTGCATTTTGCTTTTAGACCAAAAAGTTCAATTTTGGTCTTATTTAAACAGAGCACCTTCCACATGTTTGCTGTTTCCCCCTCCTGGGCTTATCGCAAACTGCAAACTGGACTTATTATTGTTTTCCTTAAACAATGGCTTTCTTCTTGCCACACTTTCATGAAGGTCAGATTTGTGGAGTACACAACTAATAGTAGCTCTGTGGACAGATTCTCACATCTGAGCTGTGGATCTCTGCAGCTCCTCCAGAGTTATCATTGGCCTTTTGGCTGCTTCTCTGATTAATGCTCTCTTGCCCTGCCTGTCAGTTTAGGTGGATGGCCATGTCTTGGTAGGTTTGCAGTTGTGCCATACTCTTTCCATTTTTGGATGATGGATTGAGCAGTGCTCCATGAGGTGCTCAAAGTTTAGGATATTTTTTTTTATAACCTAACCCTGCTTTAAACTTCTCCACAACTTTATCCCTAACCTGTCTGGTGTGTTCCTTGGCCTCCATGATGCTGTTTGTTTACTAAGGTTTTCTAACAAACCTCTGATGACTTCACAGAACAGCTGTATTTATACTGAGATTAAATTACACACTGGTGGACTCTATCTACTAATTAGGTGACTTCTGAAGGCAATTGGCTCCACTAGATTTTAGTTAGGGGTATCAGTGTAAAGGGGGCTGAATACAAATGCACGCCACATTTTTCAGATGTTTATTTGTAAAAAAATTTGAAAACCATTTATCATTTTCCTTCCACTTCACAATTATGTGCCACTTTGAGTTGGTCTATTACATAAAATCCCAATAAAATACATTTATGTTTTTGGTTGTAACATGACAAAATGTGGAAAATTTCAAGGGGTGTAAATACTTTTTCAAGGCACTTTATGTTGTCTTTGAAGCTGATGTTATGAATGCAAAAAATTGGGCATCAAAGTTTGTTGTGCATATGGCTGTGTAGCTTCAGGATGGTCAGGGCACCTATGCTAACCCATGTACACAGCCAAAAGCACCTACAGTATAAAAGCCATGTGAACGGGGGGGACATGGTCTGGACATGACTAAGGACATGTGCCTGTGGAGCTCCCGGTCCAACCCAACCTTAACCAGCTTTAATTCAGCTTTTAGCTACTGGTACTCCCTGGCATGTACTCCACTGGGAAGCAGAGAGGAAAAAACAAGAAGAAAATACCTCCCAAACCGCAAACGAGTGGAGAAATCCAGAGATATTTCTCGAGCACTCATGGGCCTCTCTGGATACCAAGATGCTACAATGCTTTACCCCCCATTCTGGTTTGCCAGGTCTCAGGAGGGCCCGTTCACCCAGACCACAGAGGAGCTGGCGCAGATCCTGCTTTGCTTCATCAGGGGAGACAAGGGAGGCCTAACTACTACCGGCAGTGCAGTGAGCCATCAGATACCCATCCCCCCTTCTTTTTTTTTTCTCCGTGTCTCTCAGGTTCCCCCACTTTTTTCTTTTGGATTGCCCACGGATGAACCATCCTCCATCACCCTGAGCAACCGTCCGGTTGGAGACTCTGTGGAGACTCTGACATCACGCTGAGTGGATTACGGGGGGGTGGGTGCCCCATCTGGGAGGAGACTTACTCACACACCGATAGCATCTGTGCCCCCTATGCTTTCCCTGGAGTGTCACTGCAGGACATTGCGTGGAGGGGAAGAGGTTTTGTTGTTGTTTTTTTTTTCCCATCTTCCCCCCCCCCAGGAACTACATTACCCCTACTGGAACTGATAGAGTGACATCCCAGATGCCACCCGGGGAGACACAGATCATGAATGCTAGGCACCAGCCAAACCTGCACACCCTGCACACATCGGAGAAGTTCACTGATCACGACAGGTGACAATATGCCTTATTTCTATGAGTATTACTAACCCTGTCTGGAACCTGGGAACCTCTAGGGAGGGGGGCTCCAGGAATTGTTGTCATGGCCCGGTAAGTTTGGTGTGGCCTTAATTTTCTTCCTCCCCAGGTTAACTGATTACATTACCAGATGGCCTTGTGTATGCCTATGTACATTCTGACATTGGGGGAGCCCACAGGCCCCCTGTCAATGCTCCAGACTGGTAGGGTCGGAACAATGGGGTCACTAGAGGCATTACCCGCATGGCTGATGGGCCAAACATGCCCCTGGGGTACATTTTAGGGGGATGCAGGGCCCCTGGCCCTCTACCAGACTCCCCACCGGGGATGCAGGGGGGAGTCTTCTTGATTGGGAATGAGGGACAGCTATTTTACAATCCCTCCCTATCTGAAGACACAGGGATTAACACGGCCCATGAGCTGGAATTATGTTGTACACCCGGGACTGTGGGCAGAGACCATCTCCGCCTGGAAGTGGGCTGAGCAGGCCTGGGGTCCACTGACATCCCCCCTTTTCCCTACTGAATGCCGGGGGACATTCATTATTACTGTCCCTGGGCATTCAGGAGAGGGGACATGGAGACTCAGAGCACTATCTGGGTAAGTGGCAATACCACCTCCTAACTTAATGCTCACAGAGCTGTTTGTGGTTATTCATATAACAAAAGCTTATGTTTATCACTGGAGTTGAACTTTTTTCTTGTTTTCTACTCTTATGTTTTAGAGTAGATGTTTAATTCATGTTATCAAGCTGAGGGCGCTGGACTGGACTGGGAGGACTCCTCTTGGTCTGTTCTAACCTCTTCCCCATTAGGTCGAAGCACCTCTCCTGGTGATAACCGGGGCGTGCTTCTTTGCAAACAAATTTCATTTGCATTTATTAGTTGGACAGACAGTTTACACTGTCCACTCTCTCTCTATTCTTGGTCTCATTTCTCTTTTATTTCTCTCACTTCTCATTCTTCTATATCCTCACCCCCACCTCTCCATTCTACCCTTCCCCCTCATGTATCCCCCCTCCCTAGTCCCCCTTAAGACCCAGAGACTAGGGATGAGCTTTCTGTTTGAGTCGAACATGAGTTCAACTCGAATATCAGCTGTTCAATCGTGCGAAGATCGAACATTATGGGGCGTTTGTGCCAAATTCGAGTGGCGCATCACGCCCCATAATGCACTGTGTCATCGCAGTGCATTCTGGCTGATGATTGGCCAAGCATGCATTATGACCCCCATGCTTTGGCCAATCACAGCGCCGTCAGCAAAGAGAGCCATAATTGGCTAAAGGCAGGGTGCCTTTGGCCAATTATGGCTCAGGGGGTTAAGTCCACTACATAAGGCCGTACATATACACACACACACACACAGTCAGACTGGTATATATATATTATTCACTGTATCCAGTTTAGCTAGATCTCACTGCAGTCCATTCCTGTTGTACTGTTTCTAATCTACTTCAGGCAGGCAGGCGATTCAGTTAGCTGCACCGTATTTAGTATATATATATATATATATATATATATATATATATATATATATATATATATATATATATATATATACACATCCCGGATTTGTGTATATATATATATATATATATATATATATATATATATATATATATATATATATATATATATATACACACACACACACACACACACACTGTATCCAGTTTAGCTAGATCTGGTGTTCTGTTTCTAATATACTTCAGGCAGGCAGTTGATTCAGTTAGCTGCAGTGTATTTAGTATATATTGGTATATTTAGTATATATAGGCACCCTGCCTTTGGCCAATTATGGCTCTCTTTGCAGACGGCACTGTGATTGGCCAAAGCATGCGGGTCATAGTGCATGCTTGGCCATATATATGTACACTGTATCCTGTGTAGCTAGGGATGTGTATATATACTGTATCCTATGTATCCTATGTATCTAGATCTGACTGCAGGCCATTCCTGGTGTACGTATTCAAATATACTTTCAGGCAGGCAGGCCAGGCAGGTTATTCAGTGATCTGCAGTGCATAATATATATACTGTCTCCTACATATATATTCACTGCATTCTAGTCTAGCCAAACCTATATCTGACTGCAGGCCATTGCTGGTGTACGTTTTCAAATACACTTTCAGGCAGGCAGGCAGGCAGGCAGGCAGGCAAGTGATTCAGTGATCTGCAGTGCATTAAATATATATAGTCTCCACTCTCCAACATATATATATCCACTGCATTCCAGTCTAGCCAAGCCTATACCTGACTATAGGCCATTCCCGGTGTACGTAATTCAAAGACACTTTCAGGCAGGCAGGCCAGGCAGGCGATTCAGTGATCTGCAGTGCATAAAGATATATATACACAGTCTCCCACATATATATCCACTGCATTCTAGTCTAGCCAAGCCTATACCTGACTACAGGCCATTCCTGGAGTACATTTTCAAATACACTTTCAGGCAGGCAGGCGATTCAGTAATCTGCAGTGCATAAAGATATATATAAAGTCTCCTACATATATATCCACTGCATTCTAGTCTAGCCAAGCCTATACCTGACTGCAGGCCATTCCTGGTGTAATTTTTCTAGTAAATTTCAGGCTGTGTTTTGCTAATCCAATTTTACAGCATGTCTGGAAGGCCACCAAGGAAAGGCAGATGCTCACAGGCCACTAAAAGAGGGAAAGCAGGCTCTGTGTCTACAGCCAACAGTGCTGGTCATGGACACGGTGCATCCGCAGCATGTGGCCATGGGGCACGCTTGTCCTTTTTTTCGACAGCTGGCCGTGTTGAGCCACGACATGCAGAAGAGTTGGTAGAGTGGATCACAAAGCCGTCCTCATCCTCCTCATCCTCTGTCACTCAGGCTAAGACAAGTCTGCCTGCCAATGCAGCTGCCAAAGTGGACTATTCCATTGGCTCAATGGCATCAGTCACTCCTTCCCTAGCCCCACCATCATGTTCTAAAGGAGTCCCCCGAACTGTTCGACCACAGTATCGAGTACATGCTGCAGGAGGATGCGCAGCATTTTGAAGGATCCAATGATAGTACCCAGGTGGAGGATGAAGGCAGTAACGTGAGCCCAGAGAGAGGGGGTGCCCAAGAAGGACAAGAAACTGGCAGTCATGTTCCCCTAGCTGCAGCATACTGCCAGGTTTGCTCCAGTGGTGAGGAGGGAGGGCATGATGAGGTCACTGACTATGTGGGTGCCAGATAGAAGAGAGGAGGAGGAGGCACATCTCCAAAGAGGCAGGATGCCCTCCAGGGGCCAGCTTAAGACAGCCAACTGACTGCATCACACCGCAAAGCTCCGCATGTGCAGGGAACTGCTGACTCTGAGCGTTTTTTCAAAAGTTCTTTGGTGTGGGCCTTTTTGAGACGTGTGCAGCAGATTGCACTGTTGCTATTTGCAACATATGTCTGAAGCGTATCAAGCGTGGCCAAAACAGCAGCCGCTTGGGCACCATATGCTTGACCAGACATATGTCGAGCTCCCATGCAGTCCATTGGCAACAGTACTTAAAAGACCTTAAAAGGCGGACCTCTCCTTGCTCCTCATCAGCTGGGATCTCCAACCCCACTATACTTTTAGTCCTCTCAGAGACCTGCACTGAGAGGAATGAAGGTGTAGAATTAGGTGTCCCAAGCAATGGCAGGCAATCTGCTAGCAGTACACCTAAATCCGATTGTAGCAAGCAAATTTCCCTACCCCAGTTGCTAAACCGTCGAAAGAAATTCAGTCCCAGCCATCCACATGCTCAGCAGCTGAATGCTAGTTTGACTCTGCCCCCTTTCGGATCTCTACCAGCATGCGGAAGACAATGTTTTGGCCTTGTTGGACAGGGTCAGCGGTAAGGTGCATATTACCACTGACTCATGGTCCAGCAGGTATGGACGTTACCTTTCTTTCACAGCGCACTGGGTAACACTGCTGGCAGCTAGGAAGGATGCAGGACAGGGTACAGTAATGTTGGAGCTTGTTCTGCCAACACGCCTCCAAAATGCTGCTAGTGGTTATTCTGCCACACCTCTCTCCTCCACCCCCTCCTCTTCTTCTTCCTCTATGGCTTCTTCCTGTGCAGAATTGTCCTCTGAACCAGTGGTGCTCTGTAAGTGTTCTAGGGGCTACGCAACCACTCAGGCAAAAAGATGCCATGCGGTGTTTGAGTTGGTCTGCTTAGGGGACAGGAGCCAGGAAAGTCTGTGGGCATTTTCACCGGTCATATAATGCCAGTGCTCAGCTGGCTGACCTTCAAAAGGAATGCAACCTGCCCAAGAACCACCTCATTTGTGACATGCCCACCAGGTGGAACGCAATGTCGGCAATGCTGCAGTGGCTGCACATACAGCAGAGGGCCATGAATGAGTACCTGTGTGAGTATGGCACAAGGACAGGGTCAGGGGAGCTTGGCTTTTATTCACCACGCCAGTGGCTACTGATCAAGGATGCATGCACTGTCCTGTCACCATTTGAGGAGGCCACAAGGATGGTGAGCAGTGACAGTGCATGCATCAGTGATACTGTTCCTCTTGTCTTCCTGTTGGAGCATATGCTGCATGGAATAATGGACAGGGCACTTGAGGCAGAACAGAGGGAGGAAGAGGAGGACTTCCTTACCTCTCAAGGCCCCCTTTATCCAGACAGTATTCCTGCAGGCCCGCCTATCACACAGGAAGAGGAGGAGGGTTGTGTAAGCATGGAGGTGGAGCCTGGCAGTCAGCATCAGCAGCAGTCTTCAAAGGATCATTTTCAGTCCCCAGAAACCCATGGACTTGTACTTGGCTGGGAGGAGGTGGCTGCTGATCATGTCGTCCTTATTGACCCAGAGGACTCCGGACCGAATGCCTCAACAAACCTACGCTGCATGGCCTCCCTGTTCCTGCAAAGCCTGTGAAAGGATCCTCGGATTCGTAGTATCAAGGAGAGGGATCAGTAATGGCTGACAACCCTTCTTGATCCGTGTTACAAAGGTAAGGTTGCGGAACTTATCCAGCCTTCGCAGAGGGAGCAGAGGATGAAACATCTTCGGGAGACCTTGAAGACAGACAGAAAGGTTTGTGCAATGTGTTTCCAGAGCCTGGGAGCTTGCAATTTCCTGGTCCTCCTGAACAACGTGTTGCTGAGGCTTTGGTCAGTCACAGAAGGAGCGGTGGAGAAGGTGGCTGTCTGACCGATGCATTCGGACAATTTTTTAGTCCGCAGCCCCAAGGTCTGATTGGTTCCAGCAACCATTGCCAGCGTCTGATTTACATGGTGCAGGAATACCTTGGGGCAAGATCAGACTTGGAGACCTTTCCAACCAAAAATCCACTGGGTTATTGGGTCTTGAGGATGGATCACTGGCCAGAGCTTGCACAGTATGAAATTAAGCTACTGGCCTGCCCTGCATCCAGCGTTCTATCTGAACGCACATTCAGTGCTCCTGGAGGCTTTGTAACCGATCACAGAGTGTGCCTTTCCACAGACTCGGTTGATCGGCTCACCTTCATAAAAATGAATCAGTCTTGGATCACCAGCTACCAAGCACCTGATGCAGATGTAACCGATTATTTTTATGAATGTGAGATTCCTTGAAGACTGCCTATGTTGATGCTGAGCATAACTATCCTATTATGATGAGTGACTATCCTATTCCTCCTCAATGTTCATGTTGATAGCTTCTTAGAACATTTTTGCTTCTGGGCACCACCACCAGTGCCTAAAGCCCAGTTTTTCTGACCTGTTTAACAGGGGCATGTAATTACAATTTTTGCTGTAATATTTTGCAGCAGGGCCTGTTTCTGCGCTCAGATAGAATATCTGTGAAGGGTTGCACTGTTGTGGCATCACCACTGCATAAGGCCCAATTTTTCTGCCCCTGTTCAACAGGGGAGCGTAATTACAATTTTTGCTGTAATATTTCGCAGCAGGGCAGGTTCCTGCGCTTAACTAGAGTATCTGTGAGGGGTTGCAGTGTTGTGGCACCAGCACCAGTGCCTAAGGCCCAATTTTTCTGCCCCTGTTTAACAGGGGCATGTAATTACAATTTTTGATCTAATATTTCACAGCAGGGCTCATTCCTGCGCTCAACAACAGAATCTGTGAGGGTTTACAGTGTTGTGGCATCACCACCACTGCCTAAGACCCAATTTTTCTGACCCTGTCTAACAGGGGCATGTAATTACAATTTTTGATTTAATATTTCACAGCAAGGCCCGTTCCTGCGCCCACCAAGAGTAACTGTGAGGGCTTACAGTGTTGTGGCAACACCACCACACCACCAAAGGCCCAGTTTTTCTGACCCTGTTCAACAGGGGCATGTAATTACAATTCTTGATATAATATTTCACAGCTGGGCCCGTTCCAGCGCCCACCAAGAGTAACTGTGAGGGCTTACAGTGTTGTGGCACCACCACCACGGGCCCAATTTTTCTGCCCCTGTTCAACAGGGGCATGTAATTACAATTCTTGATATAATATTTCACAGCAGGGCCGGTTCCAGCGCCCACCAAGAGTAACTGTGAGGGCTTACAGTGCTCTGGTACCACCAACACCTAAGGCCCACATTTCTGCAGAGTATATAGGGCAGGCCGTATAGTATATACAGGCGGTCCCCTACTTTCAAACATCTGACTTAAAAATTACTCCTACTTACAAATGGAGGGAGACAACAGAAAGTGAGAGGAAATCTACCTCTAGGAAGGGAAATTCTCTCCTGTAAGAGTTAATATGGGAAAAAGGTGTCTCCACTGATGCATTATTATCATCAATCCTTGTTTCACTAAAAACCCCAAATTGTCAAAAAACATTTGTCATTGGGACAGAAAGTGAGGTAAAATCTTCTGAAGAGGTGCACAGACAGCAAAACAAATGTCATAGGGGTGATAACCCTTCCCTATGTTATCCAAAAAGCTTAAAAAAAGATTTTTTGGCTGGAGCTACACTTAAAAAATGTATCTGTTCCAAATTACAAACAGATTCAACTTAAGAACAAAAGTACAGTCCCTGTCTTGTTTAGACCGCCTGTATACCGCTGTTCAGAATATATAGGGCCTTGGGGCCCCACGCCTTTTCTTTTTTAATTTGGGTGCGGGGTTCCCTTTAATATCCATACAAAACCAAAAGGGCCTGGTAATGGACTGGGGGGTTACCCATGCCATTTTTCTCAATAATTTTCATCCATATTGCCGGGACCTGACATTACATTACAGCCGCAAGCAGTTTTAAATGACTTTTATACCTTTAGAAATGTCATTTTGTGCAGGGACTGTTCCAAACACGGGAAACACGCACCACTTTACAGGCATACTATAGACACCTCCCAGGTACGATACTTAAAGGAATATTTCACTTGTATTTTTTCACTTTAATCATCATTAAAATCACTACTCCCAAAAAAACGGCCATTTTTAAAACTTTCTTTTGCATTGGTACATGTCCCCTGGGGCAGGACCCGGGTCCCCAAACCCTTTTTAGGACAATAACTTGCATATTAGCCTTTAAAATTTGCACTTTTGATTACTCACGTTCAAGTCCCATAGACTTTAACGGTGTTTGAATGTTTGCTTGAACTTTCGGTCCGTTTGCATGTTCTGGATGCGAACCGAACCGGGGGAGTGTTTGGCTGATCACTACCGGAGATGATGGATATTATCACTATCTTCTTACTGAATGCGAAAGGTCTAAATGTACCTGAAAAACATTGCATGCTAATGAATTTTCTTAAAAGAGCCCACACTGATGTAGAGTTTATTCAGGAAACACACTTCAGAGCCGGTGGTCCTCCATGCCTTAGAAACTGACACTTCCCCTTCTCTTACCACGCGACTAATGTAGCAGCTAAATCCAAAGGAGTATCTATACTCCTCTCGGGTGCAGTACCCTGGACATGTAGCGATACTTTGGTGGACATCGAGGGCCGCTATGTGTTTATCAAAGGATCAGTTGGGGGCACTAGGGTGACACTAACCACAATATATGCTCCTAACGATCGACAAGATGCCTTTCTTCATCGTATACTGAACCTACTTATGGAATTACGGTATATTGAATCTACTTATGGAACTTAAGGAGGGTCAGTTGATTGTAGGAGGAGATGTCAATGTACCTCTAGTCCCATCGGTAGACACTTCATCGGGCCGCTCCTCAATCCGCCCTGACATCAATAAACGCATAACTTGGGACCTCCACAATGCCCAACTGATAGATGTTTGGAGACTACATCACTCTGGGGAAAGGGATTGTACCTTTTACTCATCCCCACACAAAATGTACTAGAGAATTGATTATTTTTTTGTCCCATATAGTCAGAGGTGGTGCATAACCCTGTGATAGGCAATATCACATGGTCAGACCATGCACCTATCACCATGCGCTATAACCTCTCCAACCTGGACCACCAGAACTGAGTTCTGGAGATTAAAAGAAAGCCTATTGTAGACACCAACAGTTATGACTGACATCACGAACGAGCTGAAGCATTATTTCCAAACTAACAACACTGACGAATGCAATCCAGGTATCCTATGGGAAGCCCATAAGACTGTAGTAAGAGGTGTGCTAATTAACCCCTTCCCGCCGACCGAACGCACATATGCGTACTCGGCTTTCCGGGGTTATACCGGGATGATGCCCGCAGCTGCAGGCATCATCCCAGTACCGTTGTTTTCAGCGGGCGATCGGCTACCCGAGTATAACAACTGATGCGGCTAAAAGCCGCTTGGCTGTTATACCGGAGCAGCGGGAGGGGACACCCCCCCTCCCGCCGCCTCCCACCGCTGTTACCGGGCCTCCCGTGCGATCGGGAGTGCCGGTGTCCGTTCGGCTGCCTTCGGCGGCTGGGGGCGGGCTGGAACGAAGCTGCGAGTGGCTTCGTTCCAGCCTTCTTCTTGTAAATGCGGAAGCGATGTCATGACGTCACTTCCCGTTTACTCGGCTGCCAATGGCGCCGAATTAAAAAAAGTACACAGTATTCAGAATCGCCGTTTTTGGCAATCTGAATACTTTGAAGTGTAAAGGAGGGATGGGGGGTCTTTTAGACCCCCCATCCCTCCATAAAGACTATCTGTCACCACATATTACTGTCACAAGGGATGTTTACATTGCTTGTGACAGCAATAAAAGTAAAAAAAAAAAAAAAAAAATTTAAACACAATTTATAAAGTACAAAAATAAATAAATTAAATAAAAAAAAAAAAAAAAAATTTTAAAGTGCCCCTGTCCCCGCGAGCTCGCGCAGCGAAGAAAACGCATACGGAAGTCGCGCCCGCATATGTAAACGGTGTTCAAACCACACATGTGAGGTATCGCCGCGATCGTCAGAGCGAGAGCAATAATTCTAGCCCTAGACCTCCTCTGTAGCTCAAACCTGGTAACCGTAAAAAATTTTTAAATCGTCGCCTATGGAAATTCAAAGGTACCGTAGTTCGTCGCCATTCCACGAGTGCGTGCAATTATAAAGGGTGACATGTTTGGTATCTATTTACTTGGCGTAACATCATCTTTCACATTATTCAAAAAAATTGGGGTAACTTTACTGTTTGGATTTTTTAAAATTCATGAAAGTGTCACTTTTCCAAAAATTTGCGTTTAAAACACCGCTGCACAAATACCGTGTGATAAAAAATATTGCAACAATCACCACTTTATTCTCTAGATTCTCTGCTAAAAAAATATATATAATGTTTGGGGGTTCTAAGTCATTTTCTAGCAAAAAATACGGATTTTAACTTGTAAACACCAAATTTCAAAAATAGGCTTAGTCATGAAAGGGTTAAACATGGTGCACGCATCAAACCGGAACGAGAAAAACAACTGCTTCATCTTCTCTATAAGATACGCAAAGTGGAATCAAAGCACAAACAAACACCTGTAGCCTCATTAGAAGCCGAACTGCTGTCCCTTAGAAAGCAAACAGCGGATTTACTACACTACAGAGCTAAAGCGGCATAGCAATTCTGCCATACGCTCATCTACGAATCTGGAAATAAATGGGGGAAACTGCTAGCTAAAGCAGTTAGAAACCATAGACTTACACGTATATACCCTGAATCATAGCACTCTTGGGACAAAAGAGAACCATACCAACCCAGATAGCACAAGAATTCAGGGACTACTATTCTTCTCTATATAACCTCACAGTGCGGTCCCCCAATGAAACGACAATAGAGTACTACATCACACCATCCCAGATTCCCCAACTAACGGCAGAAATAGGTGCAGAATTAGACGACCCCATCACCCTGGAGGAGCTGCAATGAGTGGTAGGAGGGATGAAAAGCACCGGGTCCTGATGGGTTTACCCTACAGTACTACCAATCCCTCCTGCCACTTCTAGGCCCCCACATGGTGAAGATGTTCAACAGCCTTGGTGAAGGTTTTTTTTTTCTGAGGTCACACATTTCCCTCATCCCTAAAGGGGCAGCTTGCAGCAGCTACAGACCCATATCCCTTCTGAATATAGGCCTTAAGCTTTTTACGAACATACTGGCCAATGGATTAACCCAATTTATGCTGGATATAGTCCATTTGGATTAGGTGGGTTTTATCCCTGCCCAAGGGGCGAGGGATAACACCACCAAATTGCTTAACCCTATTCAAGTGGCTACCGCAACTAAACCACCATGCGTCTTCCTCAGCACAGATGCTGAGAAGGCACTTGATCGCGTCAGCTGGGTATTTATACCCTCTGTCCTTAAACAGATTGGCCTGGGACATAAAATGCTACAATGGATCTCCAGTAGCTACTTCACACCAACGGCTCAGGTTAAAGTTAATGGAATCCTTTCGGATTCATTCCCTATAAAAAAATGGTACCAGACAGGGATGCCCACTCTTGCCCCTTCTTTTTGCCCTAGCCCTGGAACCCCTCTTATGTACCATATGCTCACACTCAGATGTATCGGGAGTGACTATATGTAATGTCCAATACAAGATTTTGGCTTATGCTGATGACCTTTTGTTTTCTCTAACCAATCCGGTAGTGTTCTTGCCAAATCTCCTCAGACAGTTTGATAGATATGGGAATCTTTCCAACCTAAAACTTAACTTTGATAAATTGGCAGCAATGGGGATCAATATAAAAATAAATAAATAGACTGAGCTCACTAAAGTCCCAGTTCAAATTTAAATGGTCAAGCAGCTCCCTCAAATATCTGGGAACCCTGATCCCAAGTGACTTGACATGCACCTTCGACCTTAACTTCCAACCCCTATTAACCAAGACCCATGTGTTACTAGAGGAGTGGAATAAAGGATTTCACTCCTGGTTCGGCAGGTGTAACCTCCCTAATATATAAAAGAGGAAACCACCGCGCTATATACTATACACAATTAACACAATCAAGTAAGTAAATAAGGAACAATTGAAAAAAGAGCAGCCGCTTAAAGGTGAGATACACACACTACAAATTAAATAAACAAAAGAAGCAGCGCTATAAATCAAATATGTGATACTAAACCACAATTAGTGATTAATGGTATATAAAGTTCATGTACAATCAAGTAACACAGTAAAGTTCAATCAGTGAATGGAAGTCTTCAAAGGTGCAATGGATGAGAAACCAGACAACTGGGTCCCTTGTTAGGCAAACGCAGATGGGACTGGATATACCTTCACCACACCACAGTGTTATGAATAAATTGGACGCTTACCAAATGGCAAGCTTAAGAAAGCTTGTGACCTTAACCCGGTCGGGGCCTTTTCTGAGATGGAAACACCTTTAGACCACTCTTCAGACCGTGGATGGCTCACTATCCTCCACATAAGGAAACCAGGATACAGGGAATACTATACTCCTATCTTGGAGTTGTTCTCACAAACAATGCCCCAAAAAAAAGGAAGAGCACATAGCGTAATCCTGGATGGATATTTATTAAAGAACAATAAAATTACACTTACAGTGTGTCGAATAAAAACAGCATGGAAAGCCGGCCGGCTATCACGAACACCCGTCCTACAGACGGTAGATACGGCACGTCAGCACGTCAGCACATCAGCACGCCCGACGTACGTTTCGTCACACTTCTGACGTCGTCTGGGGCACATTTTATTGTTCTTTAATAAATATCCATCCAGGATTACGCTATGTGCTCTTCCTTTTTTTTGGGGCATTGTTTGTGAGAACAACTCCAAGATAGGAGTATAGTATTCCCTGTATCCTGGTTTCCTTATGTGGAGGATAGTGAGCCATCCACGGTCTGAAGAGTGGTCTAAAGGTGTTTCCATCTCAGAAAAGGCCCCGACTGGGTTAAGGTCACAAGCTTTCTTAAGCTTGCCATTTGGTAAGCGTCCAATTTATTCATAACACTGTGGTGTGGTGAAGGTATATCCAGTCCCATCTGCGTTTGCCTAACAAGGGACCCAGTTGTCTGGTTTCTCATCCATTGCACCTTTGAAGACTTCCATTCACTGATTGAACTTTACTGTGTTACTTGATTGTACATGAACTTTATATACCATTAATCACTAATTGTGGTTTAGTATCACATATTTGATTTATAGCGCTGCTTCTTTTGTTTATTTAACCTCCCTAATATGTCCATACTCCCGAAATTTTTATACTTATTTCAAGCACTACCGGTCAAGATCCCACCCCAATATTTCAAGCAAGTACATTCCCTCTTTATTAAATTTATACGAGCAAACTCAAAACCTAGGTTACCTAACGCTGCCTAAACATTATGGAGGATTGGCCCTCCCGGATCTATGGAATTATTATCTGGTAGTACACCTTGGTAGAATTAAAGACTGGAATTGACACAGTAAGATCCAATTAGAACAAGCCCAGTCAGTGGTGCCGCTGAAAGGAAAGCTTTGACCAGTTCCCTCGGCTCTGACATCCCACCCTGTAATAGGCATGACTCTCCGTACAGGCGCGTTGATCATACTTACAACCTCCCTCTCTAGAGACTCTCCCCTTTACCCAATACTGGGTAACCCTGCATCCCCCCTGGACTGGAATTATCAGAGTATGAGACACTTACATCGACTGGTAGAGACCGTGCCTCACACTTCTTAGAAGGCAATCAATGGTCTTCCATTCAATCCCTGACTAGTGACGTTGGTCACTTTTGACTGCCGTTCTGGAAAGCAATACGACTATACCACTTCTTACACTCGATCGCCAACCCGACACAATTTAATCGCACCTTGATGACCTTTGAGGATTACTGTAGGGACGAGGGGGTACTACCTCAAGTACTAAAACTTATGCTATGCTCAATTCCCCTTCGGAACAACCTGACCTGTCCTTCATACAGAAATGGGAGACTGACCTACAGCGCTCATTTACCGATGCCCAAAAACAAACTATAATTAGATTAATCTTAAAAACATCTATTTGTACGAAAATACAAGAACTTAATTATAAGATCTTGACCAGGTGGTACTACACACCTCAGTTACTGCACATGTACTGTTCAGCCACTACAGACAAATGCTGGAGATGCCAGATGGACAAGGGGACGCTTCTCCATATTTTTTGGTTTTGCCCTCTGCTGCAACATTTCTGGACGACAGTCCGGGTGGTCACCCAGAAGTTTACAGATCATACGATTTGTAATGATCCAGCTTTTCTCCTTCCTGCTCCATGCCACCATAATTCCAGCACAGAGCTACAAAAAAATTAATAGTAAGACATCTACTGAATGCCGCTAAATCCTGCATTCCCCTTATGTTGAAGAAAAGCTCACCCCCGTCTATTGGGTTGTGGCTGTGCTGAGTGGAGGAGATTAAGAGATTGGAGGACTTAGTCCTCACAGCACAAAACAAACAAGAGAAACACTCTAAGGCATGGAGGCTCTGGAATATATTTATCCTATCTGATGAAGGAGTGTTCCTGTTTAGTACTTGACTAGCAAGTCGCCACAGACGCGATGGTCACTAATACTGGCACCATGCCCATCGCTCCCGGGTCAACATCCCCCCCTTCCCCCCTCTTCATTCCTTCCCCCTCTCTGGTAACTCTGTCTCCCCATTTCCACTCTCTCAGGAACCTCTGTGTTCCCCCTTTTTAGTTTTTTTGTCTTTTCTGATTTAATTGTATTCAGGGATTGGACATCACAACTAGATCTCTGATTATGGAAACGAGGTGATACTTCTTACCCAAAAACCCCAGATATTAATGTCAAATATTGGATACTGATGCTGAATATGTTATCATAAGTCTTATTGATATCAATGTCCTATGCTACAAGCACCGGACAGATTGCCGGCTTCTATCAAACTTACTTACCTATGTACATCTTCTGTTATAGTTGTCATAGTACTGTACCTTCCCTGACTTTCTCTTTCTCTAAAAACAATAAAATGTATATTTGAAAGAAAAAAAAACCCATGTGAATATCAGAACTGGACCACAGAGCAAATTAAAGTGGTGGCCTAGTCTGATCAATCAAGAAGGAGGCCAGTAGAGGCAATGTGATGGTTTGGGCAATGTTCTGCAGGGAAATCTTGGTCCTGTCATTCATGTGGATGTTACCATGACATGTATCACATACCTAAACATTTTTTTAAAACTAAAAATAGAGGATTCCTCAAGGTGTAGAGCCCTACCTGTGCTATCTATGAAGTAAATACTGTATATGCAGTGGCGTTGGGAGGGGGAGACCGAGGGGGGCTGGAGCCCCCCGAATGGGTCCCCAAAAAACCCCGGGTCTCGGGTATTCACAAATCTTTTATTAGCCCCAAGCACGAGCAGGGACCGATCTGACCCCAAGCACAGCCGAGTGACATAGCAGGTCCCGCCTTCTGGAGCCTGCATTGCCTATGATGGACATCCCACTGGTCCAATGCCAGGACCATGGGATGTGTGACATCCATCATAGGTGCTGCAGGCTCCAGAAGGTGGGAATTACAATGCGGCTGCTGCGCCTCGTCACTGTGAGAAGATCCCCGCTCAGCGCTCGGGTGGCTCTCCCCTCCTCTCCTGTCATGATTCTGGCTGCCTGGAGTGCCTGCTGCTGTCTACTCTACTCTGATGGGCATGCTGCACACTACGGCTGAGCTGCAGGAGGTTACTTGAAGTCTGGTCAAGTAGGTCAGTGTGGGTAAGTGTATGTCAGATAGGTAGGTCAATGTGTGTCAGGTAGGTCAGTGTGTGTCATATAGGTCAGTGTGTGTGAGGTAGGTCAGTGTATGTCAGCCAGGTAGGTCAGTGTATGTCAGCCAGGTAGGTCAGTGTATGTCAGATAGCTCAGTGCGTGTCAGGTAGGACAGTATATGTCAGGTAGGTCAGTGTACGTCAGTCAGGTAGGTCAGTGCATGTCAGCCAGGTAGGTCAATGCATGTCAGCCAGGTAAGTCAGTGCGTGTCTAGTAGGTCAGTGCCTGTCAGATAGGTCAGTGTGTGTCAGGTAGGTCAGTGTGTGTCAGGTGGTAACACCCACCCTCCACACAATTTGACTTTTTCGCTCTTGTATTCTTCCTCCTCTTTCTTCAACTTTTATTCTTGTTTTTGGGATTATCTTATATTTTCTGCAGTGCCTAAGAGTGTTTTATATACATATTTTAACAGATTTTTGTAGCTCAACATAATGTCAAGGGACTGAACATCCCAGAAAAACATTCAGCCCTCTTGAGAGAAAAAAGTAGGCCTAGTTTTGCCTTTTTGCAAGAGACCCATTTTAAGATTAACCATGTACCCAAGCTTATTGACTCCTCCTTCACAAAAGCTTACCATGCCACTAATGATGCTGCTAAATCAAAAAGAGTGTTGATCTTGGTGAGCAAGGAAGCTTCCTTTGAATTTACAGAGCTAATGACAAATTCAGAAGGGAGATCTCTGTTCCTTAATCACTTGCCAACCTCGCTGTAGCTGAATGATGGCTGCAGCCGGCTATTTCTGGGAGGGTGTCTATAGACTTCCTCCCAAGCTATGCTTCTGGCACAATCCCAGGGGCGTGCACCCCAGAAGTGTCCATGATCGCTGGGTCCTTAAGATCAGGGTAAAGGGCCAATGACAGGAGCCCTTTACCACATGATCGCTCTGTCCAATGACAGAGAGATCACTATACAAACAAACTGGGGTCATGCCTGATTCAGCTCTCTTCTCCTCACATCAATACAGCATGTGAGGAGAGGAGAGAGATTGAGTGCAGCAGTGTGAGTCTCATTGATTTTTGTGTGCACAACAGTGCCCCCAGCAGTGCACTACTGTAGAGCACAGATGAGCACTGTAGCAGAACTGATGGGCACTGGTGGGCACTGTAGGCACTGAAGGGCATAGATGAGCACTGCAGTGGTCCTGATGAGGCACTGTAGTGCTCATCTGTGCCCTACAGTGCCACCAGTTCCACTACAGTGCCCATCAGGGCCACTGCAGTGCCATCAGTGCTACTAGTGGTCATCTGTGCCCTACAGTGCCATTAGTGCCACTACAGTGCTCTACAGTGCCATCAGTGCCACTGCAGTGCCCATCAGTTCCACATCACTGCGCACTACAGTGCCCATCTGTTCCCTACAGTGCCACATCAGTGCCACTACAGTAGTCATCTGTGCCCTACAGTGCCTCTACAGTGCTCATCAGTGCCACTACAGTGCCACTACAATGCCCATCAGTGGCTCTACAGTGCTCATCAGTGCCACTACAGTGTTCAACAGTGCCACTACAATGACATATGTGTGCACATTAGTCCCCATCAGTGAGTGCTCATCAGTGCTACCCTATCAGTGGATACTCATCAGCGCACATCAGTGCCAGCTAATCAGTGCAGCCTCAGTGAACATACGCGCACCCTCATCAGCACCCATTAGTGCACCCTCACCAGAACTCAGAAGTGCTGCCTTCAGCACCAAGAAGTGCAGCCACATCTGTCCCAGTGTTCCTATCACAGCACTTTGTCACCACAGCCCACAGTCACCAGTATGGCGAAAAAAAAAATTCCAGTGAGGAAGCATACCAACTTCTTATCTTGACTGACAAGAGCAGCAGGGAGCTTTCTGTGTCTGAGTCAAATTCTGATTTTTAACCTGTTTTAAGCAGGTCTGCTACAGGAGGAAGAGGAAAGTGTGCCCATCAAATGAAGGTAAGGTGGGAGTTGCAGTAGTCGAGGCGTGAGATGATCAGGGAGTTTACTAGGAGCTTTGTGGTGTCAGAAAAGAAAAGAACGTATTTTGGAGATGTTGCGGAGGTTGAGGCAGCCAGATTTGGACAGTGATTGGATGTGGGGCCTAAAGGATAGATCAGAGTCCAGTATTATACCTAGAACCTTGGTATGCGAGGATGGGTTGATAGTTGTGCCATCAATCTTGACAGAGATCAGGGGAAGGGGCATGTGGGGGAGGAAATCGAATAAGTTCCATTTTCAATAGATTGAGTTTGAAGAAGTGGTGTGACATCCAGACTGATATGACTGTTAGTAAATTAGTAATACGTGAGGAGACTAGGGGAGTGAGCGGAGGGGTAGAGAGATAAAATTTGGGTGTTGTCAGCATAGAGATTGTTTTGGAAGCCATGGGTGGTTATCAGCTACCCCAAGGAGAAGGTGTAGATTGAGAATAGGAGAGGTCCAAGAACAAAACCTTGGGGGACCTCAACAGAGAAAGGAAGAGGAGAGGAGGAAGTAAAATTGTAAGTAATGCTAAAGTGTGGTTGGATAAGTAGGAAGAGAACCAGCGAAGAGTACAGTCACAGAGTTTTTTTTTAGCAGGGGGGTGGTCAACTGTATCAATTGCAGCAGAGAGGTGTAGGAGTACAGAATAATGTCCATTGGTCTTGGTCATTAGTAGATTGATATTTAGTTTTTTTAGTTGTTAGTGAGAGTGATAAAGTAGCTCTGCATGGCAGTGAGGAGGCAGGAATTGTATTTTTGGAGGGCAGATTTATATTTGTTGAAATCTTTCTTACACCACAGCCGCTCAAGAGCATGGCTATGTTTTTTCAGACTTCTGGTGTTATCTGTTTGCCAAGGTTGCAGGGGTTGGAACCTGATTCTGTGTGTATTGAGGGAGGCCAGTGTGTCCAGGGAGGATGACAGTGAAGCATTGTAGACAGAAGTGGCAAGGTTAGGGCAGTAGCATGGATGGGCCGATCACGCCCCTGTTCGGTTCATAGCAGAACTCCCAAACAGGGGAAATGTTCTAACCCCAACAATGAACCCCATTGAAGTCTTTGGGAGCCGAACAGCAAAAAATAAAGGTGCTGATTCTGAAGGCTTATATGCAAGTAATTGGCTATGAAAGGGGTATGGGGTCTGGGCACTGTCCTGGGGACATGTATCAATACATTTTCTTTTTCAAACGATCATTTATTCAGGAGCAGTGATTTTAATGATGCTTAAAGTGCATCAATGAAAATGAAAAATTCCTTTAAATACCATGCCTGGGGGTCCCCTTAACATGCTGCAGAAAAAAATTTAATTTCTAAACAAAAAAATCTGATTTAAAATGACTTGCGGTTACAATTGTCAGTGCCTGGCTATTAAAAAATAAACATGGAGGTGGGTGTTTTGGGGCAGGGGGGGCTCTGTGCCCCTCTCCGTCCCAAAGCACCTTGCTGATGTTGATGGGGACAAGGGCCTATTTCTGACAACCCTGGGCTGTGGTGGTCAGGGTCTGTGGGTGGGGGGCTTATCAGAATCTGGAAGCCCCCTATAACAAGGGGATCCAGATCCCACCCCCCCATGTCACCAAAAAAGTGTCAAAAAGTAAAAAAAAAAAAAAGGAACCAGTTTTTGACAAATCCTTTATTAAAAAATAAATGTAAAAAAGTGTCACCACCCCCTTCTGACATCATGTGAAGTCAGAATGGGGCGGTACCATTGAGTTGCCTATATAAGAGCTGCCAAAGCGATCTATTTTTCGGGTCCGGTGGGCGTTGCGATTGACGGTGTATGTACATCGAGGGACATTTTTTTCTTTTTTAATAAAGGATTTGTCAAAAACTGGTTCCCGTTTTTCTTACTTTGACACTTTTTTGGTGAATGGGTACGATACCCGATACTCATTCACATGGGGGGAGGGATCTGGGGGCCCCCTTGTTAGAGGGGGCTTTCAGATTTCGACAAGCCTCCCACCTGCAGACCCCAACAACCACAGCCCAGGGTTGTGGAGAAGAGGCGAAGAGGTGCTTTGGGGTGGGGGCGCAAAGCACCCACCCACCTCATGTTGAGGGCATGTGGCCTGGTATGGTTTAGGAGGGGGGAGCACTCGCTTGTCCCCTCCCCTTTTCCTGACCTGTCGGGCTGCATGCTCGGATAAGGGCCTGGTATGGATTTTGATTTTTTTTTTTATTTGGCATGGTGTTCCCCTTAAAATCATTACCAGACCCGAGGGCCTGGAATGGACTGGGGGGAATCCCATGTCATTTTTTTATTTTTTTACCGCCACTTTTTTATTTATCTGTCAATGGGGAAACCCATTGACAGGTAATAACTCATCGGTCGTTAAGGCTGCCATCTTCCCGGCCCTGCTCCTTAACCAGTTTACACTGCTCCCTGATTGGCAAAGCATTCCCCAATCAGGGCATAGAATGCACTGTGAAGCACTCAGTACATTGCAGGGTGTTCGTCGGGGCGAACACCCTGCAAATTTGGGTGTTCGGTGAACGGCCGAACAGGCAAATGTTTGGTCCGAAAGCATGCTCGGACTGAACTCTTCGTCCAACCCTAACTGTTGAGATGGCGAAGGTTTGAGATGGCGAAGGTTTCTACGCATAACAGTTAGGCAGATGGAGGGAGAGGAGGTGGAGGAGAGGGAGAGAGTGAAACTAATAAGGTAGTGATCAGAGCGAGGAAAATGATAGTTGGAGAGATTGCATACAGTGCATAGGTGGGAGAATACAAGGTCAAGGGTGTTGCTGTCAGAGTGGGTAGAAGCATGTATCCATTGCTTCAGGTCAAAAAAAGGAGGTTAGACTGAGAAGTTTGGAAGTAGCAGGAGTGTTCATATTAAAAGGGATGTTGAAGTCACTTAGAATGATTGTGGAGAATTCAGAAGAGAGAAAGTAAGGTAGCCAGGCAGAAAAGTCAGCAAGGAAGGTTGATACCGATCCAGGGGGCTGGTAGATCACAGCTATACTTAGAGAAACTGGAGAGAAAAGATGAATACAGTGTACCTCAAATGAGGAGAGTGACAGAGAGGGAGGTGGGTGAAGTACCTGAAAGGTGCTATGTGGGGATTGAAGGATTCCCACTCCCCCTCCCTTGTGTCCACTGGGTCTGGGGGAGTCCAGAGAAGACCACCATGGGATAGGGCAACAGAAAACGCAGTGTCGGATTCATGAAGCCAAGTTTCAGTAATAGCAAGCAGATTAAATGAGATAGCGATAAAGAGGTCATGGAGAGGTAAGTTTGTTACAGAGAGAGAAGGCATTCCAGAGGGCACAAGAGGAAGGGAGTCTAGTCATGGGAAGAAGAGGAATGGGAATATGACAATTTAGTGAAAAAAAAATTTCATTTTGCAAAGAATTGTGGGAAAAATGTACAACTTCCAAAATACATTGGGATGTCTACTTTCCAAAAAGGGGTGATTTGGGGGGTATTTGTACTTTCCTGGCTTGTTAGTGTCTCAAGAAATGAGATAGCACATCAGGTGTGATCAATTTTCAATAATTGGCATCATAGCTTGTAGACTATAACTTTCACAAAGACCAAATAATATACACTTGATTGGGTTATTTTATACCAAAGATATAGTGGGGACGGAAAGTATTCAGGCCCCCTTAAATTTTTCACTCTTTGTTATATTGCAGCCATTTGCTAAAAACATTTAAGTTCATTTTTTTTCCTCATTAATGTACACATAGCACCCCATATTGACAGAAAAACACAGAATTGTTGACATTTTTGCAGACGTATTAAAAAAGAAAAACTGAAATATCACATGGTCCTAAGCATAGGTGTGTGCAGCCTATTGCATTAGGGTGTGCAACCCAAAGCTCCAACACATATATGCGTTTGAAATATTTACCGGCCTCTTCCCCGCTCTCACCCTGAAACAATGGGAGGAAGGGGGAGCCAGGGAGCACACAGGGGGACCCGGGTAACAGAAGGAAGAGGAACAGGGAAAGGAGGGATGGTGGGGGGTGGCATATATTGGTACAGATTCCCCCTGTATTTTCCTCCTGTGGCAGCTGAATATGAGAGGGAGAGGAGGAGAAGCCTACTTTCAGTTGCTGCAGGAGGAAAATACAGATCGGTTCCACTAAACTCCACCACCGCCACCTCTCCTGTCCAGGTTCTGAGGGTCAGCAAGGAAGGATTGCGGTTTACCTGTCACCTACCAGTCCTTGGCGGGTTGCCAACCACAGGATTAGGGTGTGCCCAGGCACACCTGGCACACCCCTTTCGCACGCCTATGGTCCTAAGTATTCAGACCCTTTGCTCAGTATTTAGTAGAAGCACCTTATTGATCTAATACAGCCATGAGTCTTTTTGGGAAAGATGCAACAAGTTTTTCACACCTGGATTTGGGGATCCTCTGCCATTCCCCCTTGCAGATCCTCTCCAGTTCTGTCCGGTTGGACGGTAAACGTTGGTGGACAGCCATTTTTAGGTCTCTCCAGAGATGCTCAATTGGGTTTAAGTCAGGGCTCTGGCTGGGCCATTCAAGAACAGTCACTGAGTTGTTGTGAAGCCACTCCTTCATTATTTTAGCTGTGTGTTTAGGGTCATTGTTTTGTTGGAAGGTAAACCTTTGGCTCAGTCTGAGGTCCTGAGCACTCTGGAGAAGGTTTTCATCCAGGATATCCCTGTACTTGGCCGCATTCATCTTTCCCTTGATTGCAACCAGTCGTCCTGTCCCTGCAGCTGAAAAACACCCCCACAGCATGATGCTGCCACCACCATGCTTCACTATTGGGACTGTATTGGACAGGTGATGAGCAGTTCCTGGTTTTCTCCACACATACTGCTTAGAATTAAGGCCAAAAAGTTCTATCTTGGTCTCATCAGACCAGAGAATCTTATTTCTCACCATTTTGGAGTCCTTCAGGTGTTTTTTTAGCAAACTTCATGTGGGCTTTCATGTGTCTTGCACTGAGGAGAGGCTTCTACAACTTTCTCCCATCTCCTGACTGCATCTCTGGAGCTCAGCCTCAGTGATCTTTGGGTTCTTCTTTACCTCTCTCACCAAGGCTCTTCTCCCCCGATAGCTCAGTTTGGCCGGACGGCCAGCTCTAGGAAGGGTTCTGGTAGTCCCAAACATCTTCCATTTAAGGATTATGGAGGCCACTGTGCTCTTAGGAACCTTATGTGCAGCAGAAATGTTTTTGTAACTTTGGCCAGATCTGTGCCTTGCCACAATTCTGTCTGAGCTCTTCAGGCAGTTCCTTTGACCTCATGATTCTCATTTGCTCTGACATGCATTCTGAGCTGTAAGGTCTTATATAGACAGGTGTGTGGCTTTCCTAATTAAGTCCAATCAGTATAATCAAACACAGCTGGACTCAAATGAAGGTGTAGAACCATCTCAAGGATGATCAGAAGAAATGGACAGCACCTGAATTAAATATATGAGTGTCACAGCAAAGGGTCTGAATACTTAGGACCATGTGATATTTCAGTTTTTCTTTTTTAATAAATCTGCAAAAATGTCAACAATTCTGTGTTTTTCTTTTAATATGGGGTGCTGTGTGTACATTAATGAGGAAAAAATGAACTTAAATGATTTTAGCAAATGGCTGCAATATAACAAAGAGTGAAAAATGTAAGGGGGGTCTGAATACTTTCTGTCCCCACTGTATGTAGCAGTATAACCTTTGGCCAAAATTTATAAAGAAAAATTACTAATTTGCAAATTTTTATAACAGAAACAAAGAAAAATGCATTTTTTTTACCAAATTTTCAATGTTTTGTAAGGGATCTTGAGGGGTTTGCAATCTTTTTTATTATTCGTTTTTTGAGTCACCACCATCTGGAGGATTGGTGACCGTATGAACATGCAGGGTTTTTCCCCCTCGCGGGATGGAAGTGGCACCTTTGTGTTGCAGTCCTATTCCTGCCAAATTTGGGCACCAATGCCCATCGCTTCTGTGTAGTGAGTCCTTCCTGGCCCTCCATGGGGGATCGATTTAGGGATTGGATCTTGTTTCTGTCCCTCCCCCCTCCTTGTTTCCAGCATGGGGACTATTAGCTTTCCCTGTCTTGGAGACATCCATCCTGTTGAATGGATATTCAAAGATGGCGGAAATGAGTTCGCTGCGCTTGCGTGTGATGGTACCTGTGGGCGGCCTTTGCACATGCGTGGAGGCTACAGCATGTCCGTGATCGCCAGTGATGTCAGACGCTGGCGGATCGGGGTGAGCATATAAGGCAGGACTGTTGGCTTTTACTACCATGCCTACATTTAACTTGGGGACTTTGTGAGCATCCTTTTGTTGTCTGACAGGTAAATCTTATATGGGATTCGAATACTTTGATGGGAAAACTTCTCACAAGCATATGGGTTTACTTCTAAATTTAAATTCCCTTAGTGCTTGTTTATCACTAGATGGGATATTGTGACCCTCGTGGACGGAAGGATCTTGTTGGTGGGCTCATGGTTACCTATTGTGGATATATGATGACTACCTGATCTAATGTGGATGGACATCCTTGGATTGTAATATCCTTTCCTATTCACCATCTTGGATAAGTACGAGATCGTTGGACAGCAGTTCAATGTTTTTTTGCCCTATTGGGTTTCACATTCACTGATCTCAGCATATATTTAGATCTATTGTTTAGATACATTCTCTATACATATTTTCTTTATATTTCACAGAAACATGGACCCCCTATGCCATTTTTTTTACAAATTTGGCACAGGGTTCCCCTTAATTTCCATATCAGACCTGAAGGGCCTGGTATGGATTTTGGGGGAGCTCCACAAATTTTATTTTACATTTTGGTTCGGGGTTCCCCTTAATATTCATACCAGACCCAAAGGGCCCGGTAATAGATTGGGGGGGAACCCATGCCCTTTTTTTCAATGAGTTTTATGTGTATTGCCGAGACCCGACAATTCAGTCCAGACGCAATCAGTGAAAATGACAATTAAATGACAATTTTTCCTTTAAAAATTTTTCTGTGGTACTGTTCTAACTACAGGAATAATGTGCCACTTTACAGGCATACTATAGACCCCCCCAGGCATGATATTTAAAGGAATATTTAATTTTTATTGTTTCACTTTAAGCATTAAAAAAATCACTGCTCCCGAAAACATGTCCGTTTTAAAAAAAAAAATTTCTATTGATACAAGTCCCCTGGGGCAGGTCCCGGGTCCCCAAACACTGTTTAATGACAATAATTTGCATTTAAGCCTTTAAAATTAGCACTTTTGATTTTTCATGTTCGTGTCCATTAGACTTTAATGGTGCTCGTGTGTTCTTCTGAATTTTTTTGCCTGTTCGGATGTTCTGGTGCAAACCGAACCAGGGGGTGTTCGGCTCATCCTTAGACGTGACAGCCCCCATATCCAAACCTCTTACTTGGTGATTAAATTCCTCCTTACTGACTGGCCCAAAATTTTGGTGCTTCTCTCTGAATTCTCTATTCATAATGAGACACCAGTTATGGACTTTCTGATGGTATGGGCAGTCCATAAATGCTCCATTAGGGATGAGTTGATTAGAATGGGGGCACAATGTTAGCAGGAAAAAGAAAGGGAAATTAAACAACTCTGAGAAAATTCTCAAATTTGAAACTTTGCACAAACAATCCCTGACTGTATAGTCTGCACAAGACCTGCTGGAAGCTAGCAAATAGGGATGGGCCGAACTGACCCCTGTTCAGACCTGAACTTCCGAACACTGCAAACGTTCAGACCCGAATAACGAACCCCATTAAAATCAATGGGACCCGAACGTCAAATATCAAAAGTGCCCATTTTGAAGGCTTAAATGCAAGTAATTAGGCATACAATGGTTATAGGGGTTCAGGACCTGCCCTGGGGGACATGGATCAATTAAAAAAAGTTTGTGAAAAATGTCATTTTTAAATGAGCAGTGATTTTTTGATTTTTAAAGTGAAAGCCTAAAAATGAAAAATTCCTTCCAATATAATACCAGGGGGGTCCCCTTAGTCTAATAGGGCATATACACGGTCGGACTTTGTTCGGACATTCCAACAACAAAATCCTAGGATTTTTTCCGACGGATGTTGGCTCAAACTTGTTTTGCCTACACACGGTCGCACAAAGTTGTCGGAATTTCCGATCGACAACCACGCGGTCACGTACACCACGTACGACGAGACTAGAAAAGGCTGGTTCAGAACCAAGCGTGGCACCCTTTGGGCTCCTTTTGCTAATCTCGTGTTAGTAAAAGTTTGGTGAGAGACGATTCGCGCTTTTTCAGACTCGTGGCTTTCAGATCGTTTTCTGCCGTTCAGTTTGTGCTTGTGGGTTTGTATCTGCTCTTCAGTGCGTGCAGCAAGTTCCGCGTGACTTTAGTTAGTCATTGTATTCTTGTTCGTTCGTTACTGGTTTACAGGTCGCTCTTCACAGGCCTTGCTGTTCTTCAGTGCGTTCTGTTACTTCGTTCTGAGCAGCCGACCGTTTTCTAGCCATGTTTCGTATGCGTACTCCTCGTAGAGTTCGTGCTGTGCGGGGGCTTGGTGTTGGGGTCCTGACCTTGACACAAGTCCAGTCCATGAACAGGGTGAGGAGGAGTTCATGGACCAAGAATTGGTTGCTTCAGTGTGACCAGTTCTGTCATATGCCTTTGCTCCGTGAGATCCGTGAGAATAATCCTGATGATTTCAGGAACTTTCTCAGGATGACGGACCCCGTGTTTCACCGTCTGTTGGCTTCGCTGACCCCCTATATTAGCAGGCAGGATACCTGCATGAGGCAAGCCATCACTCCGGAGCAGAGGTTGGTCACTACCTTGCGGTATTTGGCGACAGGGAGAAGCCTGCAGGACCTCAAGTTCTCGACAGGCATCTCCCCCCAGGCTCTGGGTATCATTATCCCAGAGACCTGTTCTGCCATCATCCAGGTCCTGCAGAAGGAGTATATGAAGGTAAGATTTTTATCCTTTTATATCACATTTTATTGTATTGAATGTTTGCTAATATATTGTATTTCTTTCCTCATTCCCTAATTACCATGATTGGAATATGCTGTGAATGTCCCCTTTGTTCTCATGCATGCTGGATTTTTATGTAATTATTATTTTATGTCCTTCATACATATTTGCCCTTCAATAACCTCTCCAGCATGGTGTCTCCTGCCCTATATTCACCTCATGTAGTCACTTAACAATGTATTTTATCAGCTCCATAGTAGTGCTTTACCCCAAACACCCCCTAAAATGTTTGGAAATGTTATTTTTTATTTAAATTCAGGCAGAGTGCCAGAGGCTTTTTTTTGTGGTGTCCCCAAATTTTTTGTAACCCTCCCTTCCCCCAACTGCTAAGTCAGCTGATCCCAATTCTCTATCCTCAATCATCTATCTGCTGACTTTGCCAAACCCATACACACTATAACCATCTCTTTAGTGCTCAGATTTATGGATGAATTCCCCAAAGCATGTAGTGCAAGGGCCTGCCTGTATACTTTACAATGGTACTGTTTAAAGTTTTTGTATCCTATTATTATCTTGATAGGTAATAGCAGAATGTCCAAATGTCCTCAAATGTGTACAGTGTGTATTTATATCTTTGTATTATGACACTTCTTACCTGTCCAGTGGGCTACCAATAGTGTAACTAAGGAGGGTCTGTTCCAAGTAATACCCTGTATTTAGGCATTCATCTCTCAATGAAGTGAAGAAGGTTACCTGTCCAAGAGTTCCCCCCCTATAATGTTAGAAATGGCCCATGAGGGGGGGAGGCGGAATATGATAGGTGTACCTTATACTTTGTTGTTGTTAAATTCCCCTTAGTAAATGCTATCTGGAGGTTGCCCCATAATGTTTGTGTATAATCTGCTTGCCATGTTTCTGTGAAAAAATAGTAATGTTTATTGTTTTTTCCTCAACAGTCTCCTTCAACGCCACAGGAATGGCAGACTGTGGCCTCCCACTTTGCCCAGCGGTGGGACTTTCCTAACTGCGGAGGGGCAATTGATGGGAAACACGTCCACATCGTCCCACCACCCAACTCGGGGTCGTACTATTATAATTACAAGGGGTTTAATAGTATAGTGATGTTGGCGGTGGTGTCGGCTAATTACGAGTTCTTGTATGTGGACGTGGGAAAGAATGGCCGGATGTCCGATGGTGGAGTCATCGCCCAGACAGAGTTCTACAGACGTCTCCAGAATGGCAGCTTGGACTTGCCACCTCCAGAGGACAATGTTGAAGGTCTCCCATTTGTGTTCATTGCTGATGAAGCATTTGCGCTGGGGGACCACCTGATGCGGCCATTCCCGATGAGGACCCTCACCCCAGAACAGAGGGTTTTTAATTACCGGCTGGCCAGAGCCCGAAGAGTGGTGGAGAACACATTTGGAATCCTGGCCAGCCGGTTCCGATTATTTCTGACACCCATCCATATGGCGGAGTATAAACTGAACCATATAATACTTGCCTGCTGTGTTCTCCATAATTTTTTAAGAAAACATTCAGCCAACTATGCTGGCTCAGTTGGGCCTGAGGCCGGAATCCCAAATCCATCAACACTGACGGCGCTTGAAAGTGGCCGTCCTGGCTTGCCCTCCCTGAGTGCCCGTGATGTCCGGTTACGATACCTGGAGTTCTTTGCGGGTAGGGGGCTATCAATATGCCAGACAATCTGTGAAACCTTTTTCAAATAAAAAACAACCAAAAGAAATTCTTTGTGGACATTTACTGCTTGTGTTTGTTTTAGCTGACCCTGACAGAAATGTGTTGAGTGCAGAAAATGTCGTGATTGGGTAACCTTATAAAAAACAGTGTTGGCTGATACTTCCTAAATGCTAAAACACATTTCACTACAAGTGCACTTGCAACTGCACTGAACCTGCACTTGTAGTGCAAAGTGGATTTGCCCTTAGGAAATAACCCCCATTTTTGCATAAAACAGCAATTACATCACCCCAAAAGTGTTGTAGTGTTGAGACAATAATCCACACATTCTTGAGTAAGCCACTTTTTTATACCTGCACAATCACATGTGCATTTACCAAAGGTTTTTAAAACAAACCAACATGTTTGTTGTATAACAATTTTTGCAGTAGCATTATCAAAAATCGAAATATCCATTTCAGATAAAACAGGCCTGTGTAAAACCAACAAGAAAGCCAAAAAACTTGAACTTACAAAGTTCACATATGGTAAAACCTGAAGGCTATATCAGACATCAGTATTTAGGAACTGGGTTTGATATAGCGTTCAGATGGGGGAAATCACCCCTGGAAAAGCCTAATTTGGAAGATGCACACCAAGTTCAGAATGTCAACATGTGCTATCTGCCATCAGGGGGGATCAAGGTACGTGTTTTGGGGGAGCAAGCCCTTCCTCAACGCGACTTTATAATTGAGGAAGGGGTTGCACCCCCAAAACGCGTCCATTGATCTCCCGTGATGGCAGATAGCACATGTTGGCACACTGTGTGCATCCTCCAAATTTGGCTTTTCTAAACATTGAAAACATTTTTGGAAGATTGGACCACAATAAAACAGGTGATTTTGTGGGGTTTAAATTCGCCCCAAAACATCAATGATGTTATTATTTTTTTTAATAACATCACTGATTTGTTGCCGTATGTTGTGCAATTCGAGATTACACCCCATGATTTCCCCGATCAGTATCTGGGCACTTTCAGATGTGAAACGTTCTCTCTCCCTCACATCACGATCACCTAAAAAGAGATAAAGAACAAAAAAAAGGCCAATCTCCACCACATCTTCTTCTTCCTCCTGCTCAGCTTCTTGTGTTGGTGTTATTTCCCCTTCTTCCAGAGGTGGGGGGTCTGTGTTCTCCTGGGATGAGGGGTGTCCTCCGAGTCTTTTCTCCCCTATGTAAAACAAAAATTGTATACTTAGCACACAGATATTTGATGGCAGAACTAGAAATAGGAAACATTGCTTGGAAGTGGGGTAAAATTGTCTATTTTAGCCGAGTTCCAAGATGTATATTTTTATTGCCCTTTGTCAAGCTGCAATACTTTACCTATTTGGTACAAGCTTCACAGATGTAGCCCCCCCTATAGTATACACTGGAGCACCTGTGTGCCCCCCCCTAATAAAAATGGTGTTCTTGTGTCCCACACTAGTGCTCCAGTGTCCAGATGTGAAAACAGCTGCTCAGTGTCCTCTCCTTACACACAATCTAGTTGGCATTTCATTCTAGTAACAAACCCATCTACACAAACAAATATTTGGCATCCAAGTAGGCCCCAAAAAATGTGTGAAAATGCATATGGCCTAAACAATGGTGTTCTAGAGGCCGAAAGAAAAATGTTTGATACGAACGAATAATGGGCCAATGAACATTAAAGTTGCCCTTTTAAACGTTACAATTAATAAAAGCATATGGAGGAGAACGAACGGAATAAAGACAGAAAGAATAGGAACACAGCACAACTACTTACTTTTTTGCAGCACTCTCCGGATCTTTCGGTACTGCTCTGGCTCTCTCAACTTCAGGTCCGACCACCGCTTCCTGAGCTGATCTTTAGATCTTCGTACCCCGAAATTCCTGTGAAGGCTTTTGATCACTTTAGCAATGATTTTGGCCTTTCGGATGTTGGGGTGGGGGTAAGGCCCATATTTTCCGTCATAGTCGGACTTCCTCATGATGTCGACCATCTCCAACATCTCCCCAAACGACATATTTGTGGCCTTAAAACGTCTCTTTCTGGATCGGGACGTGCCTGGATCCGGGCTTTCCTCCTCCTCCTCCTCGTTGCTAGAATTAGCATGCACCTGCTGTAACTCCGCCATCATGCTCTTCACCCACTGCGCCGAACGAAAAGGGGCGGGGAATAGACTAGAAAGAACGTCAGGGGCGGGTGGAGTTACACGCATGCGTAGTGTGTATAAAGCGTAACATGCGTGCGTATTACGTACGATCTGTGAGCGGAGGAAGGAGCATTGGACGAGCCGATTGTAAGAACAAAGGTAAGAGACAAACTTGTGCCTATACTGCTTCTAGATTGAGGCCTATATTGTAACAAGATTAGGAGAGTTTTGTGTGACATTAGGCTTTGTCTTGTGTTGTGTCTTGCAGTGAACATGGATATCTTAATGAAAGACAATGACTTCATGTCAGTATTCGTAGAGATGCTAAGTGAGCTGCCCTGTCTGTGGGAGATTACCCACCCCCATTTCAAGAACCAAGCAAAGAGGAAGGCAGCACTGGAGCAATTGTGTGAAATTGTGAAGCAGGTGATCCCCACAGCAGACATCACCTATTTAAAGATTTTCATTGGTGGCCTGAGGAGCACCTATCTGAGGGAGCGCAAGAAAGTCCTGGATTCGCAGAGATCCGGAGCAGCAGATGACATCTATGTCCCCAGGATGTTGTACTACGACAGGCTGCACTTTCTGGCAGGCCAGACTGAACCCAGGCCATCCCTCTCAAGTCTTCCTTCCACGCTTCCTTCCCCCCCGGCTGAGGCTTCTGATGCCCAACCTGGGCCTTCCAGGCAACATGTGGAGGAGCCCAGATTGAGCCAGGTATAGCATTCCTCTAAATATTTCTGCTTGTACAATCAATGATGTTAACTAGATGTTAGTTGGGAGTACTAATTTAGGATTGGGATTGATGAAGCAAAAACTAAAACCATGTCCCTTTTTCATACACAGGGAAGTCTCAGCCAGGAGGTGGCCGGGCCGAGCCGGCTGGCTGATCTGCAGGTCCCTCCACCCCCCTGAAAACAGAAAGTGGCAGTAGGAGGAGTACCCTAGAGGAGGCTGCTATAGCATTCTTTTGGAGGGCTACAGAGGTCCTGGGAGCACCACACACCATGGAGGAGAACATTGCTGCCTTCATAGCCTATAAAATGCAGAGGATGGAAAAAAAAGTCTTGTGTGAGGCCCTCATATCGGAGGCTCTGGAGAAAGGTATGAGGGGCCAAATTACAACTCAGACACATCTTTGGGATGGTCCTCCTCCTCCTCCTCCCTCTCCTCCAGGTCCTCCCAGTCCTCCTCCAGGTCCCCCCAGTCCTCCTCCAGGTCCCCCCAGTCCTCCTCCTCCTCCAGGTCCTACTCCTCCTCCTGCCACATCTCCAACTGCACAGCCACAGCCCGGAAGGAAGCGTGGAAGGAAGACCAGACAGTGATTGCCCTGGGTTCAGTCTGGTTGGCCAAAAGATGCAGCCTCTTGTGGTACCACAGCCTGGGGACACAGATGTCATCTGCTGCTATCCGGATCTCTGCGAATCCCGGACGAGACTGCCCTCCCTTACATATGGACTCCTCAGGCCACCAATTTTGATGTTGAAGAATTGATGTCTGCCGTGGGGGTCCCAGGCTTCGCTAATTTCTCCTGTTGATCCAGTGTTGCCTTCCTCTTTGTTTGGTTCTGATCCCTTAATAAAGGATTTTTGTTTTGAATTATACTCTCCTATGTGTTTGACTTCAAAAATGACAGTTGGTTTGTGAGGATTCAGGTACATTTCAAATATACAATGTGAAATGAACAAGGGACACCAACAACAAACAATCTCCTTGAGATTAAATAATAAAACATATCAATGGTGTTGGGGTAACTTGACACACAAAACACACACAAAAATATTCGGGAGTAAAAATAAAAATAACATTGAACAAAGATCAGCCTTGGAAAAAATCCAAACATTAAAGAAAAAAAAAGGCTTAAAATCCAAAAAAAAAAAAAAAAAAATATAAAACTGTCAGATGTGACAACTAATAACAATATATTCAGGGAATCCCACTAAAAAAACACAAATAAAACTTTGTGAGAAGTGTGTGTGAATATGAACAGCAAAACTACTTAATTCTTGTCACATTATAAAGAAGAAGAGAGTGCGCTGTATTAAACCATTTTTAACATTGCAGCGTGACGAAAGTGCTGTATCCATTGCGAACGCTAAGTTTACCAGAACGAGCTGTCCCGTGTCGGAATTTCTTCTGAGCATGCGTGGCACTTTGTGCGTCGGAACAGGCCACACACGGTCGGAATTGACGCGATCGGATTTTGTTGTCGGAAAATTTTATCTCCTGCTCTCCAACTTTGTGTGTCGGAAAATCCGATGGAAAATGTCCGATGGTGCCCACACACGGTCGGAATTTCTGACAACACGCTCCGATCGGACATTGTCCATCGGAAAATCCGACCGTGTGTACGGGGCATAACTGTGAAGTGGCAGATGTGTACCATGTCTAGAATCGGCTGCAACAATAATTGAATTTATAATGCCAAAAAAAATGACATTTTTCCTGCAAGCTGCCTTTATTTTGCTCAGCAACAGCTGGGGAGCCAGTGTGTATGATGAGGCCACAATGTAGTGCACTGGGAACAAGATTAGAGATTTTTTGGATACATTCTGGTGTCACTTTGACTTTGGATAGAAGTAACGGATGCGTTAAAGTTGGTCTTTGGGTGTCGGTGGCGCCTTCCCACCGTAACTCTATAGAGGTACTCTTGATGAAAGCAAGAATTTGCCTTGCTGTAAAAAATTGCAATGATATGCACCTGTCAAATAGGTGCAGAAAAATTACTCTTTGAGTGTCGGGGCGCCTTCCCACCATAACCCTATATAGGTGCCCTTGATGAAAGCAAAAAAATTTGCAATGATATGCACCTGTCAGAAAAATTGGTCTTTGGGTGTTAATTGTGCCCATGAAACCTATACCAAAAACATTCTTCCAGGTTAAATGATTGAACACCCTCAAAGCTAGGCAGCCTGCTGGCCCCCTAATGCCCCGTACACACGGTCGGACTTTGTTCGGACATTCCGACAACAAAATCCATGGATTTTTTTGGCTCAAACTTGTCTTGCATACACACGGTCACACAAAGTTGTCGGAAAATCTGATCGTTCTAAACACGGTGATATAAAACACGTACGTCGGGACTATAAACGGGGCAGTGGCCAATAGCTTTCATCTATTTATTCTGAGCATGAGTGGCACTTTGTGCATCGGATTTGTGTACACACGATCGGAATTTCCGACAACGGATTTTGTTGTCGGAAAATTTTATATCCTGCTCTCAAACTTTGTGTGTCGGAAAATCCGATGGAAAATGTGTGATGGAGCCTACACACAGTCGGAATTTCCGACAACAAGGTCCTATCACACATTTTCCATCGGAAAATCCGACCATATGTACGGGGCATTACAGTGCCAAGGGAACGTCTGCCTCTCCTTGTTGTTCTCCCAGACATTATTGGGAGGGAGGGGGCGGTGCTTTTAAGCAAATGTAAAGGAGAAGTTGAAATCTGTACGTAGATGCACTTTAATCAATGTAAAGAGGTGTTTGGTGCCCTTTAATTTGAGTACTCGCACTACACAGACACACTCCACGGATACAATATAATATACTGCAATATAATGTGCCAAACGTACAGTGATGCACAGAACTATATGGTGTTAAACTGGCAGTAACGCACAAAACTATATAGTGTTAAACTTGTAGTAACGCACACAGAACTATATGGGATTAAACTGGCAGTAACACACGCAAAACTATATGGTGTTAAACAGGCAGTAACACATGCAAAACGATATGGTGTTAAACTGGCAGTAACGCATGCAAAACGATATGGCATTAAACTGGCAGTAATGCACGCAAAACTATATGGCGTTAAACTGGCAGTAACGCACGCAAAACTATATGGCATTAAACTGGCAGTAACACACGCAAAACTAGATGGCATTAAACTGGCAGTGACACACACAATACAATATGGCGTTAAACTGGCAGTAACGCACGCAATACGATCTGGCATTAAACTGGTAGTAACACAACCAAATAGACGGTGTTCAACCATCACTACACTGAAGCTAACTGAACTGTCCCTACTCTAGCTATATACTAATGTCAAGATTACTGACACGGTCTCACTACACTACACTGAAACTATCTGAGCTGTCCCTACTCTAGCTGCACACTATGAAAAGCTGAATGATTGTCCTCCTCACTACACTCGCACTATCCCTAGACTGACACTAAACTAATACTCTACACTGAAAATTGAAGCAAAATAGCACAGTATAGCACACCAATAGCACTGAACAGAGCCATGTTCTATCTCTCTCCACACCAAAATCATGCTGAAAATGGCTGTCATTGAAATAATACTTTAATACTGTGGGGTGGGAATGAGCCATGATTGGATAAAGTTATGATGACAGTGTCCAATCATGACTCTGACAGTGCTCTGTGCCCTGATTGGCTGAAGCTTTCACTGCTTCAGCCAATCAGGGCTTGCAATGCACTGTTTAATGCCACAATGCATTATGGTCAGTTCAGGGGGGCGAACATAAAGTCGAATGACTCATTTTTTTCAGCTGTTAGCCGAACAACGAAAGTTCGGCCCGAACTTAAGCTCGGGCCGAACCGTTCGCCAATCCCTACTAGCAAAGTGCTACAACAGTTATTGTAAAATCTACTATAAGTTTGGAGATAAGACAGACAAATTCCTGGACAGGGCTTTAAAGGAACCTAATGTTACTCATAATATAATAGGTATTAAGAATAAAGATGGGAAATTAGATGTCACTACTGAGAAAATCGCCAGACATTTTCACAATTTTTATACCAAATTATAGAATTTCCCACAACAACACAGACCCATGGGAGTCCAAAGAATAGATTACAAATTATTCCAGAATATTTAGTGATAAGAGTGATCTTCCCACCTTAGGTAAGACTGACATTGCACAATTGGAGAGACCCATTGAAACCTCTGAAATTTGGCATGCTAATAGAGACTTAAAAAGTGTGGGAAAAGCCCAGGGCCAGACGGGTTTACCTCTATTTACTATAAAAGACATTTGAAAATATTCTTACGGACTGTTTCACAAAGGCATTGAACTCAGTCTGACCCACAAGAGGTTCCTCTGGCTTTCCTTTCAGCATTTATTACAGTTATTCCCAAGCCAAACAAAGATCCTTCAGAGTGCTCAAGTAATTGACCAATTTCTCTGCTAAACTTAGATGTTTATCTGTTAGCAAGAATTTTGGCCACCAGACTGCATTACTCCATGGCTTAATTGGTCCTGAACAAGCTGGTTTTATGCCGGGTAGAGAAGCAAAGGATAAAGTCACAAAGTTTCTTAATTTAATTAATGCGGCTCATTTGCGAAAGATCAAGGGTCTTTTCCTGTCCTGCCCTTTACAAAAACCCATCAGCCAAACTGAAGATCAATGGCACGCTGTCTAAGAGTGTAATTATTACCAAGGCACTAGGCAAGGCTGCCCACCCTCGCCTCTCCTGTTCATCCTTTCACTCAAGCCATTTATTAGAAGGGTGAATGCTGAGCAAACGATTCAGAGTTTCAGGGTCCTAGACAAAGTTTTCAAAATTAGATTTTTAGATGATCTGTTATTCTTTCTGACGAACCCACATACTATGGTACTACGATCCCAAATTTATTGCAAGCGTTCTCTCTTTACAGTTACATATCTAATTTAAAAATACATTTTATCAAATCAGAGATGAATAATACCACCTTACTTGATGAGACTCTTACAAAGATCTAGGATAATTGCCCCTTTAATGGGAAGCTACAGTGCTTAAATATCTTGGGGTCTGGTTGACCTCGTCTTGCGACGATCTATTAATGCAGTTTTTTAACGCTCCTTAAAGTCACAGAAAGAGATCTGAAATCCTGGCATCTTAAACACTTTTCTTGGTTTGGGCAAGCAGCCATGATCAATATGTTGGTGCTGCCAAAGTTAAAATTTCTGTTACACACCTTACCAATTAAAATACCTCTTTATGTCTCTTGACTGCATCCAACTCAAAATTTATCTGGGCGCATAAAAAAAACTAAAATTAAATTTAAGTTACTGACCAGACCCAAGGAGTATGGAGGGATGGGCCTACCTGACTTTTTAAATTATTATGCTTCACATCTTACAAGAATTATTGACTGCCACTGTCACAATAATCTTAAAGATTGGATCTCAGAGTCGGGCTTAAGCCCTATTCCCCTACAGTTTTCCCCTTTGATACCCTGGTCTAAATACCCCCTTTCCTTAAAAACTCATCCCCTAATAGGGGTTACACTAGCAGTTTTCCATCAGGTGGCCAAGCAGAATGGAATTTCCTCTACATTAAGCCCCCTCACGCCACTGAGGAACAACCCAGATTTTACGCCTGGTTTTGGGAATCATTACCTACAATTTCTTCATTCAGATAAGCCCGTCTTGGCTGGAAGCTGCTTCTATAAGGAACTTGTCAAGGAGATCTCTGCTTTGAAAGCGTATAACAAAATCTCACAACTACCGCTTTGGACCTACTTTCAGATATGTAGTTACATCACTAGTAGAGCTCCAAAATGTAATTTTACTACACCACTTATGGAGTTGAAGTTGGTGTGCCTACAGATAGGTTTAGAGAAAGTTGGTTGACTGCTCTGCAAACAGACATCTCTAACAAGCAATGGAAAAGGCTTGTCTACTGTCTCACACATGTTCTTGCAGTACCAGGATGCAGAAAACAGCATTTGAACTTTTAACTCTATAGTATGCCACCCCATCTAAGCTCCAAAAGTGGCCTCCTCAAACCCCTGATGTATGCTGCCATTGCCAGGAAGATAAAGGCACACATCTGCATATTTGGTGGTGGTGGCCTATGCTTACACCCTTCTGGTCTAAGGTACTTAAGCTTATCAAATCACAGAAACTAGCCTTGACCTTAAGGCAGCCCAGCTGCCTGTTACATGTCACAAATTTCAAACTTAAAAAATATAAAAACTCTATCAAAGCACCAACTGAATGCAGCTAAATCTCTTATACCGGTATTCTGAACTGGCTTCATAAAGTCATTGCAATTTGTGAAATGAAGTAAACGTTAGCCCAGATGTATGACGGGGTTGAGTGCTTTACCAAAATGTGATCTCATTGGTTCACCTTTAAATTCTCTCAGGAGTTAAGAAAGTTATGTCTGTTACACTCTGAAGGCTTGATATGCCTGAATGCCCTAATGTTACGTGACGTAACATTATAGAAGACCAGCTAATATAAGATCATCTTACAAATGTGACCTTTTTGTGTTTTATGTTGGATCCACTTCTTCTGACTTACTTACCTCTTACCCTCTTTTCCTTCTTTTTCTTCTTCTTACTTCTCCCTCGCCTCTCCTCTCCTCACTTTCTTACTTTACCCCTATAATGTACTTTATTTTATTATCCATTTATTTGAGTATACACTGTTGTTCAACACATTCATTGCTATCAGTTATTTTACCATGATACTTTAGTTAATTCAGATTAATAATTAACAGCGTAGAAACAGCTCTCGTAATTTTTCTTTTTTTATCACAAGGTTTTTATTGCTCAAGAAAAATAGAGCAAAACCAAGCAAAATAGTACATCACACTTCAATCTGACATTCAGAAATCAGTTACACAAACATCAGTCACACCTTACGATAAACAGGTGACATTAAGCATTTATTGCTTGGCATATACAGTATTAAATTCCATATGGCGAGATACTGCAAACCCTTGCCATTGTAATGGCAGCCATATCATTCCCGCTTTTTCCTTACAATGTTACATATTACACAGGCAAACATTTCTTTGGGCACCCACTATGTCTATGGGCATCTGAGCAGCCTCATTTCATACCAGTTCTCTGGGACTAATTCCTGGTGTGTCAAGCCATGTGGCCCATAGTCTGTCAAATTTCCCAGGATCCCCCCTATGTTAATATATATTTTTCCAGGATAAGGGTATTACCCATTTGCTGAATCCAGGATTTGACCGAAGGCGGAATGGCAGATTTCCAGCTCATAAGTATCACTTTCGTAGCTTGGAATAAGGCCCTGGCGAAGGCCATTCTTGTCATCTCCTCTGGGATTACCCCCTCTAGTACACCTAGAAGGCAACAACGTGAATCAAGAGGAACACTGGTTTTAAATACCTGGTTAAGCTTGGCCAGGACCCTCTCCAATATCTATGGAGTTTGGGGCAATGCCAGAGGAGATGTATCAGGTCACTTGGCACTATTTTACACTTGCCACACAATGAGTCGGGTAGTTTGCCCATTTTATGTAGTTTTACTGGGGTATAGTGTGCTCTCAAGAGGATATACAATTGGGACACTTTTTGCATTACATTCAGTGAGTAAGTGTTAATAGCTTGAAGGGCTGTTTCCCAATGCTCTCCTGTAATGAGGCCTAAGTCTGCCTCCCACTGGGCCACTGCTTTCATAGGGTGTCCCTCTATCCCGCAGATTGGAGCATAAAATAGCACTGGGATATATACCCTTTGTGTCTGTTGTGGGTTGCAGTATATGGAAAACAGTGGTGGGTGATTTACCCATTCCACTTCGGCCCCTTGTGCTTTAACAGCATCTTTTTATTGTAAGTAATAGAAGAGCATGCTGAAAGGCAGTGCATACTTAGATTGCAGGTCTGAGAAAGAGAGCAGTCTCCCATGATGAAAGACATGCTTGAGGTGAGTTATTCCCAGGTGATGCCACCTGGGTCCCCGTTGGAGTTTGGCTAATTCCTCATATGATTTTTTTCCAAAGTGGGCTGAAAGCTGTGTACCCCGTTACCCGCTGCAGTTGTTTGGCCTTATGCCATACCTTATGAATGAGTGTGTAAGTGGGCATTTGTTTGTTGGACTCTGCTCCTGTGCCAACAAGTAGGCGTTTGGCTGATGAACCAGCAGGCTTGGGATCCATAGATCCAATCAAGTGCTGCAGCTGTGCAGCCAAATAGTATATCCAAGGGTTGGGGAGTGCCAGACCACCTTGCTCCTTTGGATATTGCAGCTTCTCCAGTTTGATCCTGGGGGGGATTGTTATGCCATAGTAGTAATCTGAATCGGGAATTGACCACTCAAAATATTTTCAGTGGAATAACCACAGGTGTGTTATGAAGCAGGTACAGACGTTAGGGCATAAGAATCATCTTAAGATTTTTTTTTTCCCTGCCAAGATCATTTTAAGTTGGTTCCATATGTTTATTTTGTCTCTGAAGCGAGTCAGTAAGTAGTATATATTTAGGCTAGAACAGTTAGTTTGGGTGAAATGTAAATGCCTAAGTCTTTAAAGGAAGTCACTACAGGGACAGGACAGGGGAGCTCCGCGCCCGACCTAGGTGCCCCATCCAGAAACATCAATGCGGATTTAGACCAATTAATGGTTAGGCCTGAATAGTGGCCAAAATCTGCGATGAAGGACACTGCATGAGACAACGAGTTGTCCACATCCTCGAAAAAGAGGAGCATGTTGTCGGCATAGTGCATTATTTTCTGATGCAGGTCACCATAGCGAAACCCCTTGATTTGTGGATGTTTCCGCACCCGGCCAGCGAGAGGCTCAATGACCAGTGCAAAGAGCTGGGGGGACAGGGCAGCCCTGTCTAGTACCCCTGCCCAATGCAAAGACAGGAGACATCCTGGCTAACATGCATATGGCGGCCTGTGGAGAGCTATACAGTAACCGTGTCCACTCGATAAATCTAGGGCCAAATCCAAATTTGGACAGTACAGCCCAGAGATAGTGCCAGCTGACACTGTTGAATGCTTTATTGGCGTCAAGACACAACAGTGCCCTTTTGCCCGCATTATCTGCTGGGGTCTGCACTTTCAGAAAAAGGTTAGTTGTGGTGGATTTTCGGGGCATGAAGCTTGCCTGATCCAGGTGAATAATGGACAGAATAATTCTGTTAACCCTTAAGGTTAGAATTTTGACTAGTATTTTTACGTCACTTTGAAGCAATGAGATGGGGCTGTATTAGCTTAGATCTACCGGGTCCTTGCCTGGTTTGAGTAATAGTATGATATTTGCCCTGGACATAGTTGTAAGTAGCTGTCCCAAGTCAAACGAGGCATTAAATACTTCCAGTAGTTTAAGTAAAATTACCTACCCGTACTAGGTATAGACTTCCATGGTGATCCCATCGTCCCCCGGTGCTTTACAGGTAGGAAAGGAGGCAGCCGCCTCTTTCAGCTCGTCTAACATGAACGGAGCCTTCAGTTCCAGGTGAGCCTGATGGGTCAGAACTGGTAGGGATATAGTTTCTAGATAGCCCTGTAGTGCCTCATCAGAGTAACCATCACAAGGCCTGTACAAGTCTGCATAGAAGGATGCTAGTTCCATGATTATTAGCTCAGGGTCATTCACTGGCCACCCAGTGGCACAGCGAATGGCTCCAATGGCTGGGGTGGACTGTTGGGATTGGGCAATCCTAGCTAACAAGCGACCTGTTTTCTCACCTTCCTCGTAGAAAGCCTGCTTAGTGAAAAAGTGTTTCCACTCTGCAGCAGAGGATCTCAACTGGTCCAGGGAATTCTGGCCTGATATCCATGCCTCCCTTGCAGAGTCAGATGGGTCTGTGACATAAGAGAGCTCCAACTGTCGCACCTGATCCTCCACCAGCTGCAGGAGGGCTGACAAGTTATGTCTTATGGCCTCAATTTCCGCTATGAAAGTGCCGCATGCCTTAAAGGTATCCCATTTCATTGACATATTGGGGTATGATTGGCTATTATGAAAAAATCCCTCTATTTGTTTGACCACCCGCTCGTGTGAGGAAAAGAGTTTTAGCCAGAAGGTGTTTAATTTCCACGGGGCTCTCTGCAAGGAGACAGCTGGACGGGTAATTAAATGTGACACCATAGGGGAATGGTCTGACATCCCCCTAGGAAAGTACTCTACCTTAGTGACCAAGTTAAGGATATGTGAGGAGCCTACACAGAGATCAATGCGTGAGAGAGAACAATGAGTTTTAGAGAAGCAGGAGAATCATTTAGTCATAGGGTAATCTGACCGCCATACATCTGTCCAGCCCACCTCCATCAGCAGATGGCTTAAAATAGTGCCCCTGCCGCCCTAGAGAGGCTGGACCGGAGGGTGCCTGTCCAACCTGGGATCCAGGTAACCATTAAAGTCTCCCATGTTAATAGTGGGGACTTCAGGCTTGTCAATAAGGTACGACAGAAGGTGCTGCAATATCTCTCTAGAAAATGGAGGGGGATATACACAAAGGCAATAATCACATTCAAAGTAAACAGTTTACAATACAGAAATATATATCGTCCAATGGGGTCTACCACGGAGTCTAATAAGCCAAGGACTTATGGACCAATACACTCATTCCATGAGAATAGACAGAGTGTGTGGAGTGGTAAGCCTTGCCCACCCAGGAATATTGCAAAAATGCCACCATATCTCTTTGTGAGGTGAGTTTACTGTAGGTCTACTATGGCCCGATTAAATTTCTTTAGACAAGAGCTGATCATAGTGCGTTTTATTGGGTCATACACACCTCAAACATTCTAAGATGCTATTAGAGTAGTAGCCATAGTAAACATATAATGTCGCGTACACACGGTCGGACTTTTCGGCTACAAAAGTCCGACAGCTCGTCCGACAGACTTTCGATGGACTTTTGGCGGACTTTTGGTGGACTTGCGGCAGACTTTCTAACAAACGGACTTGCCTACATACGATCACACAAAATTCCAACGGATTCGTACGTGATGACGTACACCGGACTAAAATAAGGAAGTTGATAGCCAGTAGCCAATAGCTGCCCTAGCGTGGGTTTTTGTCCGTCGGACTAGCATACATACGAGCGGATTTCTGGGTCCGGCGTAGTTTCGACGTAAAGATTTGAAGCATGTTTCAAATTTAAAGTCCGTCAGATTTGCGGCTGGAAAAGTCCGCTGAAAGTCCGGGGAAGCCCACACATTATCGGATTGTCAGCCGGCTTTAGTCCGTCGGCGTCCCTCAGACTTTTGTAGACGGAAAGTCCGACCGTGTGTACGCGGCATTAGGTTTGCACAGCGCTGGTGTGAAAGGTTCCAGACCAAGCTCCTGAGTGTGACAATGTCACAGTCTGTTAGGTAATCATTCAATTTCTCCAGGTGACAGATGGTTAAATACTGATGGTTGTCAGGCTCAGGTTAAAGAAGTATTGATGTGTTGGTTTCAAAACAAAGTGCAACTGCGCAACTTGAGTGGGTGTAGAAACTATCACATAATTGGTCTGCCGAGCAGCCGTCGCCAACTTGGTTGGGGTGGGAGCGATCCTTTTACCCCCACAGGCCAGTGACTGGTAGTAAAACATATGCCAACCAGACGACAAAAGTGTCCCTGCAACTGGGACATAATGAAACACAATAGAAGCGTGTGAGCTCGACTCACACACAGACATGGAACTGAACTTGGTGCTTAACGCTGTATCAGAAGCTATTCAATGAGCTGGTCTAAGCAAACTGTAAAGTGTCCCGCTGTGTATATAGTAAACTTGAAGTATCAACAGACATCATACCAGTCATGTCAGGTTTGGTCTTCACGTGTCAGTCTCCCCGTCAGCGTTGCAACATCTCCGGAGGTCCTGTTCATTGTGGTTCAGCCGGGCAGCTGCATCCGAAGCTGATTCAAAGAACGTAGATTGCTCTCTGACTGTGACATGCAGTTTGGCTGGAAACAGCATTGCATACGTCACCTGGAATTTTTGTAGGCGTTATTTCACCAAATTTATCTCGCTTTCGTTGCACCTCAGCCAAGAAATCAGGATAAAATGAAACTTTCCCATTAAAATAGAGTCTTAGAATAGAGCCTTTCTCCCCTGCAAGTCTGAGTATGATCTTACGGTCTTTGTAGTTCAAGAGTCGGGCCAACATGGATCTTGGTGGATTGCCAGGGGGAAGGGGCCGCGGTGGTGTGTGGTGGGCCCGCTCAACCACAAACAAAAAGGGAAAGGCCTCTCTGCCAAATATATCTTGCAGCCATTGCTCTGTAAATGCTGTGGGGTCCCAGCCCTCAACTTTCTTGGGGAGCCGCACGATGCGGACATTGTTCCGCCTCAGGCGGTTCTCAATGTCGTCTGTTTTGGCATTGACCTGTGCTGCTTGTTGTAGCGCTGTCCTGGTGTCTCTGGTGAGTGGAGGCAACTGATCTTCCACATCACTAATTCTGCCCTCCACAGCCGTGGTTCTCTCCCTTATTTTCTGGAGGTCCTGTCGCATAAGGGACACTGTTTCGGTGAGACCCCCATACTGCTCTTTCAGGCCATCTACTGAGGCCATGCATCGCTGGACTGCACAAAGGATTTCAGTGAGTGTGAGTTGCTGTGTGTCTTCTTGCAGTGTGTCAAACAGGTCAAGAGTAGGGACAGGGAAGCAGTGTGTCATCTAATACTGAAATGCTGTGCTGTCTGTCTGGCTCATGTGCAGGAGCCTGTGCTTGTGGGGGGACTGAGCAGTCTGTCCCTTGCAGCTTTTGAGTATAATAAAGCATGTCCCTGGGCATGTCCCTGGGCTGCTCCTTCCCCTGCTGCTTTTGAGCCTTAAGGGACTTACCACCATCTCTGTTGAGGCTGGGAAGAGCCGGCGCCATCTTGGGCCTCCATGGCCACGGCATGTTTCTCTCCTTTGTGGGTCATCATGGGCCCTGGAAACACTCCCGAAACACCTTGGGTACCGTAGCTTGTGAATTGAGTCGGTGTCGATCCAGATCATCAACGGGAAGAGGATCAGATAGGCAGCGGGAGCTCCATGTAATGCTTCTGCTCACATGCCCGTTTAGGCCACTCCCCCATCTTTAGTCATAATTTTTAAAAACCCAGCAAGATGGGTAATAACTAAAGGTTAAGTGGATTTTGTACAACCAACAAGGAGAGCGAAAATGTCCCCCTCCCACAACACTTATAAAAGCAGTAGGACACTTAATTTGACTAGGTAATGATAATACCCAAGTTTACCAGGAGACAAAAAAGGAACAGTAAAAAAGCTAGCCATAGATGGATAGGAAATAAAGCTAAAAATTGAATGAAAATGTAAACATTTGTTCAATAGCACATTTGATTTTCTAATCGCTGTTGCATAATTTGTCAAATGAACAGTTTGTAATATTCATTTTAAATGAAAAATTCCTTTTACCTAGGATCAGAAAAAACGAAAATGTGCACACTTATACAAAGACTTTATATCATATCTTTTCTTGGAATACTGCATTTTTCAGAGCAGTGTGTTCAGGTCCTCTGGCAATTACCCCCCATAATGAAGTGTCACACATTATAGGCCATGACTATTCAATTTACAGCAATCTGATCAGATTTTCTCTGGCTTGTGTTCAAGGCTGCAAAAACCAGGACATTTACCCAAAATACAATGCCATACTGTAGAGTAATGCCGTGTACACACGGGCGGACTTTTCGGCAGCAAAGGTCCAACGGTCTTTTTGACTGACTTTTGACAGACTTCCGATGGACTTTCTAACGAATGGACTTTCCTATACACAATCTCACCAAAGTCCAATGGATTTGTACGTGATGACGTGCGACCGGACCAAAATAAGGAAGTTGATAGCCAGTAGTCAATAGCTGCCCTAGCGTTGTTTTTTTGTCCGTCAGACTAGCATACAGATGAGTGGATTTTTCAACTGGACTCGAGTCCGTTGGAAACATTTAAAACATGTTCCAAATCTAAAATCCATCAGAATTTCAACAGAAAAAGTCTGCCGAAGGTCCGATGAAGCCCACACATGGTCAAAAAGTCCACTCATGCGTACGTGGCATAAGAATCTAACTCTTACCTCCACTTTATAATCTGATTAACAGACTGATCAACTATTAGATCATTAATCATCAGATCATTTGGCTAACCGAGATCTAAAAATGTTACTTGTATTCATATGAGCCTGTGTGCGGTCTATCATTCTGTATGCCAAACAAGAATTGTGCGTCATATTAAAATAAATGAATGCATAAGTAAATAAGCTATAGAAATAATAGCCAATGGAGAGGCAGCTTCTTATAATTCTATTACTATTACAATATAACCATAATATTACCAGAACATTTGCTAGCAGATAAGTAAATAGTTTTATGGTATAAATATTTTATACATGCACATCAATTTGAGTTTAGAAATATGCAATAGTTGCTCACAGGCAACAAACCCACGCACAACACATCGATTATAAAAGGCATTAATAGGTACTCATTCACAGACAGATTATTTAGGAGATATGTGTAATTTGTTTCATAAAGACTCTAAATTAGGACGAATTTTGAATCTTTCGGACATTCGGATGCATCCGAATGTCCAAAGAAAAAAAAACGAATTTCAACTAAAACAAAAGAAATTATAGCTAAAATAACAAATTAATTTGACATGATTTGTTCATTCGTAAAAGGTCTAATGAAACAAAAGGTTAACTCAGAGTAGATCTTACAGTCCAATTAGCTGATTATTTTTTTTGCTGGAGGTTGGATTACTGGCAAAGTGCATTCCTGAGAACTGAGTGACAAGGCTGTTGTATTGTATTTGAGCAGAGGAGAAGAGATATTGTCATTGTGTGTGTTAATGGATTAAACAAACATTTTTCCAAACTACAAATCATTATCACGAATATATAAACATGCATAAAAATCAAATTAATATACATATAAAACTAAATGATTCGGTAGAACGAATATGGACATTCTACAGAAATAACAAATTATCCGAAAATGAATTAATGTAACATAACGAATATTAACAGAAAGAAATGATGTATTTTACAAATGAAAACAAAACAAAACAAAATTTTCCGTTGTGCACAAGTCTATTATCTAGCACATTTTGGTAATGAAGTTTATCCTAGATTATTATATTTTACCTCTTTTTATTTCTGTATTTATCAGCATTATCTGCCAAGAACGGGACTGCACATTGTGCATAAGTAAATAGGTTCCCTGTTTGATCAATGTTTGTTGGTGAGTGTTATCTGTGCCAAAATGGAGGCATAGTTTACATATTTTGTGATTTCAATCACAATGTTCCCCAAAATGTACTCCTAACTTAGGCACAGGTTTAGGAGATGTAAACATTTTAGATCTGACTATATGCCGATATTGCTTGTCCGTTCATACATTTTTACCATTAAAACCTGAGCTTTGCTAGCTGGGGGACCCTATCATAATGTGCATTGCCATCCACTATCTGATCTTCTATAGGCATGTTTACCCATGCCTGCTTTCATGCTTTCATGTTTTTGTAACAAAGGAGCGATCGTTAAAAAAAGAAGAATGTAGCAGAATTTCCATATTATCTGTATGCAATGTGTAAATTAAAGCCATCTTCAATTCCTACAATCTCTGCGCTGCCAAGGATTCATGTAGCCATAGGGCAAGATTTCCCAAACTTATTTCCTCATTTCAGGAGTTGCTAAAATGTTTGTGGGAGGATCAGAGCTAAAATATGGTATAGGAATTAAAAAAAAAAAAAGAAAGTGTATATATAAAATATTCATACCTCTTGAAATGTTCCACATTTTGTCATGTTACAACCAAAAATGTAAATACATTTTATTGGGATTTTATGTGATAGACCAACACAAAGTGGCACATAATTGTGAAATAGAAGGAAAATGATAAATGGTTTTCAAAATGTTTTACAAATAAATATCAGGAAAGTGTGGCCTGCATTTGTATTCAGCGCCTTTACTCTGGTACCCTTAACTAAAATCTAGTGGAACCAATTGCCTTCAGAAGTCACCTAATTAGTAAATAGAGTCCACCTGTGTGTAATTTAAACGCAATAAAATAGAGCTGTTCTATGAAGGCCTCAGAGGTTTGTTAGAGAACCTTAGTGAACAAACAGCATCATGAAGGCCAAAGAACACATCAGACAGGACAGGGATAAAGTTGTGGAGAAGTTCAAAGCAGGATTAGTTATAAAAAAAAATATTCCAAGCTTTGAACATCTCATGGAGCACTGTTCATTCCATCATCCAAAAATGGAAAGCGTATGGCACAACTGCAAAACTACCAAGACATGGACATGCACCTAAACTGACAGGCCAGGGAAGGGGAGCATTAATCAGAGAAGCAGCCAAGAGACCCATGGTAACTCTGGAGGAGTTGCAAAGATCCACAGCTCCGGTGGGAGAATCTGTCCACAGGACAACTATTAGGCCCCTTTCACACTTATACGACTTCAAAGTCGCATGATTTTACCGCGATTTCGCGGCCGCGATTTTACCGCGATTTCGCGGCCGCGATTTTACCGCGATTTAGGAGCAGTACTACTTTGCCACGTTTTTGGCATTAACAAATGAAAACATACAGTAGTTGGTATGAATCATAAGGGGGAACTCCATGCCAAGTTTTAAATGGCTTTCTTCTTGCCACTCTTCCATAAAGACCAGATTTGTGGAGTGTATGACTAAGGCCCCTTTCACACTTATACGACTTGTCCCACGATTTTGTACTGCAAAATCGCATGACAAGTCATTCTCCATGATTTTCAATGACTACCATTCATATTGGCACGACTTTAAGTCGTGCCGACTTGAAAGTAGTCCCTGCACTACTTTGGTCCAACTTCTATGCGAGTTGTACTCCATAGACCTCAATGTTAAACCCTGAAGTAGCATGCAAGTCGTGCCTGAATAATATAGACACGACTTCAGTACGACTTTGTAAGCACAAGCCTGGCCTCGCTATTCGGGAAAGGAAAACTTTTCTTTCCTTTCCCGATGAGCGACAGGCAGTGCTGACAGCTGTCTGGTATAAATCCAGAGGGGGAACACTGCGCCAAGTTTTAAATGAAAAAACTGGCGTGGGTTCCCCCAGGGGCATACCAGGCCCTTAGGTCTGGTATGGATTGTAAGGGGAACCCCCTACGCCGAAAAATCGGCGTGGGGGTCCCCCCAAAATCCATACCAGACCCTTATCCGAGCACGCAGCCCGGCCGGTCAGGAATGGGAGTGGGGACGAGCTGGCGGCCCCCCCCCTCCTGGACCGTACCAGGCCGCATGCCCTCAACATGGGGGGGTGGGTGCTTTGGGGCATGGGGGGCGCAGTGCGGCCCCCCACCCCAAAGCACCTTGTCCCCATGTTGATGAGGACAAGGGCCTCTTCCCGACAACCCTGGCCGTTGGTTGTCAGGGTCTGCGGGCGGGGGGGGCTTATCGGAATCTGGGAGCCCCCTTTAATAAGGGGGCCCCCAGATCCCGGCCCCCCACCCTATGTGAATGAGTATGGGGTACATGGTACCCCTACCCATTCACCTAGGGAAAAAAGCGTCAATAAAAAACACAGTACACAGGTTTTTAAAATAATTTATTAGGCAGCTCCGGGATCTTCTTCCGACTTCAGGGGTCCTCTTCCGACTTTGGGGGTCTCTCCGCCGTCTCCTCCCGGTGTCCGCATCTTCTGCCGGCTCCTCCGCTATCTTCTGCAGCTCAATTGCTAGCGGTGGTCCGGACTTCTGCCTTCTTCTTTTCTTCCAGAGATGTTGACACGACGCTCTCTCCAGCCAGAATGGTCTCTGTGCGCTCCGCAAGGGACTTATATAGGCGGTGACCCCGCCCCCTTATGCCGTCACAGTCCCTGGGCATGCTGGGTCTGTGACGTTTTAGGAGGCGTGGTCACCGGGTGATGACCACGCCCCCTTATGACGGCACAGTCCCAGCATGCCCCGGGACAGTGACCTCATAAGGGGGCGGGGCCACCGCCTATATAAGTCCCTTGCGGAGCGCACAGAGACCATTCTGGCTGGAGAGAGCGTCGTGTCAACATCTCTGGAAGAAAAGAAGAAGGCAGAAGTCCGGACCACCGCTAGCAATTGAGCTGCAGAAGATAGCGGAGGAGCCAGCAGAAGATGCGGACACCGGGAGGAGACGGCGGAGAGACCCCCGAAGTCGGAAGAGGACCCCCGAAGTCGGAAGAAGATCCCGGAGCTGCCTAATAAATTATTTTAAAAACCTGTGTACTGTGTTTTTTATTGACGCTTTTTTCCCTAGGTGAATGGGTAGGGGTACCATGTACCCCATACTCATTCACATAGGGTGAGGGGCCGGGATCTGGGGGCTCCCTTATTAAAGGGGGCTCCCGGATTCCGATAAGCCCCCCGCCCGCAGACCCCGACAACCAACGGCTAGGGTTGTCGGGAGGAGGCCCTTGTCCTCATCAACATGGGGACAAGGTGCTTTGGGGTGGGGGGGCCGGCAGGGTGCCCCCCATGCCCTAAAGCACCCACCCCCCCATGTTGAGGGCATGCGGCCTGGTACGGTCCAGGAGGGGGGGGGCGCTCACTCGTCCCCACCCCCATTCCTGACCGGCCGGGCTGCGTGCTCGGATAAGGGTCTGGTATGGATTTTGGGGGGGACCCCACGCCGATTTTTCGGCGTAGGGGGTTCCCCTTAGATCCATACCAGACCTAAGGGCCTGGTATGCCCCCGGGGGGGAACCCACGCCGGTTTTTTCATTTAAAACTTGGCGCGGTGTTCCCCCTCTGGTTTTATACCAGACAGCTGTCAGCACTGCCTGTCGCTCATCGGGAAAGGAAAGAAAAGTTTTCCTTTCCCGAATAGCGAGGCCAGGCTTGTGCTTACAAAGTCGTACTGAAGTTGTGTCTATATTATTCAGGCACGACTTGCATGCTACTTCAGGGTTTAACATTGAGGTCTATGGAGTACAACTCGCATAGAAGTTGGACCAAAGTAGTGCAGGGACTACTTTCAAGTCGGCACGACTTAAAGTCGTGCCAATATGAATGGTAGTCATTGAAAATCATGGAGAATGACTTGTCATACGATTTTGCAGTACAAAATCGTGGGACAAGTCGTATAAGTGTGAAAGGGGCCTTAGTCATACACTCCACAAATCTGGTCTTTATGGAAGAGTGGCAAGAAGAAAGCCATTGGTAAAAGAAAGCCATAAGAAGTCCCATTTGCAGTTTGCGAGAAGTCATGTGTGGGACACAGCAAACATGTGGAAGAAGGTACTCTGGTCAGATGAGTACAAAATTGAATTTTTTCACCGAAAAGCAAAAAAGCTATGTGTGATGGAAAACTAACACTGCACATCACCATGAACACACCATCCCCACAGTGAAACATGGTGGTTGATGGGAAGATGGATTGAGCCAAATACAGAGCAATCTTAGAAGAAAACCTGTTAAGAGTCTGAGAAAAAATTGGGACAGGGTGGGGGTTCACCTTCCAGCAGGACAACTACCCTAAACATACAGCCAGAACTACAATAGAATGATTTAGATCAAAGCATATTCATGTGTTAGAATGGCCCAGTCACAGTTCAGACCTAAATCCAATTGAGAATCTGTATCAAAACTTAAAAATTGCTGGGCACAGACGCTCTCTATTCAATCTGACAGAGCTTGAGCTATTTTGCAAAGAAGAATGGGCAAAAATGTTACTCTAGATGTGCAAAGCTGGTATAGACATCCCCAAAATGACTTGCAGCTGTAGTTGCAGCGAAAGGTAGTTCTACAAAGTATTGACTCAGGGGGGCTGAATACAAATGCATGCCACTTTTTCATAACAACCCCAAGCACACCTCCAGGACCACCACTGCCTTGCTACAGAAGCTGAGGGTAAAGGTGATGGACTGGCCAAGAATGTCTCCAGACCTAAACCCTATTACGCATCTGTGAGGCATCCTCAAACAGAAGGTGGAGGATTGCAAGGTCTCTAACATCCACCAGCTCTGTGACGTCATCATGGGGGAGTGGAAGAGGACTCCAGTGGCAACCTGTGACGCTCTGGTGAACTCCATGCCCAAGAGGGTTAAGGCAGTGCTGGAAAATAATGGTGGCCACACAAAATATTGACTTTGGGCCCAATTTGGACATTTTCACTTAGGGGTGTACTCACTTTTGTTGCCAGCGGTTTAGACATTAATGGCTGTGTGCTGAGTTACTTTGAGGGGACAGCAAATTTACACTGTTATACAAGCTAGACACTCACTAGTTTACATTGTAGCAAAGTATAATTTCTTCAGTATTGTCACATGAAAACATATAATAAAATATTTACAAAAATGTGAGGGGTGTACTCACTTTTGTGAGATACAGTGTGTATATATTAAAAAAAAACGCCCCAATATTGTTAATTATGTATTAAAGATTCTACAATGATGTCCATTAATTAAAATACTTGTAAACCTCAAACATGAAAAATTAATAAAGAATTTGCCTCTATGATGTGTACTAATCTGAATCCAAAAGCATCGAGTGTGATTCCTCTCTGATACCTTTGGTGTCTGCATGAGTCACTTTAGACTTTAGGTTGACACCTTATCCTTCAGGCAGATAAGCTTCCCTCCTTCGGCACAAAGCAGGTGACTCACAGCCTCAGCACTGTATATTTTTTCACGAGCCTGTTTAGAGGGGGTGTGTCCCTTCCCTTCAATCAGCTATTGAATTTCATGGATCTCGGTGCTCTATTTCTGCAGTGTCAGTCACATGAGATCCTCGCTCCCTGCTTTCTACTGCTGAGAGAGGCTAGTTACTTCACTGGGTATATGTAAGGGCTTATAACTACTTTAACCAGTTCCCGGCCTGCCTATAACAAAATGACGGCCGGGCGGTCCTTTCATTGGTTCAGGTGGACGTCATATGACATCCTCCCGGATAGCACCCCATGCTGCAGATCAATCTGTCATTGGCTGTGTCAATACAGCTGATGACTGAGTGTACCAGCTCACTGCCAGTACCATGTGACTGCTGTGACCAATCACAGCAGGTCACATGACAGTTGTAAACAATGGATGGCTTCTTTTCATGTGTTGCTAGTTGTGATTGGTGAATCTGATCACATGGTATAGACAGGGCCAACCACAGCCCTTCTGTGCTATGTGATTAGCTCAGGCCAATCACAGCTAAATAAAAAAACAAACTGAATCAGTTTTATTCAATAAAATGCTTGCTTATAGCACTGAAATTCACTGTTATAAACAATCAATGTGTTAAAAAAATCCTGATTACTTCCCCAGAATGGTACAATGTTTCTATTGAAACATTATATTGCTCTAGTCACAGTATGTTAAAAAAAAATGTAATAAAAAAAAATGTTTGTACTGTCACCAGTCAGTGTCCTTGATCACCGCCACACCAGTTATATAATGATACTGTACTGCACTGGTGACAGTAAGAAAAAAATTGTGAACATTATTAATTCCTTAATTTTCCAAAAATGTATGACAAGAAATTACAACTTCAAAAACTCGCCATGCCTACTAAATACCTTGGACTGTCTACTTTCCAAAAAAAAGGTAATTTAGAATATTTGTACTGTCCCAACATTTTTGGGCCTCAAGAAATGAGCAATGCTGTCAGTACATTAAAAAAGTTAACAAAAAATGACATTAAATAAGGCACCTGGGGAAAAAAAGCGTCTCTATCCTTGTTTATTGCAATGAAGAGGGGGGTTTGGGACTTTGAATGAGGCACATGTAAGAAACTAGATATGTAATCAGAAATATTTATTGAAAAAAGTACATATACCATAACACATCCAATAACTGAATGTTTCAAATGTAAATGGTTTGCTAATATAATAACCATGGTTATTACATCAGGATAGATCAATTTACAGATAAATACCATACTTTGTGGACTAAATTTATGAAGAAAGATTTTTTATTTGCTAAATTTTATAACAGAAACGAAGAAAAACACCTTTTGTTTTTTTTAGCAAAAAATACAAAAAAAAAAAGTAGTGATTAAATACCACCAAAAGAAAGTTCTAGTTGTGTGAACAAAATGATAAAAATTGATTTTGGGTACAGTGTTGCATGACCGCAAATTGTTATTCAAAGTGTGACAGTGCTGAAAGTTGAAAATTGGCCTAGGCAGGAAGGAGGTAAAAGTACCCAATATTGAAGTGGTTAAAGGTGAATATCACCATAGTAGGCGTGAGTGGATTTCTCAGTTTAAAGCCTGGACCAAAATAAACAAACTGAAATATGAGGTACTAACAACAACATGGGGGGGGGGGGGGGGGCTTGTTGCTTATCGGGGGGATTGTTTTCTACATTCTGTGTACTAAAAAACGTTTTACTTTAGAAAAAAAAATTTATTACAGTATATTGCAGTTTTAGAAACCAGGCACATACTTAGTTTATGTAAATTGCCATGATTTACTCAAAAGAAGAGGGATAGTGCATATTGACTAGAGTGGTTCCCTCTACTGACAATCAAAATCTGCAAGGTGTTGAGGCAGTTGTTAGCAGCAAGCAAATCTGCACCAGCAGCACATAACAGCTGTTCATTTCTGTTTTTCTAACATTTAAAGGACCCATAATTACCAAACATTAGCACACATTGTCAAGTATATGACTCTGTCATCTTCAGACACAGGGAGATACAGAACCACAAGACTCTGACATAGTCACAAAGAAGCAGAGGACAGCATGATGTCCTTCTGTGGTCAATAATAATAGTTTTCCTGTGTCTAAAAGTCATAACCAGCTTCAAGCTCGGGTTACTGCAGTGCTCCAAAAGATTTATGGTACAAGTGTAATGCCCTGTACACATGGTCTGACTTTCTGATGGAATATGTGCGATCGGAGCTTGTTGTTGGAAATTCCGACCGTGTGTGGGCTCCATCAGACTTTTCCCATCAGAATTTCCGACAAACACAAAGTTTGAGAGCAGGCTATAAAATTTTCCGACAACAAAATACGTTCACGTAAATTCTGACCGTGTGTGGACAATTCCAACGCACAAAGTGCCACGCATGCTCACAATAAATTCCGAGATGAAACTGCTCGGTCTGGTAAAATTAGCGTTCGTAATGGATATAGCACTTTAGTCACGCTACAATGTTTTAAATTGTTTAATGCAGCGCACTCTCTTCTTCTTTATAATGCTAGAAGAATGAAGTTGTTTTGCTGCTCATATTCACACAGACTTCTCACAAACTTCTTTATTTATTATTTCTCGTGATTTCATGAATATAATATTTTTATTTGTCACATCTACTGAAAATTTTTTTATTTTTTATTTATTTTTTGGTATTATTTGTTGTATTTTTTTTAATTCCAGATCTCCTGGTTTTTTTTTTGGTGATCTCCAAAATAGTTTTGGGTATGTTTTGTGTGTCAAGTTACAACAACACCATTATTATCTTGTCTTTTTTAATCTCAAGGAGATTGGTTAGTGTTGGTGTCCCTTGTTAATTTCACATTGTATTTTGGAAATGTACCTGCCTCCTCACAAACAAACTGTCCTTTTTGAAGGAAAACACACATAGGCAAGTATTAGTTCCCCAAAAAATCTTTATTAAGGGGTCCTAACCAAATAAAGAGGGAGGCAACGCTGGAGAAACAGCAGAAATTGTCAAAGCCTTTAGCCCCCAGGGCACACATCAAACATTTTCATGCAAAATTGGTGGCCTGAGGAGTCCTTATCTAAGGTAGTACAATCTGGTCCAGGAGATCATGAACAGCAGCAGATGACATATATGTCCCCAGGCTGTGGTCATACAAGAGCCTGCATCTTTTGTCTGAACCCAGGTCATTACTTTCTTGTCTTCCTTCCACTCTTCCTTCCAGGCTGTGTCTGTGGTGTTGGAGGTGTGGCAGGAGGAGGAGGAGGATGATGATGCAACTCACACAGGTGGGTATTGGGTGTGATTTGGGCCCTCAACCCCTTATTTAATGTTTTATAAATGATTTCCTCACACATGAGGCATTGGCCCCCCTGCATGTCCTGCAGTTTGGTGGCAGCCCTGGAGGCAAAGGCCTCTTCACGAGTGGGAGTGACTCTGAGGGATGCAGAAGCCTCCTGAATCAGCCTGAGCGCTGACTCCTCCATGTTACTCCCCTTCCTGGGTCTTTTGTTTGGAAGGCGGAGGGGAGGGACTTGGGATTCTGTCAGGCTCCTACTGGGCCCTGCCACCTCCTGGCTGCCACTTATCCTGGCCACCTCCTGGTAGCCACTAACCCCCGCCTCCTCTTGGCTGCCACATTCCACAGCCTCCTCCTGGCTGCCACCTTCCACAGCCTCCTCCTGGCTGAGGTCTTCCTGTTTATGAAAAAGTGACATAGTTTTATTTTTTTCTTCATCAATCACACACACAATTTTAATCTCATGACTGTTGCAAATTGAATGTTAATAAATAGAAAAGACTATCATTCTGAGCCCAGCATTTTTCATTCTCGTCCCAATTATTTTTGCCCACTACTGTCTATTGATATGTAAAATCCTTTATTAAATCAGCAATTAGTGATCAATAATAACATCTAGTAAACATAATTTATGTTTTGCCAAGAAATATGTAGAACAATGCTATACCTGACTCAAGCTGGGCTCCTCCACTTCTTCCTGGCTGGAAGTCCCAGGTTGGACATCGGAAGCCTTAGCTGGGGTGGAATATAGGGTGGAAGGAAGAGTGGAAGGAAGGGTTGAGAGGGATTCCCTGACTTCAGTCTGGTCTGACAGAAAACAAAGTCTCTCATAGTACCACAGCCTGGGGACATAAACGTTATCTGCTGCAGCTCCTGATCTCTTGGAATCCTGGACCTTCTTGCGCTCCCTAAGATAAGTGCTCCTAGGCCACCAATTTTGGCTTTTAAATAGGGGATGGTTGCCGTGTGGATCACCGGCTTCCCCAACTCCACCAGTTTCTCCAGCGCTGCCTGCCTCTTTTGTTTATGATTATAATGCAGGTGTTTCACACAGACAGGGCAGCTCCCTGCATTTGTCTATGAACAGGGGGAGGAAGTTGTGATCATTGAAGCCATCCATTTTCTCTGCAAGACACATCACAAGACAAACCCTAATCTCAGGCTAAACTCTCCTAATCTTGTCCCAACATAGGCCTCAATCTATAAGCAGTATAGGCCCAAGTTAAAATTGTACATTCGTTATCACGATCGGCACTTCAGATACTCCTTCCTCTGCTCACAGATCGTATGTACGACGCATGCGTTGTACGCTTTATATACACTGCGCATGCGTGAAACTCTGCCCGCCCCTGATATTCTTTCTAGTCTATTCCCCACCCCTTCTCTTTCAGCGCAGTGGGGGAGAGCACATGGTGGAGACAGAGCAGGTGCATGATAATAGCAGCAACGAGGAGGATTAGGAAGTCTAGGTTTGTAACTAGAATGGAATGCAAACTAGATTCTGTGTAAGGAGAGGACACTCAGCAGCTGTTTACACATCTGGACGCTGGAGCACTAGTGTGGGACAAAAGAACACCCTTTTTATTAGGGGGCCCACACAGGTGCTCCAGTGTATACTATAGGGGTGTCTCCATCTGTGAAACTTGCACAAAACAGGTAAGTTTGTCCTTTGTAATTCAAGCTTTACAAAGGACAAAAAAAATTCTTCAGCTTGGAACTCTGCCAAAAAAGACAATTGTACCCCACTTCCAAGCAATGTTTCATATTCCTATTTCTAGTGTGACGATTTAGTCTAATTTTGGATTATTTTCTAACACAGTGTTTATATTCCTATTTCTGCCCTCAAATATCTGTGTGCTAAGTATACCTATTTTTGTTCACATAGGGGAGAAAAGACTTGGAGGACACCACTCATCAGAGGAGACCAGGGACCCCCCCACCTCAGGAAGAAGGGGAAATCCCCCAAACCCAACCAGAGGAGGAGGAGGGAGACATTGTAGAAATTGTCACTACAACAGGTGAGTGTCTGCGACCACAGCTTCAGGTAAGGTATTTATAATACATAGTGTGTTTTTTTGTAGGTGATCGGGATGTTTTGGAAGAGGAATGTCATTTCACCAGTGAAAGAGCCCAGATCCTCATCGGGGAGATAATGGGGTGTAATCGAGATTTAGGAAACATAAAGCAAAACATCAATGATGTTCAAAACAAAATGTAGAACATCATTCATGTTTAGGGAGAATCAAAAACACCCATTAATCCCTAAATTACTTCTGTTTTTTATTTTTTATGACTAAAATTTTTTACGTATGTTTAGAAGATGCACACAGTGTGTCAACATGTGCTATCTGCCATCACGGGAGATCATTGTACGCGTTTTGTGGGTGCAACCCCTTCCTCGATAATAAAGTAGCTGAGAGGAAGGGGTTGCACCCACAAAACACGTCCATTGATCCCCCATGATGGCAGCTAGCACATGTTGACATTAGGCAATTTGTGTGCATCTTCTAAATTTGGCTTTTACAGGGGTGACTTCACCCCATCTGCTGAACGCAATATCAAACACAGTTTGTACATACTCATGTCTGATATTGCCTTCACTTTATAAAAGTTGAACTATGTAAGTTCCAAAGTTGTGTATTGTTTTATGGGTTTAAACATGCCTGTTTTACCATAAAAGGCCATTTATCATTAATGTGACCTAAAAAAATGTTATACAACAAACATGTTGCTTTGTTCAAAAACCCTTTTAAAAACGCACATGTGATTGTGCTTTGATTAAAAAGATTGATAATCAACAATGTGTGGCTTCTTCTTTCAATGCTCAAAAGCATTTTTGGAGTTAAGTTGTTGTTTTCAATGACAATGGGGGTTATTTACTAAATGCAAATCCACTTTGCACTACAAGTGCAGTTTCAGTGCAGTCTCAAGTGCACTTGTAGTGCAAAGTGTAGCTTCCTTTAGTAAATAACACCCAACAGGGCTTTCTAATTTTACACAACCACGCCATTTTCATGACTCCCTAAACTTCGGTCATGGTGTTGAAAATTATTAATATTTTTGTCAGTAATGCATTACATACATTAACAAAAAAAAACAAGGTGTGTGTGTAGCAGACCCACAGCATAATAATAATAATAGTTAGAAGAGATTGTCACCTCATGTGTCAACGAAATTTCGTTTGCGCTGTTGAAGAAAAAGGCCAAAAAATTTAACATTAATAAAAGATAACCGAGGAGACAGCTAAAAGAAAGCCAAGCAGTAAATCAAAGCAAATATTTTTTCAGTTTCAAATATATTTTTATTTAAAAAATGTCTCAGACATTGTCTGGCATATCGATGGCCCCCCTACCCGCAAAGTATTCCTTGTATCTTATATGGACCTCGCGGGCACTCTGGGGAGGCAAACCAGGACGGCCAGTTTCAAGCGCCATCAGGGTTGGTTCGTTAATATGAATCCAGCCTCAGGCCCAACTGAGGCAGCATAGTTCAAAGAATTTCTCCTTAAAAAGTTGTGGAGAACACAGCAAGACAGGATGATGTGATTGAGTTTATATTCCGCCATGTGTATCGGTGTAAGAAATAGGCGGAACCAGCTGGCCATTATTCCAAACATATTCTCCACCACTCTTCTGGCTCTGGCCAGCCAGTAATTAAAAACCCTCTGGTCTGAGGTGAGGGTCCTCATAGGGAATGGCCCCATAAGATGGTCCCCCAGCGCAAACTCTTCATCCGCAATGAAGACAAATGGGAGTCCTTCCACATTGTCTTCTGGAGGTGGCAAGCCCAAGCTGCCATTCTGGAGATGCCTGCATAACTTGGTCTGGGCGATGACTCCACCATCCGACATCCGGCCATTCTTCCCCACATCCACATACAGGAACTCGTAAGTAGCCGACACCACCGCCAACATCACAATACTATTGAACCCCTTGTAGTTGTAATAGTATGACCCCGAGTTGGGGGGTGGGACTATGTGGACGTGTCTCCCATCAATTGCCCCTCTGCAGTTGGGAAAGTCCCACCGCTGGGCAAAGTGGGAGGCCACAGTCTGCCATTCCTGTGGCGTGTAAGGAAACTGTGGAGTTAAACCAGAAAATAAAAATTAATCATTTTACACATAAACATTAAAAGCAGATTAGACACAAACATTCTTGGCCAACATCAGTATAACATTTATTTTAGGGAGTATTTAAAGACAAAAATATAAGGTCCACTTATCATATTCATCACCCCCTCTGATGGCCCATTGTAAAAAATTTTTGGGGGGGAGATGTTTTGGACAGGTAACCCTCTCCACTTCATTGAGAGATGAATGCCTAAATAATGTGTATTATTTTGGCCAGCCCCTCCTTACTTACACTATTGGCAGCCCACTGGACAGGTAAGAAGTGTCATAATACAAAAATATAAATACACATTGTACAAATTTGAGCACGATTTTAAAATTCTGCAATTGCCTATCAAGATAATAATAGGATCCAAAAACTTTAAACAGTACCATTTGAAAGTATTCAGGCAGGCCCTTGCACCACATGCTTTGGGGAATTTATACAGAAATCTGACCACAAAAGAGGTAGGTATAGTGTGTATGGGTTTGGCAAAGTCAGCAGATAGAGGATTGTTATGAGTTGACTTAGCGGCTGGGGGGGAGGGAGGGTTCTAAATGAGTTTGGGACCCCAAAAAAAAGCCTCTGGCACTCTGCCAGAATTTAAGGACACAAGTAACATTTGTACACATTTTAGGGGGTGTTTAGGGTAAAGCACTACAATGGAGCTGACAAAATACATTGTTAAGTGACTAGGTGAGGTGGATATAGGCCCAGGAGAGCATGCTGGGGAGGTAAGTGAAGGCAAATATGCATGAAGGACAAAAAAAAAGTTTAAACATGACAGCATGCATGAGGACCAAGGGGACATTCACAGCATACTACAATCATGATAATTATGGAATAATGAAAGAAATACAATATATTACCAAACATTAAATACATATAATGAGATAAAAAGGATAAATCTTACCTTAATATAGTCCTTCTGCAGGACCTGAATGATGGCAGAACAGGTCTCCGGGATAATGATCCCCAGAGCCCAGTGGGAGATGCCTGTCGAGAACTTGAGGTCCTGCAGGCTTCTTCCCATTGCCAAGTACCGTAATGTGGCGACTAGCCTCTGCTCCGGAGTGATGGCTTGCCTTATACAGGTATCCTGCCTGCTAATATAAGGGGTCAGCAAAGCCAACAAACGGTGAAATACGGGGTCTGTCATCCTGAGAAAGTTCCTGAAATCATCAGGATTATTCTCACAGATCTCACGAAGCAAAGGCATGTGACAGAATTGGTCACGCTGGAGCAACCAATTCTTGGTCCATGAACTTCTCCCCACCCTGTTCATGGACTGGGCTTGTGTCAAAGTAAGAACCCCAACATCAAGCCCCCACACAGCACGAACTCTACGATGAGTACATACACGCAACATGGCTTCAAAATGGTCGGCTAATCAGAACGAAGTAACAGAATGCACTGAAGAACAGCAAGACCTGTGAAGAGCGACCTGAAAATCAGTAATGAGTGGACAAGAACACACTGAATAAACCAATGGGAACGCACTGCATGCACTGAAGACCAGATCCAAACCCACAAGCACAAACTGAACAGCAGAAAAACGAAATGAAAAACCAGAAGTCTGAAAAAGCGCAAATCGTCTCTCACTAAACTTTTACTAACACGAGATTAGCAAAAGAAGCCCAAAGAGTGTCGCGCTTGGTATTGAACTGCCCTTTTATAGTCCCGTCGTACGTGGTGTATGTCACCGCGTTCTGGACGTTCGGAAATTCTGACAACTTTGAGCAACCATGTGTATGCAAGACAAGTTTGTGCCAACATCCGTCGGAGAAAAAATCAGATGGATTTTGTTGTCGGAATGTCCGATCAATGTCCGATCGTGTGTACAGGGCATTAGGAGAGGGCGTCCCCTTTTGACATAATATATAAAGCAGCAGCTAAAGTTTAAACCTATTATTAAGAGTTAGAACCTCTGGAAGCTTTTTATCACCATTTGTCCCCATTTGGAAAATTTACCCTCTCTATTTGTCCTGGAGACCATTTTGACTAGGACAGAGAATGATAGGAAGTTTTACATTTTAGAGTTGTCACTGGAACGGAAAAGGGGGAATTTCCAGTTTTCTGGTGACAACTAGGTATGGGCTGAATGCACCAGAACTTTCGAACACACGTGAAAGTTCGGACCCGAATAACAAACCCCATTAAAATCAATTGGACCCGAATGTCAAAAATCAAAAGTGCCCATTTTGAAGGCTTATATGCAAGTAATTGGACATACAATAGTTATAGGGGTCCGGGTCCTGCCCTGGGGGACATTTATCAATAAAAAAAAAGTTTGCGAAAAACGTCATTTTTAAATGAGCAGTGATTTTTTTGATTTTTAAAGTGAAAGCATAAAAATGAAAAATTCCTTCCAATATAGTGCATCGAGGGTCTACCTGTAAAGTGACAGATCTGTACCATGTCTAGAATCTGCTGCAGCAATAATTGCTTTTATAAAGCCAAAAAAAAAGACATTTTCCCTGCAAGCTGCCTTTATTTTGCTCAGGAAAAGCTGGAGAGCTAGTGTGTTTGATGAGGCCACAATGTAGTGCACTGGGAACAAGATTAGAGATTTTTTCTGGATACATTCTGGTGTCACTTTGACTTTGGATAGAAGTAACGGGTGCGTAAAAATTGGTGTTTGGGTGTCGGTGGTGCCTTCCCACCCTATAGAGGTACTCTTGATGAAAGCAAGAATTGGCCTTGCTGTAAAAAATTGCAATGATATGCACCTGTCAAACAGGTGCAGAAAAATTACTCTTTGGGTGTTAGGGGCGCCTTCCCATCGTAACCCTATAGAGGTGCTCTTGATGAAGGCAAAAAAAATTGCAATGATATGCACCTGTCAAACAGGTGCTGATAAATTGGTCTTTGGGTGTTAATTGTGCCCATGAAACCTATACCAAAAACATTATTCCAGATGAAATATTGAACATCCTCAAAGCTAGGCAGCCTCGAAGTCCTACAGAGATTCCACATCCCAAAAAGACTTAATCAGTGACATAGGCATTAGGGCTTCATAGCTGGTAATCCAGGACTGATTAATTTTTATAAAAGTCAATCGGTCCAGAGAGTCTGTGGGCAGATGCGTTCTATGATCAGTAATGAAACCTCCTGCAGCACTGAATGCCCATTCTGAAAGCATGCTGGATGCAGGGCAGCCGAACAACTCAATAGCATACTGGGCAAGTTCTGGCCAGTGGTCTATTCTCATAACCTAGTAAGTCAATGGATTGTCAGCTGGAAAGCTATCCATCTCTGTTTTGGCTCCGAGGTAATCGTCCACCATGTGATGCAGACGCTGCCAATGAGCTGACAGCCCTGAGCGGCAAGGACTAAAAAAAGAAATCTGAATGCCTCTCTTAGGTGGACACCTTCTCCAATGCCCCTCTCTTGACCAACAGAAGACTCAAAATCAAAATTTCCACAACACTGTAAACTACTGAAGTCAGGAAAAATATTCAGTAAAATCCTCTTTAACATGTCCTCAAGAGATTCTATCTTCTGCGCTCTCTGTGGGGACAGGATGAGTTCTGAGACCTTCCCTTTATAATGGTAATCAAGGAGGGTTGCCAACCAGTAACCATCCTTCTCTATGCCACAAATTCTTGGGTCTTTTTGCAGGCTTTGAATCATGAGCTTGCCCATGCGTCTCAAATTTGCTGAGGCTTGAGAAGCAGACTCCTCAGGGTCACTCAGTATGACAGCATCTGGAGCATCTGGAACTTCCTCCTACCAACCACGTACTATTCCCAAGGGTCCTGGGGTTGGAAAGCTATTGCTTACAGATTGATGCATGTCTTCCTCTTCTTCGAAGCCTATGAAAGTGCCAGAATCCTCCTCCCCTCTATCCTCCTCTGTGTTCTGTGACATAGGAATGATGGTGTCTGGATAAAGTGGGCCTTGAGAGGAAAGGAAGTCCTCCTCTTCCTCCTGCTGCTCTATCTCCAGTGCCCTGTTCATAATGCCATGCAGAGTCTGCTCCAGCAGGAACACAACAGGGATTGTGTCACTGATGCATGCACTCTCATGGCTCATCCTTGTGGCCTCCTTAAATGGTGACAATACAGTGCATGCATCCTTAATGATCAGTCATTGGTGTGGGGAATAAAAGCTGAGGTGGCCTGAGCCTGTCGCTGTGCCGCATTCGCACAGGTACTTGTTGACGGTCCTCTGCTGCATGTATAGCCAATGCAGCATTGACAATGTCGAGTTCCACCTGGTGGGCATGTCACAAATCAAGCGGTTTACTGGCAGGTGGAAATCCCACTAAATTTTGATATAAGTGGTGAACCATAAAGAGAAATAACATTCTCAAAAATATGTTGCCAACATCCCAGTATTCATTATATTAGGACCCTAAATAGGGACACTAGTACCCCCCGGTACAGCGGGACTTTAAGGGTGAACTAAAACTATATTGGTGTATCATAAAATATCATTTATTAGAAAGATTAAAAGGTATATATAAAAGAACACATGACAACAATTATTACAGCACTTAATGGTGCATCACAGAAAAAAATACATTTTCATCACATTATATTGTTTACATATTCCAAAGATGAATATAGTTTTCCTCCAAATAGCCTGACATGTTTCAGGAAAAATCCCTTCCTCGGCGTTTATAGGAGATGGTATAGTATATTCTGAAAAAGAGGATGGGAATGGTTTTAACACAGCAACTTTCAAAGCCACATGGACATTATAATGTATGAGCATATCCAGTATACGTACCAATTATATATATATATATATATATATATATATATATATATATATATATATATATATATGTATGTATGTATGTATGTATGTATGTATATATATATATATATATATATATATATATATATATATATATATATATATATATATATATACACAGTTTCAATAAAAAGTATGTGAACCCTTTTGGAATGATATGGATTTCTGCACAAATTGGTCATAAAATGTGATCTGATCTTCATCTAAGTCACAACAATAGACAATCACAGTCTGCTTAAACTAATAACACACAAAGAATTAAATGTTACCATTTTTTTTTGGAACACGCCATGTAAACATTCACAGTGCAGGTGGAAAAAGTATGTGAACCCTTGGATTTAATAACTGGTTGAACCTCCTTAGGCAGCAATAACTTCAACGAAACGTTTCCTGTAGTTGCAGATCAGATGTGCACAACGGTCAGGAGTAATTCTTGACCATTCCTCTTTACAAAACTGTTTCCCTTCAGCAATATTCTTGGGATATCTGGTGTGAATCACTTTCTTGAGGTCATGCCACAGCATCTCAATCGGGTTGAGATCAGGACTCTGACTGAGCCACTCCAGAAGGCGTATTTTCTTCTGTTTAAGCCATTCTGTTGTTGATTTACTTCTATTATTTGGGTCATTGTCCTGTTGCAACACCCATCTTCTGTTGAGCTTCAGCTGGTGGACAGATGGCCTTAAGTTCTCCTGCAAAATGTCTTGATAAACTTGGGAATTAATTTTTCCTTCGATGAAAGCAATCTGTCCAGGCCCTGATGCAGCAAAGCAGTCCCAAATCATGATGCCCCCACCACCATACTTCACAGTTGGGATGAGGTTTTGCTGTTGGTGTGTTGTGTCTCTTTTTCTCCACACATAGTGTTATGTGTTTCTTCCAAACAACTCAACTTTGGTTTCATCTGTCCACAGAATATTTTGCCAGTACTGCTGTGGAACATCCAGGTGCTCTTGTGCAAACTGTAAAAGTGCAGCAATGTTTTTTTTGGACAGCAGTGGCTTCCTCTGTGGTATCCCCCCAGGAAATCCATTCTTGTTTAGTGTTTTACGTCTCTTAGATTCACTAACAGGGATGTTAGTATATGCCAGAGACTTTTGTAAGTCTTTAGCTGACACTCTAGGATTCTTCTTCACCTCATTGAGCAGTCTGCGCTGTGCTCTTGCAGTCATCTTTACAGGACGCCCACTCCTAGGGAGAGTAGCAGCAGTGCTGAACTTTCTCCATACATAGACAATTTGTCTTACCATGGACTGATGAACAGCAAGGCTTTTGGAGATACTTTTATAACCCTTTCCAGCTTTATGCAAGTCAACAATTCTTAATCCGTAGGTCTTCTGAGAGCTCTTTTGTGCGAGGCATCATTCACATCAGGCAATTCTTCTTGTGAAAAGCAAACCCAGAACTGGTGTGTGTTTTTTTAGGGCATTGATCGGACTCCAGTTGGCTGACACCTCACTCCAATTAGCTCTTGGAGATCTCATTAGTCTAAGGGTTCACATACTTTTTCCACCTGCACTGTGAATGTTTACATGGTGTGTTCAATAAAAAACATGGTAACATTTAATTCTTTGTGTGTTATTAGTTTAAGCAGACTGTGATTGTCTATTGTTGTGACTTAGATGAAGATCAGATCACATTTTATGACCAATTTGTGCAGAAATCCATATCATTGCAAAAGGGTTCACATACTTTTTATTGCAACTGTATATAGGGGTTGTATTGCAATATACATCAGAAACATATATCATATAAATATTTTTTAAAAGAAATTAAAAATTGTTGCTAAATGAATTTAATGGCCTTTATTTACCATCAGGAGATGGTATTATTTGCCACGGCAGTTCACTTGAGCACTTTCGTGAACTTTGCAAATTAAAAATTGTTGCTACATGGAACATGAAGGGAAGAAATGGAGAAATAGGGAGGGGAAAAAACAGGTGGGGGGGTGGAGGGAAAAAGGGGGGGGGGGAAAAAAAGAGGGGGGGAAGGGGAAGGGGAAAGACAGGAAAAGGGGGGACAGGTGGGGGGGGGGGAGGGAAAGGAAAGAGGGAAAAACCGGGATAGACAGGTTAAATTCTGATGTTTCCTCTATTTGAAAAATGATTAGAATGTCTATAAAAAGAAGGCAGAATAGAAAGGCGCTAATGGGCTGAAACAAACCTTTTTCTTTGCTGGTGATGAGCATATGACCGTTCGTAGCTAGATTGTTGGATCTCAGGGTTAGGACTAAGCATTGCACCAGCTGGGGGTTTAAAAAGGTGCCGGCGCATGCGCAGTGCTGTTTGATGGTTTGGTGTCAGCAAGGTATGTTAGTTTGTGCGACATCATCGCATACGGTGACACGGTGACGTCATCACATGGCGACTCAAAACAAAACAATGGGCAAATCACATGCTCCCAAGTGAGTCATCCTAGTGGGCCATAGTGGAAAACCATTCTCCGCGGCAACAGTCAAAACACATAAAGTGTGACTGACGAACATGAAGCAACAAACACATAGGATTAGGAGAGGGGGACTCAAAGTCCAAAAAGGAAGGGCTATGGGGAAGCACATAAAGGGGACCCCCAGGGCACAAAATGCACAGCGCTCCCCCACTGCCAAAACACAGTGGGGAAGCATAATGCAGATGAAGCCCTCCAGAGCAAAACAGCCGCAATGGCACAAATCAACCAGGGCTGATAGGGCATGCAGCATGTAGCAGTGGCCCAACACCCCAACCCAGACCTATAAGGAGGGAGGGAAAAAACGGGCCCCCGTGCGCCAGGCGGGGATGGACTGAGCTTACTGGTGGGAAGAGACAGACGGGAGGTTGAATAGTGGCAAAATTGTAGAGTGTTAATAATTGATATTGATTCACAAAACATAAAGGAAATGCTTAACAAAAATTGGGAGACAGTATAGGGTAGGGATGCATGGATAAGGAGTTCTGATATACTCCCATGTATCTTTGTCGATGTCTCCATTACAGAATGCTCCATCAACCAGATCATAAAAAGCATAATTGAATTTGAATTTCCCGCTGAATTTCAGCCAGCCAAGCACTGGCTATATATGACCACCTGAAATGGCTACAGACTCTTCTGGCCAGCTGTAGCACATCTTGCACCCCTGGGTATGTATTTAGGAAACTCTGCACCACCAAATTGAGGACATGTGGCAACTTTCCTTGTCTAAGGGCAGACAGGAGGTTTGAGCCATTCTTGCACACCACCATTCCTGGCTCCAGCAGGTGTGGTGTGAACCACCTCTGGGCCTCTCCCTGGAGAACTGCAAGAATATCTGCTCTGGTGTGGTTTCTGTCCCCTAAAAACACCAGCTGAAGCACTGCATGGCACCTTTTAACCTGGCTCATGCAATAGCCCTTTGAACACTTAGGGGGTTTATAGGACAATTCTGCAGAGGAGGGCGTGGAGGTGGCAGAGGAGGAGGAGGGGTAGAGCTCACAGGCCTGGCATCATCATCACCAGCTGTATGGAGATGTGGGGGCACAACAAGCTGAAGCACTGAGCCCTGTCCTGCATCCTTTCGAGTTGCAAGCAGCGTTACCCACTGTGGGTAACGCTGGGGGAACATGAATGCCAATTTGTCTACCAAAGTTCTCCCCTCTCTAGAGGCTCATGTTCCTGTCATCCTCAACCTCAGAACCAACATCTGAATCCAGTAATGGCTGTGCATCATCAAGGAGCAAGTGGCTGACGCTGTGGTCAAAGAACACAGCTGATTCCTCAATGGCTGATGTTGGGGCTACGGCAGGAATAGATGTGGACAAGGGGGCAGGTTTATTCGCTCTGGCAACTGCAGGGGACTGCACACTTGTCTCTGCTTGCTTGACAGAGGATGAGGAGGATGAGGAAGGTTTAGTAAGCCAGTCCACCACCTCCTCTGCATGCTGTGGCTGTATAGCACGGGCAAACTCACTAAACAGAGGAAATGATTACCTGCCTGAGGACTGACCACCACGTCCACCTTTGCCTGCAGACACATTTGTTGCTAGCCCCCTTACAGTGCCAAGGGAATGTCTGTCTCTCCTTGTTGCCCTCCCAGACATTATTGGGAAGGAGGGGGCGGTGCTTATAAGCAAATTCAAAGAAGAAGTGGAAATCTGTACGTATATGCACTTTAATCAATGTCAAGTGGTGTTTGGTGCACTTTAAATTGAGTACTCACACTACACAGACACACTCCACAGATACACTACAATATACTGCAATATAATGCGCCAAACGTACAATGAAACATAGAACTATATGTCATTAAACTTGCAGTAACGCACACCAGAAGTAAATGGCGTTAAACTTGCAGTAACACCGAAAACCATATGGCATTAAACTGGCAGTAACGCAAACAGAAGTAAATGGTGTTAAACTGGCAGTAACACAATCAAATATATGGTGTTCAACTGTCACTACACTGATGCTATCTGAACTGTCCCTACTCTAGCAATACACTCATGTCAAGATTACTGACACGGTCTCACTACACTATAGTGAAACTATCTGAGCTGTCCCTACTCTAGCTGCACACTATGCAAAGCTGAATGATGGTCCTCACTACTAGGGATGGGCTTTATGTTCAGGTCGAACATGAGTTTGACTCAAACATTGGCTGTTCGCCCATTTGCCGAATAGCGAACAATTTGGGGTGTTCACAGCAAATTCGAAATCCGCGGAACACCCTTTAAAAGTCTATAGGAGACATCAAAAGTGCTAATTTTAATGGTTAATATGAAGTTATTGTCATAAAAAGTGTTTGGAGACCTGGTTCCTGCCCCAGGAGACATGTATCAATGCAAAAAAAAGTTTTAAAAACGGTCGTTTTTTCGGGAGCAGTGATTTTATTAATGCTGAAACAATAAAAGTGTAATATTCCTTTAAATTTTGTACCTGGGGGTGTCTATAGTATGCCTGTAAAGTGGTGCATGTTTCCCTTGTTTAGAACAGTCTGAGAGCATTTCTAAAGGAAAAAAGTAATTTAAAACTACTTGCGGCTATAATGAATTGTCGGTCCCGGCAATACACATAAAAGTCATTGAAAAAAACGGCATGGGATTCCCCTACAGGAGAACCCCGAACCAAAATAAAAAAAAAAATGCTTTGGGGTCCCCCCAAATTCCATACCAGGCCCTTCAGGTCTGGTGTGGATGTTAAGGGGAACCCCGTGCCAAAATTTAAAAAAAAATGGCGTGGGGGGTCCCCCTCAAAATCCATAGCAGACCTAAAGGTCTGCTATGGATTTTAAGGGGAACCCCGCACCAAAATTTTAAAAAAATGGCTTGTGGTCCCCCCAAAAATCCATACCAGACCCTTATCTGAGCACACAACCTGGCAGGCCACAGGAAAAGAGGGGGGACGAGAGGGTGCCCCCCCTCCTGAACCGTACCAGGCCACATGCCCTCAACATTGGGAGGGTGCTTTGGGGTAGCCTCCCAAAGCACCTTGTCCCCATGTTGATGAGGATAAGAACCTCATCCCCACATACCTTGCCCGGTGGTTGTGGGGGTCTGCAGGCAGGGGGGCTTATCGGAATATGGAAGCCCCCTTTAACAAGGGGACCCCCAGATCCTGGCCCCCCCATGTGAATTGGTAATGGGTACCCCTACCATTTCACAAAAAAAGTTTCAAAAAGGTTAAAAAAGACAATAGATGGTTTTTGACAATTCCTTTATTAATGTCTTCTTCTTTCCCCGCTTCTTCTTTCATCTTCTTCTGGTCTCACTTCGGTGTTCTTCTTCTTCCTCCGCTTCTTCCTCTATCTTCCTCTGCTTCTTCCTCCAGTCTTCTCGTCAGGCATCTTCCCCGGGCTTCTTCTTCCCCTCTTCGTCCACTGGACAATCCGCCTCAATGGGAGTCTCCCGCTGTGTGACGCTTCTGTTCTTGTGACAATTCTTTTATAACTGACATTCCAGGGTGACCCGCCCCCCTCTGACGCATGGGGACATTCCTATGGCTTTCCCAGGGCATTAAAGGGGGGCGGGGTCACCCGTTTACGTAAACGGGTGACCCCCTCTGACATCATGGGGGAAGCCATAGGGAAGTCCCCGTGTGTCAGGGGGGCGGGTCACCCGGGAACGTCATGGTGTGGCCCCACCCTCAGTTATAAAAGGACTGTCACAAGAACAGAAGCGTCACACAGTGGAAGACTCCAATTGAGGCGGATCGTCCAGAGGACGAAGCAGGGAAGAAGAAGCCGGAGAAAGATGCCACACGAGAAGACCGGAGGATGAAGCAGAGGACAATAGAGGAAGTAGCGAGGGAAGAACAAGATGGAGGAAGAAGAAGAACACCAAAGGAAGACCAGAAGAAGATGGAAAAAGAAGCGGGGAATTAAGAAGACATTAACAAAGGAATTGTCAAAAACCATCTCTTGTGTTTTTTAGCCTTTTTGAAACTTTTTTGTGAAATGGTAGGGGTACATTTGTACCCCATTACCAATTCACACGGGGGGCCGGGATCTGGGGGTCCCCTTGTTAAAGGGGGCTTCCATATTCCGATAAGCCCCCTGCCCGCAGACCCCCACAACCACCGGGCAAGGTATGTGGGGATGAGGCCCTTCTCCCCATCAACATGGGGACAAGGTGCTTTGGGGACCCCTCGCTATTTTTTTTAAATTTTGGTATGGGGTTCCCCTTAAATTCCATACCAGACCTGAAGGGCCTGGTATGGAATTTAGGGGGACCCCACGCATTTTTTTTTTCATTTTGGTTCGGGGTTCCCCTGCGTGGGAATCCCATGCCATTTTTTTCAATGACTTTTATGTGTATGACTTCAATGACTTTTATGACCGACAATTCATTATAGCCGCAAGTAGTTTTAAATTAATTTTTTTCTTTTAGAAATGTAATTTTGCTCTCAGACTGTTCTAAACACAGAAAGCATGTGCTACTTTACAGGCATACTATAGACACCCCCCAGGTACAAAATTTAAAGGAATATTACACTTTTATTGTTTCACTTTAAGCATTATTAACCACTTCAATACCAGGCACTTATACACCTTCCTGCCCAAGCCAATTTTCAGCTTTCAGCGCTCTTGCATATTGAATGACAATTGCGCGGTCATGCTACACTGTACCCAAACAAGTTTTTTTATCATTTTGTTCCCACAAATAGAGCTTTCTTTTGGGGGTATTTGATCACCTCTGCAATTTTTATATTTTGCGCAACAAAATAAAAAAAGACCGAAAATTTTGAAAAAAAAAAAGTTTTTCTTTGTTTCTGTTAAAATTTTTTGTAAATAAGTACATTTTCTTCTTCAATGATGGACACTGATATGGCTGCACTGATGGGCACTGATAAGGCGGCACCAGTGAGGTGGCACCAATGAAGTGGCACTGATGATAGGCACTGATGGGCACTGATAGGTGGCACTGATGGGCACTGATAGGTGGCACTGATAGGCACTCATAGGCGGCACTGATGGGCACTCATAGGCGGCACTGATAGGTGGCATCGATGGGCACTGATAGGTGGGCACTGATGGATGGCACTGATGACACTGATGGGTGACATTGCTGGGCATCACTAATTTTTATTGTGCCATATAGGTGCCAGTCAGTGTCCATTTGTGGGCACTGATTGGCATATGTTGGGCATTGATTTTCACATTTGGATGGCCATGGGGGATGTACCTGGCCATCCACATGCTGGGGGCTTCCCTGGTGGTCCTAGCGGCTTCCCAGGTGGTCTAGTGTGGGCATCCGAGGTGGGCTGTGCTGATATACAATCAGCACAGACCCCCCTGTCAGGAGAGCCGCCGTTTGGCTCTCCTCTACTCGAGTCTGTCAGATGCGAGTGAGGAAAATCCAATCACCGGCTCTTCCTGTTTACATCATGATCAGCTGTGATTGGACACCGCTGATCACGTGGTAAAGAGCCTCCACCAGAGGCTCTTTACCAAGAACGGTGTAGTGGTGTGTCAGACTGACACACCGCACCACCGATCACCGTGATATGTGCCCCCACGGGTGCGTGGTGGCTGTTATCCTGCAGGGCATCATATGACGCCCAGTCAGGATAACAGAACCACTACCCAGCCGTCATTCTGCTATAATCCAAGTGGGAAGTGGTTAAAATCACTACTCACGAAAAAACATCAGTTTTTAAATTTTTTTTGCATTGATACATGTTCCCTGGGGCAGGACCCAGGTCCCCAAACACTTTTTATTACAATAACTTGCATATAAGCCTTTAAAATTAACACTTTTGATTATTCATGTTCGTGTCCCATAGACTTTAATGGTGTTCGCGTGTTCAAACAAATTTTTTGCCTGTTCGCATGTTCTGGATGCGAACCGAACCGGGGTTGTTTGGCTCATCCCTACTCACTACACTCACACTATCCTTAGACTGACACTAAACTAATATTCTACACTGACAATTGAAGCAAAATAGCACAGTATAGCACACTAACTAATAACACTAAACAGAGCCATGTTCTATCTCTCCACGTCAAAATCACACTGAAAAGGGCTGCCATTAAAAGAATACTTTTATACTGTGGGGCGGGAACGAGCCACGATTGGATAAAGTCATGATGACAGTGTCCAATTATGACGCTGACAGTGCTCTGTGCCCTGATTGGCTGAAGCTTTCACTGCTTCAGACAATCAGGGCTTGCAATGCACTGTTCAGTGCCCCAATGCATTGCGGTTGGTTCGGGGTGGCAGATTTTCACTTACTTTCCTTTGTGCCTTCTAGACAAGAAGTTGGGGAATATACAAACAAAACAGACCAAAAAAAATCTGTTGAGCATCTCTTGATCAATCCAAAACTCCAGGAAGGTTTGACTTTAGAAACATTTTAGGGAGTTCAACAGCTTGCTCATGAATTTGAAGGAAGAAAAAGTTTAGGTGTTTAGAAATCTAGGCTGAAATTGCAATCAGTCACTGGCTTTGTTCTAGATGGGCCACGTCTTAAAATAGTACTTCTAGCTACTATTATAGCTTGTCTTTTTTGGCTTTGCTAGCAAAGCTCACACTTCTTGTTGATTGGAGGGCTGTACTTATGAGTCAGCAAGGAACATGTCAGACCACTGTGGGAGACCATTGCTCTCACACGGTGCCCTTTATGTGCAGAAAGTTGTCAGAGTACAATGATTTTGTGCTTTTACAGAAGCTAGTCCCCTTTAGAGAATTAGCACAAGGCTGCAAACTGTTTGCAGAAATATCTTGTTTCCTCTGTAGAACTTCACCTAGTTCTGACACTTGCAGATATGATCACCTGGCTGCTTGACTACCAGCCCACCTGGTTGCTCTGAAGAACTCCCCAGGACAAGGGATCAGGATTTAGCGCAATGCGGTCCTTGGAAATTATGCTCTGGCAGTCTTTCCCCTTGTATGCCCCTGGGTGTTCTGAGGTACTCACACTGTCCTTTGCTCCCTGCTGCACTGGGTAGGACTCCTGCTCAGGCCTCCAAATGATCAGATCTTCCCATGCCAGCCCAGATGTCCAAAGATAATGAGATTCCTTTCTTATGCTTTCTCTCGTCCCTTTCCTCAGCTCCATCCTGAAGGCAGAGCCCCCCTTCCAGGCCATACTACAGCAACTTCAGCATTCCAACTTCCACCCAACTCCCCTACTGGCAAGGCTCCACCATATTTAAGGGCTGACCCAGCCACCCTGTCAGGCCTTTTGCCTGGGGATTGGCCAGATTCCCTCAAGTATACAGATCAGGACATCCTGGCCCCCATCCACTAACTTCCATTAACTTATCCAAGCTTCTAGAATCTAGAATATGACCTGAGCTCTGATGTGATTTGGCTTTATCATGGAAGTCTTAACAGTGGGTTGTGTTTGGGAGGGGGGTCAGAACAGTGGTTTCCAGTCAGTGGGAGAGAAGAGGGTGGGAGAAGGTTCCCCCATCCACCCCTAAAGGGATCTGTGGATGGGGGGTCTCCCTGCCATTTAACTCTGTAACACTGCCATGACTCCCCACTTAAGAGGGTAGGAAGTATGCACTGTTAAAGCTTAGCATCAGGCCTTATTGGTTGAACCATGTGAAGCAGTTCAGTGAACTGTGCCGGGGTCTGGCTATCTTTTCTGTAAACTAGTATACATTATAGGATTCTATACCAGCCTTATCTTATATATACAGTTGTGGACCAGGGGAGGGTGGGCAGGGGGAAAAAAGAGAAAAAAATAAATGGTTCTAGAAAGAGGGGGAGTAAGGGTGAGAAAGGGGGTGGGAAAGGAAAGTCAAATGGGTCACCCAGGATAAGAGTCATCATGAGGAGTTGTCTCCTGGGTATAAAGGTATATGACAGTATTTGGCCCAGGGTTCCCAGGTGAATTCAAAGACACGGGTTTTGTCTTAATACTTACTATCATATCCTGCGCTATAATCTAGGATATTTTGTGCTTCACCGCTGAGATTGGGACTGAGGTTTTTTTCCAGTGAGATGCTATTGTAATGTTGGTACCCAATAGAATGAAGAAGATGCTTGTGTGTATTTGTCTACTTTTTCCACTTTGAGGTTAAGAAGTGCTATCTCTGGGGTTTGGGGGACCTGTGTGGACATTACCCTGCGTATCAGAGAGAAAATTTTGTTCCAAAGGCCTCTTTTTTTGAATATTTTATATGCCACACTTAATTCATCCCACATAATTGCAATGTTATTAGTAGCTAAGAACTAGACTTGCAAACATTGAAATACATATAATATTACATTATGTTTCTGTAAAGCCAAAACATTTTTTGTATAGAGCAAAGAGGTGTTAAAACCCTGCCAGGTCTTCATTGCTGTTTTTGTCCCTGCTGAGGAGATGCCCGCTAACAACTTGTCCTTTTGAACATTGTCAGAAAAGTGATGGGAAATCTAAAAATCTTACTGTCACAAAAACAGGGAGGTAAGACAGCACCTGTTCTGATAACAATCATCAAAGAACATGTACCTCCCCTTCTCATTGTGTTTCTAAGACAGGAAGTAATGAGATCTCCCTGACACACAGGACAAAAGAAACAAAACAGAAGTCCTAAATATTTTCTAATCTGTCCAAAACTAAAAAAAAGTTTGGCTTCACGTGCAATTTAATCATAAAAGATAAAATTGCACAATTATATATGTAAAATGGCGGACACTAAGCAGTCAGCTTTTCTATAAAAAGCTATAAATATTGCTAAAACTTTATTTTAGCAATAATAGTTTAAAACTTCTGGTTATCAGCTGTTGACAAGTCTTATACTAAAACAAATAATCACCTGCAAAGAACAATTCACTTCATCTTTGTTGCTTAACGCAAAGCATTGATCCATGCTTCTCTAAAGGACAGCGAGGAAGAAAAATAAAATAATGAATGTCTGTACCATCAATCAATTGCATAAACTGTTTTAATCCTCAGGATATGAAATGAGGAAAGAAAGAAGGGAAGAAAAAGCTCACAGCATAATGTTAGTCATGTAAAGGCTATCCTACCAGGGCAGCAGACCAAAGAGCACACCTTAGAGAGTCAAAAGCTGTTTATTAAATCTAAAAGAGCAGACATATATGGCTGCACAATAATCTGTATCCTGAGCTATTAAAAGATTTGGCTAATTGTTCTGTTCTCTTTATTCTTTGTTTAAAACACACAATCTAAATTGATTAGGAGGAACATAGGACTGTGGGGAAAGGAAGGGAAGAATTAAGTTACAAAACACAACTTTATACCTAGTCTTAATTTTATGCATTAAGTCACTGGAATTGAACATGTTATGATCATACCAAGAAATCAGTTAATATTCTGTCAGCTCAGAATTGATTTATTTTCCTTGCCTCTGGGAATACAATACTATTCAGATAATTATGGCCATCAGTGTATTTGTACATTCTCTTATGACAGCACACTGGCAAAAAAACTTTTGTCTTTCCGCATTCTTTGCTCAGGGGTTTATCGCTGTATTGACAAATAAATTACCATTGTGAAGTAAGAAGTAGTCATAGGAGGTTTAGTAGTTCTGCTTAGGAGGCAAGTTTCCACTTTCATTTGTCAACTATTAATTGAATTATACTGTAGACCCATCAATAGAACATGTTCGGATGTATGCTAGAAATCTTCTACTTTTGCCATCAGTGGACAAATAGGTAGTTTGGAGACACAAATGCTTTCAACTAAAAAAAAGTTTAAGTAAAATGAAATATATTGTTGCATGCAAATGTCATCAGAGCAATATTTTTGTTTCAATACCTCTTCTCCAATGGAACACACATACCTTTTGTCCACAAAGGATTCTCAAAAAATAGTGATTTTTAAAGCACTGACATTTACAAAGGAAAAATGCTTTTAAACGGCTGGCAATTATATTTTCCTTCTGATTTCCATAAAAAAAAAAATTACAGCACACAGATTATCTGATATTTGGGGGGACCCTTTGAAGGGCCTGTGTACATTTACTCTTCTAAATGTCACTTTTACAGTAGAATAACCTACAGTAAGAATAAAGAAAAAAAAAAAAAACAGTGTCTGGTATTGATTTTAGCCACTAGCTTACTGGGCACCTAAACCCCCCTACTGCCCAGACCAATTTTCAGCTTTTAGCTCTGTCACTCTTTGAACGGCAATTGCGCGGTCATACAACACTGTACCCAAATGAAATTGTTATAATTTTTTTCCCCACAAATAGAGCTTTCTTTTGGTGGTATTTGATCACCTTTGGTTTTTTTATTTTTTGTTAAAAAAAAAATTAAAAAGACCGATTTAAAAAAAAAAATACAAAACCATTTTATATTTTAGTAAAGTGAAAAAAATGTGTAAATACTGTGCCAACCTTGAAAGTGAGCAGCCAACACAACAATAAGACTTGTAAAATAGTATGTGAGGTAAATGTGTAGCGCTAGTGATATGTATTACACATCGGAACACATCCCAGATATGAATCTGAAGAATGTATACACTGTGAATGCAATCACATATCACTTAAACAAAGTGTGTACAAAAATTGTAATCAACCTATGTGAAGGTGATGTGATTAAAAAAATTGCACAAAGTTGCATGGGTTTTCTATGCAATTCCAAAATCACACGAAATCGCATAGATTTGTGGATATAGTAAATCACAGAAAGTAAGATAAAAATTCTAATGTAAATATTATATTTGAAACCAATCTATATATCCCTAAAAGTGAAAAACAGATGATGTGTTCCAATAATCAAAGTAAATATGTATCCCATGAATATATGCTAAGATGGCAGGTGGTAATCAAGAGTATATTGCTGATGATGGTAACTCAAATACCACAAATTCTTGATGCGACTAAGGCGAATCGCACCAAATTGCATAAATTGATAGTTCAATAAAAGTCACAGAGATTAAAAAAACGCACAAGCGTATAAACAAAACTGGTAAATGAGTCACAACCTGTGAAATGAGTGTTCTAAAATAAATAAGTATGTATACTGTGTGACTTTAGGAAAAGCAACAAAAGTTTTGACACAAAATGTATAAACTGAATGAAAATACCATAAATGCTATCTCAAATATGTGATATAGAATACAGATATGGTAAGTACCAATATTTCGGGTATATAAGTACAAAAGGTGAAACAAAAACATAAATGTGTCATGTATTAATAAAAGCAATTGATCGAGTCCATGATTTTAAGATGCTGTAATCTACAGACAAGGAGGTAAAGGACCAGCTGATATTTCCTCTTATCCTCTTATCCTCTGAGGAAATCTGAACACTCACTCACGCTGACAGTGGCCCCTTACTCAGATCTGTGGTCACCCGAGTCTGATTGACTCGGGTGATCACAGTGCACTCCCCCTTCAAGGGGGCATGGCCAGCTTTGAAAGGGGAAGACGTCAATAGACATACTCCTGGCAGAGCAGATCTGCGCTGTGGCCATCATTCGGCTATAGCGCAGATCTGAACAAGTTAGGGGTACCTCACATAAGGAGAACAAAAATGTTTGTGGTCTCCCAGGAAATCCATACCAGAACCTACAGTCTGCTATAGATTTTAAAGGGGAATCTTCATGTCAAAAACAGAAACAATTGTGAAGGTTTCCCAAAAAAGCACCATGGAGAGGGGGTGCTTTGCCAGTGGGAATTATAATCTGGAAGTCCCCCTTAAAAATAGGTGGGCCCCTGATACTGCCCTTCACATGAATGAATAATTCAGTTACAAAAACAAAAAATGTAATCGAGAATTAAAACACCCAAATGTTTGATGAGTGCCTTGAAAAAACAAAAACTCCAAAAGTTCCCCGTAAATCCATCAACCACAGTCTCCACCACCTTGCTAAAATTAAAAAAATTAAAAACCCAATAGACCCAGAGCACACAACTAATCCTGATGATACAGTTGCATGACAGCTCCCTGAGCTGCCATTAGCTATATAAGGGAAAAGGGGGGGATAGTAGTGACATCAACAACTAAATACAGCCATGGCCTTGGCCATACTGTATATGGTCAATGCCATTGCTCAGATATGACCAGGGACAATATTTGGGCAGCAATATCACTTTTATCCAGGTCCCTTTGCTTATGTGGCCATGGATTTCTGACAATCCAGTGACAGCAGCAGTTGCTTGGGAAGCAGCAGGTGCGAACATCTGATGCTTTTATAGGAACCATTAACAATGGGAAGCAGTCATATACTGTAAAGAAGCGGTATAAATACCCTTATATATAAGCTGCTCGGCTGCCTCCAAACAGGAGGCCAAACAGGCAAAGTTTGGGCATTCGCCTGACCAGCCAAAGTTTGGTTTGTACCTAGGTTCAGACTGAACTGTCCCCGCTTACTGTGACTGGCTAGTAATGGCGGTTAGACTTGTGTCGTTCCAAATTGAAATCTGAATTTCCAAATTATAATAGTACCGATTTTAAACAAATCCGAAATAACGAAAAAAAAAATTTGGACGAAATTCGAACGTAAATAGTTTTTTAATATATTTTCGAATAGTTTATGAATGCTTTTCAAATAGTTTTCAAATTCGAAAACTTTTTGATATTCAAATAGTTTTTATATTGAAAAATTTTTCGATTTAAAAGTTTTTGAATTCAAATAATTTTCCAGTTTCCAAACAGAATAAAATAGAATAGAAAATAAAGGAATAGAATAGAAAAACAAACAGGATATTAAAGAATATAACAGAAAATAAAGGAATAGAATATAACATTGTAAAACAGAACAAAATAGAATAGAAAATAAAAGCATAGACTAGACTAGAACGAATAGAACCATTTCCCAAAATTCTAATTTCAAATAGAATAAATCTGAATAGAAAAGAATATAATAGAAAATAAAATAGAATAGAAAATAGAATAAACAAATAGAAAAAGAATATAATTAAAAAAAAAATAGAATAGTATTGAATAGAAAAAAAATAACCATTTATGAAAATTCTAATAGAATCGATTAAAATTTGAATAGAGTTTTATAGAATAGATTAGAATAGGAAGATGATTATATTCATTCTATTCTATTCTGTTTTTTTCTATACTATTGTGTTATTTTCTATTCTAATTTATTTTTTTCTATTCTACTCAAATGCAAATTAATTCTATTGTTTTTTTAATGCTATTTAAATTTCAGACAATAGTTATAATCTTTCTTTTTTATTCTATTCTTTTTATTCTATTCCTTTCTATCCTATTTTGTTCCATTTTACTCTATTATAGGGATGAGCCGAACACCCCCCTGTTCGGTTCGCACCAGAACATGCGAACAGGAAAAAAATTCGTTCGAACACGCGAACACCGTTAAAGTCTATGGGACACGAACATGAATAATCAAAAGTGCTAATTTTAAAGGCTAATATGCAAGTTATTGTCAATAAAAGTGTTTGGGGACCTGGGTCCTGCCCCAGGGGACATGGATCAATGCAAAAAAAAGTTTTAAAAACGGCCGTTTTTTCAGGAGCAGTGATTTTAATAATGCTTAAAGTCAAACAATAAAAGTGTAATATCCCTTTAAATTTCATACCTGGGGGGTGTCTATAGTATGCCTGTAAAGGGGCGCATGTTTCCCGTGTTTAGAACAGTCTGACAGCAAAATGACATTTTGAAGGAAAAAACTCATTTAAAACTACCGCGGCTATTGCATTGCCGACAATACACATAGAAGTTCATTGATAAAAACGGCATGGGAATTCCCCACAGGGCAACCCCGAACCAAAATTAAAAAAAAAAAATGATGTGGGAGTCCCCCTAAATTCCATACAAGGCCCTTCAGGTCTGGTATGGATATTAAGGGGAACCCCAGCCAAAATTTAAAAAAAAAATTGACGTGGGGTTCCCCCTAAATTCCATACCAGACCCTTCAGGTCTGGTATGGATTTTAAGGGGAACCCCGCGCCAAAAAAAAAAAAAAAAAAACGGCGTGGGGTCCCCCTAAAAATCCATACCAGACCCTTATCCGAGCACGCAACCTGGCAGGCCGCAGGAAAAGAGGGGGGGACGAGAGTGCGGCCCCCCCCCCCCTCCTGAACCGTACCAGGCCACATGCCCTCAACATTGGGAGGGTGCTTTGGGGTAGCCCCCCAAAGCACCTTGTCCCCATGTTGATGAAGACAAGGGCCTCATCCCCACAACCGTGGCCGGTGGTTGTGGGGGTCTGCGGGCGGGGGGCTTATCGGAATCTGGAAGCCCCCTTTAACAAGGGGACCCCCAGATCCCGGCCCCCCCCCCTGTGTGAAATGGTAAGGGGTTACTTACCCCTACCATTTCACTAAAAAACTGTCAAAAATGTTAAAAATGACAAGAGACAGTTTTTGACAATTCCTTTATTTAAATGCTTCTTCTTTCTTCCTTCATCTTCTTCTTCTTCTGGTTCTTCTGGCTCTTCTGGTTCTTCCTCCGGCGTTCTCGTCCAGCATCTCCTCCGCGGCGTCTTCTATCTTCTTCTCCTCGGGCCGCTCCGCACCCATGGCATGAGGGGGGAGGCTCCCGCTCTTCTCTTCATCTTCTTCTTCATCTTCTTCTTCATCTTCTTCTTCTTCTTCTTCTTCTCTTCTTCATCTCTTCTTCCTTCTTCATTTCTTCTGCGGGCCGCTCCGCATCCATGCATGGAGGGAGGCTCCCGCTGTGTGACGGCGTCTCTTCGTCTGACGGTTCTTAAATAACGGGGGGCGGGGCCACCCGGTGACCCCGCCCCCCTCTGACGCACGGGACATGACGGGACTTCCCTGTGGCATTCCCCGTGACGTCACAGGGAAGTCCCGTCAATTCACCGTGCGTCAGAGGGGGGCGGGGTCACCGGATGGCCCCGCCCCCCGTTATTTAAGAACCGTCAGACGAAGAGACGCCGTCACACAGCGGGAGCCTCCCTCCATGCATGGATGCGGAGCGGCCCGCAGAAGAAATGAAGAAGGAAGAAGAGATGAAGAAGAGAAGAAGAAGAAGAAGAAGATGAAGAAGAAGATGAAGATGAAGAAGAAGATGAAGAGAAGAGCGGGAGCCTCCCCCCTCATGCCATGGGTGCGGAGCGGCCCGAGGAGAAGAAGATAGAAGACGCCGCGGAGGAGATGCTGGACGAGAACGCCGGAGGAAGAACCAGAAGAGCCAGAAGAACCAGAAGAAGAAGAAGATGAAGGAAGAAAGAAGAAGCATTTAAATAAAGGAATTGTCAAAAACTGTCTCTTGTCATTTTTAACATTTTTGACAGTTTTTTAGTGAAATGGTAGGGGTAAGTAACCCCTTACCATTTCACACAGGGGGGGGGGCCGGGATCTGGGGGTCCCCTTGGTAAAGGGGGCTTCCAGATTCCGATAAGCCCCCCGCCCGCAGACCCCCACAACCACCGGCCACGGTTGTGGGGATGAGGCCCTTGTCTTCATCAACATGGGGACAAGGTGCTTTGGGGGGCTACCCCAAAGCACCCTCCCAATGTTGAGGGCATGTGGCCTGGTACGGTTCAGGAGGGGGGGGGGCCGCACTCTCGTCCCCCCCTCTTTTCCTGCGGCCTGCCAGGTTGCGTGCTCGGATAAGGGTCTGGTATGGATTTTTAGGGGGACCCCACGCCGTTTTTTTTTTTTTTTTTTGGCGCGGGGTTCCCCTTAAAATCCATACCAGACCTGAAGGGTCTGGTATGGAATTTAGGGGGAACCCCACGTCAATTTTTTTTTTAAATTTTGGCTGGGGTTCCCCTTAATATCCATACCAGACCCGAAGGGCCTTGTATGGAATTTAGGGGGACCCCCACATCATTTTTTTTTTTTTTATTTTGGTTCGGGGTTGCCCTGTGGGGAATTCCCATGCCGTTTTTATCAATGAACTTCTATGTGTATTGTCGGCAATGCAATAGCCGCGGGTAGTTTTAAATGAGTTTTTTCCTTCCAAATGTCATTTTGCTGTCAGACTGTTCTAAACACGGGAAACATGCGCCCCTTTACAGGCATACTATAGACACCCCCCAGGTACGAAATTTAAAGGGATATTACACTTTTATTGTTTGACTTTAAGCATTAATAAAATCACTGCTCCTGAAAAAACGTCCGTTTTTAAAACTTTTTTTTGCATTGATCCATGTCCCCTGGGGCAGGACCCGGGTCCCCAAACACTTTTTATGACAATAACTTGCATATAAGCCTTTAAAATTAGCACTTTTGATTTCTCCCATAGACTTTTAAAGGGTGTTCCGCGGCATTCGAATTTGCCGCGAACACCCCAAATTGTTCGCTGTTCGGCGAACTTGCGAACAGCCAATGTTCGAGTAGAACATGAGTTCGACTCGAACTCGAAGCTCATCCCTACTCTATTATATCATATTCTTTTATTTTCTGTTATAGTCTTTTCTATTCTTTTTTTTTCTATTCTATTCCTTTATTTTCTATTCTATTATATTCCCTTTGGAAATTGGAAAACTATTTGAAAACTTTTTGAATTTGAAAACTATTTGAATTCGAAAACTATTCAAATTTGATTCAAAAACTATTTGAATTTGAAAACTATTCAAATTTGATTCAAAAACTTTTTGAATTGATCCAAATTTAAATTTGAAAATTCAAATCAATTTGAATAAGAATAAACAAAACTATTTCCGAAAACAAATTAAACGGATTTAACAAATTATTATTATTTTTTTGTTCTGCGCATGTCTAATGGCGGTGCTAAAAGTCCCTGTCCCACATCTCTCCTTGCTAGAACATTGACCCTCCTGTTGAGGTTATACCCTCTGCCATATTTTGCCCCACTCCATGCCAGAAGAGTCCACATGACATTTCCAGCCATTGACCTTTATATACCCAAGGAAGGAATGTCCACACATAAATAGTGTTGCTGCACTTTACTTGAGGTACTTAGAAAATGTCAAAACAGTAAATTTACATAAACATACTATCTGGGGCTGCTTGACAGGACATTGTCAATCACATTTGTTGGATGGTACACAGCAGTCACGTGTGAAAGCATCATGCAACATTTTAAAATAAGCCATCCTGCCTCTGGCATTCTTTCCCTCTACCCAGGGCCACTAGTATTCACTGGAATGGGATCTTGGCAGTCACCACCTCTCCCAGTACCCTCCAGGAGGATAGCTTCAGGAAGCTTTTGGCCATGCCTAGAAGGTCTTTTGCAACCCACCCCATCCTCCACCTCCATAAGGGTCAGGAATTCCACTGCAGGCTATCCTGGGTGAAGGTTTACCTCTCCCCAGCCTCCACTTGCTGGCTACATCAGCATAGGTGTGGGGTGTTTGACTCTCATGCCCCAACTGCACTAGGGCTCTAAGCCCTGCCTGTGTGTCCTGGCACCCAGCCTAGCTTATACCTGGCCACTGACTCACCCATGACTGGAGGAGGGCAATAACTAAAAGGGGGCTAGCACCTCATGATGCTACCTTGTGTAACCAGGCACTATTCTGGAACAGAGCCACCTAGTGGCAAACTAGTCTACTGCACCTGTCTACAAATGTGCAGTATGTAGCAATAAGGCAGTCGGTGTGCAGTATGTAGTAGGCAGTCATTCAGTCACTTACCAAATGGTTGGAAATGGAAGGCTTCCTGGTCCGTTATGCTATGCATATGCTATAGGAGAAGAGCAAGTGGCCACACCTCTGCCCCATCTACTAACTCTGGCAGCCCTGCCTGTATATCCTGGCTCCTATAAAGGTGCTTTCACAGAAAGAGCCAACTGCATTAGCTACTACTCTGAGCTCCCTCACCCTGTGTGGGCCTTAAGAACCCTTCATGGCTGTCAGAAAATCTTGCAGATGCTGTGCAGGAGGTGGAGCCAGGGACAACATGTGGGAGGTGGTCAAGGGAGGAGAACAGGGGTCAGGCAGAACTGGAGGTAGATTACAGAGTAAGCTTTGGAGACGCAGAATAGATTTGTTTAATAATAGCTAAGTTAGGAGTGTTGTGGTGGATGTATAATGTGATCTATATTGTAGCTTCTGTGGCAACTGCTAGAAGTTGTCACTGTGGGTCGGATTCCGGGACAAATCAAAACAATAAAGCATGACTATCCCGGTAGATCTGGGACATTTGGCAAGTATGCTGAATTTGCCTACCTCTACACTAAGGTTAAAATTCAGCAGGAATGGACCTGCTCTTATTGGTATTGATCTATGATTAGAAATAGCTATATTTGGTTCTGTTGCACTGACCTTGTAAAAGCTATTAGGTAAATATGTACAAGTAAAAGTAAAAGGATTGAGCCGGCAACTCTGTAGTCCATATAGCGATTTTAATGGTTGGTTACAAAAGCTAACGCGTTTCGGTAATAGCCTTAGTCCTAGCATGTTGGCAATGTTGGCAAATGGCAATACATTTATACTCATAAGCTCCACCCCAAAATCAATTTGCATGGTAAATCAAAGCAATCAACTGAGCAATTAATAGGTTAATATCAAAGTGCCAAAAATGCAGGAAAAGGATTGAGACAAAATTTAACCACTTCAATACTGGGCACTTTCACCCCTTTCCTTTCCAGGCCAATTTTCAGCTTTCAGCGATCTTGCACTTTCAATGACAATTGCCTGGTCATGCAACACTGCATCCAGTGTTGGTGGTATTTATTCACGACTCAGTTTTTTATTTTTTGCGATATAAGCGGAAAAAAGAGCGAAAAATTGAAAAAAACAATATTTTCTACTTTCTATTTTAAAAGAAATGCAATAAAAATAGAGTTTTTTCATCATACTTACCTGTGAAATCCTTTTCTTTGAATACATCATGGGACAGGCTAATATTCATTACCTGCTGGGTTATACTCCGTCTCCAGGTGAATGGACACCGGTACACCAAAGGTCTTTCTACAGGAAGTGATCCCCTATATAACCCCTCCCACACAGGAAGCACTTCAGTTTTGTAGCAAGCACTGAATCCTCAAAAAAGAGGGGAGGGATCTCTGTGTCCCGTGATGTACTCAAAGAAAAAGATTTTACAGGTATGTATGATGAAAAAATCCTATTTTCTTTTTCATACATCATGGTACACAGAGTGAGGCTAATATTAATTACGGCAGCCACAGTACACTGCGGTCAAAAGCCAAATCCTCTTCTGCTCGAACATCCACTTGATAAAATTTTGTGAACATATGCACTGAAGACCAGGTAGCAGCCTTACAAATCTGAGCCACAGATACCTGATGGTGAAAAGCCCAGGAGGTTCCTACACCCCTGGTAGAATTAGCTCTCACCCTAAACGGAGGAGCTTTATGTTTCAGACCATAGGCCTGAATGATCAATTGACGGACCCAATTGGCAATGGAAGCCTTGGAAGCTGCCTGCCCCTTCTTGGGTGCTTTTGGTAAAACAAAAATGAGCCTGATCCTCGGATCTTCGCAGATCTACACAAATAAACCTTGACTGCCCGGACAACGTCCAATGAGTGCAGTCTCTCTTCCGCCGAGTGAGGCTGAGAGAAAAAAGAGGGCAAAATAATGCCCTGATTTAAATGAAAGGCTGACACCACTTTTGGCAAAAAGGATGGAACAGGTCATTCCCTGGATGAAAGGGCCGCTAACTCTGACACCCTTCTAGCTGAGGTGATGGCCATCAGGAAGGCTAGCTTGCATGACAGCAAGTCTAATGGAATTTCCTTGATAGGTTCAAATGGTTGTTTCTGTAACACAGACAGCACCAAGTTCAAGTCCCAAGGACACATAGGTGACCTAATGATGGGAAGTAAGTGAGTTACCCCCTGCATAAAGATTTGGATCAGTGAATGAGATGCTAAAGGCCTTTGGAAGAATACTGATAGGGCCAAAACTTGACCTCTGATTGTACTGAAAGTCGATTTGATTTCCACAGCTGACTGTAGAAAAGAGAGAATTCTCCCAATCACGTATTTCCGAGGATGCCATTTTCTGGCTTCACACCAAGCAATATAAGTCTTTCAGACCTTATGATAAATTTTCCTAGTGACAGCATTTCTAGCATTCACTAGGGTAGACACTACTAGTCCCGAGATGCCACGGTCCTTCAGCTCCCTGGCTTCAATAGCCATGCTGTCAAATTTAGAGACTGTAAATTGGGGTGGAATATAGGACCTTGAGACAGTAGATTGGGCTGATGTGGAAGCGTCCATGGGCTGTCTATTGTCAGTCTCACAATCTCCGGGAACCAGGGCCTTCTGGGCCAGGCTGGTGCCACCAGAATGACTGGAACCCCCTCTTTCTGAATCCTGTGCAACAAATGTGGAAGGAGAGGTATCGGAGGGAAAGCATATACCAGGGAGTACTGCCTCCATGGAACTATCAGAGCATCTGCTCCAATTGCCAGAGGATCCCTTGTTCAGGACATAAATTGTTGTAGCTTGTTGTTGAACTCTGGTCATCCCCAATACTGGAAAATTTCCTGGAACACCCCTGGGTGTAGGGACCATTCACCCGGACAGATCTGCTGGTGGCTGAGAAAATCTGCCTTCCAGTTCTCTACTCCCGGGATATGGACTGCCGATATAATTGGCACATGTCCCTCTGCCCAGGCTAGTATGTGGTTCACCTCCTTCAGAGTTGATTGACTCCTGGTACTACCTTAGTGGTTTATATAGGCCACTGTTGTGGCATTGTCGAACTGAACCCCGATAGGGCAGTCCTGAAGCTCGACCGTCCAGGACCGTAGGGCCAGACGTACTGCCTGTAATTCCAGGATGTTGATGGGCAGGATCTATTCTGTCCCTGACCATTTCCCCTGAGCTGTGAGACTTTCTAGGGTCGCTCCCCAGCCTGAGAGACTGGCATCTGTAGTCAGTACTCTCCAAGTTATTGGGAGAAAGGATTTTCCCTTTCGCAGGTTCTGATCCTGCAACCACCAGTTTAGGCTTAAGCATGCCCGAGGAGATAAGCATATTAAATAATCCAGGGTTTGTTCTCTCCTGTTCCAGGCCAACAAGATGTCTTGTTGTAAAGGCCTGGAATGGAACTGGGCATAGGGCACTGCCTCGAAGGAGGATACCATCCTCCCTAGAAGACTCACACAGAGCCAAATGGAGGGTTGTCTGGTGCCCCTTATCTGATGCACTCGAACCTTCAGGGCACAGACCCTTACAGGTGGCAAGAATACTCTTTCTTGAACCCTATCTAGGATCAGACCTAAATATTTTAGACTTTGAGCTGGTTTCAAGGCTGACTTTTCTGTATTTATGATCCAGCCTAAGCTTTTCAAATACCACACTGTGCATATTATGCTCTGTTCTGGAGCCTGTAATGAGTGATCTCTGAGCAGGAGGTCGTCCAGATACCCGAGCATTAGGATCCCTTGGGCCCTTAAAAGACCCAGTACTGGTGCTAGGACCTTTGTGAACACCCAGGGAGCTTTAGCAAGCCCAAAGGGTAGAGCCACAAACTGAAAATGACGTTCCTCTACTGCAAAATGTAGGAACCTCTGATGAGACTGAAAGATAGGTATGTGTAAATACGTGTCTTTTATATCGATGGAGGCTAGAAAGTCTCCCCTCTGGAGTGAGGCTACTACTGAGCAGACAGACTCCATCAGAAAGGACTGTATCAGTAAATACTTGTTCAGGGATCTTAGGTCCAAAATGGGCCTTGTGTCCCCATTTGGTTTCTGAACTGTAAACAGGATTGAGTAAAACCATTTGCCCCTTTCGGATACCGGAACCTCTACAATCACTCCTTGATGCACTAGGTGATATAGTGCCTGAGGGGGAACTGCTCACAACTCCACCTTGTAACCGCGAGATATAATTGAGGTGACCCACCCGTCCTAAATTATTGTTCTCCAAATGTCCGCAAAGTGCAGCAACCTTCCCCCCATTCGATGGAGTGGGGGTGTACCCTCAAAAGGAGGGCTTGGTGCTGGGTTTGGACATCAGGGGCCTTTTTTTGGGGAATATTATTGTCTTCTTTCCATGTGCCTGGATGTCATGTGTATACAGGTATATAGCTGTATACACTATATACACACTTTGTGAGTACACCTGTCGTGTATACAGGAAGGAAGAAGGTAGGCTCCATCATCATTGACTGCAAATATACATCATTTGTCCTGTTAATGTATATATAGCTGTATACAGGACAAATGATGTATATCTGCAGTCAGTGATGATGGAGGAAGGTCTCTATATACAGGAAGGAAGGTGGGGTATATATAGCTGTATGAGAGATGGCACTGGTGGGCACAGATGAGATGGCACTAGTGGCACAGATGAGACTGCACTGGTGGGCACATATGAGATGGCACTGGTGGGCACAGATGAGATGGCGCTGGTGGGCACAGATGAGATGGCACTGGTGGGCACAGATGAGACGTCACTGGTGGGCACAGATGAGACTGCACTATTGGGCACAGATGAAACGGCACTGGTGGGAACAGATGAGACAGCACTGGTGGGTACAGATGAGATCATACTAGTAGGCACAGAGGAGACGGCACTGGTGGGCACAGATGAGACCGCACTAGTAGGCACACAATGAGACGGCACTGGTGGGCACAGATGAGACGGCATTGATGGGCACAGATGAGACCGCACTAGTGGGTACAGATGAGACTGCACTGGTGGGCACAGATAGGCTGCACTGATGGGCACAGATGAGACAGCAGTGATGGGCACAGGCAGGCGACACTTATGGGCACAGAGACTGCACTGATATGCTGCGCTGATGAGGCTGAACTTATGGGCACTGGTAAGCTGCACTGATAAGCAATGGACATTGTCCACTGCTTTTCTGACACAGTCCAATATCTGTGGAAGAGGTTTCCACCATCCCTGTTAAGTTTGCAGTCATTTTTTATGTCTTATTTCAGTGTGATGTGTATTATATGTGATTTTACATACCACAGAGACCGGTACTGTGGTGATATTGAAGTTTATTGAGATTTCCATACATTAGAGAAGGGCTCGGCAACCCGTGGCACATGGACACCCTTCGGGTGGCACTCAAGAGTGATCCTGGGAGACCCACCTTGCACACGTGAAAACCGGTCCAGTTCAGCCAGTCAGTGGCAGTATAGAGGAGATTCAGCAGTGGACCTGGTCCCCACTAGGGATGAGCCGAACACCCCCCTGTTCGGTTCGCACCAGAACATGCGAACAGGAAAAAAGTTAGTTCGAACATGCGAACACCGTTAAAGTCTATGGGACACGAACATGAATAATCAAAAGTGCTAATTTTAAAGGCTTATATGAAAGTTATTGTCATAAAAAGTGTTTGGGGACCTGGGTCCTGCCCCAGGGGACATGGATCAATGCAAAAAAAAGTTTTAAAAACGGCCGTTTTTTCAGGAGCAGTGATTTTAATAATGCTTAAAGTCAAACAATAAAAGTGTAATATCCCTTTAAATTTCGTACCTGGGGGGTGTCTATAGTATGCCTGTAAAGGGGCGCATGTTTCCTGTGTTTAGAACAGTCTGACAGCAAAATGACATTTTGAAGGAAAAAACTCATTTAAAACTACTCGCGGCTATTGCATTGCCGACAATACACATAGAAGTTCATTGATAAAAACGGCATGGGAATTCCCCAAAGGGGAACCCCGAACCAAAATTAAAAAAAAAAAATGACGTGGGAGTCCTCCTAAATTCCATACCAGGCCCTTCAGGTCTGGTATGGATATTAAGGGGAACCCCGCGCCAAAAAAAAAAAAAAAAAACGGCGTGGGGTCCCCCCAAAAATCCATACCAGACCCTTATCCGAGCACGCAACCTGGCAGGCCGCAGGAAAAGAGGGGGGGACGAGAGTGCGGCCCCCCCTCCCTCCTGAACCGTACCAGGCCACATGCCCTCAACATTGGGAGGGTGCTTTGGGGTAGCCCCCCAAAACACCTTGTCCCCATGTTGATGAGGACAAGGGCCTCATCCCCACAACCCTGGCCGGTGGTTGTGGGGGTCTGCGGGCGGGGGGCTTATCGGAATCTGGAAGCCCCCTTTAACAAGGTGACCCCCAGATCCCTGCCCCCCCCCTGTGTGAAATGGTAAGGGGGTACATAAGTACCCCTACCATTTCACGAAGAAAGTGTCAAAAATGTTAAAAATGACAAGAGACAGTTTTTGACAATTCCTTTATTTAAATGCTTCTTCTTTCTTCTATCTTCCTTCATCTTCTGGTTCTTCTGGTTCTTCTGGCTCTTCTGGTTCTTCCTCCGGCGTTCTCGTCCAGCATCTCCTCCGCGGCGTCTTCTGTCTTCTTCTCCTCGGGCCGCTCCGCACCCATGGCATGGGGGGGAGGCTCCCGCTCTTCTCTTCTTCTTTTCTTCTCTTCTTCTCTTCTTCTTTTCTTCTCTTCTTCTCTTCTTCTTTTCTTCTTTTCTTCTCCGGGCCGCTCCGCAATCCATGCTGGCATGGAGGGAGGCTCCCGCTGTGTGACGGCGCTCCTCGTCTGACAGTTCTTAAATAACGGGGGGGGGGGCGGGGCCACCCGGTGACCCCGCCCCCCTCTGACGCATGGTGACTTGACGGGACTTCCCTGTGGCATTCCCCGTGACGTCACAGGGAAGTCCCGTCAAGTCACCGTGCGTCAGAGGGGGGCGGGGTCACCGGGTGGCCCCGCCCCCCGTCATTTAAGAACTGTCAGACGAGGAGCGCCGTCACACAGCGGGAGCCTCCCTCCATGCCAGCATGGATTGCGGAGCGGCCCGGAGAAGAAAAGAAGAAAAGAAGAAGAGAAGAAGAGAAGAAAAGAAGAAGAGAAGAAGAGAAGAGCGGGAGCCTCCCCCCCATGCCATGGGTGCGGAGCGGCCCGAGGAGAAGAAGATAGAAGACGCCGCGGAGGAGATGCTGGACGAGAACGCCGGAGGAAGAACCAGAAGAGCCAGAAGAACCAGAAGAACCAGAAGATGAAGGAAGATAGAAGAAAGAAGAAGCATTTAAATAAAGGAATTGTCAAAAACTGTCTCTTGTCATTTTTAACATTTTTGACACTTTCTTCGTGAAATGGTAGGGGTACTTATGTACCCCCTTACCATTTCACACAGGGGGGGGGCCGGGATCTGGGGGTCACCTTGTTAAAGGGGGCTTCCAGATTCCGATAAGCCCTCCGCCCGCAGACCCCCACAACCACCGGCCAGGGTTGTGGGGATGAGGCCCTTGTCCTCATCAACATGGGGACAAGGTGTTTTGGGGGGCTACCCCAAAGCACCCTCCCAATGTTGAGGGCATGTGGCCTGGTACGGTTCAGGAAGGAGGGGGGGCCGCACTCTCGTCCCCCCCTCTTTTCCTGCGGCCTGCCAGGTTGCGTGCTCGGATAAGGGTCTGGTATGGATTTTTGGGGGGACCCCACGCCGTTTTTTTTTTTTTTTTTTGGCGCGGGGTTCCCCTTAAAATCCATACCAGACCTGAAGGGTCTGGTATGGAATTTAGGGGGAACCCCACGTCATTTTTTTTTTAAAATTTTGGCCGGGGTTCCCCTTAATATCCATACCAGACCTGAAGGGCCTGGTATGGAATTTAGGGGGACTCCCACGTCATTTTTTTTTTTTAATTTTGGTTCGGGGTTCCCCTTTGGGGAATTCCCATGCCGTTTTTATCAATGAACTTCTATGTGTATTGTCGGCAATGCAATAGCCGCGAGTAGTTTTAAATTAGTTTTTTCCTTCAAAATGTCATTTTGCTGTCAGACTGTTCTAAACACAGGAAACATGCGCCCCTTTACAGGCACACTATAGACACCCCCCAGGTACGAAATTTAAAGGGATATTACACTTTTATTGATTGACTTTAAGCATTATTAAAATCACTGCTCCTGAAAAAACGGCCGTTTTTAAAACTTTTTTTTGCATTGATCCATGTCCCCTGGGGCAGGACCCAGGTCCCCAAACACTTTTTATGACAATAACTTGCATATTAGCCTTTAAAATTAGCACTTTTGATTTCTCCCATAGACTTTTAAAGGGTGTTCCGCGGCATTCGAATTTGCCGCGAACACCCCAAATTGTTCGCTGTTTGGTGAACTTGCGAACAGCCAATGTTCGAGTCGAACATGAGTTCGACTCGAACTCGAAGCTCATCCCTAGTCCCCACCCATCTCTCTTCCTGCCCGCATCAGTGAGCACTTTCCATTGATTCCAACTGTTCAGTGAGGGAATGGAGCACCCTGGGGCCAGCAGCACTGCTCATGGTGGTTATTCCCTCTGTGGCAGTCTCCTAATCAGCAGGCTTATGGCTGGGCTTTTCCATGTGTGCACCTGCTGTCTCTGAACCCTCCTCTGCTTAAAGTGTAAGTTCACCTTTACAGAAACCTCTGTAAGGTAAACTTACACAGGTCCCCCTCCTTGCCCCCCCACAGTCCCGCTGACCCGGACTGCCGCAATCTCCGGTTCTAAGCCCCGGTATATCC